>NC_090926.1:440232291-440913124 GCF_040938575.1 Ambystoma mexicanum
AAATAGATAACAGACTTCTGAATCTAAGCTGGTTGACCCGTATTACATGAGTGTATAACTCAAATTATTTAATTTGTGTTTGGTAAGGTTATTAGAACTAATGTCAGAATTTTTTAAAATAAAATCCGCCTTGCAAGACCTTAGAAATTTGAGAAAAGACTCCCCAGTATGGCCTGGCTAACCTGATGCACGAGTACATACTTTACCAATCCGTTAATCCTTTGACTGCCAATAGCTTTACAATCACTATTATAGACATATAAATTGCTCATCCTGTGATGTTTAAGTCATTATATTTGTGAAATGATCTGTGAGCATGGGCATTGATACTTCATTCACAGAATCCAGGTCCCAAAATATGGCACCTGTGAATGCTGCGATGATAGTAAGCAAGGAAGGACTAACGTTGCTATAGGAACACTAACACAACACGAGAGAAAAATAAAATGGAAGCGCGCCCGCAGCACAACATTGCTGACGCTCGAAGACTGAATGTGAAATTTAGAGGTAAGCCCTTAACAGGATGCGGGCTGCAACTGTCACCCGACCTCCAGTATCTGCAATGCTTTTGTACAAATTTGGAGCGCGTAAGATTACAGAGACATCAGTATTGACAAACTGAAGGATAGAGTTTGAAGCACAAACTCCGTGATCTCTAGCATTTGTCTCTGCACATCTTTGAAGCACGCAATATTACAGAGACATTTTGTTGTCAAAGCAAATGACAAAGCAGAAGCGTGAACTCCGTGAATAGGAGCGCGCCCATTTATCAAGGCACATTAAGAACTACCATTAATATACGGCAACAATGTTAAGCACAGTGACGCTGCGACTTGAACGGGGGAATGTAAACCATGCCCTTAAATTAGGCTTTTATCAAAGAGAAGTGTGTCCTAATGGAATATATCAAATCAAAGCTTATAAATAAAGAGTTATAGCATTATAGAATAGTAGAGATACTGAGAACTCACAATGAATATAACTAACATTACAAAGAACACTCACCTTGTAAAATGACAGTACATTGTTTCTCAGGTGCAATTCAACCTTTTATTTTTGTGCAACCACTACAGACAGAATTGTCGGAAACCCAACCGTTATTTGGTAAGAACTCTTTCTTTTTCAACCCATAACACAGTGAAATAGGATTTATAGGAATGCTTTCCGAATATGACTAATATAAATTACTTGGTTTTTTTCCCCTGTGCATCTGCAATTTTCTCTATTTCCCAAATATCCACCCCTATCCTCCTACCAATTTTCTGTGACAAACATTAATGTGAAAATGATGTGTTATGTGTTATTATCATTTGATGTGGGACCTATGTACTTATGTTTATTTTTCTATGTATTTCGATTGTGTGATGGAACAAATAATAATAGCCCTGATTGAAAAAGGCATAGAATTTGCTGAAACAATGTCTCGAAAACTGAATGTGAACTTTAGAGGTGGGATTCAACCCATTATTTTTGTGCAATCACTACAGCCAAAATTGTCAGAAACCCAACTGTTATTTGCCCCGATTGAAGAAGGCATAGATTTTGCCGAAACACGTGTCTCACAAAGGGCTACAAATATATATCAAATTAAACATCGAAACTTACCGATAACAATCTTGTCTAGTATTTACTGTGGCGCTGCTAAACAAGTGAAGAAGGTCTGCTTTCTTTTATTTAAATATCAGCATGGAGCAAGGGGTAGTCTCAGTACCTTCACACCATCATAGGCGCAGGGCAACTTATGTTGATATTTCAAGAACCAAATGGTTTAAAACAACCAATGAGAGCTGTTATGTTTGCTCTCTGATACCCCATGCCTATGGCACACCAAAAGTTCTCATACCCCAAGAAACACCCTTGTCGGATGCTCAGTGTCTAGTTCACCGAGTTTTATGTAGGATTCGGAGTACCTTCCAGGCACACACGGTAACAATACAAATTCTGCAGAACGAGAAGACGTACACCAGCAGACCCCAAGGAGTAATATGTGTGAAAGAACAATTTTTTATTATTAAAGGGAAAATGGTTGTGGAAAATACATGGCACAAAGAGACATCACATGCAAATCTGAAGCACTGCGAGGACTGACAGAAGAAAACTTCCAATGGGTCAAGGGAACATGCACTCCAGCATGGTATCAACACATTGCCCAACTCAAATGGGTGACAGCGCTGGAAAAAACAATCAAAATAAAAAAAGAAATAAAGCACAAACTTTGTTTTCATGGTGAGGGGAGAGTGCCCAAGGGCTCGAACAAACATTGCAACAAGACTATCATCCTTCCAGATATGAAATAGGGCACAGCAGCATTAATGGACACTTACTGGGTGTGTGGCAAACAAGCGTACTTGAACCTCCAACCATCATGGAGAGCTACATGGCGCCATGGCCATGTTGCATTCAGCAATGATGGTGATCCCGGAGAGCCATGTCCAAGGGGGAGGGTGCCAACTGAAATGTCGCCGGCACCCCAGCCAGCAACCAAAGAGCCCTCTGCATACAACATCTTGGGCCTCATTCCGGGTTTGGAGGTAGCCATGGCTCTATTTGCACCATGGCTGCCTCGAAAACCGGGTCTGACTGCGGTTTGGTGCGATGGGGATTTACCAGTCCATTATGACCTTGGAGGGACCGGTAAGTCCCCATTTAACAAACCATTCCTCATTCCCATTTGAGCCCCCATAGGGCTCAATGGGAATGGGGAGGGTGCAAATAACGGGCCGGCGCATACCAAGGCGGTTATTTGCGCCCTGGTCCCCTAACAGGAACCGTAAGGTACATTTGGTCTGAGCAAAAGTACCTTACGGGTCCCGTTGGGGGACCTCGGAATAGGGCGCAAAGGGATTACTGGCACCAGTGTCCTTACCGGTACCCGGTATCCCTTTGCGCCCGGGTCGTAATGAGGCCCCTTGAATGACGATGAATTACAGGACAGAGTGTCCCGCAAACGAAGATCGTCCAACTATATTTCCAGCAAAACCTCAGACCTCCTGGCGGAGATTCCTGATCAGTGCAAACATTTCAATTCCGCTGAAACTTTCTTCGCCTCTCTTCTAGTACCAAGCATCCAGACACAAACAATTGCCCAATGGCTGCAAATTGTGTGCTGGGAACTGATCCAGCTGGCCACCGACACTGAAGAAGGGTTCAACGTGATCAAAGTGGTTCTTCGACCCCTGCGGTTGACAGCCATGCAAAACCGGTACGTCTTAGACCTACTCACAGCAATGAACGGCAGTGTTTGCCGAAAAATCCAGAGTGCATGTTGTACATTCGTACCTTCTGCTGATGCGAACAATGGGACCCTATCGCACGTAATATCGGCAGTGCACAACCTGGGTGAAATGATGAAGAAAGAATGGGGGATCGAACCCAGCAACTGGTTCAATGACATTTTCAACTGGATACCTTCCCGGTTCAGCACAATGATGAAAATGTTTGCCCCACTTATTGTTTTCCTGTTACAATTTTTTTGTGTGTGCCAGGTAGGGGTTTGATGTTGTGCAAAATCAATGCCTCATTCCGCAACCCACAAGGGTACAAACTATGAAGGATGTACAAATACAGACCAGGGAATCTGGCCCTTCCAAATATCGTTTGACTGCAGTATATCTTTATCCAGGGGATCGGGTGGACAATTTATATCACACAACAATTAAGGAACCCTGAGAAATACAGTGGTGTTGCTGGGATGGGTACAGTTGTGAACCTCATTAGTCTTAATGTCCTTAAAACTCATGCTCAAGTAACTAAACAGCCCATTTATTTTGCATGTTGACCTGCATTCTGCCTTCGATTCTGTTTCCAGGATTAAGCTTATGGCAAAACTCATCGAGGCGGATTGTCCGGCATCGTTATGCAACATCATCTTTGCTCTACACATAGACACCTCTGTGCAGATAAGATTAACATCTATGGGTTTATTATCAACTGCCATCGCGACAGCAAGAGGGCTGAAGCAAGGATGTATTCTAGCTTCAGCCCTCTTTAACTTTTTTTCTCAAAGATGTTAAGGGGGCATTTGAAAACGTAAGAGTGGATTCTCCAAAAATGAATGGTATTGAAATTAAAGCTTTATGGTACGTGGATGACCTAGTATCGGTCTCCAAGACACCGACTAGGCTACAAAATCTGCTAACGGCATTGTGCAGTTATTTTAGTGTTAATGAATTGATGGTTAATCTAAAAAAAAAAACAAATTGTACTCTATGCCTCAAGAACCTCACGGAGAAAGATGCTAGAGTGGACAATTGAGAATACGAGCATTGAGGTGGATCCCAACTATGTATATCTGGGTCTCATTTTTGATGGCCTGCCTTCTGCTCACTCACAACTGTGTAAAATTGAACAAAAGCTAGTCTCAGCCATATCACAGACAACACTCATTTTATATAAATACGGTAAATTTCTTATCAAATCAGCAATAATGTTCTGGATTCAAAACATAACATCTACCATTCTTTATGGTCTGGAAACACAAAAAGTCATACAAGCCTCCTATTTGAATCAATTGGAAGCTAAATTTTGGAGATCAGCCCTTCATTTACCTCAGGGCAGTCCGGGTCCATGGCTGCGATATGAGCTGGGGTTAACATCATTGTTGGCCATGTATAATTGGCACATGTGTGGCCTTTTTTGAACATTTCTAGTATCAGCCATGAATGATTCCACATTAGCGACTGTCTCTCAGTACATGTTGTCTTCTCATCATGAGTTTCCAATATAGTGGTCTACATACATTATGATTGTACTGGCAAATGCTGACATGGTTGATGTTCTTATCTCTAATCCAGACCGAGCTAAGAAAAAATTATACATGTTGGACTGGATAAATACCTTGGGCCTCATTACGAGTTGGGCGCAAAGGGATACTGGGCATCGGTGAGGACGCTGGTGCCGGTAATCCCTTTGCGCCCTATTCTGAGTTCCCTTAGCGGGTCCCTTCCTTAAAGCCTGGTTTTACCAGGCGTTAAGGATGGGATCCGTTAAGGGACTTTAGAGCTAATAACGGTACCGCAATTTGCGGTACCGTTATTAGCGCCCTCCTCCTTCCCATTTGAGCCCTATGGGGGCTCAAATGGGAATGGGAAATAGCTTTTTCAATGAGGATTTACTGGTCCCCCAAAGGTCGAAATAGACCGGTAAGTAGTCATGGCGCTAATAGCGCCATGATTACCTCCAAACTCGGAATGAGGCCCAAGAGCCGCTTGCCTTAATTATAAAGATTTTAACAATCAATGGTTTGGCCACAAGAGATATAGAGACATTGGGCCTCCTTGCGATTTTAGTGTAGCCATGCCGCTATTGGCGGCATGGCTGCCGCGAAAATCGGATCCGGGTTCCCAGAATGGGGAATTACCAGGCCATTCCAAGTTCGGAGGGACCGGTAATTCCTCCCTTCAGGAACCCGGGCCCGTACCTTCCCCATTCCCATTTCAGCCCCCATAGGGCTGAATGGGAATGGGGAGGGAGCATACAACGGGCCGATTACGAGCGGCCCGTTGTTTGCTCCCTCTTCCCCTCGCGTGACCCGGTAAGCACGCCTGGTTTGACCACGCGTTACTTACCGGGTCCCGCAAGGGGAGCTTGTAATGAGGCGGAACGGGTTTAACGGGTCCGCCTCCTTTAGCAGGCCCCGTTAACCCGTTCCGCCTCACTTGTAATGAGGCCCATGGAACCTTATCTTTGTAGAGCCCCAACTCCTTATTTGAGAAGTGCAATTTTACGTCTCTGATTCAATTCATGGCCCACGCTCGACATTCAGGCGTGCAGAAGACAAATTAATGCTGAAGAAAATTGGTGTTGTTTTTGTGCTGATCATAATGTTAATGAAACTTTGGAACATGTGTTAGTAGAGTGCCCCTCGCTTATGGGGCGCAGACAAATGCATTTCATGAAACATATTGATTACTTTCCACTTATGAAGCCAGAAAACAGATGGGTAGCAATAATTGCTACCAAGATCATGAGCATTCGAATTGCGACCATTCATTTTTTCAATGCCTTGAACTTAGATGTTTAGTTTTCAATAGACTTTGATGAACATTGGAGTATACACAATTCAATAAAGGTATGAGTTGTTTACAGTGCGAACAAAATCCTGGGCTGCCTTTTCAAGGTTTTTACATCAAAGGAAATATGTAAACCAACATGTTTTGAGGTGACTCTATGCTAGATGCTGTTAATTTGGGATGAACATATTTTTTTTCGTTAATCACTTTATATAAGAACCTGGACCAGTGATGTAAATAGTTTAGGTTTGCTCCTTTTTATTTTATGTGAAGTCATTGTACTTGCACTTTTTTTGATATTTCCACCTTTTAATTCTTTTTTTAAGGATTCTTCTATCTTTCAATATGGTGTTTTAACTGAATGTATGAATGAATTTTGTAATTATTCTTTGTTATTCTTGTGTTGTCTGGATGTTCTGTTATGCATGTGTAAACAATGTATTAATTTGCTTTTATGTTATCACTTTTTGAGGGATTTTTGTAATGATTGAAAACGTTGATTTATTTCAACTAAATTCAATATAAAAAAAATACAGTGGTATAAGGAAGTGTGGGTGGACCTGGATGGGGATGGGGAATATACATGCACCTCTGATGAGTATTCTAGAAGGGGCAACAGTGTATGAGGTGTATGCAGAGCATGGAGGCCAATAAAAAGGGCAACTGCTTGGGACAAAGCATTGATGGAGGCAGAATACTATCAAAATGCAAATAATACTAAAAATGAGTTTATTACTTTAGATGTAACGAAAGGGGGGAATGTAAGGAAGGAAGGGGCCGGTTCAACCTCCCTACAGTCTACACAAAAAGGACCACTTGCTCTTGTGCTAGGGTGGAACGCCTCCATCGCCCTTCTGCAGCCATGGGGAATAAGGCCCTGGCAGAGGCAGAGGTTGGGGCTATTGCAAGACACACTTGGACTCCATTTTGTGTGTCCTTGATTCCATCTTTGGACTAGGCTGCACTCTGGCACTACGAATCTTTCTCTCCCCTCAGCAGCACCTCACACAGCGAATACCAACAGCCCCCAACTTTTTCCTCCATTGCCATCGCCCCCCAAGTCCCTTTCTCATGGATGATCCAAGGCTAACTGCTACAATTAAACAATGTATCGTATCACCCTTCCTCTGAGATCACTGTCCTGTGTGTGATGGGGCCGAACCATGACTTGTAGCTCATGCATCTCCACAAACCTGATCCATCACCCCTCACCCCCGCTGTTGGAAAATTACTGCCTGCTCAACCTTGTGCCCTGCCAAAGGTATTCTCTTGATGTAACAGCAGGGAGACCCTACTGTGCTTCCCACCTTAGAGTGCACCGAATAAACCCAGACCCCTGTCACAGTATATTCTGTCCTGAACCCACGAGTGTTACTCCATTCCCTGCCCTCTCTGATGTGCCAGACCAGACAGCTATCAATCCCACCCCCCAGGTTACTGCAGGGGCAAAGCCCCACTCCCTTCACCTCATGAATGACTTAAAGTGGAATGATGCCAACAAACGTGTATGATTTATAAGCCTCTAAGATTTATTCAAATGTATATTCATACTCATTGTTTATTGCATGTCTAGAATAAGTGTGTAGATTAGATAGTGAGGTCCAGCCGCCTCTCCGACCTGGTCTAACCTTAACCTCACACGGACCGGCTCAGCTGAATCATGTGATGTCCAACCGTTCATCAAGTCATCAGCCAATCCCGTGGAGCCGGCCCATAAAGGACTATTTGTGCACCTCCTTTCCAACCAGTGAAACTGTAATTTGTAGTCTGTATAAAATTTGTCACTGATGACGCTGTAACCCTCTAACATATATTGGGGGTCATTCTGACCCTGTCGATAGGAGGTTAACGGCACCGGTAAGGATACTGGTGCCGTTAACTCCCTACCGCCCTATTACGAGGTCCCTTATCGGGTCCCACCAGGACCAGCTGGTTTTACCAGCCTGTCTTAGCAGGACCCGTTAAGGGACCATGGAGCTAATAACGGGCCCGCAAATTGCAGGCCTGTTATTAGCTCCTTCCCCATTCCCATTGAGCCCTATGGGGGCTCGAAAGGGAATGGGGAATGGTTTTCTGAATGGGGACTTACCGGGTCCTCCAAGGTTGGAATGACCCGGTAAATCCCCATTCAGTGAACCCGGACCCGGATATGGGTTTGGAGGCAGCCATGGTGCTATTTGCACCATGGCTGCCTCAAAACTTGTAATGACCCCCATTGTATCTGCATTCTATGCCAGAGTGCTCTCAAGGCAGAAGAGTTCTATGGATGCTGAATATTATATAAAAACCTTGACAACTCGCAATCCAATCTCTTGGTCTCCTTCCCTACTAGGATGTGTCCTTTATTCTGAGTCTTTATTGGTAATGTGGGGAGTGAGCACCTTCACACGCAAGGTGTGCGCATCACCAGCAAAAAAAAAAAATGTTTCTTGGTTAAGAGCAGTGAGGTTTTGAAGCAACAATAAAGCCGTCCACGAAGGACATTTGGGAATTCAGCATACTTAACAGAGATGTTTTCTCACCAAGACTTGAGTTGATATTATCAAACAGATGACCCAAGGATTTTAAAACAAAACTCAAAGCTGAAATGGTTGGGGGCCGAGCGGTGGACCCGGGATAATATTTCCCACTGGTTGATGAGAAAATGATGATGGCGTCGAGGCAAAAGAAGAAGAAAAAAGAGTTTCATGTGTCTATTTGGAAAAGTGTGGTTTCCGGGGGATTATGAGTTTGTCCCTCTACCAACACAGCAACCACAAATGTGTTATTTGAAACATCCATCTGCATGGGGCATTCCTGATCCGTCATCAGCAAGTTAGTAAATACTCATCCGTTGGGTCATTTGCACTCAGGACTGGAAGGGGAGACATCTCTCTCCCACATATAGATGGAGACCGATTCCCAGCAGGCATAGTAGATTTAGCAAAACACGCAGTCATTTTTGGATTAGATGCTCCTATCAGGCATGATTTATCGGACCAGGAAAACATTTGATGCAAACACATATTAGCATAAGGGGATTCAGCTTGGTTTGACACGTGCTTTTGTTGGGATGATTCCACATCGGTTGTTACTACTGCTATTGTCGAGATCTCTATTTCCAGTACAGGGGATTTTCTAACAGGGGTGTTTACCCCACCTGCGAGTAAGGATTCTCAGTCACCAATCACTCTGTTTCATGGAGAATACGATGCTGACATAATGTATCTTTTCCACCTGGAACAAACAGAATGAGTATTCACCCTGTGAATTCTGATGAAGTCCTAATAGAATGGTATTAACAATGTAAAAATGTAAAGATGCAACCTCCCACCACAAGAAGCCATGGACTGCCACAGACTGCACTCGCTCACGCACACTCCGCAATGTGCAGTGTGCCACAGGTACGTTTTTGAAGTGGTGTGGTAGTCAAAGTCATGTCCAGCACAACAGTAACTCCTCCTCATCAGGTCCAAACAATCCAGAAGTAATCTGCCAGAGACTGCACTCGCTAACTGCACTCCCTGCAACATGATCCATGCTATGGGAGAGTTTTTGAAGCAACGAGGCTGTCAAAGGTGCCCACAGCACAACAGGAACTCCTACTCTTTAGCACAACAGTAACTCCTCCTCTTCAGGCCGAATAAGCCAGAAGGAATATGCAACAGACTGTACTAGCTAACCACACTCCCCACCCAAATGAATATATGTGGCTTAAGGTTGGCCAACATTTTACAGTTTGGGTGAGGGCTGTGAGAAATGAAATGAGTGCCAAGCCCATTATCAGTATATTGCATGCTCAGTACAGTTTTTATGTGTAAATAAAAATCACAAACAGATTTCAAATATAAGCATGTATGATCAATCTCCTTTTCCCCAAATTCTCTTTGGTTTTATGCAAATAACCAGAAAACCACATTTGTGCTATTTGTCTCCCTCACTTTTGTCATTGGCAATTTATTTACAGAATGAGTGATATGTGCTCACTAACTGAATTGTTTATATACTGATTGACTGATATACTGATTGAGAGAGTGATTAATGTACAAATCCCAGAAAAAATACTTTGCACTACGCAGACTGGATGGAAACAGTGTTGTCTGAGACTATGCTGAATAGCCCAAAGTTAATGTTTGAAGGATCTCAATGTGTATTGTTTGGGCCAGGCGGGATCCCTTTGGGTCATGCCCTGGCTTTTGGCTCACATCCAGCATTCAGTTCATGCTCCTTTTTAGAGCCCCCCACCCAGCTTGATTTCACATCTGACTTCGAGCAGTGGGATCATTTGGTTAAGATGTGTAGTGAAAGTTGCCCTGCTGGCCCTAAACTACTTGAGATATGGGACGAGGCATTCCAGCCGGGAACTCTACCCCCCACCTTGCCAGAGGCTGCTATCACTGTACTACTCAAGCCCGGCAAACCCAGCGATGAATGCTGGTCCTATAGGCCCCTCTCGCTGATGAATCTAGATACCAAATTTTTGCTAAAGTCATTGGGCCTCATTACGACCCAGGCGTTAAGGGTTAACGCCGTCGTTAACCCTTAACGCCTATTCTGATTTTAACGGCTGCTTTTAGCAGCCGTTAAAATCCATGGCGCTAACCTGCCATGATGCTAATTACGCCACCGTAATTTACGGTGGTGTAATTAGCGCCTTCCCCACTCCCATTATGCCCTATGGGGCAAAAATGGGAATGAGGAAGGGAAAATGGGAAATGGGGATTTACCGCCCCACTCACCTTGGAATGGGGCGGTAAATCCGCCATCCACCATGGTGTAAACGTAGTTTACACCATGGTGGTAAAGTTGGCGCAATTAGCGCCAGGGTTGTAATGACCCCCATTGCCAATCACTTTCTCCCAGTCATGACTAATATGGTCCACGACAATCAGTCAGGTTTTGTACCTGGGAGATCCACATCCAACAATATTAGAAGACTCCTCAATATCATGTTGAGAATTGATCACGGCGCCAATGCAGTTGCGGTCACGATTGATGCTCAGAAGGCGTTTGACATGGTGTCCTGGAAGTATATGCGGTTAGTACTTGAAACTATGGGTGTTGGGCCTAACATGATTAAATTTATTCAGCTGCTTTACACTTCACCAGTGGCCAGGATTCGAGTCAACTCCCAGACGTCTGGCCTAATCCCACTCTTCAGAGGCACCCGACAGGGTTGCCCATTCTCACCGATTCTTTTTGCCCTGGCGATAGAGCCAATGGCGAATCACGTTAGGGCACGCCACTCACGCAAAGAGATACGGCTAAAAGATGCTCCTGAAATCATTTCACTTTATGCCGATGACGTACTATTGTTCATTAGAGACCCCGCCAATCATCTGGACCCTATAATACGCGACATCACCCATATAGGCACACACTCTGGATTCACCATAAATTACACTAAATACAAACTCTTCCCCCTCAACAGATCTACTCCACGACCTGCCACTGAATACTCGCTGCGTTGGTCACCTGATGGGGTTAAGTACTTGGGGTCCAGGAATCCCTGACTAAAGACTCACTACTAGCTGATAGCTACTTAGCAGTGGCACAACAAGCTGAATCCAAAATGGAGCGATGGCACTCTCTTCCATTATCGCTGGCCGGCAGACTTTCACTAGTCAAGATGATTCTATTCCCCAAGCTACTATATATATTTAGTAATGTCCCTATTTGGCCCGGGAAACAATATTTCACCAGACTGCACAAGGCATGTGCACAGTTTTTATGGCACTACGGTGCGGTGTGGAAAAAATGGTCTGACATGACACCCCCGTATGATAGAGGGGGCCTCTCCGCCCCTGACATGATGCGGTATTGGATCGCAGCCCAGGCACAATTCACTTCTTATTGGTACCCTGGCCGTCCCCCTCGCCCTCATGTTAAAATGGAAGCCCTGGCTGCAACAAGCTTCAATGTTATGTCACTAATACTGCACCGGCAATACGAACCGGACTCCCCTATTGATCCGGTTCATACCACGGTACGTGCCTGGGGTCGAATATTTCAGTCCTGTGCTGACCACCACCTGTACTATAAGTGGCTCCCCGCTTGGTGATTCCCCGTGCTGGAACCCACCCATGATATAGCCCTGGCGCATCACTGGGAAACCCTGGGATATCTCTCTTTAACAGATTTTTATCCAGAGGGGCAATTTATTACGCCACAGACCTGGAGACCAGGCCATACTGGCTCAGCCCTGGAACTTCTGCAATATTAGCGGCTGCGTGCTGCTTTTCGCTCCGCCTGGCCTGGCTTCCCTAAGGAAATCTTGGACTCCCCCGGGATTGCCTACATTGCCAAATCGGGCGGCGCTCGAGGGGTGGTCCCCGCACTATACAAGATACTACTACCGGGCACCCACCCCAACACTCCACGGCATGGGACGACTGGGCGACTGAACTGGAACTGGAGCTCACTGACCATCTATGGGGAAAGATGTGCTCCCACACTAGTAGAGTCTCACTTAATTTTTGTTACTGTACCATTCAGTACAAACTACTCAACAGGCTGTACTATACTCCATACAAGATCTCCAGCTTTGCTCGAACCAACTCACAACCCTGCCCTCGCTGTGGTGCAGAAGAAGCACGTCACTTACACATGTTCTGGGGGTGCCCAATGGTATTCAGGGGTAAGATCCTGGAGACACTGACTGAGATCTGTGACACTCCTGTTGACCCAGATCCAATGTGAGCTCTGTTTTGGGGTGTTGCAGACAGATGGGGCTAAATGTATGGCCACATTTTTTAATTTGGGTTGTATTGTTGCTAAAAAGTGTATTCTGCAAAATTGGAAGTGCCCCCCCCCATTCCAGAAATGGATAAATCTACTTACTTGGTCCCACAATTGCGAGGAAGAGTTCTTGAGCATGATCCCAGCTCAATCCCGTCCCAAGAACATTTGGACTGCCTTCAACAGTTACCTTCATGGCCTAGATGAGACTTTCTCCGGAGGAGAATCCTCCCACATCTCACACTGATGCAATGTACCATCTTGATATACTGTGACGCCTCTACTCTACTCTCTGTCTGCTGTGCTGTTATTGTCTCATCATTCTCGATATGTCCTGTGTATGGTTTGGAGTTCTTGCTCACTCAGATGTATGTGTTTGCTATATGCCTCTACCAACAAAAAATAAAATAAGAATTAAAAATGTGTAGTGAAAGGCTTTATTCATTATTGCAGCAGTCATGTTCTGTCTCATTTATGGTGTTTCGGTTCTAGTATTTCAGTGTGGGTCAGATGCCGTAGCGATATCCTTTGTGAGTAGGACCTGTATCATTCCTGAAGTGAGGTACAACTTTTGCCATGCCAATTGTTGCATCCTATGCGATATGGACTTATTGAAATACTGTTTATCTACATGTCACATTTTAAGTGGTCATTCATAACTTGTCATGTGTGAAATGTACCTATATCAGATGTATAATGATTGTTATTTTTCAGTGGTGGTAAATTGTCCAAGGGTCAATGGTTACAGTCCTACAGAGCGGGAAACATATCTTGGGAGGATAGCTCAGCGGCAACATGCTCACCTTGGAAGCAAGAGGAAACAGAGCAACACAGGTTTGATCCCTGGGTCCGCACTTAGAAACCTCTGGGTAATAAGCACATTATAAATAACCTATCATATCATGCTGCAATGGTAATTGCTTGTCTGATGTGCACCTGACTCAGTTTATATGGTGACATTCCTATTTTAGTATCACAATATTGGTATCCTGTGTGTGATGCACTTCTTTCAGTCATGTGGTTACTGGTAAGTATCACCTTTAGTAACTTCATTTGTGGTCTTGCATGCAAAGCCCCCTTTTTTTCGGTCTTTTAGTGGAATTCAGTGGTGGTGCCGTGCCCTCTGCAATGCCAGCTTTTGAAAATCTTGCAGTGACAATCACAGGAGTATTTTTGTATGTTTGTATTATGTTATGTGACTAGCATTTATATTTATTTTATTTTTATTTATGTATTTGATTTATTTATTTATATAGCGCTGACCACCCGCAGGCATCGGGGCGCTTACATGTAGACATGTACATAGCTCAATATGGAGCCAGAATGAGGCGACGGGACAAGGACATACAAAAACCAATTAACTGATTCATTGGGGCCTAGGCGGGAGGTTACTTGAAAAGCTCTGTTTTCAAGTAATATTACTATTGGTTTAGCCTTGTACGGTGGTAGCGTCATGTCCGAAAGGTAAACATCTTTCTATCTAGCATTGTGGGTCAGTATAAACTTTTGCAGTGCTGGTATCCTGCCCTCTGTCAGGCACACCTCTTTTAATATTTCAATACAACATCACATTTCAGGTTTTCATTTGTGTTATTCTGTCATGTGTGTGATTAACCTTTAGCCAAACTACCCTAATGAATGGCCAGGTATAATTACTATGGTGGTGTTATCCTGAGTAAGGTGTACTTGTTTCTTCCTGCAGTGAGTGTAACCTTACCATAGTACAGAGATGGTGACCTGTGTGAGGTTGAATCCAACAGCAAGGGAGAAATGAGGGCAACTGAATACACTTAAATGATCAATATATATCATTGTATAATTCTATACAGCTGAAAAATGCTGGCTACAACACATGCATGTTTTAGAACGCATGTTATACACACCTCAATGAATCTTGAAAAAGGAAAAAAGAAGAAAATGGTGCAGAGAAATGTGAAAAAATGTCAAGATGGCGAAACAAAGAAAAGCAAAATACTGCAACTGTTGTTAACACAAATATCCTATACTGTTCAATCAGGCTTCATGGATGATGCTCCTCTTGAATCACAGGGCCTCATTACGAGCCAGGCAGAATGGGTTAACGGGGTCCGCTAATATGTGCTGACCCGTTATTCCCATTCCGCCTGATTACGAGGTGATTACGAGGTCCTCTTGCGGGACCCGGTAAGGACGCCTGGTAAAACCAGACGTCCTTACAGGGTCCCGCAAGGGGACCAGGGAGCTCTCCCATTTCCATTGAGCCTTATGGAGGCTCGAATGGGGAAGGTCGGGCCCTGGTTCCCTGAGGGAGGAATTACTGGGCCCCACAAACTCGGAATGGCCCGGTAATTCCCCATTCAGGGAACCCGGTTTTGGAGGCAGCCGTAGTGAGGCCCACAGTCTAGTGTGTGGTCGCAAATTTCATGTAGACCAATATTTCCTAAACAGAAATGCAGCCATATGTATTAATACAATCACATGTAATTGAGGTCTACTAGGCATAAACATGTCCAGTTCACATTATTGTTTTATATACAATTCTTGAGCACTAATTGAACTCCTAGGGCCTCATTACGAGTTCGGAGGCAGCCATGGTGCTATTAGCACCATGGCTGCCTCCAAACTGGGCTCCATTTCAGGGTTCCTGCAATGGGGATTTACCAGGTCATTCCGACATAGGAGGACCCGGTAATTCCTCCTTGCAGGAACCATTCCCCATTCCCATTTGAGCCCCCATAGGGCTCAATGGGAATGGGGAGGGAGGTAATGACGGGCACATTACAAGTGGCCTGTTATCACCTCCCTCTTCCCCTCGCGGGACCCGGAAAAGACGTCTGGTTTTACGAGACATCTGATCCGGGTCCCACAAAGGGAACCTCGTAATCGGCGCTCCTATAATGAATGGGGCTGGTCCCGTACTGGCCCCCTTCATTACGGGAGTGCCAGGGTTATAATGAGTTTCAACTAATCACCCGGATAGTGCTAGTTTTCTTCAGGACTGGTCTCCTGTGTTCAATGGAATTAAGCATGCGAGTTGTGATGGTTTCCAAAGATCACCCACAGAACCACGGCTGCATGACAAAATGGTCCTTGTACAAAATATAAATGCCTCACTGGTGTCAGTTCAACCTGTGAGGGTCGCTCCTGGCACTGCTTCTGTTCACAGACATGTGTGAGGTTCACCAGTCTCAGTCATGTAGTGCTCTAGTGTGAGCCTCCTTTCTGTATTACAGTTGTGGTGTGTTGTCCAGTGTGAGATGTCCTTGCGTCAGTTTACCTGTGACAGTGGTTTCAGTATTAGAGTTTCGGTGTCCTCTGTGAGTTGTACTTATTTCAGTTCGGTAGTTGTGACATTTTTCTATTTGAGAGGTGGCGCTGAAAGGTGTTTGCTTGTTTTAGGGCGCATTACGAGTCGGGAGGTAGGGGATACAGGGCACCAGGAAGGAGACCGGTGCCGGTAATCCCCTGCCGCCCGATTCCAAGGTCCATTAACCGGAATCTGTAGGGACGTGTGGTCGGACCACACGTCCCTTAAAGGTCCCGTTAGGGGACCAGGCCACGAATTACGGGCCTGCCATTAGCAGGCACGCAAATAGCACCTTCCCCATTCCCATTGAACCCTATGGGGGTTGGTGCAATGGGGATTTACCGGTCCCGCCAGGGTCGGACTAGACCGGAAAGTCCCCATTGCACCACACCATACTCGGTCACGTCATTGGTGGCAGTCATGGCGCAAATAGCGCCATGACTACCACCAATCTCGGAATGAGGCCCTTAGTCCAGCATCACGTGTCATCTTTCAAACTTGCAGCTAGCATATCCTTCCAACAATGCAATGGAGGTGCATGGAACCGTGTGACATGCGTTTGCTTCTGTTTCCAGTGAGGGCCATCTTTCAGTAGCTCAGTGGCATTGTCCTTTGTAAAGTGTATTTGTTTAAGTTTTGCAATGAGAGTCATCCTGCAGATGTGATCTTCCGTCATCCGTCGGGTCTACTTCTCTCAGTCCTGCTGTCAATGTCAACATTTAGTATGCGAGTGGATGTACACTGCGTGATGTTGTTTTCAACACTGATGCAAAGGTCATCGTGTTCATGATCTTACCTCTGAGTCTAAAATAGCTCCATTGGGCAGATTAGATGTTTATCCACTGGGAGCTGCAGAGAAGCAACCGCTATTATTTCCACGTGTCCATTGTGTAGATCGGATACCCAAAAGGCAAGTGGTGTATGCAAAATTGCATATATCAATACTCCCAAGTGACCTTAATTCAGTGCATTTGACCACCAGTTTACGAATGATCATTTTCCCAACCAATACCTTTGAATGGAAAGTTTATATTGGCCCAGAATGTCACCATCAGAATCCCCTCGTAACAACTTTGACAATTGAGAAAGAGATTTATGTGTTAGATTATCACTTGTTTTTCTTGGTATCATCTACAACGGTGCAAACTACACATTGCTATTTAAATTTCAAACATAACACATACTTCAATATATCTGGGGAAAAAAACACATAGTGGGTAATTCATGGAATCAAGCTCAGAAGTGGCTCCAAAACCCATTTTGACGCACCGCATATTCATGGATTTAAACATCCATAACCAGCCGTGGCGTAGTCTGGCGCAGCGATCCTGCAGCAGCACCAGTTACGCCCCCAACCCTGCCCCGTACGCAAAAAACATCTGCACAGCCCCCTAAAAACGAAATTGCGCTTAAAACGCCACTCAGCCCTCACGCGACAACCCAATCGCGTGTAAAACTCCCTGTGCACCCCTCAGAATACGTGTACCTCGCTCGCGCCAGGCCAATCGCGTGTAAAACTCCCTGCGCACCCCTCAGAATATGCGTACCCCGCTCGCGCCAGCCCAATCGCAAGTAAAATAACCTGCGCACCCCTCGGAATACTCGTACCCGACTCGCGCCAGCCCAATCACGTGTAAAACTCACTGCGTACCCCTTGGAATATGTGTACCCCGCTCACACCAGCCGAATTGCGTGTAATCTCCCTGTGCACCACTCAGAATGCACATACCCCATTCGCGCCAGACCAATCACGTGTAAAACTCTCTGCGCACCTCTCGGAATATGCGTACCCCGCTCGTGCAAGGAAAATTGCATGGAAAAAGTCTCCCCTGTGGTGTGGGCTGGCTGTGGGGCATGGCCAGGGGTTGTAGGGGTGTCTCCTTAGGTGTGGGCTGCCTGCGGGGCATGGGGAGGGTGGATGGGCTGCCTGCAGGGCATGGTCAGGGTGGATGGGCTGCCTGTGGGGAATGGGGAGGGTGGATGGGCTGCCAGTGGGGCATGTCCAGGGGTGATGGGCTGCCTGCGGGGCATGGTCAGGGTGGATGGGCTGCCTGCGGGGCATGATCAGGGTGGATGGGCTGTCTGCGGGGCATGTCCAGGGGTGATGGGCTGCCTGCAGGGCATGATCAGGGTAGATGGTGCCGCAGGGGCATGGGGAGGGTGGATGGGCTGCCTAAGGGGCATGTTCAGGGGTGATGGCTGGCTGCGGGGCATGGGGAGGGTGGATGGACTGCCAGCAGGGCATGGTCAGGGTGGATGGGCTGTCTGCGGGGCATGTCCAGGGGTGATGGGCTGCCTGCAGGGCATGGGCAGGGTGGATCATCTGCCTGCGGGGCATGGGGAGGGAGGGTGGATGGGCTGCCTGCGGGGCTTGGTCAGGGTGAATGGCCTGCCTGCGGGGCATGGGGAGGGTGGATGGGCTGCCTGCGGGGCATGGTCAGGGTGGATGGGCTGCTTGTGGGGCATGGCCAGGGGTCATATGGGTGTCCCCTGTGGTGTGGGCTTCCTGCAGGGAGTGCATGTGGCCCCTCACCACACTGGTGCACGAATCTGGGGTTAACCGAGTGAGCTTTACATGCGATTCCGCTTGTGCGAGCGGTGTACGTGTATTCCGGGGTACGCAAGTGAGCATTACACGCGATTCCGCTGGTGCGAGCGGTGTACATGTAATCTGGGGTACACGAGTGAGCATTACACGCAATTTGGCAGTGTGGGCCATCCCGAGTGTGCCCTCCCCATGCCCAGCAGGTAGCCCCCTCCACAGGGGACCACCTAACACCCCTGACCATGCCCCGCAGGCAGCCCATCCACCCTGACCATGTCCCGCAGGCATCCCACACCACAGGGGACCACCCAACACCACTGGCCATGCCCCGCAGGCAGCCCATCCACCCTGACCATGCCCCACAGGCAGCCCACAACACAGGGAACCACCCAACACCCATGGCCATGCCCCGCAGGCAGCCCATCCACCCGGACCATGACCTGCAGGCAGCCCACACCACAGGGGACCACCCAACACCCCAGGCCATGCCTCACAAAGACAGCCCATCCACCCTGACCATGACCCGCAGGCAGCCCACACCACAGGGTACCACCCAACACCTCTGACCATGCCCCGCAGGCAGCCCACATGGCACAGTGCACTTGTGAACCCCAACACATGCCCCCCCACCAGTGATGGGCACCTGCCAGCAGGCCCCAACACATGTCCCCCCACCCACCCCATTGACGGCAACCTGCCAGCAGGCCCCGACACATATCCACAGCAGCTACACATGACTGAGACAATGACGACTGACACATGTATTAAAAAACAGAAATCTCCCAAACGAAAAACAACCATGACAAGTAAAAAATAATGAATGTGAGCTGAACTGAAATGCAAATTTAAATGAAAAATGTAATTAAAACAAAAGAAAAACCTCCCAGTGGTCCATGTTCAGAAAACAAAATTCAGAATCCAAAGGGTAAACAAAAAAGAAGACCATTCCATCATGGGTGTCAAAAACATAAAATAATAAAGTCCACAGTTCCAGAACTATTTACAATGAAAGTTCTTAGGGCCATGATCCCAAAACCAAATGAAACCTATTAAAAATCCTACAAAAATACAACTATGCACAAAAAGTGGAGCAATGTCCATCGACTCCAAAATGAAAATAAAACAAAAGGAAACCTACGCCTAATTAACTATATACAAATGGCAGAAAACTAAGCCTGGCGGCAGGCTAGTCCTACGCTCACCGTTTTTACCAAGAGTCTTGGCCAGGGCATCATCGAACTCTGAGTCTATGTCCCGCAGGCGGGATTGGGCTCTGTCCTCGAGTGCTTGCAGGGACGCCGACATGCTCTCCTCCAACTCCCTGCAAGTCTCCTTGAGAAACTGTGCCCGGCTCAATGCCCGCCCCATGGAGTTCTCCACCCTGAACATGGTGAGCCGTGCCTTCTCTGCCCGCCACCACTCTGCATCCATTTGCTGGCCCATCTGCTGCCACACGGAAGACACACAAAGTCCAGGGTCCTCCTGCCCTTCGCTGATGACTGCCCCTGTGATGTTGTATGCCCCGAGTCCAGATGCCTCCTACGTAGAGCCTGGTTCTGCTGCCTTGATGTCATCTGCTTGTGCCACCATGACTGGCTCTGGGAAGCTGACGACCCCCGGGGCTGTCGTGGATGTGCCCTGCTGGAAGTTGCCTGAACATCCTCCATTGCCAGGGATCCTGTTGCTTGGGTGGCCACCTCTGCGGAACCTCAGACTCCCGACTGTGGCAGGGATGGGATCTCCACCAGCCTGGCCGCGGTGGATGAGGCAGGTCCTCAGGGTGACCTAGTGGCATCTGGGCCGGATGATGGCATGGAGGATGACTGGCGCATAGTGGGTGCAGAGGAGGAGTGGGTCACAAGAGCGGCCAGCACATGGCGGAACCCTGCGACAATGAGCCATCCTAGCCAGTTCAAGATGGCACACAGCTGTTCGTGATGATGTGCGTTGTCCTTCCTGGAATCACGCACATCATCACTAATCAAGCGTGTGGGCATCGAGACACCAACTAGGACAGGCTCAACCCTGTCACGGATTGCCTCGTCCGTAGGTAGGGGAAGGTCTGTTGATGTGGACACATCCTCTGCCTGCGGATGTGCTTGGAATGAGGCATCGCTGCTGGTGCAGAGAGATGCAGTCGCATAATCAGGGACCTGTGCTGCCTCCTGCCCCTATCGTGGATTGCACCACCTGCACCAGTGGAATCAACGCCACCAGGCCCCACATGTGGATCTAATGCTTCCTCCTCCTCCTCACCCACTACCGACCTGGATGCCTCTGCACTGTCTTCCACATTGTCCTGCCCCTGTGGGTTCACACCTCCCCCTTCCGCTGCCGAGGAGCACACTAGCAAACTTGGCCTCTTAGGCCACCCCTCTGCAACTGCATCCGTAGTGGCAGACGCTGCACCAGTCCCCTCAATACCAGAAGATGGCATAACCTGGGAGGTGACTGGGCCTTGCATCTCCGGCCGGTGGAGGCATCCCCGCTACTCTGCTCCACAGCGCTGTCTCCGCCCTCTTCTTCACTCTGTGGAAAGGGAGACATTGAACACAAGCATCAGGTTGCTGAACATAAGTCTGTTGCACACAAAGCAAATGCACATGAGTGACACTGTCGTATGTCATAGCCATCATCATCTTCGACAACACACGGGTCCTTGCAAGCAAGACACATGCACATATACCACTGCACAGTCATGCATCCGTCCGTGTCCACCTCCCATCACAGTGCAATCCTGGACAGCTAGGCCACAACAGTCAATGCACTCATCGAGATGTGAATGTGTGATGCATCCATGACGTTTCCCAGTCACACACTCACCACTCAGTAACACAAACATGTACACCATGCATGTCCATGAGGGTGACATCAGCATCCATGATTCACACAACAGACATGGCCAGGTACAGACACAGGCATGCAATCATGTGTGCGTCATCACATGCAGGTGCACATCATGCATAGCAACACACACACACAAACCATTGTCGTTGCACACGCTCAACCGGACTCACATGCTTCTATGTCATGTCCCTGCACACAGACATCCATACGTGGGGCATGCCAGACATACGTCCAAGGGTGCATCCACCTGACACACCTCAACATGCACTACGCTGGAGATGAACACATGGACTTGACTCCAGACCGGTCTGCATCTCGAGGATCTGGTGGTGAAGCGCTGGGTTAATGCACTCCAGGACTCTCATCTGGATGTTGGTCAGCTGGTCCTGGCGCCCCACTTCTCCACGAGGATCAACGATGCGCCAGGCCTACCTGAGGGCCCTGGACCTGAGGTCCTCCCAGTGCTTCAGGACACGGTCGTAGTCATGAGATGCCACCCCTTCCGCGTTGATGGCACCCACGATGTCCTTCCAGATCCTCCCCGTCATCCCTGTCGAGGTGCAAACTTGAGAAGAACACATTATAATTCCCCAGGACTCGCTCCACCAGGATGCCAACTTCATTTTCAGTGAAGCTGGCAGCCCTCTGCCTCTCTAACTGGGGGTTGCCACTGGCACTAGATGGTTTTGAGTCATACATGGCAACCTCAGAGGCAGGTGTGGGTGGGCAACTTGGTCCTGGGGCTGGGCTGTGGAATGATGGTACACCAGTCGGGAGTCTTCTGATTCAGCAGAGGTGGTCTCAGGTACAGGATCCCTGGCCATGGCGTCTGTGCAGCCACCAAATAGCAGGGTACATTGGCAGCAGGCAAGCTGGCAGCAGCAGATGGCTCGTAGGAGGCTGCTCAGGGCTCTGGGGGGGGCAGTTAAATGGCCTTCTGGGCAGGAGTGTGGTCTTCTGTGTCTTGTCAAATGGCCAGTTCAATGCAGAGTGATTTAGCACGTGAAAAAACAGCACGTCAGTGTGTAATTCGTGCACTACGAGTGTGCCAGGCCCACTTAGCAATACTGGTGAAGCCTGGGCGTGGTGATTTGACATACTGATTTATGTGTTTTGGCAGATTCAATGCACAAAGTGTTGAATCAAGCCCTGGTGGGTGTTCTAGAAGCTTCATGGACCGGCAGCCCACACCACAGGGGACCACCCAACACCACTGGCCATGCCCCGCAGGCAGCCCATCCACCCTGACCATGCCCCACAGGCATCCCACAACACAGGGAACAACCCAACACCCATGGCCATGCCCCACAGGCACCCCATCCACCCGGACCATGACCTGCAGGCAGCCCACACCACAGGGGACCACCCAACACCCCTGACCACACCCCGCAGGCAGCCCACATGGCACAGTGCACTTGTGAACCCCAACCCATGCCCCCCCACCAGTGATAGGCACTTGCCAGCAGGCCCCAACACATGTCCGCCCACCCCACCCCATTGACGGCAACCTGCCAGCAGGCCCCGACACATATCCTCCCACCCCAACCCCATTGACAGAAACCTGCCAGCAGGCCGAGACACATGTCCCGCCACCCCACCCCCATTGATGGCAACCTGCCAGCAGTCCCCGACACATGTCCCATCACCCCACCCTCATTGACGGCAACCTGCCAGCAGGTCCCGACTCATGTCCCCCACACCACCTCCAGTGCAGGCTACCTGCCAGCAGGCCCCGACTCATGCCCCCCCACACCACCCCCAGTGATGGCAACCTGCCAGCAGGCCCCGATTTATGCCCCCTCCCGACACCACCCCCAGTGACGGCAACCTGTGAGCAGGCACCAACTCATGTCCACCCAACCAATACATTGTCACAACATACATGCATGTAGCAAATTTCCACCCAAATCCCACCCCACGCTGCCCCCCCACAGTGCAACTCTACACCCATCCATTGTCCCCATTTCCCAGTAAAGGCACCATGGAATGTCATGAACAGAAGCCCAAATCCATGCACCCAAAGACATGCCGAACATGGCCACACAGCAGCTACACATGACTGAGACAATGACGACTGACACATGTATTAAAAAACAGAAATCTCCCAAACGAAAAACAACCATGACAAGTAAAAAATAATGAATGTGAGCTGAACTGAAATGCAAATTTAAATGAAAAATGTGATTAAAACAAAAGAAAAACCTCCCAGTGGTCCATGTTCAGAAAACAAAATTCAGAATCCAAAGGGTAAACAAAAAAGAATACCATTCCATCATGGGTGTCAAAAACATAAAAGAATAAAGTCCACAGTTCCAGAACTATTTACAATGAAAGTTCTTAGGGTCCATGATTCCAAAACCAAATGAAACCTATTAAAAATCCTACAAAAATACAACTATGCACAAAAAGTGGAGCAATGTCCATCGACTCCAAAATGAAAATAAAACAAAAGGAAACCTAAGCCTAATTAAATATATACAAATGACAGAAAACTAAGCCTGGCGGCACGCTAGTCCTACGGCTTACCGTTTTTACCAAGAATCTTGGCCAGGGCATCATCGAACTCTGAGTCTATGTCCCGGAGGCGGGATTGGGCTCTGTCCTCGAATGCTTGCAGGAGTGTGGTCTTCTGTGTCTTGTCAAATGGCCAGCTCAATGCAGAGTGATTTAGCACGTGAAAAAACAGCACGTCAGTGTGTAATTCGAGGAAAGGGTGCGTAAGCGCGTAAGTGACATGATGCATGCAGGCGTTTCCCTCGGCACGGGTGCAGAGTGAATCCACACGTGCAAAAACAGCGTGTCCGTGTGTGAATGCGTGTAATTCGAGGAAAGGGCCTAAGCGTGTAAGTGACGTGACGAGTGCAGTCGTTTCACTCAGCACAGGTTAAAGGTTTGCTGTATGTGCTTTTCGTGGAGACCAACGCGTGTGTTGCTACTTCTTGTTGTTTCGTGCGCCATCACTTCACAGCAGATCGAGGACGTACCTCTTCTTTTGGCGTGGGTCTTGCCTACGTGTCTTTTTCTTTCCCACGCTTGTCAGACGGTGAGTCGCACACAATATTTTTCCCATTGCGGGTCGCCCTGTGTATCGCGTACCCATTTTTGAGGTCATAGTAGCCTGTGTGTCCCACGCGTATGCATTTTTTGTGTCCCTGGGTGCCACTGCGTACTGCAGGAGGTTAATTCCACACACATGGGCTACCAGGGGTTGCATTCACAGTTTGATTGCAGATCTGGGGTGCCTGAGCATTGCACGACCCATCATTTTCACAAAGGGTTCACATACAGCTTTGCAGGAGCACAGGGGTACTGTTTACATCATGTTCCCCACCCCCTTCACCCCAATTGAACAGGAAAATTGTCTTGTATACCACCATTGGTACTAGTACATCCGTGCCATGGTTGGGAGGCCACAAAACGTGAGGGTCGCCTCAGTTGGGCATCCTGCCACGTGGTGTGTGTGGTCAGGGACGTGGACATGGTGACCAGGGAGTAGGGGGAGTCCAGGATGGCCAGGGTGGCAATAGATGGGGAAGAGGCAGGGGTGTGCCACTTTGGCAGGATGTTCTGACACGTGTTGGTGCAGTCATGCCACCAACCCCTGCGGCTCCGGGAGATGCAGCTCTTGCGTCTGACACTGGCCCCCGATGTGACCCAGCAGTCAGTTTTATCTACTGTCACAGGCCCAACGGTAGTGGTAGCTGCAGGTGCAGCTGTGGCAACCACCACCCAGGCTCAGAGTCGGCCAGCGCATGATGCATTGGCACCTGAGGACTCCCAGACTGAATTCCAGATGGTCAGGAGGCACAAGCAATGTGCACACAGGGAAGCTCTGACCGTGGTTCATGTCCCTGGGTCAGTGTTGTCATCTGCTGCCCCAAGCAGCCAGGTGTTGGCAACTGCATGGGCAGATGCAGCCAACACCACCCCGGCTGTGAGTCTCCCAGCCAGGACTGTGTCAGTCACAGACCTTGGCACAATGGCTGTTGCTGCGCTGGGTCCTGTCAAGAGCACCCAGCAGCCACTGACACAAGTCAGGGCTTCCGTCCAGTTACACCTGCCACTCCCTTGTTACAGTCCACCAGCGCCACTGCCCCTACTGATCAGGGTGGCATTAGCCAGTCAGGGTCACACCACTGCCCAACAGGAGGAAGGTTGCACCTGCGCAACAGGCTGGGATCACAGACACGCTCTGGCCTCCGGCACGTCGAGGAATAAACCTTTCAACAAGCAGGAACTGGACTTCCTTTTGGGCTACATGTCGGAACACGAACGCAATATGATAGTGGTCCCAAATTGCCATACTATGCCTATCCAGCGATGGGAACACTGGAAGCATGTTGTGGATGGTGTTAGTGCATTTGTATATGAGGTGCGCACAGCTCAGCACTGCAAAAAGCATTGGGATGACCTCCAACGCTGTGCTAAGCAAAAGCGTGCCTCCAATTATGCCATGACTCAGGTGAATAGCAGTGGGCCACCATCTGAGGAGGAAGAACTCACTGTGCATGAGGAGGTAGCTGCAGAGTTCACCCCGGCAGAATTGATCGAAGGAGTGGGAGAGATGTAGGATTATGATGCCCCGTGCAGTGAGTGTTGTTGTGTGTTTGTCCAGCCCATGTGTTGTTTGCTTGTGTTATGTGCTGTGCTTGCCTGCCACTACATGCTATGTGTACATGTGCAAGTCATGCAATGCTTCACTAATGCGTGCATGTTGTGATGCATGCTTCACATGTGAAGCAGACAGGGACTGTCCTCATCACCACACATGCACCCTACTACCATGCTAGTCACCCGCTGCCCCTCCGGTCCATGTTCCAGCTCGCTGACCTGTCTTCATGTAGCCTGTAGTGTCTTCCAACTCAGCATTCGGAGTATGTCATTGCATGACTGACAAGCATGTGTGTTCAGCCTGCATGCGGTACTCCACGCAGACATTCTTCCTTGCCCCTCCACCCCCCTGCACCTCAATTTCACCATGGCACTGGTGAGTAACATGTTGGACTACTTCCATGGCCTGTTCAACGCTCCTGTGTACATGCACACTTACCCCTGCAAAGCTGCCAGACACATACTGTGGGGTACATCCTTTGTCCTTGATGCAGGGTGTCTCACTCAGACTGTGCAGATGGCAGATGCTCCCCTGGGACATGAGTGCCCATTCATGCTCCATGTGCATTCCATGCACACCCCTGTGTGTCCTTGGCAGGATGATTATTGTAGTACGTCTCCGGGATCACATATGTATCATGGCATTTGGTCATCCATTCCATGCTCACTCTGGCTCAGTCCTGCATCATGCACATGTTTAGGGTGCCATTGTCTGTGTGGGGCACAGGCCTCCCCCTGTTGCATGCCTCCTGACTCTGTTCAACTGGTGTAGTGCCTTCTGCATGAATATGTGTACTACTGACGGTTCATCATGTGTCCTGCTTACTGTCACATTCTCATCTGCTGTGGTTTCAGTTGACTGAGATGATGCAAATTACGCTAACCAACACTGCCTATAGACAGTTCTCTGGTCAACCTTCCATTGCCATGCAATGCCACTGTGCATTTTCAAAAAGGGGTGAGGGGGGTTAACTGTAGCCATGCAACCCAGTGCATGCACATTGCACATGATGTCTGAACTTGCCCTTACACTGCCGACATGTTAAGTGATTGACATCAAAATGTACATGTTGATGTAGATTTTTGGTAACGTACACATGCACTGCACCCACCCACTTCTGAGCCATGTTACACAGTTCCACATGCCTACTCACTGCTGCAATGTCAAAGTGAACTGGCATGTATGTTCCGATGTTCATCCCTTCACTGTTATGTAGCAGGCGCATCCTGTGACACATGTACTCTGTATTGGAACACCCTAGCAGGTATTTAGCAAAGGTGGCTGGTCAATCTGTGGCCTAAACTAACAGGTAAAGCCTGCACATTGATTATAGGCTGCACATTGGGTTGTAATTACCGTGGAGCTGCCTGCACGTGTGTATGTGTACACTTTCACATACATCAAAGCAAGCAGCATTGAAGCTGCTTGCTTTGCTGTGTAGGATGCTGTTCATATACACCATACGGGTGTGTATGAACACAGGTGTATTTGAACACTTTCACATACACATATGCAAGCAGCTTCAACGTTGTGTTGTGCAACATTGCAGCTACTTAGGTGTGTGTGAAAGTGTTAAACCGGCACAATCCTGAAGGTACACTGTCGTGCACTACGAGTGTGCCAGGCCCACTTAGCAATACTGGTGAAGCCTGGGCGTTGTGATTTGACACACTGATTTATGTGTTTTGGCACATTAAATGCACAAAGTGTTGAATCAAGCCCTGGGGGGGGTGTTCTAGAAGCTTCATGGACCGGCAGCTCGAACCGTACTGGGCATTATTGTCCCTCATACCTCTTTGAAGGCCCTTGCTTTGCTCGGGACATTCACTATGTCTTCACGGTCCATGATGCCCGGTATGGGCCGAGCTACAGATCGATTGAGCTATATTGGTGATGATGATTTAGTGATGTATTCCTAAATGCATGTTACGTGTGTCATGGTGTGTTCTGAGTCACTTGCAGCTGTGGCCATTTGGCTGTTCAAACATGCTTATGCTATGTGCCATCTCTTTGTTGCCATCTGTCCATTCTGCCTGTGATATGTGCCTGCCAGGGGTGGTGTGTGATGCAGGTGATATACTACATTCAGTACATGTGTAGGCTGAGCAATTTACACGCATCCATTTCTGCTTTAAGGGTGCCGTAGTATATCAATGCCACTGGATGTATGCCAGAATTTGAGTTGTGTGTGACATGTCAGCTTCATGTGTTGGCTGTCAATGTAGTGATGTCTATGTGTGTGTGGGTTATGTGCTGCTGGCATGTGTACTCATGTTTGTTTTGTTCATGTTACAGGTGATGACGCAATGGGGCCAGAGGATGGTGATGTCATTCCAGATACGTGGTTGCTTTTACATCGCCAACCCGGCACAAGTGGGGGTCATGGGTGGTAGACCATGAGAACCCATTTGTTCTCCAGACCGTCGTGTCCTGGGCTGGCAATCAGTCCAGCTCTGATGAACACTCTGAACACAATGTTGAGTTGGATGCGCATCATGACGATTCATCGCCGGTGAGTGATCCTGATGTGGATGATCTTCTGTCCGCAACACCTGCAATGAGGAGCCAGACAGTTTTGGAGCGTCTGCCTGTGGTGGTTCTGGCCACACGGTCACACTCCACAGTAGTTGCTGATGTGCCTGGGGCATCATGTCAACAAAGGGATGTAGTCCTGCAGCTGCAGGCAGTGCCAATCCAGCAAGGACCATGGCTCCTTGGGTCCCGCAGGTGTAATGTCCAGCAACGCGGTGGCCGTGTGCCACTGGGGAATATTAAGTGGGAGCAATCCATGTATGTCAGTTCACAGCAACAGGGGCCAGCTATTGATAAGATTGCTCAAGGTATGGAACGTGTGGCACAATCCATGCTCCCCCCTGATAGGCAGCTGGAGCTCCAGCAGCAAGCAGTGCAGTCCACATGCCACTCACTCAGGCTGGGCATGGCAGCCTCAAACAGGGCACGCCGGATGAAATGGTGTCTCTGCACGAAGCACTTGCTGCTCAGGATGAGGCACACAGGGAGAACCTGAGGGAAGAACACCAATCCCTCAGATCTACTCTGGGTGTGCTTAACATGACCCAGAGGCACCGGTCAGGAGTGAGATTGGAGCAGCTTGAGAACACCATCTCGGCTGAGCTGCATGCATGCCGAGAGGTGCTCCAGATGTCATGCGAGGCCATGAAGGCAGAAATCCATGTTACACATGCTACCTTGCAAGAGGAAGCACGCGTATCACGTGAGGTGCTGCATGCTGACCTACGTGCCTTTGCCACACAGGACCAGGCTTATCAGACCCTCAGACCTGCCTGCTTGCTGCCGTGGAGGGGCAAGCTGTGGATAGGCATGGTCAGGCAACTGGGCCACGTCCACCTTCTGATTTCCATCCAGAGGGTGAGTAGGACAACAACTTATCTTCCACACAGGTCGGGCCGTGCAGGCTTTGAGCCCATTGAGTTTTTTTTTTATCTCAAAATCATCTCAACATCATTGCATATGGTGTTGATGTGCACCCTGTACCTCCCCTCCTGGATGACGCCCCCCCGCCCCGGGTCGTATGTGGCCATTCTTTTAAAAATAATTTTGTTTATCTATTGTGCATTCATGTGACGGTGTGGTGCTTTGTGGCTTTTGAAAGCATCCACTGTGTGTTCCAGCTGGGCACATACAAGCTTGCCTCGTGTATGTGTTTGTCGCTTGGGGTCCTGACACATATGCCACTCCTGCTTCCCCTTTCCATGGGCTTGCCAGGATGGTTCGTTGTGACTGCAAATTACACAAGGGCATTGGACTTTCATCACATCTGTGTCCTGTCTGCTGTACTACTTGTGTATACACCCCTAGTGGGGATTATGTATGTTTTAGCCACGGCATGTCTGCAATCAAGTAGACTCTGCAACTCATTTTGGTGAGTACATTAATTAATTGTGCTTTTATTGAAGTTGATTGTGATGTTTTTTCATTTCTTGCCTGTATACGTGCTTCATGCACTTCATGCTGTAGACGGTAGCTTGCACCCTTTAACTGTCAAAGCCACACTTATGGTGGGAGGGGGCCGGGTGGTGATAATGTCAAGTTGGTACGTGTTAGGTTCAGCCCCTGAGAATTTTGGCAAAGGTGGAAGCAGTAGGAATGTGACCCAAGAACCACAACTCACGGTCCAGTTCTACGTTATGTTCCGTTTGGATGGCACAGTGTATCTGTCTTCCCTCTCAGACTTCGCTGCTGCGTGACGGTGCAGTTTTCCTACTGGACTACAGCTCTTTTTCACACTCTGGTGCCTTTGGTCCCTGTTTTTCTTCCTGCTACTCTCCTTGTTGCAGATCTGTCCGCCCATCTCTCGGGCAGTTACTTCTGCATACTCATACACTGCCTCTGTTAGCCTCGGTACACTTCTGTACCACAGCATCTCTCTCTCTTGCTCTCTCTCTCGCTCCTCCTATCTTTCATCTATTACATTCATACCTTTATGGTGACTTCAGCCTTTTACCAAAGCTATTGAACTGTTCTGGTTCTTAACTTGCTGTCAGCTGTTTCCGGCAATCTCGCATTCACTCTGCCTTAACAGACTTGTGCTGTCTCTGCCTTTCTCCATTCACACTATCAAGGATTGATTGGGTTTCAGATCAACCATCCAGTTGTGCCAGCCTCCTTGGTTATTTTCTACTCAAGTTTCAGCTGTACACATCAGTTGTGGCATCCTCATTGATTATTGTCTACTCAAGTTCCTACCCATCCTGTTGAACCATTCAACAACTGTGCAACCTTGGAAGTTATTCTATCAATCAGCTTGGACATGCACTTGGCCATATTCTACAACTTCAAGCCATCTACTGGAGACTCTACCAGGGATTTTTGTCACCTTGAGGCTTTTTCCCTGGTTTGGGGGTTTGGCTCCTTGGAGTTCTCTGCGATTTGGTATTTTTACCAGTCAAGGTGGCCTCTGAGGGAGCTAGACCCTATTTACACGAAAGGCAGAACAAGAAAACCAAGTGAACGGGGGATCCTGAAGCCAGGTAGACGAGAAGGAAGAAGCCAACCAACCACAGAGACAGTTCTTCTGAAGCGCAAGGTGATGAGGAAATGAGGGAGGGGTTTTCGTTGTTGGACAGTACGCTTGGGCTACAGTGATTGGTCACTATCTGACATTGTCAATGTGAGGTACTATGTACATGATGTGTCCTGCTGGTAAATGGATGTTCCTGTGTTTGTTTTACTTTTCAGGTGTCAGGGGATTGGTGTGATTTGATACACTGGGGTGGCCATATGGGCAATGTTCACATGTGATGTGTATAGGAAACTGAGGGTCACTTCATTTCACATGCATGCATTGACTGCATGTCCCTACTGACACACACAATTACACAATGAACCACCACATATACAACCACACATCCATGCCCACACGAGCACACAGATTGCCTTCTCTGCCATGCTGTGCCCCTGCAGAGCATTATCACTTACAATTTTTGGATTGTGTATATGCGTCACTGGGTAATTTTAGTTGCTTTTCCTTTTTTATATGATGCTCAAGGTGTATCCCCAACACAATGGCTGCTCACTGTGCTGTGTGCTGAGCGGTGTGTTGCAGGGGACACACACAGCACACGGTTTTGGGATTTGCGGATTTGGATTGCCCAATGTACATGCCAACAGGCATTCTGTCTTTTGTTGATGGTACTGCTTTTGGCATGCATTTATGTATGACTTTGGATGTGGATGAGGTTGTTGGTCAGTCATTTCATCAGATTCCATGTCAGGTGTGATTGTCTCAGGCCTGTTTCCATTTAACACGTGGCACTTTGTAAATAATGTGTCATGTGTTGTGGCTGACAAGGATAATGGGCGTTGGGAGGGTTTGGGTGACATACCAGTGATTTTCATGGCCTGTTTTGCAGGGGGGTGGTGGGAGACAGGTCACACCAGATTGGTTATGTTTAAGTGGCTAGGGGTGCACACATTGTAGCACTTCTGTGGAAACATTCTCAGGGTGGTAAGGTTGTGACAGTTGACTGTCTCTTTGTCATCATCAATTGTCACCTGGTCTGTGCCAGTCCTGTGTGCAGGGGTGGGAATTTAGGTGAAAAATGCGACCACAAGCTGTGTCTGGGCTGCCTTGTCATGTACCCTTTCCCCTCCCATGAGCAGCACCTGTGCGTGTGGTTGGGGATGTGGGTGCACCACCATGTCCACCGGTACGCCCCACCATGTTGCAACATTGTGCAGGACACCTGCTGCCACAATGATCCTGCACAATACTGGGGGTGCATATAGTAGCTGCCCGCCAGAGCGGTCAAGGGAGCGAAAGCATGACTGTAGCACTCCAAAAGTGCGCTCCACTGTTGCCCTGGTTGCAATATGGGCTGCGTATTGGCATCATCATGTGGGTGCTCAGAGAGTAGGCACTGTCCCCGTGGGAGGTGATGATGGTTGTCATTAGTTGGGTTTGTGTATTTGTCTGTGTGTGACATGCATGCATGTGCACAGACATTTCTACTCACCAATGAGCCTATGTGTTGCCATCCTTCCCAGCTTCCAGGTCCCGGCCCAGGTCAGACATTCTGTATAGGAAACTGTCATGGGTCGACCCAGGATAGTTTGCATAGACAGAAGTGATGATTCCATGGGCATCGCATGCAACCTGTACGTTGATGGAATGCCAGTGCTTGCGGTTGCAGTAGATGTTCTCAGTGGCCCTAGCACTTTAGGGAAGTGTGCCACCCTGTAAAAGTCCTGGAACACGGCCTGCCTTTCTGCGGGTGTTCTGGGCATGTATATGTGCCTGCAGACTGAGGGGCGCGAAGTCATAATTGCACACACCTGGTATAGGCAGCGTGACTGTGTGGGCTGTGAGACACCACCAACTATGGCAGTTGTCTGCTGAAATGACCCAGTGGCCAAAAAATGCAGGACATTCAGCACCTTTTCCAAGGGGCTCAGTGCTTGGGAGCACAAGGTGAGTGATGTGAGGTCATCCTCCCACTCAGTGACCAGGTCTAGGATGATATGAGGTGGAAACCTATACCTGCCATAGACCTCGTCATCAGGCAGCACAAAAAGGCTGGTCCTGTCCAAAAACCAAAAGAAAATGCAGGGCCTGGCTATTCTCCTCCTCCTGCGGTGTCCCATGATCACTTCTGTGAGAAATGGACATTCATTGTAGCTGTATATGCGTGTTTGTTGTTTGCTTGCAATTTTATACTGCGCGGGGCCGCTTCCACCTGCCTTAGTGTGGCGGACGTGTTTACGCCTGTGCGTGTCTTTTGATGTGTGAGGGTTTTCCCTATTCGATTCCATCAATACGTGTTGTTCGCGCGCGTGTTCGTTCCATGTATTTCCCAGCAGTACTTCGCCAGTTACGCCTTCATTTTCACGTGTTGTTCCCCATTCCGCGTGTTCCATCCCCTTCATGATGTGTGTGCTAAACGGTGTGCGCATTCACTGTGCACATTGCACATGGCGTTCGGGATGTCGCAGTGACGTGTGCGCCACGCGCAGTTTCGGTGCAGCTCCCAGGAAAAACACGCAGAGACTTCCATGAATCGCTTGTGTGCGATTCGCACGGGTGCAATGATTTTTTCTTGCTTGTGCCACCGATTTCAGTGCACAGTTATTCCATGAATAGGCCCCAAAGTATGTTAATCAAACCCTAAACATGTGGCAAACAGCCAAACTCACCCAGCATTTGCCACTTGCTGGCTGCATTCCCTCTGTTGGTTGCCTTTTTATTTATTAATTTATTATTGTTTATGTTTTTATTTTCCTCCTAGCTCCACACTCTCCTTTTGTTCCCCCTTCCGTGCACTTCTCCCTCTCCCCCTCTACCATGCACTTGCGCATTCTCAAAGTCACTGGGCCAAGTAAGATCGTTGTCTTTGTTTCTCCCCTGTTCCCCTTCCCTTGCCTTGTCGTGTTCTGAAACACTTGTGTATGAGCATAATATAAATAAAACATGAATATATAGCTGATGTATTGCATAGAAACCCACCAAAGGCATTACAAATGCTCTTTCCTAACAGCTTGTTACCTGGCAGGCCTATCAGATCTGTCACGATATGCAAAGTGGTCTCCCTGGAAAACAGCAAAGTTATAGCTATAGCGATGTTACAGCTATTTCTGCCTGTTCATTGGTGCACCAATAAGACATGAACCTGCTTGTAAACCTAATGAGCTACAAAATAAGTTTGGCAGTCCTCAAATGGGGTGCCGGTAGCACTGGACCAGCACCTTTTCTGGACACCCAAACTACCAGGCTGCCAGTACGGGATGGTACTCACGGCAGAACTGACCCGCTGGGAGTCCAGACCCCTACTGGCAGTATTTTTACTGAAGCACCGTTAACAACAGTGCAGGTGCTTCAGTTTCTCCATTCCCGTGGCGTCCTATGGGTATGGGAATTTACTGTTCGGCTGCCCTTATGACTTCCCAGTGGCACTGGGATATTGGGATATTGGGTGGAAGAAACAGTGTTACAGGATCAGTAGTAGTCCGGTGCCTACCGGCAGGTTTTACAGCTCACCTCGTAATAAGGCCCAATGTGTTTGCTTTAATACTGGCTCTCAGATATGTATAAAGGAACCTGGATGGTTGAATGATTATGAGGTCGATAGTTAAAGGTACTTGTTAGTTAGAGAATAATGTTGCAAGCATCATAAAAATTTACAGGCATAACAGGACGTCATCTCTCTCTATCTCTCTCTTCCCCTCAATCTCTCTCTCTCTCAAACCTTCTCAAACTCTCTCACTCTCACTCTCAGTCGCTGCCTCTCTTTTTCTCTCCCATCCTGCCAAGTAGATATATTGAATACATTGTGCAACACGATTAAGCGACAACTGTTAAAGAGGTGTGTAGCTGACTGGTTTCCACTCCCATTATTTCCCTTTATAACTTCTTAGGTTTTCCTGGGGCATGGACCTTTAGGTTGACAGAAAGGTCTTCCACTGAAATGAAAACTACTGACCTTCATTTTTCTGTTATTAGTATACAATGGCAGCAGAGAAAATGACAATCCCTCACACTGACTTTATATGTCTTGCACCAGGTGCAACCTCCTTGGTTGATGCTTATGAGGGCAATGCCTGTCAAGTCACAAGTCACTAATGTACTCAAAAGCAGGACAGAAGTACTGAAGCACTGCAAATAGTTTGTCCACTTCTCTTCAGGGCTCAACAGCATCGGAGCAGACTTCTAGTTGCCCCATCGGATGGCGAGATGATGTAAAGACTGTTTTCCCAATTTTGAATCACTGTCAAGCCGATAGATGTGACCAAGCATTTTGGGCTGGACTGCCCCTTTTGGAGTGGGAACAAGCATGATTTGCATATGGTCTTTCCTCTGGTTTGGAGGGTTGCAAGAGCAATGTCATAGGTGTAGATCAATTCTAAACCTTCCAGCCATCACCTCCCTTGTTTTGCTGTAGTCACAGCGAGTGCGATGGGTATGCCCCGACGTGGGTCCTGTGTCTGCTCGGCCTAGAGGACAAGCTACTTCTCACTGATGAGGCCCAACAAGGATTAATCATGTTTGGGCATGGTTGTGGTCTCGTGCAGAAGGGATGTGGCCAATCAGTTCAGTCTGGACTACCCCTTTTGGAGTCAAGCAAACGGCTTCTGTGGGTCGAGTCAGGTCAAGATGACAGAAAGATGGGCATAGCAGACTGAAGTTCTAAGAGTGGTAAAAGAAGTGCTGGAGGTCCTGTGGTGTCTAGAGATGTGTCTATCACAATTAAGCCAGGTCACAAACATCTTGAAATGAAAACAGCGCTTTTGAGCTGCTTCTGGTTTTGAAGTTGCTGGAAGGCCCAGTCTGTTTTTTTCAGGGACAATTTCAGTCCCCGGTTCTGCACTAACACTCCAGGATGGTTGTGTGGCACTTGCAGGGTTCCCTCACCTCCATTGAGCAGGGTCTTGGTTGCAGTGCGTAATACCAGTATCCTTGTCTGCATTGTCATCACCCCCAATGGTTCCTCTGGGATGGCTGAGTGCAGGATGATTTCCCCATGCTTGAAAGTCTCTGATCTTCACTTCTTTGAAAGAACACTATGGAATAGAGTGCATTGTCAACCAGGTTCTAGGGATGACTCCTTATTTCTTCAAGAGTCTATGGGGCAAACAGCCCAGTCAAACAAAATACACACCCACCTCTACCATACAAGGGTCAGAGTTCACCAGGCTGACAATTAAATGACATCAAAGGCTAGTTGTCGTATAACCCTGCAATATCAAGAACCACCATGTCAAACCATGTCAAACTAGATCTGGCTTACCCTTAGACCTGTCTCTACAACAAGGACCCTGTATCACGCATTTATGATGTTGGGAAAGGGGTACCTGTGGGATATATTGACCCACTCAATGCATTGCCCCACATCACTGAGCTGCATTTGCACAAGAAACAGCAACCTGTCTGCGCTGGATCGTTTGCGCACCAGGTCCTCAAAACTGAGTTTTGGCAGCAACAGAAAAAACAGAAAAACGGCTGCACCATATTGCCTCACACACTTCAGGCAAAATGGAACAAGGGGACACACTTGGAAAGTATGCCAGTGTGTTCTGAGACATATCTGCGCAATCAAGGGAACCAGCTGCATCGCATTGCTGCAAAAGCCAAAAATTTCCCTTCAGAATTAAACATTTTCACCCTTTCAAAATGTTGCTTTGGTGCCAATTCAAGAAGAAAATGTGTGTTCCTGTGCGAGGGAAAAATGAAGTTGCTTTTGTTTTCTTTGAGAGTTGGTTTGACTGGGCCTTTTTTACTCACAGTGGTCTTGTCATTCTGAAACCACTTTGAGTAAAAAAGGCCCAGTCAAACCAACTCTCAAAGAAAACAAAAGCAACTTCATTTTTCCCTCACACAGCAACACGCATTTTCTTCTTGACAAAATGTATCCAGGCGCAGCAGTTGAAGGAGACTTTTTACTCTCTGAGCCAGTTCAAGGATAAATGTATTGATACTTTAAATAAGAGTCCTGCTGCAAGGAAAATTACTACAGTTGCCAAGACAGTGGCAATATGAGGAGCTGCAAACCGAACTAAGAAAAGAAAGGATAGCAGTTTTTAACACATGTGGACAAATGGGCTGTGCTGACTGAAGAGAAAAAAAATGACCTGTTTAAAACTCAATTGTTAATGAAAGCTTGCTTACTTAGCCATGTAAAGGAATTATGTTAGTGGTGATAATACACACATAGGATATCTTTTGTAATAGGATTGTTTAATTCAAGACCCAAATTAAACAGTTTAAAACACATAGGCTGGAGTTGCAAACTCTCAGTAAAACCTGTTATTCCAGTTACTGGTCCTGAAACGCCTCCAAGGAAGGGAGATACACCCTAAATCCAGGACACATAGGGGCGAAGTGCTAGCTTGAAAAACTTTGAATGGGACAGTACAATGAAAGTTCACATGCTCATTAGACATTCGTCTGTGCACCAGGCTGGGACAATAGCAGTCCTGGGACACTCACCTGTCAAGTGTGAAGGGACCATAAAACCTTCAATTAAGTCTTGAACACCCCTTGCCCGGAAGCGATTGAAAGCTGCTTGCAGTTGAAGGAAGAACAAAAAAAACAGGATCAAGTAACATTGGGACTGACTTTTGGTTACAGAGACTATGGGGGTCATTACGAGTATGGCGGTAGGGGCTTAACGGCACCATTAAGGATGGCGGTGCCGTTAAGCCCCTACCGCCATATTCAGAGGTCCCTTAACGGGTCCTAGCAGGAACGGCTGGTCTGACCAGCCGTTCTTTGTGGGACCCGTTAAGGGACCTTGGAGCTAATAACGGACCAGCAATTTGTGGGACCGTTATTAGTACCTTCCCCATTCCCATTGAGCCCTATGTGGGCTCAAATGGGAATAGGGAATGGTTTACTGAATGGGGACTTACCGGTTCCACATAGGTCGGAATGTCCCGGTAAGTCCCCATTCAGTGACACCGGACCTGGACCCGGGTTTGGAGGCATGGCTACCTCCAAACTCGTAATGACCCCCTATGTTACAAAGAAACTTTAAAGACTTTTATTTCTGTAACAAGAATTAGCAAACACTTAAAAAGGTTGCAGTTTTAAACCTAATTCTGTGGGCTATCTGTTAAACCTTGGTAGAACTCATTGCCACATGGGGAACAGAAGTTGCAAAATATGACAGATTCCCTGGAAAGTATTAATGTGGCAAACGTAAGATTTGTACATACATCCCTGGGGACAATTTGCATTTGAGTATAAAATTGTGGAATTTTAGGCCAAAGCGATAATGTGTAAAACAACCAAAATGTATCAGAAATGCTAAGCAAGGCCGTACAGACTGGAGGTTGGACTAATCTGTACTGTACATCATATGTAACCTCTGGGTATAATTTGCCAAGAGATTGACAATGTATAAATGTATGTTTTTGGCAAAATCAGATTTCAGTAAAGTAAATGTGGGAGTTTCTGGACATTGTAAACCTCACCTCTTAAACCTGAAATCATTCCCTTAGAAATCCAACCAGCAGAGAGCAAGGCGGAGATTACTAACCTTGCCCAATCCTATTGTCAGGGGCATGTGTTGTAAAGCCTTCCCCGGTCATATACTGTGATGATGTTACCTGGCATTATAAATAAGAGCCCCTGACAACGCACAAAGACGCACACTGATTTCCTGATTTCCTACGCCAGCGTCCTGTTGCTGTCTGTTCCTGTGTGTTCCTGTCTTCATCTTGCTTTATCCATCTAAACTCCAGATCCCAACCACAAGGCCAAGCATTGCTGATCTTGCTTCAACTAGCTTCAATTCTAAAATAAGCACAATAACCAAGGGAAGCGATGTGGTGTTTTGGGAAGCCTCCTGAACTAACCTGGCTTGCCACTCACTGCATGCTGCTGCCATCCTGCTCTCCTGATGCCCTATTTTATCCAGTAACCAGAATTGCTACCCGATAGCCAGCCCATACCCAGCTGTTCCATGCCCACTGATTTTGTCCGGCTGCACTGTGCAAGACCAGATCCGTGTGGTGACCCAGCGCTGAATGTCCAAAATCCAAACTAAAGTGGACTGTGTGTATCAATAGGAACCATAGAACCATAGTAAACCTTGCCTTGCTTTGTTCCATCCCAATCTCTAAGTCATACTCTCCTTATCCTGATAATTGTAATATTGTCAAAATCATTCTTGAAACCCTGCATTTGATTCCTTGTGCGAGCGCCAACATCTTTAATAATTTTGCCTTGTAAAATCCTGAGCTATTAATCCTGTTTGGAGTGATCGGACTGGGTCTGCCAGGGTGGGCACAGAGGTGTTAGGGTTGACCTCGTGAGTCAATCTTGAGGGCTTACTGTGTCTCAATCTGGTAGCATAGCCAGAATGCCCTAGTCTAGAGTAAAACTGTTCCTTGTCAAAACTGATTTCTTTGCCTTTTTCGTGCCTTCACTAGATCTTGCATAACTCACTCAATTTATCAATTTCATATTGTACCTATGATCCATAGCTACAGCCAAACACAAAAACTGCATCGCGATTTACAATATTTCACCTGTTTTTATTAAAAGCCATTTTGGTAAATTCAGGCGGGAATTGCAAAAGTGAGCTAATTTTACAACATGTCATTTTGAGATAAACTGTTTTAAATCTTCCATTTAATTTCGAATTGTATGCTTTTGTTCAATCAATTGCTTGTGATTACTAGTATCTTTCAGTGTTGCTCCAGTAAAGAATTGTTTTTGTTTCAAGCATTTTAGACACATTCATTCATTTATTCATCCATTTCCGAGTGTCATTTTAGCATTGCCAGGTTTTAAAATCTGTTTTTCACTCTTGTTTGGGGGGAGAAAGTCAGATTCTATTTCTGTTTTCCATTTGTCATTCTTGATTACCTGCTGCTTCTGTTTATCCACTTAGAATTGATTATTTGTGGGTTGAGGTAACCTTGCAGGGGGACATTCTAACTCAAGTGCTATCTTACCTAAAATCAACAAGTGCTCCTAGTTCCTGATATTTTTAGATGTCAATAGAAGGTTAAACTAAGTGCATTTCTTACATTCCTATTGTTCTTCTCACCCCATTGGTGATTGCTGCCCTATATTAAACATTGTATAATTTCTTTTAATTTTCAAATAAATAAATACATATTATATTTTATCAACCAGCCTGGTTCATAGTCCATTGTGACCCGGGGTATTTGAAAAGGGTGTGTGATATGAGTGGTGTATCATCTCAATATTGAATCTAATCTAACATAAGCATTTCAGTTGTGCACTGCAGACTGGGCTGAGACTAAGGTGTGTGTCGCCTGATTGAAACCCTTAACATACCTATGACTGTCTAGAGGAGGAGCCAAATGCCTCTACCGGAAGTCGCTTCTCCATTCTTCCTATATGTTGTAAGCCAGAAATTGTGACATGCACAAAGCCGATAATGGTACCTATCCTACGAAGAATCCTCGAGTCAAGTTATCCATTGACAAAGCCCTATATGATGTATCCACAGAGAAATGACAGTCTCTTAAAGGAGGTTCCTGAAGAAGTGTGAAATGGTGAAGGCAAGAGACTGGTGACCTCACATGGAACAGTGATTATGCACCAAGAAGAGATGCCAAGGAAGAGAATATATAAACCTTCAAGAATCTGATGATGAAGTAAAGAGTCAAATAGCATGTGAAGAGCACTGAAGAAAAATGCAAATCACTTCATAACTGTACAGATGCTGTAACGCAAGTAGACTAATTACCATGAAGGCTGGCTATACATAGTGAATAGACTGCAGGCGGTGCCACCCTATATATATGTATATAGAATATGGATGTTCAACATCGTTTTTTAGCAAACTAGGACCCTGTGAGCAGAATGGGCTAAAAGCGTGGTGCAGTAGAGGAAGAGGGATGATGAAGGAAGATTTGGGAAGGCTTGTCTGGCCCAGTGTCAAGGTTTGGGGCAGCCAAGAAACTGGTTATCTATTCGACAAGATACATAGAACGTGAGAAGATGAGGCAGATCCTGTTGAGGTACAATGGAAAAACACTATGAAAGCCAAGTTTTATTCATTTAATAGTAGTAACGGTGAAGAAGGAGCTAAACACGGTCTCCTGTCACATGGTGTAAATGAAAATAGACTTTGGGCAAGCTACATTGAGACTGAAGATAAGACTGTGCTCACACTCCCCTTTATTCTCAGGCACAGTGATACATTGCAAGGCCAAGTTCAAAGATAATTTGAATGGCAATCAGCAGGAGTGATGATGGATGATTTGCTAATTGGGTGGGAAGACATGGTCAAGCCCACCCCCAAGCACCTGGGATACCAACTTGCATGTTGCTAGTGAGTGGAATATTCCAGAAGGGTACAAGCGTGCCAACCAATTATAGAGAGTCATGTAGCAAAGTGCCCTATAGATTGAAAGCCAATGAAACGTTGTGTATTTTATGACATTGAGGATGACTTGCATTACGGGTAGGCAAAAGTTGACAACCGGACTGTAGATACCCAATCACAATTCTATTCCCCATAGAAAGTATACCTAGATGTTCCTCGTAGACCATCCACAATCCAACTTAGGTGTTTTTGTTTTGCCACTTTGTGTGACGTCAATGATGATGACTTTTTACTGTATAACTGTGTTTTTTTCAAGTAACATGTTGAGAGAAATACTGTGAGATGTCTGTTGATGTCCGTTGTACTCCCTGTTTTAGATCATTGCTAATAAAACAGCTAAGTTTTGCCAACTTCCTGAGTCAGTCTTATTATTGGTTTAAGAGTAAATTCTGCATTCCCATCCATCCAATAAATCGTTACCTCACTTACCTAAATCGTTACCTCTGTAAACGTGCTAGCAGAGATAAGATGGTTAGACTACCCATCGACCAGTAGGTCTCCAGTGTTTCAGATAATTGGACACCCTCCACCATCTAGCCGGAAGATTGCGAAGTTTCCTGCTGAGAGCGGCCAATATAGAAAAACTTGCTAGAAGATCGATATAGGTGGGATGGGTCCCTTCTTGACGAAATCCCTCTTGTTGCCATAGGTGCTGAGCAGACAGAAGTCGACGGTGGTCGATTGAAGGAGCAGAGACAATACCAAAGGCCTTGAGTTGAAGAACGAATGGTGAGCAGATTGAGAAGACTGGCAAAATAGGGGATGGGATTGTGGTAACATAGAAGAGTAACAGGGGGTTGTTTAAAATATAACAAAGATCATTATAGTATAACGAGGAGTGTTATAGTGAAAACGAGGAGCGTTTGTAGAGCCCAGTTTCCTAACTCAAGCAGGTTTAGAAAAGTAATTTCAAAACCCCAATTAGGATAACTAGGCAGCACATAAACAGGTTTATGATAGGGAATGACTCAAACTCCAGTTCGGGTATTTTAAGTGCTAGGAAAAAGGAAGTATCATGGTATATATACGAAAAGTCGACTAGTCTTTTTTTATATGTTTTGTATATTATGTAAATGAAAAGAGGTGTCGAAGAGTGACAAGAGTAAACTGTGCAAAGTTAAAGTAGCGATGAAAAGTTATTACCTATGCTTTAGTCATCGTCGGCGCAGACCGGGAAGTAGGTTGAGATAATTGAGAAATAGAGGTTTTGATCGGAGGAGGTTGGAGCGTGCTCATATTTGTTGTTTTTCTAAAACGTATCTGTGTAACTGATGGTAAGTATTGACAGTCATTGAGACTTGTCAGAATGGGAGATATTACTCCACATATGCACCTGTGCAAGATGCTGCTGAAACATGCACCTAAGCTCAACCAGTATTGTGCGGAATGGGTCAAGGGCACAGCAGACAAAATGTTCATGCCATGGCCACAATGGGGATTGCTGTCAAAAGCGGTATTGCAACACTTGACCACATACTTGCACACTGCATACACAGGGAAGACATTGGAGAAAAGATTAGCTATTTTAGTGCTCTGAAAGATGTACCAGGAGGAGTGGGAGAATCAACCATCTGTGGATGGGATGCTTAATCAGTGTAAGGAGGAAGGTGTCGAGCCTTCTGCTCCCCTTCCCCCGCTTGAAGTTAAACGCGTTTATATAGAAGATGTAGGATGGATCCGTTAAAGGAACTAAAAGCGGCATTCGGGTATAGCAACTGCGAAATATGAACCGTCTTTTTACAGCTGTGACGATAGTCAGAAGAGACTAGAAGAAAGGAGAAGATCTTACAGAACAAGGAGGAGAAAAGAGAACAATTGAATGTAACCACAGATATAGAATGAGAGATTAAGAGATGGAAAGGATAAAAGGAGAAAGCTGACAAGGTAATGCTCATGCAGAACAAATTTGATGAGAGGACAGTTATTGCTGAAGCTTGATGGGAAAAGCATCAAGGAAGTCAGGCAAAGAAAAGATCAAGATGAGCAGGAGAGAAAACAGAAGGAATGAGAAAAGTGATTGAAAGAGGATGAACATAAGAGAAAGAGCAGGCAAAAGCGAGAACAAATGTATCAGGAAGAACAGCAAAAGAACAAAGAAAGAGCAGATGAGTAAAGGAAATATGACAACAGACATAGAGCAATTGAAGAACGAGATTGGCAAGATAAGAAGAGAGAAGAGGAGGAAGAACAGAAATTAAGGGATAAAAGAATAAACAGATGAAGGGAAGGAGAAGAACATAGAGTGAATGAAATAAGAGAAGAGAAAAGACAAGAAGTGGAAAGAGTTAGATGGGAACCAAGAAAGCAAAGAGAATTAGATGAAGAAACTGAGCAAAAAAGGAGACAAAGGGAACACAATATTGATCGCATTCAGAAAGAATTAATGGAACCGAGCCCAGCAATGCCATGGAGCAATATAGAAAGAGTTCTTTCCATCACAGGGAGCAACGTGAGGACCGTCTAGGGTAGCCCTAGAGAATAATTTTGAAATAGGGAGTTTAGGGGAGAGGTAGATGAAGCTTATCAAGACTTAAGAGAAAGTAGCAAATCGGGAAGCCGAGGGAAGGGCAAACAGTCCCTTGCCTTCCAATCACAAAGCGAATTAAGAGACCCGTTCAGTCTCGACCATAGTGCCTTGTCCTTAGACAGGCTGACTTTAGATAAAGATGAAAGAGAAGAGAGCCATACTAGATAGGGCCTAGATATGTCAGACGAAGACAGAGAAACCTTCGATGGGGAAGAGGGAGGAGGTGAATGCAGTTCCAAGGGATGTCTGCAGACAGACAAGGAAGTAAGATGGTCTGATCTAGAGCAGCCTAAAGATAGGACCTCAGATTCTATAGCATATCTAGAGCGACCTAACGGACAATCTTGTAGCGAGAAGGGAAAGTCACCACCATATGTGAGCAGGCTGAGTTCATTGCCAGGCAGAAGGCGATCAGGAACCTTTGTCCCCTCTATGGACAGGCAAACAATGGGAGACAATTGTGGATTTGGGTTCACACAGTTCCTTTTATTGGATAAAGGAGGGGCCAGAAAGCAGTATATTCTCTGGCCACAAATGGATAAGGATAATTTAAGATGCAAACCTCTCAGTTTAACTTCAGGTGTAGGAAAATGGATTTATGAGCTAGAGAAAATGACAGGGGGAAATATGTTAGCAATAGGGGACATTAATGGTCTCCTAACAGCCATTCTTGTGGAAAAGGCTGATGACATTTGGACGAGAGCAGGAAACTCAAGTGTCGCAGCATATAGCACCATTTAACAATTGTAGGGCAGATATCTGGAGAGCGCTCAGGGTGCAATATCCAATACGTCAGATATTGGTGCAATTATGGCATGAAAGATGAAAGATGATGAAGATCTGCTTACTTACATTCAAAGTATTCAGGAACGGTGGACTCAGTGACAGTATTTTACCACATTTTATGTCAGGGATTGCCAGAACAGGTACAGAGACAGCTCAAGAAACTAGTGAGAATGGAAGAGAAGCCATGGGCAGAAATACAGACAGTTGAAGGAAGATACTTGAAACCTGAGGAAGTGAAGTTAGTGCAGAATAAATTGTCAAAGTATGCCATATAAGGGGTGGTATTGACAAGCGGAGAAGGATTGGGAATGGAACAATCAGTGGGTACATCACAGCTGAATAATCCACGCCAAATGGATCAAGGAGGGAATGGGTTTATGCTGTGAGGCAGAGGAATGTGCTACAGAGGAAGAGGTGGTTTTCAGAATAATCAAGGCGGTTTTCAGAATATGTAGAATAATAATCAGAATACGCAAGAAGGATTTAATCAAGGGGGACAAATCAGAAGCGCTCCTCCTGTATGTTGGACATATGGGATGACAGGGCACATTGCGTGCACAAGTGGAAGCCAACGGTCAGTACAGAATAGGCAATTCTCAAGAGGGGGAGCAGCTTATACTCAAGCATATAGCTCGCAAGCTAGGGATGGGTTTGCCCAAGATCAGACAGTTTATCAAGCACAAGCGCTGCAAATGCAACAGGCATTGCAGCCACAGCAAGCACTGTTGAATTCACCACAAGAGCATTCGCAGCACACACCCATGTAGATACAGCAGTATGCAAACACGGGACAGCTACTGACACCTAGAGTAGGGAGTATTACTGTGGTAGGGGGAAGTCCTTTCACAGGTACCGGGATAAGGATGTATACACAAAAGCACCGCTCACAGGGCGACTTGATGTGTTCAGTACTATCGGTGACACCAGACCCCCGAGAGTTGATGTAACAATAGGATGCACATCTTTTTCTTTTCTAGTAGAAACTGGTGCTACTTGTTCATGTATACGAGAGGGAAAATACCCAATGTCGAAAAATGCCATTAATGTGCAAGGTTTCTCTGAAGCTGCGAGTCGAGTTCCTTTAACTGATGAATTACCAGTCTCCATAGGAGAGTGTGACATGTCAGTTCCGTTATTGTATTCAAGACAGACGGCAGTTAACATTCCAGGAAGAGATTTAATAACGAAGCTTATTATGGCGATTCTTTTACTGATGAAGGCATAGTGGGTTCTACTCCAGGGATAAATTATATGAATGTGGGCAAATTCATATTGGCATTTACAGGGAAAATGACAATGCCATTAGAGCCAGAAGTATTTCTTTATATGGTAGGCATTTTGTTGGCATGGCTTACCGGCTTAGTGGGAAAGATTATGAGAATACCTGATGAGTTTTTGTTCAGGGCACATATACCTATGGATGAAGAGGGGGGGCAGATTATTTGTCTAGAGTTGAATGCAGCCATAGTGCAAGGGGATATGGCCATGCTAGAAGGAACCTATGACAAGAGCATGCCATGGAGAACAGTGATTGACATTTGGAAAGGCTATATATTGACGGACATCACAGATGATGACATGTTCAGAGATGAAAAAAATAAAAATAAATCAAATCCCAGTTCAGTTCCAGAAGCTGCTGCCTGATTCCTCATCCATCAGATGAGGAAGTGATATTCGAGATGAGTATTACATATTGGATTAGAATAGAGAAAAGAAAGATCACACTGCGAATGGTGATAGTACGACAGTGCCCAGCATTTTTTGATGAAGATTTGGAAAAAGTGCCAAATTCTCTATGGACTACACACCCCTATGACATAGGTCTATTGCGGAGGATGGGGAGTTCAAGATTAAGCTAAAGCCAGGAGAATATGTACCTCAAGCAAGACAGTACCCCATGTCTCAAGAGAATGATGAGGGCATGTTTAAGACTATATAATTCCTGATGGAACAAGGTATTTTAGTGACATCAGAGTCACCATGTTATACTGCGGTGTATCCTATAAAAAAAATCTAAGGGAGGGTGAAAGAGGTTCATTCAAGATATGAGACCGGTTCACCAGATTTTGGAGGCAGAGTTTCCATTAGTTCTGAATCCGGTGATGATATTTTGTAGTATCCCAGCAGAAGCACAATATTTTACAGTGATTGATTAGAAAAATGCATTTTTCTCAATCTTGTTGCATAATGACTTCCAAGACCTTGGGCCTCATTATGAGTTTGGCAATAGCTGTGCCCGTATTACGGACACGGCTACCGCCAAACTCGCTACTGGCGAAATGGGCCATAACCAGCCCATTACGAGTTGAATGGGCTGGTAATTGCCCATTCGTGGGTGGCGGTGTGGGCGGGCTCCTGATCCCCATTCTGCCCCATAGGGCAGAATGGGTGTGGGGAGCATGGTTGCACCGGCACCGTTGATAACGGTGCCGGTGCAATCACGAGTTCTGCTCACTGGTGCCGCTCTGCAGGCCTGGTCTCGCCAGGCGTGCAGCGCGGCACCCGCGAGCAGAACTCATAATGTGGTGATATGGTAACAATGGCGCCGGTAGCACTACTGGCGCCATTGTCACTGTACGCCACATTCGTAATGAGGCCCCTTATGTGATTAATGTTTTGCCACACTAAACTGAAGAGAACTCATTTGCCCCAAGGACACTCTGATTCCCCATCAATCTTTAATAGGGTCGTTCAGATGGACTTAAGCAATATTTATTTGAAAAGTGTTTTGATATAATACATAGATTATATTTTGGTTTGTAGCACAATAGAAGGTGTGTGTAGACAAGACTCAATTCAGTTAATGACTATCCTAGCAGACAAGGGATATGAAGTAGACAAGGAGAAGTTGCAATTTTGTCAAGAAGAATTGTTGTATATAGGCCAGTTGATCGAACATGAGGGGAAAAGGGTAACACCTGAAAGAGCTGAGGCGATTATAAAAAAAGCAAAACCGCACACAGTAAAACACATGCAACAGTTTTTGGGATTATGCAACTATGTTAGAGCATGCATGTTTGATTAGAGTGCATATACAAGACCCCTTTTGCAGGATCTGAAGAAAGCAGATGTGAATAAGGAAAAATGGAATGGACTGAGTAAATGGAGGTAGGGTTTGAAGAACTAAAGAAAGCAATTTGTTTAGCTCCAGTTTTAGGGATTCCCAACTATGATGAGGAGATCTTTTTATTTTCACACACAAATGGGATAGTCATGACAGCAGTGCTTACACAAAGGACTTTGTTAGGGTATAAACCTCTGGCATAATATAGTTTGATTCTGGATCCAGTTATGAGAGAGCACTTTCCTTGCGAACAATCCCTGACAGCAGCCACGTTCACAATCTAGAAGTCTACCAGTATTGTGATGGGGCGTTCTATGACATTGTTTTGCTTGTTGAGCATGCTTTGTTTGTCGTTTTGGAGAAACCTAAGGGTACATTGACTTCTTAGAGAGCCTCTGCATATGAAGTGGTTATATTGAATACAACAATCAAAATAGTAAGGTGTAAAATAGTGAACCCTGTCACATTTGTAGCGAAACCTGTGGTAGAGGGTGAGCATGTGCATGAGTGCTAAAGGTGGTCATTCATTCCAAAAAATATATATAATTTCATAGTAAAAGTACACACCCCAGGAGGGAATGAGACCAGGAGAAAGGTTGAGAGTAAAATAAAGTTTTATAGAAGTAATGCGTGCAGAGGAATCTTCTGCCTTGAGAGCGCTCTGCCACACAATACAAAAACAGTACATTATAAGTCTTAGAAACTTCACTAATGACGTTTCCCTACAGGTACATCAAGTTGCATTGGGATTGGTGGAAGACATAGATACATTATAATAGTGTAGGGACCAGCTCTACAGGATTGGCTGGCAGCTTGGAGGTACGGTAGGCATCACGTGTGTCAGCTGGGCTCATCCTCACGAGAATGCTGTATCTAAACTAAGCTACACATTATCTCCCGACATTCAGTGAATGATGCAAAAACATAACATAAACCACATACTATCATGCAAGGATATCAATAAATTGTACATTCTTATTTATACATCCCGGCCTCAAGACTTTGTAGATGTACAGAGTACGAGGGTCTTTCCCTCCAGGTGTGTTATCAAAGGGCTTGATCTAGGATTTATTTGTCATGGCGCTCCAGAGCTAGATAGAATGGATTGATAGGTGTTGGTTTTAGGCGGGAATATGACATGAGATCAATTATATTGGGGGCACACTAGGGTGGTCAGTGGGGAAGGGTCACACTCCTGCTACATCAGAGGGAGAATGGAGTGGGAGAAGGTTGTGCAGGCAATAACTGTCATGATTACTGCTTCCAAGGAGTCAGGAACAGCCCAACGTCCTTGGAAGCAGGCCCCTAACCGTTATCTTAGGCACCAGCCGGTCCCCACTGGGACCTTTTGGACCTTGTCCTGGTGCCAGTGGCACCAGGCTCATCAAAGCCATCGGTCCCGGCACTGGAAGTGCCGGGCTCATAATATGTATGAAGATGCTTGGGTGGACTTACCTGCAGCAGACCATGCTGCTTACTTACCAGCCACATAGGAATCCTCTGTGAACAGGAATTACTTTCTTACCTGGGTGGGGCAAACTCCACTCCCTGGATACAACACGGGAACTCTTCTGGAACTGGAACTCTTTTCTTACATAGGCGGGCCGTGCAGGAAGACGCCTCATCACTCCAAGGCTATTTAAACCACACCCGATTGAACAAACGTGCTTCGCGTTATTCTGCATCTGCAGCAGAACGCTCACCGAGTCTGTTCCAGCCTTTCTTCCTTCCGATCCTGAACCTGCAAGAACAATACTTACCACTCCTGTATCCAGTATTCAGCAGCACCTGCAAAGACAAGAAACAACAGGTTAGCATGGCAACCTTTACACGCAGCGCTTTCCTCACCTGATCCATCGGCAGCGAACATTTCTTCACGCTGCGCCTCCGTCTGTGAAGACAAAAGCATTGTTATTACTTACCGGCACTCCGCGAATTCCGGATTTCTTCAACGCTGCAACCCAGCATCTGAAAGACAAACAAAGAGACATTAGACAGGTATTTACTCACGTCCATCGCGCTCGCCACAATTGAACGCCTGCAAATACTCCGGCGTTTTCCAGCATCTCTTCAGCACAAACTCACAGCTGCAAGGGAAAAGAGACAGTTAGAGCGCTTGCATTTACTTACGCATTTCCAAGCGCTTCATTCCAAGGCTCTGGCTCCAACTTTGGCTCTCTTCACACCATCTCCTATCTCAAGAGCCCTGCAAGACAAATAGGAAAAAGCATTATACAGTGTCCTGTTCTATATTAACGTGCCCACGCACCTAAAGACTATAAGGACTAAAAAGGTGTCCGGAAACTCACCGCTCGTGCAGTTAACGACGGTAGCGATCCTCTGATGTCAAGAGGCCTATGTTTCACCAGTGAAGGAACTGGCAACGGCACCCTGCACCAGACGCAGATGGAGAGTCCAGCATTCACCTATCTAAGGTGAGCACGTTGACCTGGGGACTCTACGGAGAAGCTAGTAAGAGAGAGAGAGGGACATTCAACAACCCAGATCATTAACCCCCATATTCTTTCACCTGCAGAAATCTCACTCTTCGAGTTCGACACACAGTGCGAAGAGGTTCGGCCCCAGAAGCAAATCGAGTCCTGAACATCACTTTTCGGGTCACAGACACCTTCCTGCCAAGACCAGCGCCTCCGTGGGAATCAGGTGAGCGTTACAATAACTTTTAAGGGTGGGTGTGAAAGGAGCAGGTTTGTGGAGACGGATGGGCCACAAGTCAAGATTCATCCCGGTCACACACAGGGCAGTGATCTCAGAGGAAAGAACAGAATACACTTTTAACTTGTTACGATTCATGCCAGAGCATCCGTGAAAAATGAACTTGGGTGGCACAGACACAGGAGAAGGAGGTGGGGATGTCAGTGTTTGCTGGGAGTGGTGCTGTAACAGAGAGAGAAGGCGTTTTAGTTAGCAGGATGCGGCCTAGTCCAAAAATGGAGATGGAAGGTGCACAAAATGGAGTCCGAATGTGTCTTCAGTGAGGGAGGACGACTCCCCACTATTGCACAAGCGTTTCTTTTTGTGCCAATGGTATGGGGCAAAAGGACCCCTCCTCCCTTACATTCCCCCCTTCCGTTACATCTAAAGTAACAAATTACTTTTATGGTTATTGCCACTCCTGAGGTTCTCAGCCTCTTTTACTGCCTCGTCCCAGGCATGGGTCCCTTTTATGGGCATTCAAGCTCTGCATATCCCTCTTAAGCTCGGACCCCATCTGGCGTACTCATCAGGAGTACACATCATGTATATATCCCCATCCCCATCCAGGTCCACCCACACCTCCCTGTACAACAGTAGTTCCTTGGGTTCCTTGATAGTTGTGTGGTACAAATTGTCCACCCTGTCCCCAGTGTTGCGATATACTGCTGTAATTTGAAATTTGGGGTCTGGGTTAACGCCTGTCTGTATTTGTGCATCTTTCATTGCCTGCACCTTTACCGGACTGCCCATTGTCACCATCATCATTACGCTACTGGGCATGGATTTTGACAACATTGAACGCCTACCTGGCACACACAAAAAATTAGCAACATGAACACTATAGCAGGGACAAGTATTTTCATGGTGGTCCCAAACCAGGAGGGGATCCTGTCAAAAATGGTATCAAACTAGTCGCTTCGTTGTACCCCACCTTATTTCTTCATTCTTTCTCCGAGGTTGTGAACTGCAGTTATGACGTGTGATAGGGTCCCATTGTCGGCTTCAGCAGATGGCACGAATGTGCAACATGCACTCCAGATTTTTTGGCAAACACTGCCGTCCATTTCTGTGAGAAGGTCCAAGATGTAGATGTTTTGCATGGTCATCAACCACAGGGCTCTAAGTTCCACTTTGATGATGTTGAACACCTCTTCATTGTCGTTTAACAACTGTATTAGCTCCCACCTCACTATTTGGAGCCATTAGGCGTTGGCTCGTGCCTGGATGCTTGGTACGAGTGATGCGAAAAATATCTCTGCAGTATTGAACAGTTTGTACTGGTCAGGTATTTGTGCCAAAATTTTTGAGGATTCTCTGGAAATGTAGTTTAATGTTCTCTTCCTGCGAGACACTCTGTCCTGTAACTCACCTTCCGACAGGACATCATATGTGGGGGGTTCTTCGGTTTTTGACTGGGGTGTAGGAGACGTTCTGGAGGCCACCCTCTCCCCCTGGACATGTCTCTCTGGAATCCCCATTAGGGCCGAATGCAGTGTGGCCAGGGCACAGGTACCTCTCCATGACGGTGGGAGGTGCAGGTATGCTCATTTGCCACATACCCAGTAGGTGTCCATTAAGGCTGCTGTGCCTTTTTTCATGTGTGGGAGAATGAGTGTTTTATTGAAGTGTTTGTTTGATCTCATGGGGACTTTTCCTTCTCTGTGAAAGCAAAGTTCATCTCGTTTGATCTTGATGAGCTTTTCGAGAGCTGTTACCAATGTAAGTTTGGTGATGTGCTGAGACCATGTTTGAGTGCATGTTTTTTTGACCCATTGACATTTTTCTTCTGACCGTCCTTTCAGTGCTTCTGCTTTGCACATTACTGTTTCTTCTTGCCACCTATTTTCCACAAACATTGTCCCTTTTATAATAAAAAAACGTCTCCTTCATGCAGATTATTCCTAGAGGCTTGCTGTGGCAAGTGTTTTCTTTCTACAGCAGCTGTATCGTTACTGTGTGTGCCTGGAAGGTACTCCAAATTTTACAAAGTGCTAGATGAACAAGACACTGGGCACCCGCCAAAGGCATTTCCTGGGCTATGAGGACCTTGGGCGTTCCAGAGGCATGGGGTATTAAAGAACATACATACCAACTTTTGTTTGCTGCCTGTTTAGCCATGGTGCTCATATCAGAGTACCATTTATTAGACTGATCAGGGTGACAGGGGTCTTCCACTTCATCTAATCCCAGGCCATGATACGCATCATATCTTTTATGTTCTGCCCCCCTTTTCTGCCTTCTGATCCCCCCTAGACCATTGTATAACTTCATACATTTTTATTACCATATGGGGAAAATTCCTGACCAAATTTCATCATTATATTCACTAGTGCTCTTCTAAGGCTGTGAGATAGAATACATTTGCGGGGTTGGGGTTTGGGACATAAAGTGCATGTAGTTGCCATTTGAGGTAGGGTCATCGGTCGCTTGCATGTGTACATGTGGCGGTACTGATACATCAAACATTGAATAGTCACCATTGTAATCATTTGAATTGTCACCATTTTAATCATTTGAGACATTGTCATCATAATTCATTGCAGAGTATGCAAACAGTGGGGAGCTTTGACAGTACGATTTTTGTATAGCGAGGTGAGATTAAGGTTTGTGGAGACATTATGGGCCCTGATCACTTTAAACCCATTCCAGACAAGACGTGTTCCCTCCCGTATCAAAGTTACCTCATCCCCCCTTCTTTTATACATTCCAAAATAAAAGACAAGCTCCAGCAGCTTAGTTAAGAGCAGTTGGAAATGGAGAAGAGAGAGAGAGAGAGAGAGAGAGAGAGAAATAGAGAGAAATAGAGAGAGAGAGAGAGAGAGAGAGGGGGAGAGAGAGAGAGAGAGAGAGAGAAGAGAAAGACAAAGGATGTCACAGTTCCACTTCAGATATTTAAGAAGCTGTACATTGCAATTTTATTTACATTTCACTTTCGTTGCTGGTATTTACATTTACACCTATTCTGTGAACCTTTCCTTATCAGGGTGCAGCCACTTCTTGTTCTTGTTGTTATTCAGTTTCAGGCACAGTGCTGCTATGTGCTTTCCTGACATCAGAGAGGTATATCCAGTATTTCAGGCCCTTAACATTTACTGCGGAAGGTGTCCATTATATAACTTTATAAGGACCATGAAATCTTGGAGAGTTCCATCCCCGCACAAAGCTGCAAACTTATACAAATTCCCCATGCATTAACTGAAAAGTGGGACTGTCTGTTGCTGGTGTGTTGGTGTCCATTTCCCCTTCCCTCGTGAATGGTGCTGCTATATGCGTAGCTATACTTCTCACTGCTCTTGTGAGTTGTGTCAAATATTCCTTAAACTCGTCCCCCTGTACTGTGGCCGCCATGTGAGCATGGGATGCTCTTCTTACTGGGGACAGCAGTGTTTGGATAGGTCTCCCAGTCAGATTTCGTGCAGGGACAAATGATGGTCCTTGCTTGGCTGTGTTCTCAGTTGGAACAGAGCTTGCAGTAAACAATCCACCCAATTCTTTTTGAGGGTCTGGCATAGTTTGGATAGTCTGCTTTTTAGGGGGCCATTTATTTTCTCAACCAATTCCGTTCGATTGCAGGTGTAAATCGAAAGAAATTTGTGTTATACTCCTAGCAGGGAGGTTACTTCTTTTACAAAATGGTTCCCATTATCTGACCGTATGACATCACAAATGCCCCAAACTTTTAACACCTCTCTCACCAAAAATGTTGCAGAACATTTTGCGTGTAAGTGTGCACAAGGACCTGCTTCCACCCAATGAGAAAACAGACGAACCACTACTCTGAGGTATCTTGCCCCATTACACCTCTCTCCCACGTCTGCGAAATCTATGTGTAGCTCTAGTAAAGGTCCGATGGGGTGTGTGAGTGTTCCCCGCAGAGTTCTGAGTGTCATCCCAGAGTTCTACATTTGGCAAGTGATACATTCTATTGTCATTTTTGTTAGGTACTCCTGGAGGTTTGGGACAAACCACTCATCTTTAATATCTGCAGATATGAGTTGTTTTGAAGTGTGTGCTGGGAAGTGGAGCTGCTGGAATTCTATGTGTAATAATTCTACAGGCATTACTACTTTCCCTGTTATTACCTGACAACAGTGGAGGTCATTGGTGATTGTCTGCTACCCATATTTCTTGTACCTCATTTGGTGCATGTTTTTGTAGTTCAATAACCTGTGAAATGGGCACTGAGTTATGTCCCTTTTACTTGATTTCCTGTAAGTTATTTTTATGTACACATTCTACTGCTTGAGGTTTGTGAAAGTATGCTGCCTGCCGTGCTAATAAGATGACATCAATGTTACTGGTGTGGACCTGTCATTTTACCAAAGCTATCATTGAGGGCTCAGCTAATGCTTCTATCATTCTATCATTTAATAACTGAGCGTGTTGTACTGGGGATCCATCTGCTCTCCTGAAATCTTTCTCCCGCCATCGTGACAGCCCTGCATGTACTGTGGTCATCATGTACAACGAGTCTGAGTCGATCATCACCGCGTATCCTTTGGCTGTGTGTAATGCCTCAATTAGTGCTATAAATTCTGCTGCTTGTGCTGAATAGTGTGAGGGGAGTCTCTTTTGCACTATGATCTCATATTCTTCTCCCTCCAATCTCACCACTACACAACCTATATTTTCTCACCTGTCTCTGGGTCAATGGATGTGGAACCATCCACAAAGTACACTTCACCGTCCCCTAGGGCATTCTCACTTGCCTTGGGAATGCCATCATAGGCACCAGAGTCATGTTCCTACGTATCTTCCACGGTGCATGGCTCTGTGATAAAGGTGGCTGGGTTTACAGTTTTAAAATGCACTACGTGTATGTTTGGGTTGAAATTATTATTTTGTATGCTGTAGCCTGCTGCATATTGAGTGTGGATTTTGATCACTCTAGTATAGCAAAGAGTGTTCAACAAATAATGTCACTGAGCACCCCATCACTATGGTGGTGCTTGTTTCAATCGCAAAAGAGGCTGCTGCGAGAGCCTGTTTGCATGGAAAATGTCCCTGCATCACAGAATCGAGAGTGCCGCTGTAATCGGCCAATGGCTTGTGGCATAATGTTTATGTTTATGTTTATGTTTATTATTTGATAATGCGCACAAAACCCAGGGGTAGCCGGGCGCAGCAGCTACAAGGTTACTTAAACTTAGGCTGCATACAGAGTATATAAAAACATAGCAATGCGGTACATACATGTCAAAGCAAGCAGTTGGAATGAAAAGCTAACATGCTACAGTATTGAGAGAAAGAACAACAAGGTAAAGGTGTGAGAGCAGAATCATTTTAGATTAGGTTGCAAGGGTATTGTGGCCGTTGGGAGCCATGAGAATTAGTTGTTGTTGGACCAGAGCCAGTTTTTTACCTTGCATCTGAAGTTAGAATAGGGTATGTTAGCTCTCAGTGCAATGGGCAATGTGTTCCAGGCCTGGGCAGCTCTGACAGGGAAGCTTGCTCCGCCCACTTTAGATTGTCTGAATTTAGGAGTTTCGAGCAGGTCTTGGTTGGAAGCCCTAGTGTGGTGACTGGATGATTTTCTGGTCAGTCTGGCCGAGATGTAAATGGGTGCTGTGTTGTTGAGCCCTTTGTGGGTGAGCGATAATGTCTTCAGCAGGACTCTATCGCTGATTTTAAGCCAGTGGTGGTCTTTCCTAATGTTAGAAATATGTGTGCTGCGTGGTACATCAAGGGCTGCTCTAAGAGTGTTATTTTGGAGGATTTGCAGTTTCTTTATAATGGATTTGTTGGCACCTGCATAGAGGGCATTGCAATAGTCCAATTTGGACATTACTAACGCGTTAGCTAGCATGATGCAGTTCGTTTTAGAAAGGTAAGGTCTACAGGTCCTGATTAATTTACAGGTGTACACTGTAGATGATGCCAGGGTGTTAACTTGTTTTTTAAGCGATAAAGTGGAATCAAGGTAAAAGCCTAGGGTTTTTACCTCAGTAGCCACCTTGATAGTGTTACCATCTATATTGAAATTGCGATAGTTGGGACACAATTTTTTTAGATTGGAGTCGGAACCCAAGATCAATATCTCAGTTTTGTCGTCATTTAGGCAGAGGCCATGGGAAGCCATCCAAGCCTGAATGAGGAGGTAAATTTTGTTTACTAGAGCGGTGTCTTTGACAAAGTTGCCTGATAGAGGTATGAGAATCTGTGTATCGTCCGCGTAGTTGGTATAGGTTACCCCTAATTTGTCAAGTTTGTCGAAGAGAGGCTTAGTAAAGATGCTATAAATTGTCGGGGAGACACATGAGCCTTGTGGGACACCACAAGTGATCTGGATTGGGTCCGCTGCCGCTACAGGGGAGAATACTCTCATTGTACGGTTATCTAGGAAGGATTGTACCCATGCTATAGCTTTGCTTGAGAAATGAGCGGCGGACGCTAGGTGGTTGCATAATACTGCATGATCCACTAGGTCGAAGGCCGCAGATAGGTCAAGGAGGAGGAGCATAGCTGTGGTGCCATTATCCTTCAACTCGTCGATTTGTGTTTTGAGGTCAATGAGGGCCGTTTCAGTACCGTGCAGTGGTCTGAAGACCGATTGCCGTGAACCTAATAGTTGGTGTGTCTCCAAATAATTTTGGATTTGGAGGTAGGCTACTCTATCGATAATTTTAAGGAGAAATGGGACCGTAGTAATAGGCCTGTAGGTAGTGGGGATTGCTGGGTTGAGTGTCTGTTTTTTGACTAGGGGCAGAACCCAGGATTATTTGAAGTTAATGGGTACAGTACTCGTGTTAAAGGAGGCATTGATGAGTTTCGAGATGAAGGGTGCTAGATCTCTGGCTGCATCCTTGATGATTTGCGCAGGGCAGCTGTCACCTTGGCAGTTTGATGGTTGAGGGATAGAATGACCTTTTCAGTTTCCAATATGGAAATATTGGTAAACTTGAAGGGTTTGCAGTTATTTTGGGTGGTTGTGCTGGATATCTCCTTCAGTGGGGTGGTGTGAGTTCCACTAGGGGTCAGGGAGGCTTTTTTCTTAGCAATTTTAGATTGAAGGGTGGCGATTTTATTTGCTAGGGCATTTTGGATGCCGGTGCACCAAGATTTGTCCTTAGGGACATTGTCTGTAGGGGCAATGGGATTTTCCAATTCACGGAGAATGGTGAAGAGCTCTTTAGAATTTGAGTTCGCTTTACTGATTCTATCATTGAAAGAATCTATTTTAGTGTGAATTATTTCCTTTTTGTATTTTTTGGCGAAGTTGGCAAGTGTGGTGTTATTGTCAATAGAAGGAGTATGCCTCCAAATAGCTTGGAGTTTGTGTTTTTGGATGCACATTTCTTTGCGATGGAGGGTGAACCAGGAGTTAAGGTGAGTTTCACGTTTACTTTTATGGAGTTTGATATGGGCGATCAAGTCTAGAGCTTTGGTCATGGAGTTGTTAAATGACTCAACTAGCTCACTAGGGTTGGATTCATTGGAGCTAGCTGTGAGAGTAGGTAGGAGAAGTGGAAGGAGTTTTTCAGCTGTGATTTCTTTTTTACTTCTTGTAGACAGGGGGGGTGCTATTTTATTCATGTTAGGGTTGGGGTGCTCGATGTTGGCTGTGAAGCATATAAGATAATGGTCCCTCCATATTTGAGGTAGGATACTAGAGTTGGTAATGTTGCAGTTGTGGTTGGCTATCCAGTCTAATGTGCGTCCTTTTGTGTGTGTAGGAGCTAGGACATTTTGCCGTGATTGTCTAGAATGGATTGGATGGGTTGGGCTTGTTTGTCTTCAGCGTCATTTAAGCCAAGGTTAAAGTCACCTAGTAGAAGGAGCTGAGTGGAGTCTTTGATGCTGTTAGTGAGGAGGCTAGATAGGTCTTCCTCGAAGTTGCCTAGTGGGCCTGGTGGTCTGTACACTAGAAGTACCGTTAGTGTGCTGTTATTTGTGATGGGTATTTTAGCTCAGAGAAGTTCGCACGATGTGATTGCTAGGTGTGGGGTGAGTCTGGCAGCTAGCTGCGTTTTGGTTATGATGGCCAGACCGCCTCCTCTGGTATTATGCCGGGCGACTCTTAGGATATTCTAATTATCCGGTATGGCAGTCATGAGGGCAGGACCGGCTGCATCATGGAGCCAGGTTTCCGTGACAGCAAGGAAATCTAAATTGTCCAAAGCCAGTATGTCAGCTATTTCAGTGTTGTGTGCTATAAGGGACCTAGCATTGATAAGGGCTCCTGATAATGTCAGAGTAGTAGTGTTACCTTTGGCAGATCTGGGATTAGGGTGGATGGGACTCCTCTGTTTGTATTGTAGGTCCTTAAGTGGTTCAGGACGATTTATCGTCGCTAAGTCTAGGAGATTAGGATTATTGGCTGTAGAGGTGTGTGTGGGTACTGGTGGGCTGGTTCTTTTATTTTTGATGTCATAGAGTCGTGGCAGCCTAGCTCTAAGTCGCAAATTTCTCTCTTGCAGGTTGCACGGTGTAGAGTTGGTAAGGGCCATTGTTATGGCGATGGTTAGGAGAGTCCAGGCTAGGTATCCGTGCGTGTGTGAGAAGCAGGTCTTAGTATTGCGCATGTTGTGAGAATGGCAGAATAACACCTGTATTTGGGAAATCCGGTAGGGACTGGGGTGCAGATGTACTATCACAGAGGCACCTAGATTGGGCAAACCTGTTAGTGTCTAATGGGTAGGTGCGCTGCAGCAGGGCTTCTGACTTGGAAAGCCCTAATCATGGCTAAAAATGCATACATATTTCAGAATAGCATCTAGTATTGACATAAGACATAAGGCACAACACAGTTTAAAGTGGTCTGAAGCGACCATAAGGCACAACACAGTTTAAAGTGGTCTGAAGCGACCATAAGGCACAACACAGTTTAAAAGTGGTCTGAAGCGACCATAAGGCACAACACAGTTTAAAGTGGTCTGAAGTGACCATAAGGCACAACACAGTTTAAAAGTGGACTAAAGCGACCATAGGGCACAACACAGTTTAAAAGTGATCTAAAGCTATCAGGAGGCACGACACAGTTTAAAGTGGTCTGAAGCGACCATAAGGCACAAAACAGTTTAAAAGTGGTATAAAGCGACCATAAGGCACAACACAGTTTAAAGTGGTCTGAAGCGACCATAAGGCACAACACAGTTTAAAGTGGTCTGAAGCGACCATAAGGCACAACACAGTTTAAAAGTGGTCTAAAGCGACCATAAGGCACAACACAATTTAAAGTGGTCTGGGGCGACCATAGGGCATAACACAATTTAAGGAGGTCTGTAGGTGACCAGGGGGCACAGCGCTATTAGAAGTAGTCTGACTATAATACATGTAACAATTTAAAGTGGTCTAAAGCTACCAGGAGGCACAACACAATTGAAGGTAGTCTGAGGCGGCCCCCTTTGAGGGCAGGCTAAGTATAGTTATCGACGGCGGGCTGAGTTACTGTTGTAGTAAGTAGTATACCCACGAGTCTAGCAGGAGGTAGCAATGTAAGTGCAATTGCTTGTGTGGCACAGTAAAATGCGGTAGTAAGAGCAGTCTAACAAAATGAATGATACTTTGAGTGTCGACCACAAGTTTGACCATTACTTAAGATATGGCATTGAAATTGGGCTAAAGTACTCGTGGTAGCACCTGGGTTTGAGACATCACAGTCACATGAGGCCAGAGGGTATCACCAGAAGAATGGTAGCACCAGAAGAATGGGATAACACAATAAGCATAAGGTACAAATGCGGGCAAACAGTGTCAATGCTCAGTAGGGAGAGGGGTGGTAGAGATTAGGATGTACACAGTATTATTTAAGAGTGTGAGGATGCGCTAGGTAGACCAGGTAGAGCAGGAAGATGGTATATTGAGGCGGAAGTCAGTTGCAGCAAGGTTCAGGTATGTTTGTATAAAGCCTGATTCGTTGTGGTCTCTACAGTGCAGTAGAGCTGCGTGCACAGTAAGTTACCTTGTTAGACGTATGTTGGAAGACCAGGGGGTCTGGCATACGGCAGAATCGGCAGCAAACAGGCTGCTAACAGGCGATGGCCTTGTTCCCAAGGGCCTTGGTGGGAGAGGGCCGGCTTCGCCTGCCGGCGCCCAATGGGAGAGGTCGTAGGCTCAGCAGCCAATCAGCAGGGGCAGGGGCTACTTATGGGAGCCTGGTCGAGCAACAAGGGTTGCAGGCATGGATGCGTCGGCCATCTTGAGGGGAGTCGGTACCTCGTGTACCTTAATGGAGATAAAGAGCACACAGCGTGCTTTTCAGGTGCAGGGCTGCGGATCGCCCTGATTTCTTTATGTAGCATCTGGCATCAAGCAAGTAGAAATTATGCGTGGGCCAGTAGGCAGGTTACAGAAAATAGCGCAGTGAAGTGCAGCGCTTACCGGAATGCATCAGCTGTTCTGGGATGCGTTCCTAGGCAGGCCCGCTGCTCCTGCAGGGTCGGGGCCTCGTTGGTGGGGCTCCTGCTCCTTGGATGGGTTCTAGGACTGCTCACAGGCTGCTAACAGGCGATGGCCTTGTTCCCAAGGGCCTTGGTGGGAGAGGGCCGGCTAATGATGTTGTATGTGTTAATACCATGGTCATGAGTGTGCCATTACAGTGTGAGAACAGGTAAAACTCCCACTCATAATCTGGGGTCGGCAGAACGGGTGCTGTTGCAATAATGTATTTTATTGTTTAAAATGCTGTGATCATCTCTTGTGTCCATATTATTGCTGCACTCTCCTTTTGTGCCTATTTGAGTTTCTGAAGTAGGGGGCATGTGTATGCTGCATAATAGTGTATCCATGCTTGGCAATAATAACATATGCCAAGGAATTTCTGCATATCCTTTACTGTATTGGGCATTGTTGTTGCACGTATTGCTGCTGCTCTGTCTGGAATTATTCATTTGCCATCTTTGGATATTAGCTGCCCCAGATACAGTACTTCTGCTATACAGTACTGCGACTTCACTCTGTCCACCTTGCATCCCTTTTGTGCAAATAAGTTCAACAATGTTATGCAGTCTGCTCTACACTGTTCTTAGCTTACACTGCAAATCAGAAGGTCGTCTACATATTGATTTATTGTGCTTTTGACATCAATTAGTGTGCTTTTGACATCAATGTTGCCAAGGTCTTCATGCAAAATCCTGTTGAAAATACTTGGGCTTTCACAATATCCCGGGGGAACTCTTTCTGTATGACATCGTTAAGTGGGCGCAAGTCCTGTATCATCCTCCAAGCCCCACCCCTCGCTGTCGTAATCGGATACATTGCTGTATTACAAGGCAAATTTGATGGTACAATGATACCTGCTGCAGTAGTGCACATATGTTTTGTTTTATCCCCTCCTCCGCTTTCCTGGACAGGGGGTATTTTTTGACCTGGGGCAAAACTGCACCTGGTTTGAGTTTTATTTTCAGCAGTGTTACTTCCTGCAAGAACCCTACATTGTGTCGACTTGTGGTCCACAAGCCTGTGGGTACCTGTTGCATATCTTCATCAAAAATGGATGGTGGTGCACTAACACTGGCCATGAGGGTGTTAGCTAACCATCTGTTTTGGATCATTATGTCACAGGGCATGCAAATTTCCATTATTATCTCCCCGCCATTGACATTGTCAATGAACAGCTTGTCATTCGCGTGTGTGTGGTGTGTGTGTGTGTGTGTGTTTAAAACAGTTCACTTACACCTTGTCATATCCTGAACATGCCATGAGCATGATCAAATCAAATAAGACATAAAACCATTTAATGGACACACCTGAACAATGAACATAAAACAGATATCTGTAGCACCTTTGTTTTAGACCTTCCCCTTTATGACACTGTTGAATTCTCACCCCACATTTGCTCTTCACATTCACATCTCCCTTGGCACATTTTGGGCCGATCTTTAACAAGGTTGTTCACACAAGAAAAATGTTTACTAATAGAGTTTACTAATATTTCCCGGGTCTATTCAATACACAAGACTCCTACGTATTTCCTTTTTTATCTCCACTTATGTCCGTGCACTGGTCGAGACAGTACTATGCAGTATCACCTTCCACCCCCTTTCGGGGCTATGTTCCTGTATTCTCCTCGTATTCCGTTATGAAACCTAATGGCCATATGAAGAAAAGAAGAAGAAAAGCGCACTAATCAACATTTATACAATCCCATGCAGTCTTAGTCTGACTCCGAGGCCATTCCCTTGCCGTTACCCTTTTCTTCTTTATCCCCTTTAATTCCCCATTTTTTGATTTTCTCACAACCAATACTCACGTGTGTGAGGTGATCTGAGAGCCTCCGTCTATCCACAATCAGGGCATAGCCCCCAATCAAGCCCCGATCAAGCTGTGCCCGGCTCCGGTGAGCAGTCGAGTATTTGCAAAAGCAGGAACCCTTGGAACTTCTCTGGGGTGTATGGTCTATTGATAGATGGCAGTGGCCTTGATGGGGGAATTCCAGATCTCGCCGCACAGGGGTTTGTCTCGAGCCACTCACAATCACATAGCCAGGGTCACCAAGTGAAGGTGGTCATTCCCCAAAATACAATTATAAGTCCATAGTAAAAGGACACACCCCAGAAGGGAATGAGACCAGGAGAAAGGTTGAGAGTAACGCAGAGGACGCTGCTGCCTCGAGAGCGCTCTGCCAGAAAATACAAAGACAGAACATTATAAGCCTTAGAAACATCACTAATGATGTTTCCCTATAGGTACATCAAGTTGCATTGGGAATGGTGTAAGACATGGATACCTTATAATAGTGTAGGGAGCAGCTCCACAGGATTGGCGGGCAGGTTGGAGGTCTAGCAGGCATCACCTGTGTCAGCTGGGCTCACCCTCAGGAGGTGAAGGTCAGGAGGGGGTCATCGGAGCAGAATGCTATATCTATGCTAAGCTACACATTATCTCACGACATGCAGTGAATGATGTGGAAACATAACATCAACCACATACTATCATACAAGGATACCTATACATTTTAGACTCTTATTTATACATTCCCGCCTCAAGTTTTTGTAGAAGTACAGGGTAAGAGGGTCTTGCCCTCCAGGTGCGTTATCAGAGGGCTTGATCTAGAATTTATTTGTCATGATGCCCCAGAGCTTGAGGTAATGGATTGATAGTTGTTGGTTTTATGCAGGATATATGATGACATGAGACCAATTATATTGGTGGTACACTAGGGTGGTCAGTGGCGAAGGGTCACAGTCCTGCTAGATCCAAGGGAGAATGGAGGGGCAGAGGGTTGTGCAGGCAATAACTTCCAAGGGTGCGGTTGAAAGGAGCAGGAGCAGGTTTGTGGAGACGGATGGGCCACAAGTCAAGATTGGCCCCGTCACACACAGGGCATTGATCTAAGAGGAAGGAATAGAAAACACTTTTCACTTGTAACAATTTGCTCCAGAGCATTGGTGAGAAATGAGCTTGGGTGGCACAGACACGGGAGGAGGAGGAGGGGGCTATCAGTGTTCGCTGTGCACGGCGCTGCAAAGGGGAGAGAAGGATTTTTAGTTAGCAGGATGGGGCCTAGTCCAAAAATGGAGTCAGGAGGTGCACAAAATGGACTCTGAATGTGCCTTGCTATAGCCCCTCTTCCGCTGTTGACAGGGAAGGGCAATGGAGGACGTCTCCCCACTATTGCACAAGCATTAGGATTCTTTTCATGCAAAATGTATGGGTGGGCAAAACAACCCCTCGTCCCTTATAGTGCACCATGAGGAGTTCTATGATGACATCCCACGCATGAAGAAAAATGTGTTGGCAGGGTGGGAGATTCTCTTTATTGATGGTTCTTCGAAAATTGATCAAATGAGTGGGGAAAGGCATTCAGGTTCAGCTGTGGTAAGACACAGAGCCAATGGTGAATTTGAAGTGGTAGCAAGTGCAACACTACCATCTCACTTTTTAGCACAAGCAGCAGAATTGTTAGCGCGTATTGTCTAATGGTGTACATCATTACGTCTACCGTGCATGCAGGGCTAGCACGTTGGAAAAGAATAGGTACCTCTGAGCGGATGGCACTCCAATGCAACACGCATCATTATTGGACAGGCTTATTAAGGAACTAAAACTCCCAGTAGCCATTGCAATAGTTAAATGTGCAGCACATACTAAGCAAACTGACTTTATCTCTCGTGGGAAAAAAGCCACAGACGAAGAGGCCAAAATAGTTGCATATTCACCAGATATTTCAAGTTTTGATACTCTAGAGGTGACAGAAAAAAATAGTCATGAATATTACAGTAAATTAAGGGTTTAATCATTTATTGAGAACACAGTTGATGGAAGTTCAAGGCAGTGCCCAACAGGAAGAGCAGGAATTGTGGAAACAAAGGGGGTGTTCCTTATCCCCCAATGAAGCATTATGGTGACAGGACAGCACTGGAAAGCCAGTGATGCCAGTAGCATTGTTAAGGGTAGCGCTTGAACAGCTGCACTTAACTGCGCATGCAACTAGGGAAAGCCTTGCTGCAGCTATTGTGGAGGACTGGTTTGTAACAAAACTGTTAGAACATGTTGCATTTTATGCAGTAAATTGCATCGTATGTAAAAGGATTACTGCTGGGCATACCCTTCACAAAATCATTGGAGTGATTCCTCGACTGAACGGTCCCTTTTAGCATTTATAGATTATATTGAAATGCTGCAAGCATGCAGTGGATACAGGTATATGATAGTGGTGGTGTGTCCCTTTTCCAGGTGGATCGAAGCAGGTCCTTGTACACATCCTGATACCACTTGCACAGTGAAGTTTTTATTCAAAGTAGTCTTTCCTAGATGAGAAGTATTTGAGGTGCTGATATCCAACGATGTGCCCCATTTTGTTAATCAAGTATTTGAACAGATTAGCCTATTTTGTAGTATAAAACACACATTTTCTTCCCCTTATCACCCATAAGCAAATGGAATATGCGAGGGACTCAATGGTCTCCTTAAAAGAGAATTGCAAAATTGAAATTGACATTGATGACCTGGTGGCTGTATTGCCTGCCCCTTGCATTATGTGGATTAAGGAGTAAGCCTCGGTCGGACCACCACCTCACACCCCATGAGCTTTTGAAAGGGAGGCGAAAGAGAACTCCTTCGTCTCCTCCATTGAGGAGCAGGCGTGATGCCCAGAAGACTGCAGAAAGGTCAGGAACTGAGTTATGTGCTTATTTGACATGTATGGCCACTAGTATCTCTGTCATTTCAGAACAACTCAAGCATAAGGGGGGTCAGTTTCAGATGAAGACCATTCAGCAACCAGACTTCAAAAACTGCTTCCTGTACCTAGACTATTTGTTGGAGATTCAGTCCTAGTGTGCGACTTCAGCCAGAAATGGCACAAGCCATGCAGGAGTGCTCCCTTTATGGTTGGGAATATTACTTCCTCGGCAGTAACATTCTAAGAGAAATGTACCTGGATCAATATAAGCGATGTAAAGCCATAAGCTGGTGAGACCGACGCACCCACAATGACCGGTTCAGAAGCAAGGCAAGAAGACAAAGTTCAGCAAGTGCAGACCCAATCGATGACGAGCAAAAAAGGGCTCTAAGGTTGCTGATTGAATAAATGCATGGATGCATGCTCACCCTAGACACTCTTTATAGATATTATAGTAGGAGTAGGAGTACAAAACAAGGCTTGAGTCACAAGAATCTTTGAATTGGACTTTAGAAAGTGTTGACATACTAAATATGCTAATTCTGGAGTTCGAATTTGATGACTGGAAACGTGAGCAGTTTCCAGACTCATTTCTCACTGAGTTTCTGTTTGGTTAATTCAATTGTTCCAACAAATGCCAATGCCCATAGGATACTTCTTGCTGTTTTTATTTCCATACTTGAAGTGTATCCTGCTATTTTTGGACGTAGTACTAATATACATATTTTTCTGCAAGATCCTAAAAATAGCCCTGCAATTAGGAGGCTGCTTATGGGGATAGTTGAACGGATCCGACAGTTAACTGACCATTTAACATAGTTGCCTGATTAAAAAGGTTTTTCCTTTCTTAAAGCAGTACACAGGCTTAACAAGGACTTTAGCGAATGTCACAGTTTCGGAAAGTGAGCAAACTCAACGACGTGTGGAGAATTGTAAATGGTAGGGATTCATGTATTGGTGCATCATAGATGCGTGCTCAGCATTTATCATTGTTTTCCTGATTTTGTTCATCCATACTGTTTACTTCATTGGTCCAAGCAAGGTTGAAGTCCATTTGATTCTTCCAACTCCAGTGACTCTCACAGAATTGTCTATTATTGAAAGGCCAAGGCAATTTGTAATTATACCTACACCAGTGGCACGCGTGAAGCCACCCATTTCTATGACTAGTGTTCCTATGATTCCCCCTGTAGGAAGAACCCTTATTGAGCATTATGCATGAACCCTCCTTGCAAGAGGAAGATATAGGAGAAGCACAAGGGGAGACTATTATGAGCTAAATAATTATTTAGACAGTACAGTGCACATGAGTAATAACATGTGGTATTAGCACATGAAAAAGGTAGAGAGAGAACATCCAAAGGACTTGCTATGTTTATGCTCTCATACCTTATTTTATGGGGAGTTCCAACATTTTCATAGCTTTAGAAGTAGCAGTCCAGAAAGATCACTGCCTGACGCATCTTGCACTCTGCCATACGAGAGGTCAGTTCCAGAGTCGAACAACATCCTTGCTATGGGTTATCGAGAAGACAGCCCCAGAAGAAGATGATTATGTTCAAGACCTACAGAAAAGAGAAAACCCCACACCAGGGATCACGTAATAAGATATGAAGCCTGGAATGAATGGAGCATGAATCAAATGGCAAATGCACAAAAAGCTCAATTTTCCAGGAAAGCACCCTGAAGAAATATAATGATGCAAGGAGAGATCAGCTGCAAGTCAAGGGAACAGTATTTAGTCCAAAGGGATGGATGGAAGGCCTGATTGTGTGCAAAGCACCAGCACTAACAGGACAACCTGAAGTAACTGTGTGGCATGCAGAGAATGAATGCAAGAATCATTGGCCAAACAGTGAACAGTTGCTGACATGTATCGATGATAAAGGAGGACCTTTGCAGATAGTATCTCTAGCAAATGCATCCTTGTATCTCAGGAACAATGGCACAAGAAAGGTTGGAATGAATCAACAGTGTGGCCAAATTGTTGATGTACCAGGAATGAAGGATGGGACAGTAGTGATAATGGAACACTACTGGGCCTGTGAATGCAGAGCTTATATGAAGTTGCCCAGGGACTGGTGAGAGCTGTGTTCTATAGTGATTGTTCATGTTCCAGCATTAGTGATTCCAAAGAGTGACCTGAACATTTGAGAGTTTCTGAAAGCTGAAGCTCACCTGAGGAATAGAAGATCAGTTGGATTTGTCAAATTGAACAAAGCGGGAGAACTACTTTTCAGCCAATTCCATAGAAGCCTTTGATTCAATCCCATATGAACATAGGTTGTTCAGTCAGATTTCGGCAGTATTCGTGACTATCTGCATGCTAGGGATCCAGACGATGGCAATTGCCAAATGGTTACAGATTACCAAATGAGAGCTTCTGCAGACAATCAACACTACCATTAAGGGATTCAACGCTATCAAGGAAGAATTGAGAGGCATAAGACTGATGATGAAGCCCTGCAGTATAGATATGTCTTGGACATGATTACAACTATGGATGGAGGAGTTGGTGCCAAAATCAGAGAATTATGTTGCACATTCATACCTAATCATGACGATGAGAATGGGACCTTAACATAGGCCATAAGGATGCTGACAAACTTGCACTTCAAGATGGAAGATGAAACAAAAGATATTGCAGGTGACAGCTGGTTTGCATTGATCTTCTCATGGGTTCCACAATGGATGGCAAATATCTTCAAGTTCCGTAAATCACTAATGGTGATGATCATGTTCAGATTCTGTGTGATCAGAATAATAATCACACAGTGCAAGAAGACAGCAAAGAAGGCAGTCGGAATGAAGATCGTGATCGATGTCGAGTCTGGGTCTGGACCCAAAGAGTTGACAGATGAGGAAATCAGAAAATATATAGAAGTGATTATTCTAGCACCTGAATGAACAAAGTTTCTATATCCAGGAAACCACAGGAAGTATGTGGGAAAATAGATCTATTGCAGTCCAAAGGGAAAATGTAATAGCATGACCTGGAGTATTGATGAAAATGTAAAATCAACAGGAACTTTGAATGGATTAATGAAAATATAGACTCCAAAGAAGCACTTATTCAGACGAGGATGTCTAGACATGAAGACTGACTGGAGAGTGGTTGATGAATCAACCAGCGGAGAGAGTGTAGAGGAGGAGCCAAATGCCTCTATCAAAAGTCCCACCCCCATTCTTCCTATATGTTGGAAGCCGGAAATTGTGACATGCACAACGCTGATAATGGTAGCTATCCCATGAAGAATCCTTGAGACAAGGTATACATTGAGAAAGCCCTATATGATGTATCCGCAGAGAAATTACAGTATCTAAAGGAGGGTCCTGAAGAAGGGTGAAATGGTGAAGACAAGAGACCAGTGACGTCACATGAAGCAGGGATGATGCACCAAGAAGCGATGCCAAGGAAAAGAGTATATAAACTGTATAGAATCTGATGACAAAGTAAAGAGTCGAGTAACATTTCTTGTGCAGCAGTGAAGATTGCACATGCGAAGAATCACTTAAGAAAAATACAAATCACTCTATAACTGTACTGATGCTGTAATGCAAGTAGATTAAGTAACCATGAAGGCTGGCTATACTGCAGGCAGTGTTGCCATTATATACATGTATATAGAATCTGGATGTTCCATGTCGTATTTTAGCAAACTAGGACCCCGTGAGCAGAAAGGGCTAAAAGTGTTGCGCGGTAGAGAAAGATGGCTGACGGTGACAGAAGATTTGCAAAGGTTTGTCTGGCCCAGTGTCAAGGGTTGGGGCAGTCAATAAATTGGTTATCTATAGGACAATATACAATGAACGTGAGAAGCGAGGGAAGCTCCCGTTGAGGTACAATAGAAAAACAATATGAGTGGCAAGTTATATTTATTTAATAGTAGTAAAGACACATGAGGAGCTAAAACACGGTCTCCTGTCACATGGTGTAAATGAAAACAGACTTTGGGCAAGCTACATCGAGACTGAAGAGTACATTCTGCATTGCTATCCATCCGATAAATCGTTATACCTCGCATAAAGGGGCTATTTGTTCAACTACAAATACAACCCCCTGCCTGCTGGTTACTTGGGATCCAGCGGGCTGCATTCAGGTATGCACGTGTCCTTTGGCCTGCCCTCTAACCCCTTCAATGCAGTTGATTTGGTTGTCAGGATACTGTTCCTAGCATGTTCACATGTGTACACTATTTCCTTTGGCTTGGAGCATTCATGAAGGTGTGTCTGTTTAGTGGAAATCATCTTCAAAGTCAAAACTAGTTGCATCATTTTATGAAATAAAAAATATCAAAAAATGGTCAGGCTATACTAACCTCACAGATTTCATTCTGTCATACATGCTGTGTATGTGTGGAAGGCTGACTTGGGGCAGAGAGTATGAATTATTTGGTTATTTCATTTTAAGATACAAAGGCAATTGGATAACTTAGGTTAATTTGCTTCAAATGTACTCTATGCTCAAAGTGCTTATTTTTCAGATAGTACATTATGTGCTGGGCAACGGTAGGGCATGCAGCCACATGGAAAATTACCCACTTTGATTTCAGTGGTTTCAGAAAATAGTTCATGTGTGGAGAGAAAGACAGAGCAGCATCCATTATGACAGCATCCTCGATGTATGTTGCGAGGGAGAGATCCATTGAAGCTGGCCAGTCAGAATGAAGGCTCACTGGCGCTGACTATTCAATGATAATGCTTTCTGTCATTGGAGGACTAACTCAGAGTTTGTGGTGGTTCATCCATTTTTGTACATGGATCAGCCAGTTTTCAACTCATTTTTGACCCAGCTTTTGAAATTGAAGTATATGTGCCATTTCATGTTATAAAACTTAATGTTGGGCAGGGAAGCTACATGAACATTGAATATAATATAGTGCATATATTTTAGATACACAACCCATGCTGTGTATTGATTGCAAAGGGGTTTGTGTTGACCTCCACTCATTAAGTATGGTTGTCAATTGAGCACATGACCATTAAAGAGAATCCCACCACATCCAGTGTCTTTAGATTATTAGTGAAGGATCTTTCTGTGATTGGTTTCATGAAAGTCCAATTTTATAGATTCAGAAGTAGGATAGTACAAGGTACGTTTTTGTCCCAGGCAGTGAGTAATTCCTTGCATATATTCAGAATGGTGGCTGTGGTTCCTCAACATGCTTGGAGGTCACCTATGCTTGTTTAGGGCCAAGAGCAGGAAAAGATTGACATGGTCTGTGTTTCCATTTTGCATTTGCATTTTGCAAGAGGAGCATATCAATGACTTGTTTGAGTGCCTAGAGAATGAGGCTAGAATCTAGCAAGGAATGTATGAGGATAAGAAATGTAAGAGGATTGCTATTCTAGGAACTAGTTTACCACGTGTGTGTTGCTGAAAAAGGACATAAACAACTAATTGAAGGTATTAAAAGGTGAATAGAAACATGAGATAGTCAATGATTGGCAACGGAAGAGGAGGGAATTTATGGATGAAAAGATGCTCGGGGCTGAAGCGAACCAGAAAAATGCAGAATTCAGAAAAATGCCCTATGTGAGACACGTGTTTCAGCGAATCAATCACCTTTTTCAATCAGGGCTAATGTAATTGTAATGTAGAATCTTGACTCTCTATTGATGAGAGGTGTTCTCTTATCCTTATCCTCAGTTCGCGGATAGTACGACCCACATATATCTTGTGACAACTGCAAATAATTGCATACACCACACATTTCGATTTACAGTTAATGTTGTCTTTAATCATGGTTGAAGTGCCAAAACTGTCTGTAAATTTCATAGTTGGGCAATAAGCATGTTTTCACATTGTGCAGATCCCACACTTTCTGAATCCCAAGGTTGTTGTTTGTAGCCAAATGTGTCTTTCGGGTTGGTCAGATTCTGGCAACATGGAAGGACTGATAGTTGACTTGAGTGTTCTAGCCCTCCGATAGGTAATTGTTGGGCGATCATCAATGTATTTATGGATATGCTCATCCAATTTTAAGAGGTGCCAGTTTTTGCGTAATATTGTCCGCAGTGTACCTGTATTTGCACAAAAAGTGGTGATGAATTTCACTGTTTCAGGTCTTTTCTCTGAACCCAAATTTGTAGGTATGAGAGTCAAACCTCTGGTTATCTCATGGGCTTGGTCAAATGCTGCTTTAATGAATCTTGTTTTGTATCCTCATGCTTTGACTCTGGTGTGCAAAGTTTGACATTCTTGTTAAACAATTTCTGAATCGGCACAGTTACGACGAGCTCGAATGAACTCACCTTTGGGAATGTTATTTTTTACGGGATCGAAGTGGCAACTTGTTGCAAAAAGAGTTGAATTGACCTCTGTTTGCGAAACGTTCTCGTCAGCAATGTATTGTCTTGAACATAGATGGTGAGATCTTAGAAATTGATCTGTGTTTTGCTGTGCGTACCGGTAAAGACTATTCCAAAGGAATTGCAGTTCGCTCTCTTCATGAATTCATTCAGTTCATCAGATGTTCCTTTGCATATTAGTAACACATTATCCATATAACGTGTCCACATCACAACACTCTTATTGTATGATATATCCGTATAGATGTGTGTATCTTCAAACATTCCCATGAACATGTTAGCGATGGCTGGAGCAAATTTAACCCCCATCGCTACACCTCTTCTTTGTCGATATTACTGGCTGTTGAAAAGGAAAATGTGTTGGTCAAAGTTAGAGATAACATTTCTTTAAGCATATCCACAAAATGGTAATGGGAGGCAGAGTCATCTCTGAATGTATATTGTAATGTTTGCATTGCTGCCTCATGTTCAATCGAAGTGTACAATGCCTTAACGTCCCAAGTTGCTAGCAGATAGTCAGATTGCCATGCAATTTCACTAATTCTCTTGTTTGTGTCTGTTGAGTCTTTCAAATAAGACTGAAGTCTTGGTACCCTAGGTCTGATTGCATGGTCTAGATATTCAGCAATTCTTTCGGTAATCCAGCCAATGCCGTTAACAATTGGTCTACCTTCCGGTACGGATTGGTAGGTTTTATGAATCTTTGGCAAGAAATAGATTATGGGGGTGGTCGGTTGTTTAATCCATATCCACGCGTTTTCTTGATCAGTTTGTAGTACTTTCCTGTACCAAGATTGAATTTTCTCCTCTACTTCAGTTCGCATTTCTTGTCGAGGGTTGATTAGTAGTAGTTCGTAGCAACCTGGGGTGCTAAAATGGTTATTGGCCATTAGCAGGTAATCAGATCTGTTCATGATTACCACATTTCCGCCTTTGTCGGATTCCTTAATTACAATCTGTTTGTTGTTTTGAAAGTTCTTGAGTGCTTTTTGTTCCAACGGGCTTAAATTATTTTTCCAGGATCTGTTATGTTTCAGAGTGCTTTATCTCTTCCTGCTGGTCTGTTTTACCCTGTCAGGATCATCTGTCACAGCTTTGTAGAAAGCATCAATCATATTTTCAGGGCTCAGTTGGGGATGAACTTGGAATCGGGTTTCATCTCTTCCTTGATAAGGCTAATAGGTGTTATATTCAGTTCTTGTAGTGTTTGATGTATTGAATAGGAAGAAGACTCTTGAAAGGACCTGATTGCAAAAACATTTTCCAAGTTTTCAATAGTAATATCGCTCTGGGTTGGTTGTGGTTCTTGATGTCTAGGTTCTGACACAAGAGTTTCAAAATACTTTTTCAATGTTAGTTTGCGTACGTACAAATTTGAGGAGATCTATATGTACCTCTGTTGTATCATCTCGTAAGTATTTTCTGAGTTTGCGAATTTTAATTTCTTCTTAGTAGTCACTGAGTATTTCATATATTTTTGCAAAATTGCGGTCTTTTGTTGCTTCCAATGCTTGTGCATTCGTTATTTCTTTTTTCAAATCCTCAGATGTTTCAGTGGCTCTCTTGTGTTTGCGTGCAGCGGGTTCCACAAGTAGTTCTAGCATAGTTTTTGAACTGTGATTCAAATGTCTTTCCCAAAGATCAGCCAGGTCCTTATCTTCATCTTTCGTGAAGTCCGGGAAAATCAAAATCCGTAGTTCTCTGGGGATTTGGTTGTTGGTTAGGTAATTCTGTAATGATATAATTTCACAGTATTTATCAATTTCCTTTCTGGAGGCTCTTTCAAGTTTAACAAATTTTGACCTGAGATCTTCTTTCTTGGGGTTAATATTCTTAAATGCATGTAAAGTGCTTCCTCTGGGTGCAAACAAATTTGTTGCATCTTCTTCGTGGTTTTTTAGGTAGCCTGCCATAGTGTGTCAAAGAATGTCTCTGTGTCCGGTGTCAAGCGAAATGGGACTGTTGATATATATTCAAAAGTGATACAGTAAACTGGGGATTTTCTTGAATATCAACCATCCGTGTCCTCCACTATAGAGAAAGTGGCAGCTGGTCAGTAGAGTAACAAAGTAGATCCCCCTACACCGGTAAGTACAAAAAGATGCTCGGGAAGAATTCAAAGTAGTCCATGGGTATCTATACCCACCAAGCCTGTCAATTAATAACTGTATATATCATACTCTGCAAAGAACAGAGTTGTCCGTCTCAAAAAAATCTGTCTCATTATGATGAAATGTAATTGTGCATGCATCAAATTTGGGTATGCATCAGGTGCCAGAGGATGGTAATCAGGAGAAGGAGGCATGCGTTGAGCTGCCTCTTACAGAGGGGTCTTATGGAGAGGACATGGCATCAGTTCAATGACAAACAGAGCAATCCATGGATGAGGAAGAATATGTAATTCCTTGAAATGCCACAAGCATGGTTTGCTCTGATACAGGTGACAATGAAGGCCATGAGAAAGATAGTGAAGGAGACTTACAAGCAGAAGAAGAGGGTGTAGGTATTGGCTAACCCTTGCATTTGTCATGTACAACCGCCCACATAGAAAGCACCCTTTAGATAACTCGTGTGAGATAGTGCAAGGTCTGAAAGAACACATGCTAGTGATAGTGCAACTTTGATGTCAGTAACAACAACAGCACCAAAACCTCACACATGCACAGCATCCACAGCAAAGTACACTATACAGCCACCAACAAGGAGGCAAGTTATGTGTCCCTCTTTGCCATCCCAACAATCCGGATAGTGAGGTATCTTACATCAGAAAAGTAACATTCTCATTTTGCCACTTGCCATGACTGCACTACTGGTGACTTGCGAGTGAAGCTGGGTACCCATTTTGGCCACTTATTTCCTGTGGGCCCACATCAAATGGCATTATCAGCATGCTTGGAAAAATGAAAAGGGGCCAACAGCCTCAAACCACCATCAACTGCAGCAATGAGCACTGTTGCAGTACTGTCTACGGTCCCACACCACTTTAGCTGGAGAATATTGTTGATGCACTGATTTACAAACGCTCTACATCATCTTTTACTGCAGATCCTTCAGCATGCAAAACACATATTGCCCCCTCAATGTGTCAGCCCACTGTTGTGGAGGCTTTTACGTTGATCACAATATATGACAAAGGACACACAATGCACTGCCTATTCAATTACACCCTGTGGGTAATGGCCACATATTTCCTGTGCTATTACTTTACATAAAACTGTAAACTTAGACAGCCTCGTTTGTCCCCACTTGGAAAATCTGAGTTGGCACTACTTCATGCTAACTTCAGCACCATGCCTCTGCGAACATGTTGTGTAAGCTGTGGGAATTGCAAGAAACCATTCTCTCTGTTAAAACAAAATGCCACCATCTTCCTTACAATTAGATGACAACTGCAATACAGACTCATTGGAATTCAACCCTCTCTGAGGGTCTCTGAGAACAGTGCAACACAGTGACCTACTGCTGCAATAGCCAGAGCTGGCTATTAGACAGTGGGCCTCAATACAAGGTTGGCGGTAGCCTTGGCAGTAAAACTGGCAGGCTGCCGCCAAACGTGTATGTTTTTTCGGCACCCGCAAATGGGCAGTTACTGGGTCTACCCATTCGCGGGGACCGGAAAATATTCTTCCCCATTCCCATTTGAGCCCCGTAGGGCACAATGGGAATGGGGAGGTCTGATGCACCTGCAGCATTTTTGAATGGTGCTGGTGCATCCGATATATGCTCTGATCATGGGTGATCACCCGTGAGCAGAACTCGTAGTCTGTTTGTACGGTAACAACGGTATCGGTAGGTTGCTGGTACTGTTGTTATCAGACCGGAAAACTTATAATGAGGCCAATGCCTACTCAACACCTACGAAGTGACAAATGTTGGGCAATGTTTGCTCTTTGCTGCAGTCATTTGAAGAGACTACCCAGGTGGTTAATCTGTACATTACTCAGCAATATGATGACACTTCAGTATCTGTTGGATTTAGAACTGTTCGATATAATACATGAGGATTAACTGTCTGGTGATGCAGAAGCAGGGCAATTGGAAACTAATCTGCTATAAACCTTCTGAAAGGATCCAACGTTGTTGAGAAGACAGGACATGTGGAGAATCTCCTGACATTTTTTCTTGACCCACAGTTTAAACAAAGGTTGTAACTATTAAAGAGCATGCATGTGTGTGTGTGAATGAAGGCGGGTGTACATCAGAAGAGAGCATGCAAGCCATGTGCAAGCCATGTGCAAGGATTAATTAGAGTGACATCTAAAAGAGTGGCTAGAACAAGAAGAGGGAGCAAAAGGACAGGCATTATCAACACAGTGCAGTGTTCACAACTGGAAACAAGTTTGAGAGACAGTGCAGACTCATTCTCTAGAACTCCAGAAATTCTGGCTTGCTATGTGCATCAGGGTCTGTGAAGAAGACATGGTATCAAAAGTAGACAGACATAAGTGATCACAGTTCAAGGGTGTTTATTAAACTGTATAGGTAGGTTGTAAAAACGCCTACTCTAAACCTAAATCTAAGATGGGAGCAAGCTACAACTATCAAATAATAATAAGGCAGTCCTAATGGTGTCTTGTGAAATAAAAAGGGATATTCTAAAAATAAATGTTGCCAATCCTTACAACTATATACAAAACGAGTGGAGGATAGGGTTCACAAGAAAGAAAGAAGTGTTCAGAAATGATAATCCAGGATGTGGTAACCGGGGGTCTCCCTTCCCCACGTTTTCAGCACGGAAAAAGGCAGGACTCTGGAGCACAGCACATGCGCAAGCTTTCCCAGCACGAGAATACATTTTCATTTTAAGGTATCAGGACCTCTGGTAGTTAAGTCTCTTTCCTACAAAAAGTCTTTTTATTCCGAGGACCTGATGTGGTCAAAATAAAAAATAAAAGGACCTTTTAGTATTTATTCTGGGTGATGTCGTTTCACCCCCAGATACCTCTCTTCTGGGGTCAGATCCACGAAAAGTGTCTAGCAGTATCAGGACCTTCGGTGTTTCAGTATCTTGCTTCCGGGAGGCTGGTAAGTTCAAAATAATAAACAAAAGTTATTTTCCAATTGCATTTGGGTGACAAGTCGTCAGCCCTGGTTCCCCCTCTTCCTGGATCAGACCCCTCTGGAATCTCAGCCTCCCTCTGTCGGGTTCACTATGGCTTGTATTTATAACAACTTTATACAGTACATTCATGTGTCGGTGGTTGATGGCTGTTCACCCCTGGATCCCCCTCTTCCGTGCTCAGACCTTTCTCGACTGTTTGCCTCCCTGGTGGGGTGATAATTCTTCATCATTGGGTGCCTGTCTCTGTGCTCAGACGCCTCTTGAATGTCAGCCTCATATTCACTCTTTTTCAACACAATGTTCATTGGGCATTATGCTTCGCCCCGTTCTGCAAGCATCTCTACGTCGGGTTCACTGTTGCCAATTTTACAATTCCTTCTATTATCTCACTATGTGGGATCACTCGTCTTAGTTTTCCAGTAGTTTGTCGGTCAGAGACTTTCGAATGTAGAGAGGATTTTGCTAGACCCCTGTAAGTCTGCTTTGACTTTTCCCTGGTGGCTCTTCGACAGCCTTCTGGTTTTGGTAGTTCCATCAAACAGGTCCCGGCCAGCGTCTTTCGAAAGATGATGAGGGATGAACTCCTTTCTTTCCCTATCCTAACAAAGAGGTACCCACCTAGCAAACTAAAACTAAAGAAAAGCTAACTAATGCCCGAAAAGTCTCAGAGCCTCACACCAATACACACAATGAAATCATACAAGGAATGTATGGCTAATTCTAGTCCAATAAAACAAGTTATCATTTCGAACTTAAAGGTATCTGTAAGCACTCCTTATGACCAGGGCTGGGATCCCTTTGCCTGGATGAATGCAGGAATACTTTGAACAAAGTTCTGACTCAACAAAGTTCTGTTCTAGATAGCACAAAACGTCTCTTCCAACTGAGTCTTCCCTTGTGAAACAGCAAATGTCTTTTCCACAAATGTTTGCTCACAATCCAATGCAACTATATCCTACTTGGGAAAAGTAAATGTCGCTCTTTCATAACACAAGTTCAAACAAGAAGTCGTGTGCAGAGTGTGTTTTGGCAGTTTGGCCGGTCCTGCTGCGGGTTTTGTAGTCTGCCTACAGTTTCCAGAATGTGGGAGCAAAGTCACTGAACAAAAACTGGGACACAGCGTGGAGTGCGTGCAGGGTGTGGTGTGTGTTTTGGCAGGGTTGGCTGGACCTGCTGCTGGTTTTGGAGTTGGTCTACAGTTTGCACAACGTTTGAGGTGAAGTCACTGAACACACTACAAAAAATTGGACACAGCGCGAAGTGAGCGCGGTGTGCATAGTGTGTTTTGGCAGTGTTCTGGCAGTGGTGGGCAGTGGAATTGTCTCCACCTCATCCTTTTTCTTTTCTTGTGACACCACTGCTGTTAGCCTTTGAAAGGGGCTGGAAGAAAGATATAGAGGGGAGCGGACGTTCGTCAACAAGTACTCCTCATGTGGCCAGAGGTAAAAGTACAAACGTCCCGCATCTGTGTCTCTGTGGTTGATTAGAATGCCGGTGAAGGTGGCACCTCGAAATAAGGCTAGTAACAGCCATAAAACCAAACCTTATTATCTCTGGCCCGGCAAACAGGCTCTAAATAGTAAAACGTTTTCTTTGTCCCAGGCTAAAAGTGAAGTGGATTTAGGTACATTCATTATGCCAACCCTAGGACCAAAACAGTGAATAATAACTGTATTCTAACCTAGGGCTCGTAAACCAATAACCCCTCTGGTCTCACTGGAGACTAGGGTCTCGATAGACAAGACTAGTGGCATCTCTTTTCACAACATCGATAATAAATCACTTCTGAAGCTCTGCTATGCGTTGCACAGCAGTATTTCACTGGTTGTTGATGGTGGTTGTGAAGGTGACGAGCATCGAGTGCTGGGGACTAGGGCTGCCACCAGTGAAAACCGGTCAATGGGCGAGGACACATAAAGGTTATTGGGGAGTCCTAAAATACTCTGCATTTCTAAGAATGATGGCTTGCAACCACTTGAAACAAGTAATAAGTAATAACTTCAGCAAAGCCGATTCAGTTACCGGCACATCATCAAATATCCTGAATTTTGGTGTTAGAATCCTTCTAAAATTGTGTGGGGCAGTCCACGAAGACGTGAAATGTCAGAGTGAGGCTATTGCTTTCTTGAAGGAGCTGTTTGTAATGGCTACTGTTCAGGGGGCAAGTGGAAAATCTGGACACAGTCCCCACCTTGACGACGTCGCCTATTCTCCCGAGTCATACCCTGCACGCAAGAGGCAGTATCTTGCAAAGCGACTAAGGGGGGCAATTAATGGAACACCGTCAGTGCAAGCAACCAGTGATCCTTGCGTCGAGATGCCACCAATACCGCTTAATTACACCTTCAAAGCCACAGTGATGCCAAAGTAGAAGAAATTAAGGAAGAAGTTAGTCTGCAAAAAAAAGGAGATTCAAAAAACAAGTTGGCACGTTTACCAGCTGCTTGGCAAAAGGCGAGGAAAGAGTACACTCACCCATCACTACTCCCGCAGTTGAAAGCGATTACGAGGATCTAATGCATTGATTGCCAATATAGGCCGCATGAATGATGTTCCTAAACAAGGGGCATCATACTTTGTATCAATGAAAGTGGTCAGTGATGTCTGGAGGGTCCTAACAGGTAACTTTGCAAAATTGGGTGCTGGTTGGTGAAACGGTGTGGAATTGTATAAGGAACAACGCTTCACTGAGCCACATACACGGCCATATACACATACATGTTCACTTTTATAAATATAGATTTGGAGTAGTGCTATGTAGGGGTGGGTTGTGGCGGGTCATGGTATAGGAAGGGGGGATCCCCATAACATTTTTAAAAAGTATGTATTCATTCAAAATTAGGAGACACAACCTGCCCCCTTCACAATTAAAACATTTCACTCTTGTAGAACTGCACTCCAAGTATTTACAATTTGATTCGCTTTGTTAAAACACGTTCTATCTTTAAGTATACGGCCCCAGGTTTTTAATTAAATTTGAATGCACAAATACAAGAAGTGACATTGAAGCTCTGGTAAAACATGACATTATTATTTTCTGTATGTGAAGCTGATCTAAAAATTGCAAATTTTATTCACATGATAGAGTGGTTTGTCTATAGATGTTTTTTACTAACACATTTCTTCTCAGTTATTACATGTAAAAAAAAAGACACTATCACTATGCCTGAACCGCAAGTGTGGACACGTTCTTTATGTAGTTTCCAGCATTGGTCTGACATTAGGCCTACAATAATGTTGATAATTAGCTTGACGTATAATCCCCCCACTCTTTATGCAGAGTGCCAAATCTTGTTTGAAGCTGGTCTAATAGTCAGGAATTTGTCAGAGTACACACACGCATAGTGGGAGGTTGCTTAATAGGAATTGATTGCCACACGACAATTGAACTGAAGTGGCCACTTGAGCGACTCGTGTAATATTTCGAGGGGGTTAGGAAACTTCATTGATCACATGTCAGCCTGCCCTGCCCAAATGTAAGCATTTTTTAAATGTCCTGGACACAATGTGTGTTGATCCTTGGGAGAAGTTTTATGCAGTGTCATGGCATATGCCACCAGGGTTAGTCTGAGTAGAAATTGTGTTATTCAAGATGTCCTCTATTCGAGTTAAACAAGGAAACCATTGCATATGACACATTTGAACATGTGTAAAAAGCATGATCAAAACCATCTGTCATGCTATTTAAATACTGGTTCATTTTCCTGGATTTGCATGGTGGAGTGGGGTCACAGATTCTATGCTAATTTACAACTACACCACAGCTATACACTCTACTAAAGAATCTATGTTCATTTCTCCCACATCTGGTTTTGATGCCTGTAGACCTTTTTAGGATCCTTATGAAATCCACTAGCTTTTTGCACCTGTTCAAAACTGGCAGATTCCATTGGAAACCATGTACATTTCTCCCACTGGGCACACACCTGCTGATTGGCATTGACAAATGTTTGCACTCTGAAATGCAAACATGCAGAAAACGTGTTTCCACCCTGAATTCTGTGCATCATTTGGACTTAGTAGAACAAACAATACACATTGTACCAATGGGACTACATGCATAGACATGCATAGGTTTGCAGTCCCATCCAGACAGTTTTCACAGGTTTTAAAAATAAGATCTTCGGTCGAAGGTCAAACCCACCTCGAATCTAACCAATCTCTTGTATCACTGTAAATGCACACACGTGTGGTCCTGAAACAATTATTTTACACTCTGGGGAACTGGGAGTCCGGTATTGGCTACAGAATGCAACACCTGCATTTGGAAGCTTTTCCTATCTTCTTATCTTCCATCATGGGATTTGGTTTCTCTGGTGAACAATCTATTCCTGCTGATTGGAAATGTGTGGGAACCCTTGACCCACTGTTGGGCTTTCTTTGAAATGTATTACATGACCTTTTGACAATAGACAATGCATACCTTGTGAAAGGTCCTGGGGCTTGGATTCATTACCTGCCTTTTTGTTCTTTGCTTTGTTTTTGGGAAGGTTATTATTGGTATTAAATGTTTATTGGTGGCAATGAATCCCTCTGAGCATTATCCATGAATCAAAATGCCCAACAAGACCATCCCTCCTCTCGTGTTCCATCGTTTCACTCTGTATCAAGCAACCTCACCCACTAAAATCTGCCCTGCCATTCATGGTGGGGTACCTTGAGACCCTCTTCCTTCATTGTCAATATTCAGCTATTATCAACATGGGAAACTGCATCGTATTGCTGGGACGATATGCAGATGACCAACGTGTGGTGATACATGGTAGTCTAGTGTTGAGAGACCACCAATGGCTCCTGTTTTAGCAGTGCAAGCTAGCAGCAGTCCCCCACTGAAAACTGTGCAGCATTTAGAGGGCATATATTGTCCTGGGAGGATAGCTCAGATGCAACGTGCCCACCTTGGATACAAGACCACACGAAGCAACATGGGTTTGATCCCCGGGTCTGCGCTTAGAAACCTCCGGGTATTAAGCGCGTTATAAATACGCAACTAAGAGAATTCCTGCAACAGAATCGATGCCCCTGGGTTGTGTGAGCACTTTAAAAATGCAAACAAATAAATAAATACATGTTCTTCCACAAACACAACATTACTTCAAACAAACCTCTAGAAAGTAGAAGTCTCTAATAAATAAGATATTCAAAGGAAAGTAAGTCAACAACATGAATATACCTTTGCATAACACACAACAAGATATGATGGCAAAGATTAAACATACTTGGCGATATGAATTGCATCGGGATAATATACAAACAAATTATACTAGAGGAAGTATCACACAATCAATCTGAAATTACCATAGCTTTAAGATTTTACTATAGGTACTGGTCTAGCCAAGACTGTTTAAGGGACTACTTCTGGCTCCTCAATAGGAAGGGTAGTATGCATGGAATGCATAAAAGCCTTATCTCCTCCATGGTGAAGTACATGACACAAACAAGGCAAAACTTTCTGGGAAAGGTATTAAAGTTGGTAGTGAGCATAGTATTGTAATATTGCTAACACTCAATAATTACGAGTGTCCATACAAAGGTACATCCATTAAAAGATTAGCTAGATCCCTGCTTTAAACAATAAAATAAATAAAATAAAAGATAATGCTATTTCATAGCACAAATACACAATATATAAATCACTCTCATGTTCCACCATTACCTAACCTGTATGTCCTGTGAACGTGAAGGTTGATTGCAAGTGGTGCTCTGCCTGATTGTGAATAGCTTTAAAGTGAATATTTGTTTTAAGGGAAAAGGACGGCACGTCTATTTCACTTGGCCAACCTCCTGTCAACAACATTTATTTAAAAAAACAAGGATGGCTGCAGCTATTGGAACTAGAAAAAGGGCCTAGTCCTTCTTCCATTTTTTATTTAATTTCCATGTCGGCATGAGAGAGAAGGAGGGTTTTAGCTGGAAGGAGGAAGTCCTGAAGCCGGAATTTAGTTGGGTTGCAGGGTGTGGGAGAGACATTGGGGGTTGTTGGGTATTTTGTGTAGATTTTGGGCCTAGCGGTATTTTCTTACTGCCAAAAATAAAGATAATTTAGCAATAATCACTCCTTGCATTCAGATTGGGTTTGGTATTATAGTGGTATCGTGGCAATGCATTATTTCAGTACACAGATATATTTGGTTGGTATACATTTCGTTGTGGTATAGTGATGAGCATAATTTCTTTGTTTTATTTGTGGCCCCAACATACAAAACCCCTTTCTTTTGTCTAGACTGTTCTTGTAATCTCTAGAGGCCTCAGGCTTCTACATTATTCAATAACACCACATTTTCATATGGACTGCCACTTATGGCTGTTATCACTGATTTATCTACACCAGTGAGCTATGCTTCCATAAAGTATTCACAATAGCATGTGGTATAATCACTAATTTATTTACATTAGTGAAACTATTTCCAGACGCCTCTCTCTCTGCTGACTCATGTACATCCAGCAGACTATCAGATTGTATTCCACTCAGAAGTCACACACACATATACACTGAGTGGAACCACGCACACAGCTATTTATAATTACTCATAACATAACTTTTTCCACATGGGATTCTTGGCATATATTACCTAATAACCTCCCCTTTTATCATGTGATATGGGCTGACTACACCAGAGAAAAACAGAAGCAAATAGAAGCCTTTACACAGATTGTGATTTACATCAGTTTCATTTAGAAAATCATACATTACCAGTTTTGCGAGGCAGTCTTTTATAGAATAAAAATAAGAGAAACAATTGCAAAATACATGGCATTTCATTACATTCTTTGCAACAATAAAAAGAACAGTGCATCAGTTGACTTGCATTTCTGAATGGCAACATTAGAATGCAGCTATCGCTGCGCTGCCTGACTAAAATAGATTTCATTCACACACCGCACTCTCACTTTGTATAAGATAATTACCAGCAAATTGTAGATGTTCAGCATGTGAACTCTCTGGGCTGGTCGCTTTCTTTAAATGTCTCAGGGCTTCCTATTAGAGCACCCCAGTGAGGACATGGAGTTCCAATCTGCACTCTTTTGTCCTCAAGCTGGTGCTAATTGACTGGAATCTCCAGCCTGTGAAGGTCAGCAGTGCACTGGAACGACGCCTCTCAATCAGGCAACCCCACAGCAACTCTGGCCAAGTCCTCATCGAAGCTGTGCAAAATGTCCACTCCCTTTCTTTCTCCGCGGGCTGCTTCAAGAGACCTCTGTTACAGCCCCTAACGTGATGCCTGCCCAATAAGAATCCACTATGTCATACCCTTCAAACAATAGCTCACTTTTCAGTAAGAAACTGTATCCACTAATTTCCTGCTTATTCGAGTTTTGTTTCCTGAGCAAGGACCGTGAAAAGCACAGAGAAAGAGAAAGAAAAAAAACATTCTGAATGCCCGTCTAAAATGAGTTTCAGCCTGCCTCATTTTCACATGGGGAACACATGATAATATTAAGAATTTAGAATCATGTTAGTATTGTTAATTATATTAGTTCATTAATCCTCTAATGTGTCTCCTGCAACAGAGGCATTTCAGGTGAGAAAAAAAAATGGTGTGTTTTTAAATGTGAAAAAAAAACCGATGTGTTTTTGACTGAGTAGCCTGTCTTCATTTACATGTCCATATGTTACACTTGCAACACATGGCTTGCTGTACCGCATTATAGCAATACATTGATCCCATGCAGTGGCGCTGCACTCCAAAAACATGCTATACATTGATCACATGCAGTGGCGCTGCACTCCAAAAACATGCTATACATTGATCCCATGCAGTGGCGCTGCACTCCAAAACACACTAAATAATCCTAAAGGGTGGAATGGGAAGGAGGACGAAGGCGCCTGGAGCTGAGGAAAAATAAAATGGTGCAACACAGGTGTGTCTCCAACAACCTGAAAGGCAAAACGGGCTTCCCCAGGTGTGCATCTATCAGCCCAGAGTATTTCAGTTAAAGTCAGAAGGCAATTATCGTCCAGAAAATATGTATCCTTCATAATGAATTATGCAATAATTCACATATTAAAGTTAGTACACAAAAAAAACAAACTATGCACTAGTGCATTCCTACCTATTCTATTTGGTACATTGAATGCACATGTGCAGCAATTTCATCTCAATATGAAGTTAGAAAAGCATTCAAGGTGACCACTGTATCAGGTATTCAGCCACATAGCCCAAATATTGCCATGCAAAATTGGGTTGGATAAGTGCTTGTTCTTGTGTTTTTTTATATTTTTATTGTTGTATTGTGTTTCCCTAGTTATAAACACAAGTACAAATTATTGCTTTAAGTACAGAGGCAGAGTACTTGTCAGTTGATTGTCCATTATGTGACTGTATTCTAGACCTACACCAATGGCTGTGAAGTCTTTCTATGCTGCGGCCCTGCCTCCTAGCAGAGTAACAATGCTTCCCAATCACCATATACGTTCCTGAGGATCTAGACAAAACTTGAAGAATGACCGACAGTGATGGATAGCCAGTATCCTTAAGGACAGCCCTGATAGATATGTACATGCCTCCAGCACCGTTTGGGACATTCGAAAAACGCAACTGTCACGCTGCTGCTTCACCCATCCAATAGAAAGCACAGGACTGCAAGGATCCTGATTACAAATTAAGACATGTTTCTACTACTATATAAAAGAACATGCCAAAAGAGTGAATCTTCACTGCTTGGGTATTCATTTCAAAGCTACAAGTTGTTTTTCACAGTTTTTTTTTCAAAGACAACGCACATCGGAGAGTGTGAGCCCAAAAAAGGCAAAGACATTCAGGAAATCAAGACCATGAGTACAGAGAATTCCACTCGACAGAATTCAAGAGAAAAGAGACTTCACAACATTAGAAAGTGAACGCTCTGTTCAGTGTGAGAGGAACTGCCATAGAAAAGTATTGCTGCTTTCAATAACATTTACCCCATACATGTCGTTGACTATGGAAACTCATCATTATTAAGGACCCTGCTTTGAGTCGCTGTCTAAGTAATCAAAAAACGATTATATTTTAATGGAAATACCTTTGTTGAACATTCATAATTATTATATAAAACCACCTGCTTTCCCAGGTTGTACTTTAAGGTGGATTCCATAGAAATCCATTGCACTAAATCCAGCATGAAATTCCATGCTGACGTCAATGCACCTACATTTGATTGGTGAAGCGGATAATAGATGCATATACATTATGTTTGCTCTGCTCCAGAATCTGCATTAAAGCGATTCGAAGACATATGAGAGAACAGACAAAATGTTGATAAACACATTTACTGCCTTTTTTTCCGAATAGCAAGTGGGATTGCAGCTTAGAATGGAATGTAGAGTACAGTGTTAGACATACAATAATAGAGGGAGATAATTCCAGAATGTTGTAGCTAGGAATGAGTGGATTGGGAACGTCATTATACACAGACAGAGGTCAGGAAACAGAAATAAGAAAAAGAGTTTGGGACCGAAGGGATGTGATTGTTGGTGTCAGGATGCAAGAACACTGAGGTAGCGAGATGCCATGCCATAGAGGCATTTGAAAGCAATGGAGCAAAGATGATAATGCAGACAATGTTCAATAGATAGCCAGTGATGGAAGTAAAGGGCAGCAGTGATGAAACTATGCATATGGAGGGAGCATATAGGACGTAAAGGTGAGTGAAAATTGTAAGAGGATTCAATTCAAAACTACAGCTAAGTCAATGCCTAGTCTGGGATACTGAATGGAAACCCTTATTGATATATCTTTATGTCCAGTTCATGAGTTCTGGATGACTACCCCTATATAACACCCCTCTCTTAGAATCCCCCTGACCGCACTGAGCCAAGAAGTAGTTCTGTTTTGCAAGTTTAAAAGGTTTATTTGAGAAATAAAACAAAATATAGATACCACACTTTTATAATAAATTAATAATCGATATCACCCTTATAAATATAATGTTAATCAACAATGGGTAATCTGACACTAGCACAATTCTTTACAATCAATGAGGAGTTGGTATAGGATGGATAAAGTAGCAAAAATACTTTTATGGTTTCAAGGGAAAAGCAATGAGGAACAAAATGAAGTACATAAATACTTGATATGATTTTAGCAAAAGATAAGATAATTACTTTTTCTCTGGCAATTCACCCCCCTCCCCTATGCAATGTAAGAAATGGAAGGAGATGGAAAGAGGAGCACACAGTTCTCAGGAATGCAATCAAATACAATACGAAATTCAGTTCCCCCCAGCAAGCTTAGAGAAAACAGGTATGAGTTTTAAAACACAGGCCCAAGTGCTTTGAATGTGGTGGCGATGAAGTGAGAAATATGCTGAAAATGCTTTTAATTCCCTTTAGGAGGTTCAGGGTGAGTGAGAGATACTTGGGATGAGCTCAGGCTCACTTTAGCAATGATTCAGGGATGGTTATTAAGAGGCAAACCAATTTTTAGCAGAGGAAAGCAAAAAGCTGCTATCTTTTTACAGGTAAAGAAATCAGGCCAAATCGCAAATCGCGGCAAAATTCACGAGTGCGTGAATCGCGATTACGGCAAAAGTATACAGAGTAGCAAGTCGGTTCTAGGTTCATTGGAATGCTGAGATTCTAAGCTTTCAGAGGGAAGTTAAACCAAACGGTTCCTGAGATATGAACGATTTTGTAAAGGTTGTTTTTCGGATTTAAAGTAAAACTCAAAATGACAGGTGACAGATTGCAGCTGCAGAATTGACAGGTGACAGTTGTGCAGCTTTAAAAATGACAGATGACACGATTTCTAGGAGGCAGTTCTACTTAGGTTAAAATAGTTTGGATTAGATTATTTTAACTAAGAGATTGGTTCTGCACAGTTCTGCTAGGTACTCACAATATAAATTTGAAATAGGCCTCGCCACGGATCTGGTCAGGTTTTGGACTGGACTCCGGTTCTGGTCTCGGCACTTCACAGTGATCTGGGTCAGCTCTCTGGTTCTGCTCACAGCGGTCTGGGTCACTCTGGATCTCTGGTCTGGTCTCTGGCAATTGTTCTTGGCAAAAGAATTCAAACAGCTCGCCCGGCTGTGGAATAGTTCGCAAATGATTTTAAGGTTACTGAGGCCTGCTGAGAAGAGTTCTCAGTTTGTGGGTTTAGGCCCTTGCTTTAAGTTCTGAAGTAAAGTTCTGGTCTTTGGAGATTGATGGATTTGAAGTCTGGATCTCTGGATGTGAATTCGTCGGTCAGCATGGTCCGCAGCAAATGGATTTGAATGTCTCTACCTGTCCCAGCAGTCTCTTTTTATGTGTTTTGGAAAGTGGGTGTGTGCGTTGGTCATAACTAAACCTGCCCCTCTCACTTATCATTGGCAAATTCCTCCTCTCTCCCTTGATTGGGGGAAGGAAATGTGAGTCAGAGTGATGCTGTAGGTTTTATGGTCAGAGGAACCTCCCCTGGTCAGTTTGCCCACAAATCTATATTTGATTCAAATACATCCTTCCCAGATATACAATTTGTTGAAATTACATGTGCACATTATATATTCCTTATGGTCCATGCCTGTCCGCCTCTGATCTTCCTGGGGGCTTGCATTCAAAAATGACAACATTTTGCGCTTTTTAACTGGTTTTGCAATATCGGACATTTACCCAAAATTACACACATGTGTGCAAGGAGTATGGACATTAATTGATGAAGTGTCAGATTTGTAACATGCAGACATTTGGAGTGAGACCCTATTTTCCACTAGCAACCCCCCAGAATACACCACAGGGTCCTAACGCCTCTCAAAATGTTCACAGAAAAATCACAAAAATAATGATATTACTTATATAAGTCTGACAAGTCCGCACTATGAGTTATCTATCTTTTTAAAATTATGCCCTGGTCAAAAAGGGGTGTGGCTTCCCACATCACAGGGTGGAATAACTGGTTTATCCACTTCCCCCAAGCTCAGCTGCTAGCAGAGGCACTGCCCCTCCCAGTTTCCCCTAAGACGAAAGCCACTTTACGGCCCCCCAATATAACATTTGCCTGAGTGCAGGACAGGCCTTTGTTCAACTCCCTGTAGTCCCCAGCTGCTCCACCCCTAATCTAATCAGAGAGGTGACAACTCCTTTTGGCAAGGGGAGTGGCTGAGCAGGTTTCAACTCCTGTCGGGGGTAGTTGTCAGGCAGAATCCTGTTTCATTAAGCCAGGTTTCAGCTAAATGTCACTTTTTGTTCCCAGTTTTCTACATTCAAAGCAAACTGACAATTTTTACATACACATTAAATAATTACTTCCTTCAAGTCATTTCAGAATATAGTTTTACATTGTATCCACCTCTTAGCAAGTCTTTCCTTGGTCTGGTTTTGTTTCATTTGTTCAGTTTTACACAAAAGTCTGGTGGTTTTAAAACGCCGGCTTTCTGATAGTGGTGAGTACTGGTAATGCAACCATTTTTGGGATTAAGAAAACGAATTCCCCACAGTTCTGAGTTGCTTTTTTGGCAATCAGCATTGCCATTCCCAATGGTTTCAGGCTACTGTGTGTGTAGCCCACTGGTCGTTTTAGGCAGTGCCCTCCTGTGCTCACAACATAGGCAAAAATGGGTGGCAGCCTATTCTTCATATTTTCCCCGTGCACTCTCTGGGGAGTTCTGGCCATCATGATGTTTTCCATGCCAGTACTGCACAGTTTTATTGTAGGGCTTGGATGCATGGGTAAAAACATCCCACAAAATGGACCAACATGGGGCAAGATGAGAAGCAGGAAGACCAATAAAAAGAGATGTGCAATAGTCAAGATGTGCACAAATATAATAGAAACTAGGAGCTTAGTTGCCATGAATTTTACGAAGGTATGAGTCAGAGAGTAATTGAAAGTAATACCAAGATTAAGATCAGTTGACGACAGTGGTGGCTGAGTCAGTGGTAAGAAAATAAAAGAAGGAGGATAAGGACTTTGAGAGTAAAGTGAGAATATCATTTTCGTTTTGGATGAATTATGATTAATAAAGTGTGAAGACGTCCAAGACTGGATAGAACAGCGACAAAAGTGTATCATTCAGGGGCTCAGAAAAGGATGAAAAAGAATGAGAAATGTGGGTGTCATATGCATATAGTTTATAGGAGAAATGGTTGGATGAACTAACAGCAGAAAGAGGAATAGTATAGAGTGAAAAAGTAAGGATCCAAGGACAGAACCTTGTAGAACCCACAAAAAAGTGGAAGAGAAGATGATGAGTTGCCAGCCCATGAGATACAGTAAGTGTAATTAGACCGGTAAGAGCAGAACCATTATTGAACAGTAGTATAAATACCCACTGACAACAGCATAGAAGAACGAATGTGGTGGTTGACAGTGTTGAACACAGCAGGCAGGTCCATTAAGATTACAAGAGAAAAGTTTTTATAATCTATAGCTTAACCCCCTATGTGTTATGTTGTGATTAGTAGGAATGATGGAATTCTTTGAATATACTTAATGAAAATAGGCACAGTGAGTTACAATGTATGGGCGGAATGCTCGAAAACAAGTTTTGATAATCATTTTTATTTTATTTTATAGATTAAAGCGTGGACCTAGGTCGAGGGTACCAGAGCACAGTAAAAGGTCTGGGCAGCCAGTGTTTTGGTTGGCATCTTTCAATAGGACAGTACTGTGAGTTGCATTCTGTGCATCCATTGGGATTAGTCTTAGCCACTAACAAATACGTTCCACTGTATTCAAATATCATTTTACAATATGCCAATATTTGCAGACATACTTGCATATTTTGTTTTGATTTTAAAAATCAAACACAAAAAAACATGATTTTCACATTTCTATTGAGAGCCAACATGCGAAATAGCACACTCATATTGTATATCAGTAACAATGAAGAATACATGATCATTATTTTAAGTTATTATACATTTGACTGTACCATATCATCAAGTTAAAACTTTCAGAGTACCTAGGACTGTCTACGAAATGTACCCCCTCCAGGGCTACTGAGACATTAGTCTGCTGGAGGAAAGAAAATGAGCAAGGCGAAAGATGAGATTTGCATTCGTATTTATTTAAGAAAAGAGGGTCATTTTGAGTAGAAATGACTTAAAACAAAGTCTTAAAAGAGAAGAGAGGCAGTGTTACGGTAAGGTGCCTTTATATAGGAGCATTGTTGAATTGAATGATTTATACCTGGTGCTGAAGGGGTAAGAATAGGAACTTAATCCAGGGACAGTGGACATTGCAACATGCTTAACAATGAGAGCCAGAGGACAGCATTAGCATACTTACAAATTACATTTAGCAGTCATGATGTGGGTTGGATGGATAGTTTGGATAAGAAGGTGAGGGGATTTGGGGATCCTTACATTACTGGCAGGTGGAGTTACACCTCAATTTAGAAATGTTCCATCAAAAAGATGGCTTAGATGTCTGGGTAAGAGGCATTCCGTGGGAGGGTTACATGCACAGACAATGGGAAAAAGCAGGAGGAGGCACAGGGAGTCTGTGGGATTGATAGGATGAGAAAACAAAGGTGTGGAGAGCCTGAGAGGGAGAGTACAATTGGCGCGCTTGAAGTGAAGTTGGCTGTTGGACTGTGGACTCTGGTCTGGACTCTCTTTGCTGGCAACCAAAATCAGCCGTTACAACCGGTATGGAGGAGAGGAAGAGTGGACTGTGTTTATGAGGCGAAACGCCTTGAGGACTTCGTTTTTTGCTGTGGACTACGCTACCCAAAATTCTGTGCAAGCCCTTGCCAAGCCCCCTGACTCCCGCCATTGATTACCCAGGCTGCGGGATACGGGCATGGGACGCGCACATGAATTGAGCAGGAGTGAAGTTGGCTGTTGGACTGTGGACTCTGGTCTGGACTCTCTTTGCTGGCGCCCAAAATCAGCCGTTACAACCTGTATGGAGGAGAGGAAGAGCGGACTGTGCTTGTGAGGTGAAACGCCTTGAGGACTTTGTTTTTTGCTGTGGACTACGCTACCCAAAGTAAATATACTTGCATCTGGGACTATTCCTTCTTTGCCGTATCGTATTGATAGAGTGTGGGCTGGGCTTTGTCCACAGTGGGTTGGGCTCTAGTGTGCAGTGGGTTGGGTTTCAGTGCTTAGTGGGTTCAGCCTTTCCTAAAAGTGACCGTTAATGTACGTGTTTAACTAGGTCATTTTTGTGTTTGTTTTAGATTCTGTGCATGCCCTCGCCACTCGCCCTGACTCCCGCCATTCACTACATAGGCTGCGGGATACGCGCATGGCGTACGCGCATGGCAATGAGCAGAAGTGAAGTTGGCTGTTGGGCTGTTCGGCATGGCGGCGATTAGGCGCAGTGATTCTTGTTTTTTTCTATACCATACACAAAACCTGAAATCCCAATTAGGATAGTGTCTCCATTTGTCTATCCAGCAAATGAGATGAGTTCAAGGGTGGTGGCAACTGGATAAGTTGAAGATAGTGTTGGTACTTAAGTTGCTATTACATTGATCACTGCGGCAGTAATCAACATAATTGTGTCTTTGATCAATTTAAAATCTTATTTTAAATATGGTAGGGAGCCTGCAAAGTGGTAAATGTCTAAATGACAAACGTGTTAATTCAAGCTTAAATCTGTCGGCCCGATCCAGTTTCATGCTTCCTATAGTGTGCCCAACAATGTTAGCTATTTGCCAATGACTGAACCTGTGATCCTTGCCGTACGTGAAATGGATCTGGAAACAGTTCCCTATGCACAACAATCACTAGCAGTTAAACGGACTAGTGGACCCAGTTTTGCACAATTTGATTGCAGCTGGCTGACCCTCTTGAGCATAGAACCCCTATTATAAGTGCCGTTAATCGTAAATCGGTGGCGCAATTGAGCCAAACTGCTCATGGATATCACCAGCTTCAAGCCCTGGGTTTATGCAACTCCGATGTCTCCATTCTTTCTCCTGTTGTTGAGGCAGAGTGGAGCAAGCACTGTCTTGGTCCTCTGACACACGCTTCTCCCATCTGAAGAAGAAGAAATGTGTGTGCCCTCACTGCAGGGTCAGGACCATGTATTCCATTCTCTGACTTATGAACATGATGTGAAATAGCCCCGGTATCTTCCGACAAGTTCGCCTAATTGTCCTCAAGCCCTGTTCCCAGGGAGTATGGTTAGTCAGAATGAGGGGTTGCCCTTATCTGCCTCAGGGTCCCTTCCTAATGTACAAAACCTTCTCGATAAAGGGCATGAGAGGACACATGGCACAATTGTTTACATTATGCATCTGATAGTAGAACAAAATGTAAAAATTTGCAAAATTGAGGGTTATATGTTGGCCCTTGCAAACTGTGATGATAAAAATCATATCACGGCTAAAGTTCCCATTCCATCTAATTACTGAGTGATAAATGCAACGACGCAGACCCTAAAGTCTGGTCTAATATTGAATACTGCATTGGGAACATACGCTCAAGCCATGTAAATGGATGCTGCAGATATTTGTATGAACAAAGAAAGTGATGTGCCATCAGTGATGGAGGCAGTGAATGTAAATGCTTCAAAATTGGATCTAAACTCTCTAAACCTAGATGATATTTTTAGATTCCTTATGACGGAACTAAGACCTATTTACAAAATAGTTGAGTCAATGCCTCCTCAAACAGGGTCACCTCAATTAGCTCAATCCCAGTGTACCGAAGATCAGACCAGTCCATCACGTCTCCTTGAAGTTATGGAAGAGATTAACAAAGCTGAAGAGTGCTTGATAGATAGCAAGAGTGCAGTTGAGCATATTTCAGTTAAGGAGCCTGATCTAAGACTGTATTCTTGCAAACTTCAACGACAACATGCAAGAGCATCCCAAAGATCCACCTCAGTCAAATCCCGAAAAAAAACAAAATTTAGATGCCAAGGCTCTACAAAAAAATCTAGAAACATTTCTTCACAAGATACTATAGCGATAGGCCAAACATTGTGTTCAGCAGTACCTGCATCAAATACTGACCCACACATAGATCTAGAACAATTTAATGAGGAGTCAAAAAGGATGCTAAATCTAGTGAATCAAGATGATGCTTGACAAACAAAAAAAAAAGATTACAGAGCAAAACAACAAAAAAGTCTTCAGACACCGGTAAATCAGAATACAATGCCTCCTACTTTGAATTTGTTGAATGTGGCTGTGTTGAAAAGTCAGTCAAAAAAAGTGGATGACTCTGATTTTGTGTGGTCTCTCTTGGAGGTTCAATCTTCCTTAGATAAGACCACTCAAAGCCAACTCCTCCAGTTCTACCCTCTTACCACACGGAAGAAAACTGGTCAATGTGCCAAACTAAAGCCCATTGTGGAGCCACCTTCAAGGATTTGGGTGCTTGACATAGTTTCAAACATTAGGGGATCAGAGGTGCTGGTTGTAAAACAAATTAACTTTTCTGTAGTCCCAGGAGATAATACAGTCCAACAAAATTTGACATCTGACAAAATCTCACATGAAAGTCTCATGGATGTGGTGGGCATATCTAAAGTATCTATGTTGATGGGATTTGCCAGCGAGGTGCCGCTGCATCAAACTAACAAGATTGATGACAGTAGCCAGAGTAGTGAAGTTCCAAATGGAATGATAAACATCCTGGGGTGTATAAGTGACCCAGTCAGAAACGGTTAAAAAAAAATACATTGTTCCTTTCTGTTTGCTTCTTTTAAGTATTGTCCCCAATTGAGGACCCTCATTTCTGATGACATTGAGTGGATAAGACTTCCTAATCTCAACAACCACTCTATGATCTGTGGAACACACTCTTTGAACATCTTAAATTTGATTTGGTCCGAGAGAGCAGCTCTTCAGGAGTATGTTCTTTCGATCATGTTGTTTGACTCTATGATAGAGGCAGAGACATTCTTAGACACTCCCTTGTCTCCTGTACAGGCTATGTTAGGGCACACTGAAACAGCAGCGTTAGGGCAGCTAACTACTAATACCATGCCTCAATTAGCTGCCTTGGCTGATAATTCTGCCAATATGGCATGGCTAGCTCCTTTGCTAACTACCATTTCTGAAATTGCTAAATCCACTAATACTACATAGCAAGATTCACTTAGATTCATGTCATGGAACTGTTGCGGTTATGGAAATTTAAAGGCTTGGTTGGACTCTTGCAAAAGGGCAGCAGTTCCTGACATGTTGTTCATTCAGTAAACAATGTCAAAAACCCTGATTCATGTGGATGGTTTTGTGACGTATTCGCAATGTGCTGCGATGGGTGATAGTGGCAGACCCTCAGGCGGTTTGGTTATTTTGATTAAGATATCAATTCACCAATTTCAAAACTATTTTGGATGCAGATCAACAACTTTGCAGTAGAATACCAGCTTTTAGAAGCTCCCTTAATTGTGTTTTAGTGATATGTATTTATTTCCATCCACTGAAGTTTACCCTTGAAGAGTATGTTGTTTCTCTTGACTTGGTTTTTGAAGCAGCAGCAATTGCTAATCCTGATTACTATATTATCATTGGTGGGGATTTTAATGCTTTATGTCTGGCTAGTTCCCACACTAATGTTCGTCATCCATTTCTAAGTGCCCATTCTACTGTGACTCATAGAGGAAAGGCTTGGATGCAATAACTTGAAAACTGGAACTGCTATTTGGTTGATTTTTGCCCTAATATTGTTCCAATAACTTGGACAAGGGGGCCTGCTTCCTCATGTATTGACTATTTTTTTGTATCTTGTAATGTGTTAACAATTGTAAAACCTGTGCTGATAGCATCCATGTCGTATAACAATCATTTGCCCATTAGTCTTGAAATTGTGGCTCGTAATGTGTTACTTGATGTCAAATTAAAAGCTGCTATGATGCACGTGCACAGATGCCACATTTCTCTGCATTGGTCGCCTAAATTAAGTTTGAGTTACTTGGTTAATAGAGATTTGAAGCGCACAGATGAGAAAGAATGTATGACTTCTTTCTTTGAAAGGGAGAATTGGAATGCAAACCTAACAAGATCTCATGTGAAAGATCCTATGCTGGCTACACAGAAGGAAGCCGTTGAATATAGGAAACCATTTAACTCTGAAATAGCAAGATATACATCTATTAAGAACAAGATGCTAAGATTGTTAAAAAAGGCTTGTTTGGCACCGGAGCAATATGTCATTGGTAAACAACACATTTTGAGGAAATATGAGTGCAATCTTAAGCTGATTAAACATCAAATTCATTGTGCATAAAATCAGAAGATACTCTCACTAATTAGTAAACGAGATGCTCTTAACATCTGGCATATATTAAAAGGCTCTAACAATTGCACTGATATCACCATGACAACTGTGATTCCTGTGGATGCTTGGGCAACCTATATTTCTTCAAAATGTAGTTTATCAGTGTCTTTTCTTGTTACAAATCATGTGTTACTAAATACCACACATAGCAATGATTTAGCATTCTCCATTGAGGCCATTGAATGGGCAATTGGACAATCTAAAAACTCAAAGAAAGCAGGGCCAGATGGGATTCCACCATGCATTTATAAATCAGACCACACATTTTGAGCGGTGGTTATGCAGGCAAAATTTGAGTACATCCTAAATACTCCAATAATACCACACTCTTGGTGTAATGCGTTAATTATTCCATCATACAAAAAAGGTGACCCTTGTGATCCAAGGTATTATCGTCGGATCGTGCTGATGGACTGGGCAGCTAAAATATTTGCGCTTTTACTGTTAAAACATCTAGAAAGTTATATTGAGGCTAAAGATATAGGGGGTAATTCATGGATTATTTGTGCCGAAAAAAACAGGATTTGTGCGCCATTCTGCCCGCAAATCCCCATGTGTTAAACAGGGATTTGTGGGCAGAATTGCGCACAAATCCCGTTTTTTTTCAGCGCGAAGAATCCATGAATCAAGGCAATATACTCTAAAGAGCAAGTAGGGTTTAGAAAGAACATGAGTACTTCCCTGAATGCAGTAGTACTTGCACACTTGTGGACTCCTACTAATATTACAGTTACTGGCCCCATATATGTGGCTGTTCTAGATCTGTCGTGCACATTTGATGCTGTGATAAGAAAATTATTATGGGCAAAAATGCTTAAGGTGGTGTTTTCAAGACACTTAGTACGACGAATTGCACTACTCCCTTCTAATACATCCTTTCAAGTTAGAGTGAATTGTGAGGGTGTGGATACTGGGCCATTTCCAAATTTGACAGGGTGAAGCAGGGATGTAACCTTGCGGAAACGCTCTTTAATATCTATATAGCCGACATAGAACATCTGTGTGCAGATGTGGGAATGTTTGCAGCAAGGTTGGGTACTCTACATCTACACTGGCTCTGCTTTGCTGAGGACATGATTCTATTTGATAGAACACCGTCAGGATTGCAATTAAAATTAAATGCTTTTCAAAAGTTTGCATCTGAGCACAATCTCCAAGCAAATTCTAAGAAATCAAATACCATTGTCTTCTCCAATGCTAGGCAAACTAAATTCTACCAATGGACCTTAGATGGATCAAATATCTCAAAGGTAACAGCAGTGTGCTATTTGGGATACCATCTTACTTTATCAAATGTATTTAAAAATTGGATAAAGGGGCTGAAAGACAAATTGCGTCCCTTACTCCACAAATTAGACTCATCCTTCAAAAATACTGAACATTTTGCCTTAAACCATTGATAGATTTTTCCTTGCTTAAAGTAGAACCAATTTTACTTTTCGGCTTGGATTTATGCTTAGTGAACATGGACGATGCATTGGACAGGTTGCGGGGGCAGCTGTGGAAAAAATGTTGGGTCTGGCGCTGGCCGTGCCAAATTCGATAGTTCTGCACAAACTTAGCATAATTTCTTTATCAGCAAGAGCCACATGGCGCAAACTGTCAATGTATGTTAGAATGCTAGCACCAGCTACAAATCCATTACATCAAGAGTTGAATGCTCTTATACATAAGGCAAATGTTAGATCTATCACAACATTTTCTAATCTAATGCAGCAGCTGCTTGTCAGTATAAATGCGTCCCCTGAGGACCTGATGTTAGGACTTCGAAATGTCAAGAGAAAGCTATTTGACTTAGATTGTATCCGGATCATTGATATGAATACAACTTAGAAAACATATAGCTAGCATGCCTTTTTTGATACAGAAAGGAGTTTTCATCCAGGTTATATTTTGAAATGTCCGTTTCCTAAAGTTCAAAACATGTATATTAGATTTAAATTAAATCAACTACTGACTTTGGAACGCGTTCATTACAAGCTGAGTGAAGCAGAGTTCAGTGCTCTCTATGGTCGTTTCTGCCAATCGCATGATCAAAAAGAGTCTTTGAAACATCTGGTTGTTTACTGTTCTAACTTTAAGCCAAAAAGAAAACTACTATTCGGTGAAAGTTGTCTGATTGCCTCAGAAATAGCACGTGAATCATTCTGGTCTAGAGCAATGAGAGGCGATAGTACCAAACTGATCTTGGCATTGGCAAGGTTTTTATTTAAAATTGAAGAAGTGCCTGTTCAGCAGACCTCTCTGATTGGTTGAAAGAGTTAAATTATGGGATTTTTATATTTATTGTGATGACTTGACCTATGATAGACACTGATGTCATGTAATTGCTAATGATCTAGCATCTGATGCTGATATGTATATTTCATGAGAAATGTCTTCTATATTTTCTTGTTGGGATTGTTTATTTAATGTTTTGTAAAGGTGCTTTGCTGAACCAAAATACAATTTTATAATAAAAAAAATGAAATTGGATACATTATCTGAGGTAGCGAGGGACAACATTGTTGATGAATATAGTTGAGTAGCAGAGTTTTAAAGAGAGAGCTATTTTGCATGAAGAGCCATCCAGCAGTGTGACGGTAGGTATAGGTCAAGGGAGGATTTGAGTAGGATGAAAAGGGGGCATGTTACAAAGATGATGACTTTGTTGAGGGGATCAAAACAGTAGACAGGCAGACCATGAACTACATAAGCCCACTGTGCTGAGAATTAGCTTGGAGAAGAGATATAGATTATAGTTGAAAGGTGTGTGAGGTGAGGACATATTTTCTAAGGTTAATGAGGTTGAATCTGGCTGTGATGGCAGTGGCCATGATGGACTGGTGGAGATTCTGGTCTCTGTCAAATAGATTCCCATGGTTGCGAACCATAGGTGTGGGGGTGAGGAGGTCAGGGGGGAAAGAAATGGATGAGCAGAGAGTGGGGTTGGCAATGAAGGTTGGGATAACGATTACTTTCATGTTTGAAGAGTTTAGCACAGGCAGTGGAGAGCCAACTAGTGGTGGCTGCCTGTTATGTATTCTATGATTCAATAGCTGAAGGATGGGAAGGAGTAGAAAATCTAAAGGCCATAGGTGAAGAAGTGATAGTTAAAGCTGAAGGAGCAAGTGAGTTTTCTGAGGGACAAAGTATGTAGGGAGAAGGGAAGTGGATCTAGGTCTGATAATTTCAGAATACCCAGGTCTATGGTGTTTGGGAGGAGATGAGGAGGCCCATGAAATAGGAAAGGAACAGTCAGAGATATATGAGAAGACCCAGTCAACTATGAGGCATTTGAAGAAAAGGAGGGAAATTATTTGATAGTGGGATGATAGTCCACAGTATCAAAGGCAGGTGAACGGTTGACAAGGATAAGTGTGAAGGAGAGTTGCGATTGATGTGCAGTGGTAAGACTATTGGTGACATAGATGAGCACAGTCTCAGTGGAGTGGTTAGAGAAGAGTCCAGGTGAAGGCATCTGCAATTGATTGCTCCTTTAGAAAGTTAAATATGTAGTTGAAGTCAGCCCTCTAAAGGTAATTAAAATGGTAGGGAAGGAGGGGCGGGGAGAGAGAAAGAGAGAGAGAGAGAGAGAGAGAGAGAGAGAGATAGAGAGAGAGAGAGAGAGAGACAGGTCTGTAGAATGAGGGGTTGAAAGCTCGGACGGTACCATTTGAGAGTGATAGGTTGAATAAGTCAGAGAGATGAGCGAAGGTGGCAAGTTCCATAACAAGTTATGGTGCAAAGGGGCCAATTACAAGATTGGTTATCAAAGGAGACTATATGTAGAATTTAGGTTGGGCAGGTGAGGGTGAAGCAAGATAGATAGAAGGGTGTAGTGATGATAGGAAGAATGAGGGAGGGCCTGGCAGAGATAAAAGGGTGGACACATTGGTCCATATTCAGTGATCTAAGAGGAGAAGTAAGGGGCAAAATAATTGTAGCTGAAATGGAACAGTTCTTGGGCAGAGAAAAGCATGTAGGATCATGGACAGTTGGCAAGGCTGCAAGCAGAGAGGGGAAATTAGATTAGTTCAATAGGAGGATTTGGCTGTGTCAAGAGCCTTGGTCAGGGCAGTAGATATTTGTTGCAGGCAGGGAGAAGACACAAACAGGGATATATTGTTATCCTCATGATCTGGATCAAGGAGGGATTGCATGGTTGAGGACAGGGGTGGGTTAGGAAGGAGAGAAGGAGCAGGCAGAGTAGTGTGTATTGTAGTAGATGTATAGATAGTGCAGAGTTGAATTTGTTAAAGTCAAGTTCAATGGGGTGAGTAAGAGGAGGAGAAAGAGTTCAAGGGTATAGGTTTCCTCGAAGAGTTTAGGGACCATGGAGGTGGGCTTGAATCTATGTCTTTTGATAAGTGATGGAGTGGGTGAGAGACTGGAGTAGAGAGAATGAAGTGAATGAGAGAGCATTCAGAAACAACAGACACAATGTGGGAGCAGAGAAGGTCAGTCTTTGACGAGAGGAGTATGCAATTAAGTGAGTTCCCTTTTGTATGGGTTAGAATGTTAGATAGGTGAACTGTTGAGTCATCAGAGAAAGTAGATTTAGTTAGAACAGTTGTTCTTATTGGTGAGTGTGCGGCCACTCATTCTGACAGGAGGCGCATCAGATGAGAGTGTTTCAAGTAAGAGGTCTACATCAGAGAAAGAGATGTTCAGTGTGCCTTGTGGGCAGTGGGAGAAGAGGACAGTAAGTGGGGTGGGAGCGAGAAATTGGACCAAGATATGCTCATAGTAAGAGGGAGTGAAATCAGAGAGAAGAAACCGTGCTGATGATGTGTCTGTGCGGATTATGAGACCAAGAATACCACCTTATCTGGAGATACAATTAGAGTGAGGGAATGAGATGTGAAGGTCTGCCAGGTTGCAATGTCATGCAGATAATCATAATCATCATCATCACATTTAACTTTATTTAGTAATAAAACCCAGATTACACACATTCAAAAAAGCAATAACGATGTAAAACAATGTTAACACTAATTTAAAATCCTCATTCAATTCATTAATTAATAACAATTTAATTAATTTCTGATTAGCAACACACTACTCTAAGGAGGCCTTTAACATTGAACCTACAGTCTAATTCATTTAAGGTTACATCGCCTCAACCATGCCTGATTGATGTATTTTGCTACAGAGTGCATAGTGTAGAATGTTAGCCATCCTCAATAATGGTAAGACGTGGCAGGATCTTAAATCCTTATATCTTACCCATACAAACATGAAATGGGCAATGCTTTTTTTTTCCCTAGCTCCACAGGTGTTACATATGGCAGCATTTGTAAGATGCCATGATATTCTGAAACTAGCCACTTCCAGGAAAGGTCTATGTACAATGCACAGCATAAGATGGTGCAATAACATCCAAGTATGTTACATACCCAAAGTCTACTTTGTCATTCAAGTAAATATGGCCAGGGCTTAGTTTCAAGCAGGCCCCCTCCATATGGTGTCTCAATACCTCGATAGTGGTGCTCTTCACCTTCTCTTTAGCGCTGCCTACACCTTTCTTGGTTGGATTTCCCAAAGTTGTCTCAACATTTTCTCAGGGTAAAATGTGTTTGTTCATGCTGAAATGCCATAACCACAGAAGAGATCTAGATCCTTCAAAGGAAAGTATGTGTATTAACACAACTCTTTACTTATCTAAGCTCGGGGCAAACCATACTCGTACCCAGTACAATAAAGGCGTTCAATTGACTAGATCTTCAATAGACTGAAGATCACACTCCATACACAAGCTAGTACATGGCGCACCTGGGGATTGGTTCAAGATTGATTTTTACAAAAGTGTTTTCTGCAATTATTATTGCTTTCCTTTGACGTGGCCCCAGATCTCTGCATCATATATGGCTGATGGAAGTGCCTAAACTGCTGGCCTGATGTCACCACCACAGTGGCATCTTAAACAAGACCTAATACCCAGACTATTCTTCGCAGTCTTAATGTAGCTTTATTCACTTGGTATGACACAGGTGGTTTTCTGCAAACCTAGTAACCAAATAATTATATGTCAATATATGTTCTAGTTTAGAGCCATACATTTTAACATGTAAGTGTGAGTGTTTAGCATACCTTTGCCTGAACACCATAGGCTTATTTCTTTCTATATTAATCATCAGTTATAACTCCTTCCATTTTTCTGAAAATGTATTTAGGGTACCTTTTGAGGAGAGAGGTTGCCAGCAAAACTGCAAAAATGTATCAATCGTGTCTGTTATAGCTGCCATACTACTCCTTGAGTTTCATGGCATTGAGTTGTGTGGAGGGAGATGTTTGACTGGTGCAGGATTTCCACCGTTCAACTGCCTCCTAGTTACTTGGTTCTACCTTGTTCAGCTTGAATGTGAGACTGTAGCCTAGCTTGGCGCAAGTTAACCCCATTAAGCCTGTTAGCATTTCTGGGAAGCACATCAATATTAGTCATACCCTTGCACAGTAATGGTGGCTTGAGAATCCAATTTTGTTAAGATCATCGCTACAATCTCCCTTTGTTTGCCCAGCTCCCCTAGGGCCATAATTAGGTCCTTTATACACCCACACCCACATCTACAACAGGGGATTGAGAGAGATCCAGATGGACCTCCATTAAGTGGTTTTCCGAACTCCATCACAGTCTCACCTAAGACAGGTAATAGCTTAATAGTAGTATTGTTGTTTTTAGTAGTCTGATAGTCCAAAGCAGGTTGTACAGATTGTACAAGCTCTGGAGTTTGCAAGATCACATTCTTACTCTGCCTGCAAATCTGTATTGTAACCTCTGGGTCTTCAGCTGTTTCTAGTTCTGCAAGTATCTAAACGCTGTTAGCCAGCTGAAAAAAAAACTGGTGCAATCTCTATAGCTGGCTCAGTCAAGTTAATTGCTGAATTTCTCAAAGCAGAGTCTGGTCTATCTGTTATGTTACCTCTACAGACCTTCACCCCATCACCAATCGGATCATATATAAAATTCAATCACACCCCTATCAGGTTGATCAAACTGGTCAAGCCTGTTAGCTGGAAGGGCAACGTTTTTACCACCCTCTTGGTCCACCCACTTCTCCATTTGAAAAGCAACCAGGGCATCTTTGTCATTGCCCATGCTCCTTCCAGAGGCCTTGGATCCTCTAACCTCATTCATGCCGCCTACTGTGTCACTCCCAATAAAATCATGATTTAGCAGGCTCACTGCACAGTTGTCTTTTAGTCCCTGTCTGCTTGGCTCTTGTTGCCCTCCAAACTACCATCATCAGTATCATGCAACAAGTATTGTATTTCATGTACTAGCACATTGACATCGTTAATAGGTTTGGACAGTTTACATAGCTGCTTGGGTCCTTGTCTTGGCAAGATAGAGATGGTAGATTATCTCTTAGTAATCTTGAGTTAACCCGACCATAGAGCAAGGGAACATAAACAATATACTAGCCTGGTTCTAGCAGCTCAGGCCGTAAATCCAACAGAAGATTGTAAAATATCCACAGACAAAATGGTTCAAAGATCTGTGACTGGGTGGAGGAACTAGACAACCAGCAAACATCAAGCAGAGCTGGAAAGGGAACACACACCTCAGGCACAGACACAAATAAACTCTTCAGTGTAAGAACAATTGGAGCCCGATAAGCAATAGATGAATCATATGCAAAATACCAGTTGGCACAAGATCTTACCACTAGGGATGGGGGGCTCACCTCTCACTAACACCTTCCCCTTCAACGCAGAACCTCTGAAACATCCAAACACTGTGCCCTTTCCCCTTGTGAGCTTCACATGTGCGGACGCCTAGCACTGGGTTTATCTACAAGGCAGCATAGCCAACCGCCACTTCCTGGTCCTCCGGGCTTACACAGGAAATGAAATTGCACTGGTGTATTAGGCGTCCAAACAATGCACCCTTTCGCGTTGCAGAAAATCTATGTTTTGTTGATAGCCATCAGCAAGTACTTTGGATTATTCATACAAATGCAAGTTTTTTTAAACAGATTATTGGGCATTCCAAAGACCTTGGTGAGGTCAATAAGGGAAGATCAGGTAGTAGAGGTATTTACTTGACCAGGGGAAGACACGCGGATAGGCTATATGGGCATATGAGGTTGGAGTGGGTTTGATGGGAAAGAGATGAGTGACCTGATCGATTTAAGTGAACAATGAGGAAAAGAGACTGGGGAAAAGGACCTTAGGGATTGGAGGTAAGAGAGGGGGTGGATAAAAGCCATGGGGGACGGAGCGGGAAAGAACAGTAAGGAGGTTTAGCTGGATTAGCAGGAGCATTTTAGGGAAGGTCTTGTGGTGAGGTGACTAAGAAATGCAATTTTAGAAATCACAGAGTCCTAATTGACCAGAAAATGCAATCTAAGTTATCAAAGGGTCATAGGCTACCAGTAAATGCAATGTTAGACATCATAGGATTTTAAGCAACCAAAATGCAATTTACGATGTACAGTTGGTTAAGCATTGGTGGATGTTCATAACAGTGATTGTGCAGATTTAGGATATGTGACTGACATAGTAGTTCTGCTTTCATGGGAAAAAGGAAGGAGGGGGTAATCAAGCAGAATAGGTGGCCCTACACTCTACTATACTCCAACAGGTCAAAAATCACACCACCCTTACTGTTAAGCCATTTGCAGTGGACTCCAATCAGTGGAACATCTCTGGACAGGGATTTACTGGATGACACATAGGGCCTCATGATGAGTTTGGGGTTGTGACCAAAAACGGTGATAAAACAGCATTTCCGCTGCATTACCACACTGCCTATCTATGGGTTCAGAGGTAAGGTGGAGGAGAAAACCTCCAGCAAAACGCTTGAGGTAATTCTACCACTTTACCACCAAAAAAGTCATTTCAGCAGAATTACCACCTGTGGAATTACCACCAGTGATAATTCCGCTGAAATCACTATGTACTCCATAACTGGGGAATAACACAGCCATACCACCACTTGTAATGTGGTAATAATTATGATGGACCAATTGGTGGTAATGGTAAATCCATTTGGTGGTATCTCAGAAGAGTTACCGCCGAGATACCAGCAAACCTGTAACAAGGCCCATAGTCTGAAAGGGCCAATTAGGTAGCTGCCTGCTTCCAAAATAAGATTCTGGGGAAGTGTGAAATAAAAGCAACAGACAAAGGGAAGAAGGGATTGAGAGGGAGAAGAACCTTTGCTTTGCATGGGTGCATGCCATTTCTCTTAGCAGGGCCAAAGAGAGGAGGAGAAGGTAACAGGTGCTGCAATAATTGGGTTGTATTTCCAAGGCAGTCATGAACATGGCTTTGTGCTTTAAATGATTCCACTGATGCTTCCATTTATGTAGCACATAACAATGAAAGAACATGACATCAGCTGCTTCGTTCTGCCTGGGAAACTATGTCTTCAGTTGTAGAGAGTTAACGATATGGCAGCCAATCTTCCAAGGAGATGAAGAGGCATCATTTGATAATTCAAGCTGGCCTGTCCTTCCAACACTTGAGAGTCCATGGCAGTCTGATGGTGAATGCTTTCTGTCTTTTCCATATTGCATGTTATTCCACTAGACCCTCCTTATTATTTTCACAGGCTGTCCATTGAAAACTTCCTTAGGATCTAGAATCTTTGATCAGCCGTTTGATTACAATAACCACATTGAAAATTGCAGGATTTAGGGGAACAGTTGTCTTCCTTCCAGCATCTGGTCTCTGTCTTTGGCCAGGGCCTCCCTTTGGAACTGCCTCCCTGCCTCCTTGAAACTTGAGGAAAACCATCTACGGTTCCGGATGCTCCTCAAGACCTTCCTCTTCGCTTCTGCCTTCGCCCTGCTTCTCCCCTACTGATCTGCCTTTTTCCCTCGGCACTCTGCACCTGGCCACTTTCTGCCATTGGGGCCCAGGTACCTGGTAACCCTGCCATCCTCCTGCACTGCCTCCGTGCCACCCCTTGCACTGGGGCCTGTCTCTGTATCCATACAGTTCCCCACCCACTCTTCTTCTGCACTCATCAGATACTCCCTATCTGACTAACCTAGCAGCTTTACCTCTTACAGGCTGCACTACCACTGCTAACACTCTATTTAATTATTTATGTACTTACTATGTATTTTGTTTCTCTCCTATGCTCTGCACTTTCCACCTTTTTCCCTTCCCCATGCACTTTACCCCTTTTTCCCTTCCCCATGCACTTGCACGTTCTCAATGTCACTGGGCCTAGTAAGATTGTTGTTTTTGTTTCTCCCCTGTTCCCCTCCCTTTGCCTGGTCGCACTCTGAAACACCTGTGTAAGAGCGTGATATAAATAAAATATCATATCCTATCATATCATATCTCAGCCCTGTAATCCATTTCCTGTCTTAATACATGGAAGTCAACCAACTAGGTTCTGCAAAATCATTGAAACGTGGATGTTTGTTCAGGAATTCCATGAAAAGTAATACATTGGTCCTATTCCTAACAACAGAATGCTAAAAATCCCTTAGAAGCACATGTGTTCTGCATAAATCCCACGAGTCCGACGAAGAAATTCAGTCTAGCTGGGCACATACTCAGTTTCCTTGACTCGCATTAGATCCCGACAGCCCATCACAGCACCCATCCACTAGCCAGATCTCGATAGGTCAATAACAGGGACTTAACCGCCCCACCTACCTTTGTTCTGGTTAAAATACACACACACACATTCTAAAATCTGCGCATCAATTTCTTATACTTTGAACTTCGGTCCTCCAAAAGCGCTCACCCACAGCAATTTGAGACATACCAATGACTTTAGATTCTATACAAATGCCATATAATAGAACATAACCTAAATACAATTACAAGACATATAAATTCAGAAATTGAGTTATCCCTCAGCAGATTTTTTCAGTCCAGTAGCTTTATGGAAGGTGTATCTATATGATGGTTACATAAAAACAATACATTTTATATGTACATATCATATATACTGGTTAGAAACGTGTTGTCTATCCATAATTTGAAATATTAATTGCCTATGCACAAGTCTCAGGTTGTTTTTATGCTGTGTTTGGCATGTTGTAATTCTTTTAATTAATAAAACCAATACAAGAAATTAACAGACGCATGTATTCTAATGCTCATATTTTAATGCAAAACAGACATTAAATCCCGAAATCAATATCTCAAAAAAGATTAATCTCCTGGAGAGAAGCATTTACATCAGCTTAGTAACAGAGGTATTCAAGATATGGCAGTTCACAACTAATCATCTGGTAAGAGCCACAGCAGACGTTTCACAGTACAATTTGCAAATGCTTTAAAGTGTAAATTACGATTTTGAGTTCTCTACTCAGCGTCACATATCATACAAATCAGATGGTACTTCAAGAACGTTACACCGATGCAAGTACAATTAGCACAAGGGCCAAAACTACACTAATACAAAAACGTATTATTTTGATGCATGTTCATACCAGGGCAATTTTTGCCCTACTCCTAGTCATTTGCCCTAATGCAAAAATGTGCTGAAACAATGTTTTTAAAAAAACATTTTTATTAACTTGGGGGAGTTTGGCCTGTATCATGGCCCTTAACATTTACTTCACCAGCGAAAGCACACATAACCTGCATGACAGAAGTATAAGACATGGGCAATTACACTGTTAGCTACAATTTGATGCAAAGATTGTAATGTGGCGTTCATCCCCCTTTCCAGGGCCTGGATAGGGGGATTACGGCCTGGGCAACCCAAGTTATTGGCCCGAGCGAAGCCATTAGGACACCTGATTGCCAAAGCTGTAACCCGGGGTGCTAAAACAAGGGGTTTTCCCTCCTACAATGGGACACGTGCGGCGTCCCGCTGCAGGAAGGGAAATCCTTTTTCAAGATGACCACCATGGAAAGGGAAGGCGGGGCTCCCTAAGGTGCCTCTCTTTCCCTTTCCATGGTGGCCTGCAGGAGGACAAGGGAAGGAGCGGATGCGGCAGCTCTGCAAATAATGTAAGTAGGAAGATGGGGAGAAGGGGGGAGCTGGCTGTCAGGCACCTTAGATCGTGGCTTTTACCGGCAGATTATGCAGGCATTTCTAGCCACCTGATTGGCTGGCTCCCCCCATCCAGGTGCTAATGCTCATTAGATAGCATCATGTGGGTGGTATAACCACTGTAAGTTCCCATTTGCAAATGCATAAAAAACAGAAGTGCTGCTTGCATCAATGGCTCACCATTCTCCTTCCCAAACAGCCGATGACTGTGTGCAAATGCACAAATAGAAGCAGAGTTAAATCAAAAAGGAAATCATCCGAAACAACAGTGGAAACTCAAAAGGTCTGCCTTTCTACATTTTGTGATTCAACAATTTTACTCACTATGCACTAATTTCAGTCGTGATGTTTACAAATGATAATTAGATGTAATGTATAACACATACGCTTAACATGAATTTAAGGTGCAGGGGAGATAACAATCAATCCTGGAATATGGGTTTTGAGACATATGAACACAGAATATGTTCCTAATAGAGGAACTCTCGCCCCCTGCACACTTTCACTAGCTCAGTAAGGGAGCCAAACAGTCTGAGATATATCTTTACACAATTTGTGAATGTTTTGACATTTTTCCAATAGTCAAAAACGTTTTATTGTTTCACATAAAGAATCAAAATCACCATTCTTTGTAAATTTAGCACATAATTTAATGTTCATGAGGCCAAAAAAAGACATTTCAAAACATATCATTACTTCTTTTGTATTCAACATAACTCAATTCACAGTTAAATGAAGTTACACACTGAGTTATGTTGAATACAAAAGAAGTAATGATATGTTTTGAAATTCCTTTTTAGATATTTATTGTATGTATAACTTACCCCTGAAGAAGAAAACATTGTCGAAACACATAGATCACTATGGTAAGGATCAACATGGGGTGGGTGTCCAGCATGACAAAACCCAGGATATGATTGTCTCTGTAACAGTCAACACCAGCTATTGAATCACCTGACAAACAATGATACGTTAATAGAACCCCCATTTGGTTACACAAACACATCTGCCAGTCCCCTCATGGGGATCAAGCATTTTGGAACAGCAGGAACATATCACAGGGATAAAAGGAATACAAGAATATATATTTTTTTTCAGTTTTGTGTGCAGCAACAGTAGACATATGAGCCTACAGGAACACACAATAAAACGCAGGCCTACAAACGATTCACTGGTTTATGATCAAATAAAGGCGATCCATTTCAAAACCCTATGCATAACACTCTGCATCTGCCATTGCAGGAGCCAGTAATGCAATGTTAGTGACGGTGGCATGTTTCAATTTGAAGCACCACAGTAGATCATTCTTGTCATGCTCAAACAAAATCTGTAACTCTACGCTGAGATGACAGAGCCCACTGCACTACCACCTGACCTTCCGAAAACCACTTTAGCCCCAATTATTCAACTGACACATACATGACATGAGTACAATCCAAACTGACAAACCACAATCAACAAATGAACATTCTCAGTAACATTTACCAGTTGTCACTCTTCCCTGCCTATTCACAAATCATGACAGAGTCCTGCAACGCAGACATCAGTCTACACTGATTGCTGACATGGATGCAAAGCTTCAGGACCAACACGCTTCTGCTCCTTGAGGTCCTGAATCTGCTTCCTGCGGCAAGTACAATTTCTGAGTATGCAGGACATTGTAAAATATATTAATAGTGTCTCTGAGAGAATATTGATGATAGAACCAAGCCAATAGAATAAACATCATTGGGCTGAATTATGTTTGCTGTTGAGGTGAGATAAAGCATAAAAAGCAGAAGGTGCAGCTGTCAGGAAATTCTCTGCTCAAGATACATTTAGCTCTCTTTCTATAACGTTAACAATGGGCCATTCTGAATTACTGTTGCACTATTAATTGTGGTGCTAATGTTCCCGTTTCACCACTTACAGACCCAGACAACAGTATGTGCTTATGGTTGGCATTGTGGTTTTCCCTCCCTACTTGAGAATCCGTATGCTGCAGATCAATATATTGAATCCTGTAAGGGGTGTGCACACTCCTTAAATATATTTGCAATCCTGTGGGAGAAGAGATTCAGATACTGAAAATAATTCATCATGTGTCCTTCATGCTTGTTGATTCGATGTTCTCCATTGACTGTAAAGGCTTTCAGCACTTCCTATCATCCATTGAAAAGTTATGACTCACAACTTTCTGCACACAATCTGGCATTGCACTTCTGTCCAAAATATATGAAACTGCTGGGTGTGCGTGCACCGTCCTAGTGACATTGGCTCCTCACTCTTTCCTATGCTACTAGTCCCTTTAAACTGGGGAAATATTTCTGGTGACTTGGAATTAGTCTCTGAATCCTATTTTCCAAAATCATGCTTTGGTCATTATTCCCAGTTGGGTTTTACAGATCTATCACATTTCCCCCCTGACCAACTCCATAGAAAGCATGCTGCTATCAGACTGTCATCTCATCCAAAGGTCTCTCTATTACACCAATCATGGCACTCTTTTATACAAATCAATACCTGTACACATATGCAGTCCATTGAAACAATTAGTACCATTAATTGTATGCCTTTTCTCTTTTGCTAAACAATTTACTTTTACTGAATCTGGTTATGTAACTTGGTTATGTAACTTACCATGATACCTATTTTATATGTGGAACTTCCAATGAACTGAGATGGAAGTTGTTATGTGCATTATTTATCGCATGCCACTATTCACTTTATAGACTGCCATCTCTACGTAGACATCGAACATTATCAGTCTGGGGAACATTTGCTGCAGCCAGTGGATAACTAATACCAGAAATAGGCATAAACTTAAATTGTGAAAAGATTCTTGAGCTGTCACTACTACTGGAGAAATCAGTGAATAATACACCGAAATCTCTATCAGGTCGCTTTAAGAACTATGATATTGTAGAATTGTTTGACCCTGGACACCATCCTGGCCTCATAAGTTTTGTGCATTGGTTAAAGCCGAATGTTGTAATGCTGGCAGTTTTTCAGATATTTTCACTCACATTTGCTCTGCTGATCTTCTGCATAAAGAAAACACATTTAGAGGTTGGTCGCAATGGTCGTTTCTTATCTGAGCGAAATGGATCACTGGGAGTATTCATAATTCATGTAGTTATACTATTGTTTGCTTTATTCCTGGGAATTGTGAGTGTTATTGGTTCTATATCATTTCATTGACGGTCGTTATTTCAATGTTTTTTTGGAGTATTTTTTAACAAGAAAACTCATCGAAATTGATATTTTTTTTATTTGTGTGGAGGTCCACGCAAATACTCCATGCCCTATTGATGTTTTAACTATTCCCAAAACCCCACCCCTTATATACACTTTCCCAAACCCACTATATATTTCAATGAGTTTTTTCAAAATCAAAATTACGACTGTTGATGAAAGGATGTTGTGCCGTGTGATTAAGTGTGTTTTAAATATTGAAGTGAGTCCTTTGAAGGTCCAGGAGAGATTGAAGTTGATGAAAGTCGCAAAAGAATAACTTCAGAAAGACAATGGGCCTCATTACACGGTAGGCGGTAACCATGGCGCTATTAGCGCCATTGTTGCCGCCGGTACCGTACCGAGTCCGCCATGGTGAGTGGCGGAATTACCGCCGTATTCTAAGGTGTGTGGGGGCGCTAATTCCCCATTCATCATGGCACTTCCCCATTTACATTTGAGCCCCCATAGGGCTCAATGGGAATGGGGAACGCGGCAATTACGTTACCGCAAATTGCAGTACCGTAATTGCCTCCAAGGTCCCTTTGTGGGCCCATTCCTTAACGGCTGGTAAAACCAGCCGTTGAGGTCGGGTCCGGCAAAGGGACCTCATAGTAAGGCGGTAAGGGTTTACCGGTACCCTTACCGGTAACGGTAAACCCTTACCGCATTCCGTGTAATGAGGCCCAATGGCTATTAAAAATTGCATAACTTAAATATGTAAGATGATGTGAGGCTAGCTGGTAACAGCCTCAAGAGAGGAATTATGCAGAGGAAAATTGCAAATGAATAGGAACTAAGGATTTTGATGGCAAAGGTAATTGCAAGTTGACATAATATAGTTATGGAAGATGTATTCATTTGAATAACTAGGCCTCGAATCATTAGTGTAATGGTAACCATTTTGAGTGGAGCAACGAGATTTGTAAACAATGATGCGTTTACTCACACGTTTGAACCACCTACAATATCGCAGTTAGTTAGAGGAACACTTACAATGCCAGCATTGTAATAATGCATTCATATTCACACTACCATTGATAAGAAAATGCCTGTGCTTAATTGTATTAATTGCTTGCAGCTGCAAAGTTATGTAATGTAGAATAGGTTTGACCAAGGGAGTGTTGAATCACCTGCCTAAACATAATCAATCATTGTGCTAATTGCAGAAACAAACAGCCCTTCCTGTGCATCTCATGATATGATGATATGATATGATAGGTTATTTCTAACGCGCTTAATACCCACAGGTTACTAAGCGCAGACCCGCGGATAAAACCTGCGTTGCTCTGTGTGGTCTTGCTTCCAGGGCGAGCATGTTGCCCCTGAGCTATCCTCCAGAGAGGATAGCAACACTCCTCTCACTGATTGATATGATATGATATGGCATTTATAACGCGCATATACACAAGTGAAAATAATAGAATGAAAAAGGTATAAAGATTAGTAATTTAGGGTGGTGGGAATCACAGATTGGAATTGCATGAGGAACTACATGTCTCGGTCTTCTTCCTGTCTTTGATTTCCGTGAGTGTTGATTTGATGAACTAACCACACCTACAATTTAGTCCAGCAATTGAGGTTGCTGTGCATGCAAGGAAGGAGGTTGCTTTGGAACATATGGATGATCCAAACATGATATCCTTCCTGTGTGGCAAGTTTCCGGTGGATGGGTTTGACTAATGGTAGACTTGGAATCTCAATATAATACTAATGTGGTTGTGGATGTGTAGCAAGGCTTTAAAATATATATTGTATGAGCCAAACATTAGGAATACAGGGGCCTATCAAGACTTCACTTATGCAAGGTTACAGGGATGTCTTTGTAGAATTCAAGAATTGCATTGCCATGGTCCTGGTTTACATGGCAAAGAAGGGTGCAACATTTTTGGGATGGAAATGTCAGGCTAAACTGGTGATCAAAACAATCCAGGAAACACAAATTCTGTATATGTTGTAGTTGTTGATGATATATCTGTGAATAAGGCAAGCTTTCCTGCAGTATTTATTGAGAGTACTGGAACACTTAAGGGATACCCACACATAATAGTGGTCGACGTCATGAGAAATATCTCCATTTCGCAAAGAGGGGAGGAGGACAAGGAGATGTACAGACTAATGAGTGAAAGTGTGATTAAACGTGTAGAAATGTCTAAATGTATCTTTCCCATTGTGGTAGCACATAAAGTCTATGTGAAGGTTACCAGTAGTTTCAGAATGCTAAACAAAACTGGGGCGAGGGGTGTGTTCAGCACTTTATATCTTTCGGCTGCATACCCCCAGATTCCATTGCACAAAGATCCAATATGATATGATATGACGGTTTATTTACATAGCGCCTATACAAAATGTGTATCAAAGCACTTCAAGGCAAGGGAGGGAACAAGGGAAAATACAATGACATTCTTACAGGCCATGAACAATAGGGATGTGAAATTAACTATCGTACTCGCCCTGATGACATTTCAGATAGTGCAAGCGCTAAGACATAGATAAGGAAGGGAGGGGGAGAGTGGGAAGGAAATGGAAACAGACAGGCGACTACCAAACTAGGCCTAATGACATTTCTGGCAGAGACGGAGAAAACAAAAGGTGAGGGAGAAGGGTGCAGAAAGGGAGGGGAGGAAAAAAACAAGCGACTATACATAACATTCATTTCACCATTTGGGTTGAAGTGTTATATAAGGAAGTCAAAGTGGGTGCAGTCTACTGGTTTGCTGATGCCTCCTTTCTTAGTCTGTCTTCCTTGGCTGTTTCTTGGAGACAGACTCAGACTTCAAGAAACCGATGAAGCTGAGTGAAGTGGCTGCAGAATGTGGCTTGCAGCGGTTCATGGAAGACTCCCAGAAATCTGCATTGTAACGAAGGCCGTTTTCTATGTGAGCCAGCTTTCACGTCAACCTCTCTTCACGAGGTGGTGAGTTGCATCGTTTAAATCCCACCTTTGACTTGAAGATCTTTGATGAGGAAAGGAAGATTCCCTTAAACCGACAAAGACGGTTGGTCATACTGTCAACTATTCCTGACCACAGATTTATATCCTCGGGCGATCCAAAATGTGTCCATTTATTTTACAGAGACGTTTTTGAGAAAGTGTGTGGTACACTTGCAATCAAAATGATTGAGAGTTTGGTGTTTGGACAGCAGGAGGAGTTTTTTTTAATGGATTTGAGTGCTATCAAGCAGTTCGGGCTGAGACTATTCCTAAATTTCACCAACGCTCTAAGATAACTTTAAGACACTATTTTGATCAAAGAGCAATGGAGGTCTGTGTCTTGGGACCCTGAAAATATGAGGTGGTATTGGCTTGCAGCAACCCTTCCATCTTCAAGCGGCAGACACCCAGGCTTCTAGGAACATTCTGCAAATACTAAACTGGAACTTGCGCAGTTACAATTCCTTCATGACCAACATTAAGAAGCAGCTCTTTGATATTTATGATGTTATCCTTGTGCAAGAGACATGAATCAGGAGGAACCTGTTGTGGGATGGGTTCTCAATTCACTCATCTCTGGCAAAGAAATGTCTAAAAGGAAGACCTGTCAGTGGTTTCCAGACAGCAGTGAAAACCAAAAGGTTCAGTTGTCTTAAGCAAATTCCAGTTAAATCTGAGGTCGTCATAGTAACAGCAACTTGTGATGCAAATGATACCCTTAAACAAATAGTTACATTGGTGATCAGTGTTTATTTTAATCCTATAAGCATGGACGCTGATAAAGTTGATACAGGATGGTCTGCAGAGCACCCTATGGGATTGGATATTGTAGCCGGGGATTTAGACTGCATTTGTCTTATTACAGAGAGAGGTTGGGACGACCTAGATTATGTATGCAGGGTTACTCCACTCCACCGTCTGTCAGCTAAAGCAAGTTGTGGCATAATATGGTCTAGATTTATTCAATCTAACAAACGTTTTTTGTGGGGGGGATCTGCACAGATATTCCCACCTGGTCAAAAGCATATGTTACTTCTATCATTGACTGTATTTTCTTTAAGAATCTACAGGTGGAGAAGGCTGTAGACTTTAAGATAGTAAAGTCAACACTGATTGACCAGGCAATGCTACATTTACCTCTGTGCTGTTTAAATCTAGGGGACTCTGTAGAGTTCTCAAAGCTTGGCTCTTTGGTGGTGTTAGAACAGGGGAATAGGGTAACCCGATAAAGTGCACATTTAAACTCAGTGAATATTGGTCTCTCTGACTGGTGGGGAAATTTGTCCCCACAAAAGTAATCTCTATATTCAGACCCAAAGAGATTTCCATAGGAAGTGGAGGATGTCAAACTCCCTTGTCAAATCTAAGATTGCTGTAAACGGCTGTCAATCAAACTACAATAGAGAAATTCAAAGCCATAAAAGTCAAATGAGAAAGGAGGTTAGACAATTGGTGAAATGTACTCTAAACGGGTAGGATGACAAGGAAAAGGGAAAAAAAATCTGAAACAACAATTCTGAATTTGGTGTCAAGCACACCGCAAACACATACAAAAAAGACATATTGAGAAAAATTGCTACCCAAGACACATGTTGGATCTGATGGATCTTTAACAACAAGGGCAATAATCAGTCCCTCCACCATTCCACAGGAGTGTAAGAAGTGGTGTGGTTTGAATACTACTCTGACAAATATAAGACCATCAGTAGCGAGAAGCGGGGCTGCAAGAAGAAAAAAAGGTCTGGGTACCCCCTGTACAGAACTTATTCTTTGAGAAAACTGACATAGAGCTTATCATTAAAAAATGTAATAATTCTCATGCATCTGGTCTAGATGGTGTGCCAAATGTCATCATTAAAAGTAAACCTGCTTTATGGGCAGATATCCTGTACCATCTGTTTTCTCACATAATCAGTGGCTTGTTCTGCCCCGCGTCCTGGTCCTCTTTGACGCTCATTCTCATCTTTAAAAGGGGAGATAGTGAGAACCCTGCATGTTAAAGACCATTCTCACTGATTGACACTTCATCAAAAATCTTCCCAACACTGTTTCTTTGTGAATTCACCCATTGGGATGAGGGGGCCAACATCCTAAGCCCTTTGCAAAAAGTCTTTAGGATAGGAAGTGGAACAGTCATCAGTGGGATGACTCTAACAGCGTATCTATCTGATATTAGTCCTCCAGCAGGACCAAACCTTTATGTGGCCACAATATATCTATCGGACGCTTTTGACCATGTCAACATTTCAATATGTTGGCAAAATCTGGTCAATTGGGGGATAGATCCAAGTCTCCTGTTGCTGATCCAACTGCTTTACTCAGAGAACTCAACCGTGGTTAGGCTGAATATGTTGGGGGAATTGTGACGTACGATCCCTCTAAATAGAGGAGTGCGTCAACAGTGCGTGCCTGCTCCCACATTTGTCAACCTATACCTGTCAGAGATATGGGCCAAGAGTAAAGAATGGGGTCAGTATGTCCCGAGTCTGCCTAATATGAAATTAAGATGAATAGCATATGCAGACATGGACTACACACAATTGGGACTACAGAGGCAACTGTAGGGCCTTGAAAAACATCTAAAAAAGAATGATTTACACACACATCTGAGTAAATCATTCATATGTTATGACTGCCTCCACCCATAAGAAGATCAAGCCCTTTACCTGATCGATGAATAACAATCCTATTAAGATAGTTACCTCTAGGGTCCCCTGCCGGATACATGTCCTGCTCCAATCACTTATTTAGCTCATTGAATATGTCCCTCCTATAGGGAGACCTTGTCCTGGCCCTAGGAGAAGGCTCTAATATCTACAAGCCGAAACGTCTCGGGACGGCACACTCCATGTGCACCAGCTGTCCCCATTAAGAACACATGCCTTTGATATAATTCCTGACATTGACCTACCCTTCTGACTGGTACTCTAGACCACAGCGAGATCCATAGAAAGGAGTTTGACATCTAGCACGTTCCAATGGGGCGTACTTTTTTATGCTCTCTTGCACTAACAGAGCACTGATTTTGCAACTAGCTCTGATTGTTTTGGTTGTCCATTTCCTGTACCAAATGTTTGTTACGCAATGCTGACACCTCTTATATGTAAAATTGTGATATGTGTAGTTATTCACCATTGATGACCTTTGTTGAACATATGTACCATTGTACTGTCTTTCTTTTTCTTTGGTAATTGTCACACTATGAATAATGTTCTAAAAAAGTCATTTATATATAAAAAAGTGTGAAAAGAAAAATAGTTTCAACAGCCATCACTAGTCTTAATGAAAGCATTCATTTCTACTGGTGATGTGTGGTAGCCTAATCCTTATCTCCCTACCACACATTAGCTCTGCAGGGCATTTCCCTGTAGTACTGTGAGGAGAGTTCCTGTCATCTCTCAGCCGATTGCTCAGAGCTTCATTGAGAGACATGACACACTGCTCATTTTGAGCACACAGGAATGTACTTTCTGGGATGAAAACCCATGGACTGTGGAAAACAAGCACATTCTGTTCCACTGAAAGGGGACCCATTGTCCGACTCGAGAACTTCTGAGACACCCCATATGGGAGAAGATGGTGTCCTGTTCTGGAATCAACACTGCTGTCGATGTCGACGACACAACCTGTACTAGGGGAAATTGGGAGTATTCTACTATATTCACAATCAAATATGTTACATCCTTGAGAGGTCCCAAGAAATCAACTGCTACCTTATTCCACATGGTCTCAGATAGTTCTGACTTCTGTAATGGTTTGGGTTTCTCAGCTCTCATGGTACATTGACACAGATGACATGATTGTATGGTATTTTCTACAAGGGCATTGAGCCATGGAAACCACATGAGAATTCAAATGTGTTGCTTGGTGGCAACTACTCCTCTAGGTCCCTCATGTACAAAATCAACAATTCTGTTGTCTAAGGCTGTATGGGATAACCAGCCAAGTGCCTCTCATAATGAGTCCTGCAGCAGAGACAGATAATTTGTCCTGTACTTGCTTGAAGGCAAGCAGGTCAGCTGCTGATATTCTGCTTCCCTCAAGACCATTCGGAGTCAGAGTTACAACATCTCGTTGATATCAGTCCTTGCACATTGAGCAGTGTTTTATCCTAGCGAATACATTCATTCATGAGAGAAGTAGGCACCGGACCTGAGGGCCATGTTTCAGTGATGATATTGATGTAATCTTCGTCCATGGATGTTTCCCCTAGCATATCAGTTAACGGATCTGAAGACGTGAAGTCAGCATGGTTGTATTCTTTCACTGGCTTTTGAATTATATTGAAGTCGTTATCGTGCAGGTTAAAACTCCATCGCTCTATGCGGGGTGGCATAGTACACCATAGACATTTGTACATTGTGATCAATTCATGATGTTATGATTATGAACAGTTTCCCAAATAGAAACATTTAAAAATGCCTACAGGCCCATACTACGTGTAGACAATCACTGCTCGTGGTGATTCTCTCCCTGGTCTGTGTTGTGCAAGTATGACTCCTAGGCCGACTGGACTAGCATCCACTGTCAACTCAGAGCATAGAGACAGATCAAAGTATGCTATGTGGTCTGCTGAGGTAATGGGCCTCATTATGAGGTGGCAGTAAGTGATTACCGGCACCGGTAAGGGCACCCTTACCGCCCTACTACGAGTTCCCTTTGCGGGTCCTCCCTTAATGCCTGGTTTTACCAGGCGTTAAGGACGGACCCGCAAGGGGATATCGGGGTCAATAACGGTACCCCAATTTGTGGTACCATTATTGCCGCCTTCCCATTGAGCCCTATGAGGGCTCAAATGGGAATGGGGAATGGCTCTGGAGAATGGGAAATTACCGGTCCCGCCGACCACGGAATGGACCGGTAATTGCTCCATCCACCAGACCGGAGTCGGAACGATTTTGGAGGCAGCCACTCCAACCTCGTAATGAGGCCCAATGTCTCTTTGATTTGTTGGAAGGCATCTTCACACAAGGGGGGGGGCATTGAAATGCCAGCCTTGCTTCATGTGACCTCTCAGTGGCATGCTTGTGATAGTGAAACCCTCTATGTGACGGCTGCCTAAGCTAGTGTGGAGAATCCTGTGGATCCCCCACCAAAACCCTGCTCAGAGTCTCCTCCCAGGTGGCCAGGAGAGGGCAGACACTTCCTGATCCCAATCCTGGGGGTGGTGTAGTGCGGTAGGATCACGTGGGTGGAGACAAGGCCAATGGTAGTGGGGCTATTTCACAGCATGAGACATGGTATTTTTCTGCAGATACTCTTAAGGCTATTCTGAGAGAGGTTATAGCCTGTTGCAGTTTGGATTAATTTCCGCCTATTTAAACCTAAGCTAATAAAACCTAGGATTAAAAAGTTCAAATCTGTCACATCCTCAGAACAAGTCTTTGTTATCCCTAAGTGTCTTCCTCAATAGTAAAGGTACACCTAGAGGAATGAGGAAAATGTGGCCCTTCATGTTCATGTACCATCTGCCTCTAAAAAGGTTAAGCCCCACAATCCCTCTTCCAGCAATATCAGGGGAAGTAAAATCCTTGTGAAAAATATTAAAGAAGTAGGAAAGCCTAATTTCCTTAAAAAACACTATATTCCAGAATCCCTCAAGGACTGTGACAAAGGCGAGGGCTGGGGAGGCACGTAGAGGTAAAGGACAGGTAAGCCTAAGAGCCTTTGGCATGGTCAGGCAATTAACGCTGAGCCTGCACCGAAAGCCAATTGCCTCGCACCTCAGAGGCATAACAGGCTGCAGTAGGAAGGGCTAGTAGAAAGAAGCTGGAGCAGGAGCTGGAAGGTCGGCTGTAGCAGCTGAATAAGAAGCAGAGCATGAGGCTGATAGTTCACTAGAAAGTGTGACCACAGAAGGGATGCCAGAGTGGAGAAAGAGCAGATTTCACCTGCAGGCTCTGAGTTGGTCCTGGGAATGGCTGGGTAACTCTTCAAGGTTACACACTCTTACCACCAAATACTTTTGATGAAGGCCAGTCTGAATTATTTCCCTGATAAAGCAACAACTTGTAAATGGTTAGTTGCTTAACATACAGATAAAGTCCATTGTCCATGCACCGATAATGATATCTGGGGCCATTTATCATTGTTTTGTCACTTGGACCATGACATGCATAAGCAACATTTACTGGGTTTTAAGACAATGGAAACCTGCAGACTGCTTTTGAAATTGCTTGTTATCTGCAACTTGCTTGTAAATACAGAGCACTACTCTTTGCCATGACTTTATAGCTCTATTATTGGACATGTTTTCTTATGCATGTTTGGTGCTACTATGGTCTTTTGTGCTTTTACCTTTTGTGCCAGATGAATATTATGGTTTGGGGGCTCTTTTTTATGTTTTTTATTGTTTGATTTGGGGCTTTAATTGTGATATTTTTTTATTTTTTTTTATCATGTCAAATCCTAAATAAACTGAAAGCCACTAAACTGCAAGCCAAAGACTGAGAGTAAAGCATGAATCTGATATTGCAGGAAGAAAACAGAAAGGGACAAAACATATAGAAAATGGACGTTTGTGAGGACGTTTGAGAGGGGTGTAGCTCACAGACAAGGTGTTCATAGCCATAAAGCAAGGGGTATGTGAAGGGAACGCTCAAGGCATATACTGTGTTTTTAGCATACAGGAAAGTGTCTGTGATGGGAATGCTCAGAGACAAAGAGTGTGTTTGTAGTAATCCTGGACGGTGACTGTGAGGGAGAAATGTTCACAGGCATTTAAGGTTTTGGAAGCAAAACAGGAAGGGGGCTGTAAAGGGGAAAGCTGACATACAAACAGGGTCCTTGTAGGGAGACAGAAAGACAGAACAATTAGCCAAAAAGATGTAGTTGGCACAGGCAGACTGTTTGCTGCATCACACTGTAGCCACAGCAAAGACAATCCAGAAGCAAACCAGAATCTCAATATATGTTCAAAACAGATAGGCTTTAACAGCAAACAAGATTCAGGATACTGCACAAAGCAACACAACCAGCAAGATTTAAAAGGAAAACAGTTTTGTAACTCAGTCAATCAGTTTATTTCGGAGTAACATGATTCAATGAAAACACAGTGGGCCTCATTACACGGTATGCGGTAACCATGGCGCTATTAGCGCCATGGTTGCCGCCAGTATTTTACTGTGTCCTCCGTGGTGGATGGCGGAATTACCGCCCTACTCCGAGGTGAGCGGGGGCGGTAATTCCCAATTTACCAAGGCACCTCCCCATTCCCATTTTTGCCCCCATTGGGCTCAATGGGAATAGGGAAGGAGCTAATTACGGTACTGCAAATTGCGGTACAGTAATTAGCACCAAGGTCCCTTTGCGGGCCTGTTCCTTAACGGCTGCTAAAACCAACCATTGAGGTGGGGTCCGGCAAAGGGACCTCGTAGTAGGGCGGTAAGGGTTTACCGTTACCGGTGCCTTTACCGGTACCGGTAAACCCTTACCGCGTTCCGTGTAATGAGGCCCAGTATATTATATATACATACATGAATAAATACATAAATAAAAAAGCAAAAACACATAATAGAAGTTCAGGCATTACTATTCAGCAATAAATAGAATTGTCTAGGTACAATGCATTCCGTAGGTAGATCAAAGGTGACCAGCTCACAAGGTTGGTATCTGCCCTCAGAAGGTAGCATAACTCCAGATGACATTGATGAAAATGCACATTTCCTAAAAGAAGGAACACTGTTCTTCTGATTGAAGTGTAAGCTGGACAATAAAACATAAAATGCAACAGGTTTTCTCTAACATCATAATAAAAAGGGCAATAAACATCTTAAGGTTTCTTATTCCATAATGCAGTGATAGTTTTAAGTGGAATATAATTAAATCTCAGTCTAGTAATCACATTTCTGTCAGATGCAAAGTTATTCCAAGAAAAGTAATCCTGCCCTGTGATGGTGGAAAAATAACGAGGTGCTTACGGTTTGCATCTGTCATAATCTCTTCATTTTCCCTCAGTTCAAGCCAACAGTTATACAGACGTTCTCTAACAAATGTGCAGACGCACAAGCTAAAATGTGCAAGTAATTAAAATGATCTTGAGCATCAATTAACCTCAGTTATTGTTTTACATGCTTCAACCATGGAATGGTGGTTCCACCTTCCTTTCTCATTATGCTCTGAATGAATATTTGAGTTAAAACTGCTTTTGGAATCGATCATAATCACAGCCAGTGGTGGACTGGTTCAAGTAAAGAAGCCCATACCCAGTTTGAAATTAACTGCGTAATTTGCCGCTGTTCTGGGAAGCCACAGCAATCTTTTGAAAAAGTTGTTTTCTATAGTTTGAAGTACAGTCAGTTTTGAGAAGCCCATACCGAATATCACACAATTGATTTTTATACTACAGATTTTTTAAATGATATCAATAGGTTGAGCATGGCTCATTTTTGTGAATCGTGAAATGCCACCCAGAGCTTGTTTCATTCTGCTAACTTGCACATTTATGTGATCGGTTCCTGATAAACATGTAGAAAATTGTATTCCAAGATAATCAAAATAATGCTATCTTGGTACAACATTGGTATTGGTGCACATCTTAGGTGTGTGCCTATTTTTCTTCATAATATACAAACAAGGATAGCTGTTGTGTGAATTTCTAAGTCCCATGTGTCCACAGGCTTGGTATACTCTGTGTTAGCAGGTGTGGATGAGCCCTTGGTGTCCTTGCCAGCAGGACGTTATCTAGTACTGCTGGGGGCATATTGCCCATTTTTGGCGATTTTTGCTCTTTTAGTAAAACAAGTGTCATAGATAATGAAAACAGCAGGGGTCAGCACCAAGGTTCCCTCTAATTATTTTTCTCTATGTGTGGAACTAGTTTGCTGTTGTTCGCACATTATTTTCCATGTGCGCTACTGACTAATGAGGTAAGCCACTTTGTAAGCATGCATATTTAGTGAACTACCATCGCAGAAGACAGTTTGGAAAGAAATGTCCTCTTCCCAGCCACTGCAATTCTTGATAAATCTTAAAACACTTTTTCCAAACACATAGACTAAAATGGAATATGTCATATGTGATTAAACAGAAAACTCATCAAATGGTCCAAGACTGCAACATCTGTCACAGTACCTTGCAAACATTTTATGCCACTGGAAAATCACTCATGTGTACTACAAAACACAAGTATCGTTTGTCATCAACTGATATGGCTGTTAGGAAATTCAGACAGAATACACATTTGAGATGGTTAATGGCAATTAAAGGCAATGGGCCTCATTACGCGGTAGGTGGTAAGGGATTACCGGCACCGGTAATGTCACTGGTGCCGGTAATCCCTTACCACCCTATTCCGAGGTCCCTTAGTGGGTCCCTTCCTCAACGCCTGATTTTACTAGGCGTTATGGATGGGACCCGTTAAGGGACTTCATATCTAATAACGGTACTGCAAATTGCAGTACCGTTATTAGCTCCATCCCCATTCCCATTGAGCCCTATGGGGGCTCCAATGGGAATGGTTCCCGGAATGGGGATTTAACAGGTTCTCCAAGGTTGGAATGACCCGGTAAGTCCCTATTTCGGGAACCCGGACCTGGAATGCGGTAAGGGGGTAGCCATGGTGCTAATAGCACCATGGCTACATTCTACCGCGTAATGAGGCCCAATGTGTCATAAAACATGCTGATAGGAGTTCAAGTGCCACTTTAATGAAGTAATTCAAGTGCCAGGAGAACATGATCTAATAATTTGTGTAAGGGTGATAATTGCATCAGAATAACTGCACCTCAGAATATGATGATCAAATATGCCTATGCCTCTGCTTACTAACCTCATTACGTTGTCCCTTGGGAAGTGATAATACCAGCTTACAGCTAAGAGACACCATCCACTTTTACTCCCTAAAAAATAAAAAAAAGTGCTCAACAAAAACGAGAAACAATGAACATTTTGTTGCTTCAACCCATAAAGCTCCACTGAAATGTTTTCGAATTAGTGACCAGTAGAGCAGTGACATAGGAAGTAACAATATTAATGCCTGATCGCAACAGGAATTTTAAGGGGATAACATCTTTTAATAAGCAGAAAGAATCCCTATAGGCAAAGCTAATGACTTTTTTACTCCCTGTAAAATTATTTGACTCCCAAGTAAAATCTGATTAGAGCCCTGCTTATATCCCTTACATAGGAAGTTAAATGACAGGGCACATAATACAGTCTGTAGTTGTCGCCACCCTTCCACACCACAGCTTGGATAAAATTAAATGAGGTTTATTATGAGTGCTTCTTCAGTAACTATGAATCTCTTGTCTGTAATTCTTTGTCATCAGTTAAATAAGATGCAGGGGGATGATAGAGATTATACACACGGAAAACATGGTTATCTTGAAAAGCCCTCAGCAGCTGAGCATAGAAAGAAAAAGAAGGTGTTGTTGTCTAGATGTGTACTGGAATTTCCTATCCTTTATCAAACAAAGAACACATTTCCTTCAGTGTACTGCTAAAACATCTGACTTGGTTTTTTAAATTTGCTGCTTTGTTTATCACCTGCAAGAAGTGATGGACCTGTGCTCTTCCACCCATACCCTTCCCCGGCCCCTGTGCTAGCCTCCAATACTGGTTGATCGAGCACTGTAAAAAGAGAGGGATTGTAGCAGTAAACACTGATTGGGATATTTGCAGACCCACAATACTTTGCAAGCAAGGCATATTTAATGCCTCAACATATTATGCACATTTTAAGAATGTCATAACACTACTTGTACGCAATTCTTTTGCAGTGCATACAAGATTTTTTGCAACATACCCCACCCTTATATCATTGTGCAGAATTACACAGTGCTCAGTGAAACCTTTTTTGCACAGCAGCGAGTTACCATATGATTTGTGAAGGTCTATGCCCAAAGGAACTCGGAAACAAGGTAGATTGTGTGAAAAGCATTATCCTGTCTGAATATCCAGTGCCCTGATACTATGGACAAGTAATCACAGGCATACTCCATACCCATTATCCCTTGTAGGCAAAGTAAATGATATTACAATGTTGTTCTCCATTTATAGGGTAATGTTAGTAATGCTAAAGTAGGAGATGCTGAACATCACAATTGTCTTCTCAAAATCCTTACAGGGCAAATTAATATTTTAGTTTTATAATGCGTTAACTTGCAAGGGGGCTGCACATGTGCGTAACAATGTACAAAGAAGAGGAATTATGGGATAAGGTAACACATCCAGGTAGCCTGGTTACTTACAGTCAGTATACAATATTTTAGCTGGTAGTTCGATTGTAACGTGTGGGTTACGCTTTTGGTAAGGCACAATCAGTAACAGAAATTCTGGCACGTGAACAATATTCATATTATTCATATTACAACAAACATAAAACAAGTGGATGTAGGTACACGTCTGCTAACCTTTCGTAGAGCAAACAGAGGAAGAGTTAAGGTTGTCCACTAATATCTTAATGTGTTCTGGGGCAGAAGTTAGAGTCATAAGGAAAAAAGTGTGGTAGAATCAAGCTTAGGAGTAATGGGCGGAGAGGGAACATTATTTTGTTAACATGTGCAGACATATCTTGGTTATATGCTTCTGTTCATGGAGCCAGTTTTTCATATTAGTTTTTAACTTCTTATTTGTGTATTTTGCTGTTAGGGATTTTAGGTGTTTACGGTCACCCTTGCAAACTAGTGTAATGAAAATTAGTAGAATATCAAGTCTATTTGCTTATTTTAAGAGAAAGCAAATTTCAATAAATTGCTGTGGCTTGTGCCTTATTAAATATTTTAAAATAGGTGAGAATTGTCTGTGTGCGCTGCTAAAAGTCTTTTGAGCGGCACCCAGAAGTAAGCCGGGCAAGCGCACATGCGCACAGTTTAGAGGGAACACTGGTCAGCACACACAACTGTCTGACTCCTGTATTAATAAGATAAAACAATCCAAAACAATCCAAGGACCTGAGAACATAGACTGAATGGAGAAAAACGTTCTGTCCCGCCTGCAGCCCAAACTGCTGGACGGATTTTCATAAAGTTTGCGGCAGGAGCGGTGGCTTGGTGCCCAAAGCGTGCTTTTGTAAATTTGGTGAAAATCCATCTAGTAGTTTTTTTTTTAAAACGACCAAAAAGTAGGTCTAAACAAATTTGTGATATCTATGTCCGCTCTGTGGATACACTTCGCTGTTCTCTCTGCTGACAGGACACGATTGATAATCGGCTTGCATCATGTCCGCGGACACGCAACGTGTTCTCTGATTGGCTGGGATGAGGCATGAGGTGCGTCACATTGTTTTGATGCGCCTGACATAATGGATCTGCGTCAGCGCAGCATTGAAGTGAGCATAAATCCAATTTTGGGGAGTGTGTTGGTGTATATATGAGTGCTTGCGGAGGGTGGGGGAGTAAGAGATGGGTCAAAAGTTGTTTTTGTTTAGGTGGCAGAAGTCTGCGATGTGTTCGCGGTTGTCCGTGGTCACTGTGGTTGTCCGCAGACATAATAAACCCTGGGCGCACTACTGGCTATTTTAGTTTAGTATGATGTTGGTTTTGGGTCGTTAGAAGAGGATTGGGTGAAAAGGGTATGTATTGAAGAGTTTGTACGTTGGTTGTAATTATTTTTTAGAATGTTAATTGAAGTGGATAGTTTTGAGGTGGATGTATTATATTTTTGGGTTGTGGTCATTTGGTAGGTGTTTGTTTCTATTGGTGTGTTATGCTGTGGTGGTAGGGGCCAGGGTCTAGAGTCTTGGGTGCATGGCCGAAGGCCGTAGGCTCTAGGCCATGCACCCAAACCTCTAGGCCCTGGCCACAACCTCCGCACATAACTCTACAATGCTACCAAACATTTTGATTGGGGTATGTGGGCTGCTTAGGGAATATGTTTTCAAAAATGTGAGTACTGATTGGTAGTAGTGTTTATAGAGATGACGTGTGTTAGTTTGTTTGTTGGCTTGTTTTCAGATTGTTAGTGTTGAAGACTCTAGGCATTTTGGGTTGTATTTATTGGTGAGGTGTTTGTTTGCATGGCTGTGTTATGTTGCTGTGTTTGTGAGTTTAATTATTATATACTTAATGTTTCCTTTGTTGAGGCTGTATGAAGAGTTTTGGCCAGGCCATGCAGTCAAGATTGTAGTCTTTGGCAACAAGCGCTGCAGCATAAGATACCCATGGAAGCAAACATTTTGGAATGTGGTTTATGGTCAGGTGTTTGCTTGAATGGGTGTGTTATGCTGTGGTGTTTGTGAGTCCAATCATTATATACTTACTGTTTGACATTTTGTGGTTACATGCAGTTTTTTCATGACATGGATAGTTGGAGCAGACATTTGTTTTCAATAACTGTGATAAAAGAAAAAAATCAAATGTCAGTGTAGGTAGTTTATAATTAGTATTGCATTGCATAGTAGACATTTCTGTATTTTGTCGACCCTCATAGTTAGTACTTTAGAAGTACTATAGTTCAAAAATCCATGCTGGATTAAAAAAAAAAAAACTTTCTACGTTGTGTACAATATATTTCTTTCATTGATTTCAATAGGAAGAATTGAATAGGTGTATGGTTTTTGATTTGGAAGTGGTGGTAGTATTGTTCAATTAGATAGCAGTTGACTGTATTCTATTTGTTTATTTCTTTTTCAATTTTAGTGGTATTTATCTATCTGTTGGCTTGTTGCAGATTTCTGGGGCAGTTAAATACCTATTGGCGTATTATAACTGATCATTGTTTTGAAGTTCAAGTTTTGTTTATGTTCATACACAGATTAGCTTTTAAATTTTGGTTTTCAGAATATTAAGTAAGCGTTTACATGATTTGCTGGTATCTCTGTTTTAGAGTAATGTTAGTATCATTACTTTCGAACCATCCACATTTCTTTTTTATGTATGCAGTGTAGTGCATTGGTTGTGGCTCCTGTGCGGTAGATTATACCTATTGTTGTGAAGGTTTTCTTACCAAGTTATACTTGGACATGTGTGAATCCAGTCAGCTTGCAGTTGTTTTTGGTACCATCTAGATTATAACGTAAAAGCATTACTATTACGTATTTACTATGTGTCTGTATTGTAAGGTGGAACGATTATCGAAATTACAGGTAGTACATAATCTTCCGTGGTTTGCATTTTGTACAAGTTGCTGAAATAGAATGGATTCACAGTTAGGTATGATACATATGCGAAGTGTTCATTAGGAACTTCTTGTACTATATGCCTGCAAAGAGCACATGTATGTTTCCACATGTTTGAAATCAAGAAGATTTCATTTATAGGTATGTTTTTGTTTTCTAGTACTTGTAGTAAGTACATTAGAAATGTGTGTGGATCTTCTTGTGAGTTTATAGTGAATTTGACCATTCCAGCGCAGTAGTCCAATTCCTGCCTTATTCCAGAAACACTGTGGGCCTCATTACGACCTTGGCGGAGGACCATGGCGCTATAAGCACCATGGTCCATGGCGCTAAGCTGCCAACTCCGCCATGGTGGTTGGCGGATTTACCGCCCCATTCCGACCTTGGCGGGGCGGTAAGTCCCCAATCCCCATTTTACCCTTCCCCTTTCCCATTCTTACCCCATAGGGCATAATGGGAGTGGGGGAAGGCGTTAATTACGCCACCGTAAATTACGGTGGCGTAATTAACTCCATGGTCCCTTAGCACCATGGATTTTAACGCCTGCAAAAAGCAGGCGTTAAAATCACCATGGCGCTAAGGGACCTCGTAATCAGGCGGTAAGGGTCGGCGCAGTTAACGCTGGCGTAAACCCCTTACCGCCTGGGTCGTAATGAGGCCCTGTAAGTGTTGTCAGGATTTATTTTATTTATTTATTTTATTTATTTGTATTGCGCTGGTAGCTCTTAAGCTTCGGGACGCAGAGACAGGAACACGTAGAACAAGTGATAAACAAAGTACATGTAGCACGAGACATTTGGTCTAAATAGGTTAGTGGGAGGGTTATATTATGTGTACGACTTAAAGATGTGAGTTTTCAGCAGTTTACGGAAGCGTTGGTAGTTTGATTCGATCCTTAGCTGGCCTGGGAGGTTGTTCCATAAGCCTGCTACAGATATAGGGAAGGATTTACCTGCCCCGTTTTTACATCTGAAAGGAGCCACAATAATCAATCCTTGTTCGGCTGATCTTATCTTTCTGACGGGCTTGTATGGGATGATTTTGGTTTTAAGATATGCAGGGCTTTACCAAAAATACATCTATGTGTCAGTGTGAGAGGCTTGAATTGGACTCTCTCTTCAATTTTTAGCCAGTGTAGTTCTTTCCTGGCTTCGCTTATGTGCTGATTTCTGTTTTTTTGCTTGATGATTCTCACCACATTATTTTGTAGTACTTGGTAGCTACGTAGCTATGGTAGCAGTTTTTGTTAGATCCTAGAATAAGCATGTTGCCATAGTCAAGGCAAGATAAGATGGTAGCATTTCCATGAAGGACTAACATTTGCAAACACAATTGGTTTGTACCATGTAAGAAAATGTTGTCAATGATTGGTGGCAATTGGAATAGAATATGTACTACTACATTTGCGTAGCAATTTACACCAGTTGCATTTGAAAATTTGAATGGACGTGACAGTTCTGTGTCCAAGTCATTTGTTTGGAGTGTGCGTTGCTTCTTTGAAGAGGTAGTTGAATTACTTTGAGTAGTAGATTCTTCTTTGGTTGTGGTCCTTGATGAAGTATTAGCTTCTTTTAGTTTCTTTGGAGGAATCGCTTTGAGATCCTGCATAGATTGAGTCTGAAATAGTTTTATTTTACAACGTTTTGCTTTTTGCGGAACAGGTAGGTTTTTAGATGGGGGTGTAGAGTGAACAGAGTCTATTGTATTCTAGAATGCAAGAAATATCAGCATTTACTTTACTTTCATCAAAGTTGATTAGAAATAGTCTGTCAAGTGTACGTAAGTGTGATAGTGCTACATAGCTCATGCCTTCTTTAAAGACTGTGCCACTAATATCTATCAATGCTTTATATAGGGTAAGACCTTGTGATTTGTGATGGTGACTGCGTATGCTAGAGTTAGAAAAAATTGTTTTGTGTACACATACATGTCTTTGAAAAGAAGGAAGTGGGCTATTGCGCGTCCTATCCTTTTAACTTCGGCTAGTTTGTCAAAGAGAATATTGACAAATTGAATGTTGTGTCACATGGGTATGTTTGGAAGCCAACAACTGTACCAAGTGCTCCATTAACTAGTCCTTGGTCCACATCAAGGTTACGTTAAAGCAACACTCTACAGTTTAAAGATAATTTTTATATTTTCTCCAAACCAGCTGTGTTAGAAATAGAGTTTTCCAAGGTGTTTAGCCTTGTAGTGGCTTGTTGACACAGCGGTAGTCTGTGGAGGCAATTTGAACTATTGGTTGCATTTCTTTTTTTTAACATTGTTTCATTAAATTTTGAACAGCTTGCAAGAGTTGGCATCAAGTACATAAAAATGAAATTTTTGTGTGCTAATTGTTCCATGACATCAGTAGCACATGGGTTATGGCCATAGAGTGCATGGATGTTCCTGGTTTTTAATATAGATTGTGCGTCTTGAGTACACCAACTCTTTTTAAAATGTTGGCATATGTAAGGTCTGCAGACTGATGCATATTTTCAGTTAATTCTCTGTATTGGAAATGTTGCCAAAGGTTGACATTTCCTATGCTGCCAAGAGTTTAACGGCACAGTTTGGGCCCTAAGGTTTTAAAAATAGGTTCAGCATTCACTGGTGTTAATTGAAGAAAATCTCCGAAAACAATAATGTGTTTTCCTCCAAAGAGCTCTTCGTAGTCCATTTTGAGGACTTCTTGTAATCAACATTAGGTTGGAGACCATGCTCACCTCTTCTATTAGCAGCATTTGCATTTGTTTGAAAACTCTGCATAGTTCCATTGCAGCTTCTGTCGAAAGTTTGTAATAGTCTCATTTGCTTTAGTGTTCTACTGGAAGGATTATTAATCGGTGTAAAGTGACACTGTCTATGTTGTAGGTAGCTAAACCTGTGGGGGCAGTTACAACAGCTGACAGTTTGTTGTTTGTCACTTGTTGGAGGAACTTACTGATGATTTTGATTAAGAATGTTTTGCCTGAACCAGCTTGACCACTCACGTATAGTAGTATAGGTGTGTAATCTTGGCAGGTAAAGTTATTATTTTCATGTTGCACACCATCTTCAATTTGTTTTGTTACTTCTTGGAAAATGCTACGCTGCTCATTGTTTAGTTGTGATTTCAGTACAGCAAAGTCTTCTGTAGATCACTTATCTGATACATGGTCATTTCTAATTCTGTCATGGCAAATTCTGCCTCATTTGCTATTAGTGGCTGTCCAAGTGGTTCTTGGCTTCCTGTTACAGAAGGTGGACTACTGTCAGGAGTGTCCACATCTAGTTGGGCCTGGAATTCGTCTTTGTGTTTCTGTTCATTGTGCAACATTATTTGGTACTGTGCAAAGTTTACGTCTGTTATAGTGGTTTCATTTGCTCTGAAAGCGTCTTCATGGGAGTCATATGTATCTTGTAACTCTTCTTCCTTTCTCCATGGTTTAAAAAATTGTAGCAGAGACATGCAATGCAGTTCTTTATGTTGAGGAGTTTTTAATGAAAATTTGATATGATTAATTAAGCAGTGTTTGGTAAGTTTCACTAAGCTGACTTTACAATGTGCTACTCTGTATCTACCTTTCTTTTCTTCTGGTTTAATTTTATTTTTTGTATGTGAAGTTTTGGGCTACGTGATATAGGGCCTCATTACAACTCAGGCGGTAAGGGGTTTACGGCAGCGTTAACAGCGCCGACCCTTACCGCCTGATTACGAGGTCCCCTAGCGCCATGGTGCTTTTAACACCTGCTTTTAGCAGGTGTTAAAATCCATGGCGCTAAGGGACCATGGAGTTAATTACGCCACCGTAATTTACGGTGGCGTAATTAACGCCTTCCCCACTCCCATTATGCCCTATGGGGCAAAAATGGGAATGGGGAAGGGTAAATGGGGATTGGGGACTTACCGCCCCGCCTAGGTCGGAATGGGGCGGTAAGTCCGCCAACCACCATGGCGTAAACGTAGTTTACGCCATGGTGGTAAAGTCACGGCCCAGGCGGTAACTTACCGCCTGGGTCGTAATGAGGCCCATAGACATGGTTTCCAAAGTGGTACTCCTGTTTGGGTAGTATGTGTCGAGTAAATTGTTTTTCAAAATGAAAATGTCTTGGCTGTTGGGATCATTTTTGGCCATTGTTTCTATATCCTCATATGATTTGAGAACTCTTTTTCTAGATTTAGCAGGACCAAGACTTAACCATACTATATTGTCAGATTTTCCATACAAGGCAGTACCGGTTAAGCGGTCTGCAGCTTCATAGCAGCCACGCATTTTTATGCCTAAGCTGTACAATTTCTGAGATAGTGTTTTGTCAGATGATATGTCATCCCAGAAGTCCTGATGCTCTGTTTTCTATGTTTTGGTTAAGTAGGCTGTGAAATATTGTGCAGCTACAGTGGAATTGTCTGCAATGTACTGCACATGTATATTTGCATTCCATAGGAGGGCAATGATTGCATTGTAATCATAGATGTATTTTGATTCTTCTGTTCTTTTTATGTAATATGTGTTCTTATGTGATTTACCTTTGATATTATGTCTAACTGAAGACATGAAGTTGTTTACTTGACTTGTTGTTGAAACTGGTCTAGGGAAACCAAAGCAGCATTTGGTGTAGTATGTCCTTTTGTTTTTATATTTGCGACGACAATATTTCCCACATTTGTGTATTTGAAATTGTAAAATGTGTGCATGAAGGTCATTATGTGTTGTTAGTGAAGGGATTTCACACGTGACACATTTTTGGATGAACTGCAAAACAGTGGCATCACTGTCCTGACCAAATTTAGGAGCATCTTTAATCCACAAAAGCATGTGGATTTTATGGAGCTCCTCTGCCTTGGTATTCTTGTTTCCAAAAGAAGTGTTGCACTTCTCCAAGGGGAGGAACCATTTTATTACAAAAGAAGTGTAGCATAGCAATGAAGCAATGATGGAAATATCTTGATACATTTACAGGATCTAGAGAGCAGAGTTCTCCTATTGTTTTTATATCTATGTTTGTTTTGTTTTTGTTTGCTATGGATAGAAAATTGTATAAATCTTCCCATGCATATTCTGCACAACTTAATGTCACAACCCAAGTGGGTGGGCCAAGGTTTCTTATCATACAGCGTACATATCCGTGACATCGGAACCAATATTCTTTTATACCACGCATGTTTGCTAAAAGATTTGTAATGCTTGACTGTAAAACCTCATCTTTTTCTTGCACTTTTTGTAGTAACTACGTAGCTGACATATTTTGAAAATGGGTACCTGATTTCAATGTGTTTGCATCTCCGAAGCATAGAGTTGCTAGTTCACTTTCAAAGAGAAGGTGGAATATGTATTCCACGTTTTGTCTGAATCTGGGGTCTTCAGAATACATTTGTAAAGGGCAGTATTCTGATGCTGTTATTTGTGTGGGTCTATCATCGTACCTTCCTCCTTTTCCAGGAGGAAAGAGTAGAGGAAAGGCACGTGCTTCTATACTTTTTCCGATATGCTTATTGGAGATCTTTTGGCTTGTCGCATTTGGTACGTTTCCAGTGCATCATCTATGGTGTCTTTAGAGTGTAATGGATGAATTGTATAATCGTCTAAAATATTGGATTCTGTAGCAGGATCTAGAAGTTGAAATTGACCAGTTTCTGATGACTCTTGAACTATTTCAGTGGTAATTTATGTAAGTCAACGAGTTGTTGCCAAATGTTTTTGTCTTTTGTAGGTATGCCATTTACTAAGATAATTAAATATTGATCTATTGGATGTTGCACTCCCAGAGTGTGTACACTTTCTTTGAGATCTAATGGCAAATAAACTACTCTGTCACGAATGCCTTTACTAATTCAGATGGAGGTAATTTTGCTGTTTTTGGTTGAAGGCCTATTATTGCTTAAAATGGGTACAAAGTTTGAATTATAATGCTCTCATATAAGCTGAGTTGTTGCAGGGGTTTTGGTAATGCAAATAATTCCAAGTTATGTGTGATAGCATGGGAAGCTGTTTGGTTGTTGTCAAGTTTTGCAGTGCAGTAACTGCAAAGTATTAAGGGGTAAGTCATTTCATATTTATTTTCTGCTATAAGATAGAGAGCTAATTGGAACCATTTGGAATCTTCACTGTCTTCTATTTTGTACTTTATGTCTACAGTTTTTGTGCTATTTTTATAAAAAAAAGTCCTGCAGCATCACTCACACAAATGGTTCTACTTTTAAACTTTAGTATTTCTTTTTTGTATGTGTGTAATAAAATGTTGCCACCTGTACAGTTGTTGTAAGTGGCTTTCAGTTGCAAAATATTTTCTCTGGATATGCTCTATTTCTTTGAGTAGTTGTTTGGCTGTACCATGTAGAAGATTGTTATTTAAATTGGCTAGTGCTCATGCAGGACTTTTGGCATAGTACAGTTTATTGACCAGATTTCTTATAGTTGAATGATGTGTTGATATCATTTTGATATGATGGAAGGTGCTTTTGCAAATAGGTCCAGAAATGCAGGCTAATGAATGTCCTTGTAGTCCTGTGTATTTGCGCACTGGACAGGAGTCCATACTTTGCATTAGTTTAATTTTGAATTTGTCTTTGCCTTTCACATACTGATTGAGGAACTGGCATTGAGATTTGAAAGCTTTTTTTGCAATGTTACACATTGATGTGCACGACCATTTGTAGACTGGACATATTGGTCCAGTGGAATGGACAGTTGATACTGAGTTTTCTGGGGATATTTTTGTGAGCAGCGTTTCTTGTTTCATAATGGTATTATTAAGTTTTTAATACCCTCGTCCACTGCTATGTATTTCAATTGGGTTTATTTGCTTTTGTGTGTATGCTTCTTCATTGACATATGGCTCTGTGCTCATGGTGTGACTCCATTCACCTCCACAGATGTTTATGAAGCTATCTTTCTTGATATTCCGTTTATTGAGAAGTCTTTTTTGTAGTTTAGTACTTAGTTTTGTTAGTGGTCAAGTAATGTACATACAATTCAACCACAAAGCTCAAGCAGTGGCACGTACAACACACAGCCATAAGCTCACCCTCTGCATTTAGGTTGACAAATATACCATATAGCACAGTCTGTGCGTGCACTCCACACCCAGAAAGCTTATTGCTCAATCCTGTGTTATCCACAATCCCAAATATAAGATGGCAATATGCAAAAGGAGATAATGCTACACATATGACCTGTGCAGGAAATGTAGGGTGACTAAACCTAAGTCCCTTAAATAATCAAAAATGAGTCCATAAGCGCCCCTCTGCGAGAACGAACATAGCCCATTGACTTGTTCTTTGGGAAGGTACCCACTCCAGAGTCTGCAGCCACACTTTAGCTCACTGTACCTTTCACAGATGGGAAATATCCATTTGCATATCAGTCTTTGTCCCGCCCACATGGGCAGTCCACCACCGAAATGCTATGGCAATTCCCTTCTGAACAAGAGTACCAACAGCAACCACAAACACATGTTTCAGCCTTGTTGGGCCTCATCAGTGAGGGACACCCCACTCATAAACTATGCCACAAAAAGCCTGCACTTCTTTCCAACCTAAAGTCCATAGCAAAGCCTCTTTCCACAGCATACCTGTGCAGGTCGTGCACAAAGGTATCACTGCATCGAACTTTGGGTAAATATGTCACCGCCCCTTCCGGTGAACCACACCCTCAAATCCTCATTGGAGAATCCCCACTGTTCCATTTGTGAAGGCTCCATGCTCATGATGTGGCATGCATGCTTTCCCAGCTACAGCTTGGGCCATGCCCAAGCAAAGCAGACACAATACTTCTTCCCTTTGAACTCAAATTTTCCAAAATGCCTGCACCAATCACTTACTGAACTTCGGCATTGCACACTATCATTTCTCTAAACAACTCCATATTTCCTGTAAAAAGCATTCTGAGAACACGTTCCTTTTGCTTCCAAAGCCCCTCCACCAGAAATGTTTCCTACAGGATGCCCTATTTCCCCATCCACAATGATCCTGCAGCGCACCCAGTAGACCTTTTTTGCCATGCACACAACAGTCCACCCTTGCCCACAACCAGAAAATACTATGCATCCGTGCATCCGACCCTGTGGGCAGCTAACATTGTTCACAAACGTAACATACATAGCGGCACGTCAACCCAACTCCCTCACACCATAAAGCACCCATTCATGAAAACAGGTTACAATTAGCAGCATCCACAAACATACCAAAGCCTCCATCACCCCTACGCACTGCCATTCACAAAGTATTGTGTCACTACCAACCTACCCACAACCTTTTCACAACATTGGCCCTAGTCAAACAAATTAGCACACAGCATAGTAACCAAGCACATTTACGGTGCACTTCTAACATATCCTCTTCCATACTGACAGTATGCAAACCCAGCACCCAGTGCCCACAATGCATGACTTTTCACACCACCATCGCCAAGTACACATCAAAAACGTTACCATGTTGTGACAGTGTCCTCACCTGCAAAACCAAACATGCATGCATGACACTTCAAGTCTCCTGCTCTGTTGCATCAGGTCACCACCCACCACCCTTCGGCCATGCACCCAACAGTCTAGGCCTTCAACACTCTCACTGCTACATAATGACACCATCCATTTCACCATGTCACCAACTACGACAATCCACATACACAGCAGTGCCACCAGCACTCCTACCCAACCTGCACACTGAAATACAGCTATACAGGAAAAATTGCTACGCTTACAACAATGTAGAAACACAAAACTGTCTCCTGCACCCCTGTGCAATTTCATTCACATAGTACGTATGTACCCACTTCCATTCACAAAGTAATGTGTCACTGTAAACCTACCCACATACTGTTCGCAACATTGCTCTTACTCCAACCAATCTGCACACACCACACTATGCAAGCACCTCCCTCAACTGGATACAGAGTCACAAATGCATACGTCCTTTGGCGATGCACCCAATAGTGTAATCCTTCACCAAACTCACCCCAACTGCATGCACCCCAACCACACTTCATTCCGCATAGCACAAGCACCCATGCTCCCACCCACCCTACGTCATAACCAATTCACTCCCCTTCTGAAATTCACCTGCCACCACTCACCACAGAAGGAGGTTGCTGCAGACAGGTAACCAGTATAGAACCAAAACACTGTCTCCTGCACCCCTGTGCACTTTCATTCACTTACTACGGATGTACCCACTTCTATTCACAAACTATGGTATCACTGCCAACCTACCCACATAGTGTTCGCTACATTAGCCCTACTCCAACCAATCTCCACACAACACACTGTGCAAGCACCCCGCCTCTGCCTGATACAGAGTAACATTTGCATTGTTGCTGTGGGGGAGCTGAAGACCTAGGCTCTTCAGAGCATTGGCTCTGGCCTTCGGCCTTCGGCCATGCACCCAATAGGCAAATCCTTCAACAGACCCATCGCAACTACATGCACCCCTGCATACCACCACATCCCTAACTGCTGTAATCCATCCCCATAGTACAGTCACCCGTGTTCCCATCCACCCTATGCCATGTACAATTCACTCCCCTTCTGAAAATCACCTGCCACCACTCACCACGAAAAGAGGTTGCCGCAAACTGCTCTCGGCAGAAGCTATTGTGCCATTACGACAGCTGCCTCAAATCACCACACAAAGTTGTTGGCTGTCTAGGTACCCAGGAAATCACGCTATACGCACAAATACTGCAGCCACTCCTCTGTCTTCTTCCACCTACTTACGTATGTCACATTAACCACTTGTCACTCCCCCACTCTTTCCCTCCCTTGCTGCGGCCAACACATGGCGTACAGTGCATTTTGCAGACCCTTCCGCCAGCGCACTATCCTCCGAGACAGCATGGCAGTATTTTGCAAACATTGATGATGCACAGCACGCTTCCCTCCTGCCAACCACAGGCCATGTCCAAAGTTCTCCGACAGCATGCCATACAGCAGGCCAATGACACTTCGGTCCACGCAGCGAACAGGGAATTGGGTCCACGGAGCAGACCCAGATATCACTAATTTTTAGAGACATACATTTCAGTCATTTCCAACAAAAGTACTGGTTGGATTCCCACCAAAGAAACAAAAGCACAATTTCTGACCAAAACTCCCACTTCTGCTGCAAATTTGGTGAAAATCTGTCCAGCCGTCTGGGCTGTAGATGTGCGCAAAGTTTTTCTCCACTTCAGTCTATGGAAAAAAAACATTTTTTGGGACCCCCCTATGACTTTGCCTCCCCCCCTACGAAACCTCCCCCAACTTGGCAAAAACATTCTGATCCAACCATATACTTTTTTTGCAAAGTTTGGTGAGGATTCGTCCAGGGGGAGCAAAGTTATAAGCTGCCGAAAAAGTGTTCTTCCTATAAATTTATCTAAACCATAACTACACGGCCAATACCGCAGGCCGTGTAATATATGTTTTAATGTGCAATCAGTGTGTTACAGTTAGATATACACTTATGGCTTGTTCACTTGTGTCCACACCAGAACAAAAGCCCAATTGAATGTTTGTCCGAAGATCGTTTTTGCTAGTAAAGAGTTCTAAGTTTCTTTTAACATGGTTCGGCCAAATATTAAAAAATGTGTATTTCGGGTAACTAGCTCCTGCCCTGTGTTCCAATTGGAAGTGCCATATAATAATCAAAAATGCGAAATCCATGCCTCATCAATAACATTCATCTCCATACCATTGCTTACTTTCTGATATTTGGGTCCATAGTTCACCAGATCCACAGTTCTTTTTTCAATAATGTTCTGCACTGTCCGGCATCAGATCGTACCATGCCTCTTTCAGCAGTTCAAGCTTGTGTTTGGCTATTGCCAGCTTGTAAGTAGTGCAGGTAGTGTGCGCTTTGCTGTAAAGCTGTATTATGTGAATTTCTGTTAAAGAACATTCAGCTTCACAGTGCAGTGCGATAAGCCTACACATGTTTTGACACAGCCTATTTTTCTAGGCCATGTCTCAAACTAAGGTGATCTCATGCTGAGAAAACTTCCAGTGTGTTGCGCCCGTAGAAGTTACTTAGTTAATCATCAATAATCATCAGTAATTTCCTGATCAGTGTCATGTCGCTATATTGTTGGCATATTGACATTGTTAGCTTGAATTTTGCATGCATTTCTGAGATACGCGGTTGCCCTCACAGATGACTCCGGGCAGGACATCTGCCAGTTTACTACACTAGAAATGTATGCAAAATTCAAGCTAGCACCGTCCAACTTGGCAACAATATATGGGCATGTCAATTAACTACAGTACAAATGTCTGCTACATTTGAGGTAGCACCGGCCAACTTGGCAACAATGTGAGGGTGGAATTCCCTGACGTTAATTCAAATTTAGTTTTTGAAGTTAGTTATCTTGGAGAGTGAAAAGTTATGGAACCAAAGATTTGTAGTGATCCTGGTTGATATGAGAAAGATACAACAATGGGAGTTAGAAGGAGACTTTGAAAATAGAAGGAATGGGCCCACTAGGAGGAGAGAGAGCTTGATGAAGGATGGACACATTGACTGGTTGAGGGTTACTAACACCCTAGATCAGGGGCAAGGGCCGATACCAGTATCCATGATGAAATCAGAGCATGTAGGCCAAAGGAGTTACATGCTGGATCATCCCAGTTAACCCTAACATTAGTGACATGGAATGTTAGGGGCTTCTGCAAACTAATGAATAGTACAAATGTGACAGACTCCTTAAAAAAGTACTCAATAGTCTGCCTAGAGGAAACATGTGCTATGGAAGCCCTGTGTTGGGATGTGTACCATTGCTTTCAATAAATGGCCTCCAGGCCCAATGCTGGTCGCCCATGGAGGGGCGTGTGCATATTTATTAAGCAGGGGTTGGGCATTAAAAGATCACCTCTGATCACCAATTATCAGAGTGGCATTTTAGGAGTGTATTAGGAACTGGGCATGAATGTGGAGTGTAAGAATATCTTAGTGATAAATGTTTATCGGCTGTGTAGCCAGTGTGATATCATGGTGATTTTGGCAGCACTGGATGACAAGATAGGAAACTTTAAAACCAAACATACTGTCTCAGAGGTATTAATGGTTGGGGATTTCAACTCTCACTGTCTGCCCCAAACCATAGAGGTGGGGGATGTTGAGTTGGGAAAGCCCATATGCAGCATTACAAGTATGGAGCGATTTTTGGGAAGGTTGGGGAAGGGCAATCCTAAAAGTTTACACAATGGGAGACATTCCCGCACAACCAGCATGGCACATAAATGCCATTAAATCATGGTTGGATTATGCCGCAGCTTCTGACGGCTCAGCTTGCAAGGTCACAAGGCTTGAGGTAATCAGTAGTCGAGTTAGTGACCATGATAAAGTAAGCATAAAAATCATTTTAAAGAACCTTCTGCCAGATAAGACTAATTGGAAGAACATAGTAGTCAATACCCAAAAGAAGAGGTTGGGGTGGAGTGAGAGGGGCATGGAGCAGATGAATAGTCTTATTAGGGACTTTTGGGTTACAGCTACATTAGAGATGAAATTCCAAGAATTGGGAGTTGAGAGCTTCCTGATATTTTTTGATGAAAAAACAAATTTATGCTTACAGCTGGGAGGGCGGGGTGGACATTCTAAATGGTCGCATGTGTATACAGAACAGATTCAATTGAAGAAAAGGGCAATGAGAAGTATGGTCAAGAAAATATACTCCACTAAAATACAGAAGACCACAAAAAGGTGCCTAATAAAAAAAGAGAAACAAAGATTTAAAAAAAAACTCTGGACCCTTATAAATCAACAGAAGGGGAAGCATGACCAAGACATGTTAAATCCCATCCTGGAATAGGCCTGGGTGAGCCACATTTCCAATTTGTATGGAGGTACACATTTGGGAGAGATTAAACAGGTAAACATGGGATGGCATCTACACATCTCGGTGGAGAAACTTGTAGCCATCGTAAAAGCGGGATGAAATTCTCTTGCGTCTGGCCCAAATGGTTTGTGTAATATGATGCTGAAACATGAGGCAGGAGCATGGGCAAAGGTTCTCCATATTCTGTTCCAAAATGTCCTTCATCACAAAATCATCCCTTCTGCTTGGACCCTGTCAATAATCATCCCAATATACAAACAGGGAAACTTACTGACCGATAGCCCTGATGGATATTGAGAGTAATATCTTTGCAAGATGTGTCTTGATGGAGTTCGAGGTATGGTGTAAAGACAAGGAGATACCCTCAACATTCCAGACGGCTTCAGCCAAGGAATGGGTATGGATGCGAGTGGGCTTCTTATTCAATCTTTAATTGACCAGGCATGCAAGGTGGGTGGGGACCCCTTATATGTGGCCAGCATAGATCTGAGTGTGGTATTCGACTCTGTGGACAGATCAAGACTTTGTGGGAAAATCATGGGAATGTCGTATACCTCCACACATTTTGGATATATTAATTTAAATGAATAAAGGCACGATGATTAAAGTAAGTTTAAATCAGTATGATGAAGTTTCTGAACCCATAAGCACGTATTCTGGTCTGGGGCAGGGATGTGTTCTGGCTGCTTGTCTCTTTAATCTGTATTTGGCCAATCTGTGGGATTTTTTGAGGAGAGTAGCCTTTATTTCACCGAAGTTGAATCGTGAGAGATGCTTGCGGGTGACCTGCACTAATGATATTCTGTGACTACATAGAAATCTAGTGGGTCTCCGAAGTTACTCTCGTGATTTGAGGAACATACAAAATGAAATGGCCTAACAATCAACCCTCATAAATCTAATATTATGTGCTGCAAAGGAGGCAGATACAAAATGATGACAATTAAGTGGTTATTGGATGGGCAGTACGTCCAAGAAGTGGTCAATGCTAATCATTGTGGTTTTCTTCTAACAAGACCAAAAGAGGTCACAACATGTAAGGATGCATTGTGGTCTAAGGGTCGGCAACTAGTGGCACAAATGTCTTTCATTGTGAAAAAATACTGTTGGTTCTCTATCAAGCCTCTTGTGCATTTCTATAGTACAAAGGCAATGACAGTTTTTGTTTATGGCCTAGATATATTTTCAGCCACTGGATAAATTGGGGCTGAGCAAACTAGATGGCTTAATATGGAGAAAAGCTTTAAGGTTACCTAACTGTGTTCCTCTGACGTTTGTTCGCTTTAAATTAGGGTTGAATTCTCTACTGGCCAATGTAAATTTGAGGACCATTTTATTATTTAAATAGCTGGGCGCTGGAATGTATTTTATCTACGCTCTATTGGTGAAGCAGATGGTACATTGTGCACAGGGGGAGAGGGGGATATCCTCTCTAAGTTCAAAGAGAAATGTGATTCGATTGTGTAGCACTATGAGGTGCCTACATAATTGTTGTTGCAAAATCCAGGCCAGGTAAAGATAAAAGACTGGATATGGATCGGAGATAAAAGAGCTCAGTACACTCTGTGCAGTGAAATAAGTACTGAGTGCAAAAAGAGGGGAACACTTCTACACTATTTGACACAGTGCCCTGATAGCTGTTACAGAGAGACATTCTTAAGGTTTTGATTCAATCTTTTATCGACCAGACAGGTGACGATTATACGTGGCCATCGGGAAACAGCACTTTTTTATTGAGCATAGGGCTCTTCAGAAGTTGAGAGACATGCTCTTTGGTGGCTTTGTCCATGCAATTGACTCACTGAATTCAGAACATGGTGAGAAATGTATTAAACAAGGATCAACCTCCACACTTCTGATTAGGGTAGCCAAGTTTTTAAAAATCATTGATATCTCATGAGCATTAAGCATGTTGATTAAATGAGTGACAGAGAAATAAAGCAATTAGGTTTTTTTTTATATGGCTGTATAACACCTGTGTACTTAAAAGGACTATGACTAACATTGGGTGGGTGGTTGTAATCATGAATTTAAAATATAAAATAAAATGTTATGAGCTGTATATTAAGTAATGAATTATGTGTTTTATCATGGATTGAGTTGTATAAGGGTTGTAATAAACCATTTTACAATACAAAAGAAAACAGAACAAAAACTGTTGAGAATGAAAGTGACAAATAAGTTGGATTTATTGAATAGTTCAAGACCTGAACTGGTGGAATCCCAGTGACCCGAGCAAGCCACCCAAATATCACCTTTTCTGTCACCATTCATGTTTCAACGTTTTCCTCCCCAATGTTTCTAAGCAGAGTGCTAGCTTTACAAGATGGCATTTGTTAACTTGTAATCACTGTTAGAAATGCATTGTACGTGTGGTGCTGTTCTTGTGTCTTATAAACCTGATTTTATTTGGAGCCTTCACAATAAACAATGTTGATAAGCAAGATTTAAAGATGTATATGTTGTATTTGTATTTGTATTTATTTAAAGGACAGGGATGTCAATTTAGAAAGGACATGACTTACATTAATGCATTTACAGATGGTGGAAGCATTCCCCGTATGGTGGCTGTTCAATACCATAACAATGAGAGCAGTTAATGGGACATTTTATGATGGTGTTTAAATATTCGAACATATACTAGGGAAAAAAAAAAACAAAGATTCACAAATTGTGCATATGAAAACAGATGACTTACAAAGAAAACATTAACTTAAGGAGGCAAGTGCTTCAAACTGAAGATGGGTAGTATTTAAATATACAAAGTTACATTATTAAGTGTCGCTGGGGGCTGTGGTGGGGTTACGTAGGGCTAATTGTGAAGAGGGCAGAAACAACCCACTCTTCAGCAAGTAAGTGAATCTTAAACCAATCTTTGAAGAGATCCACACCTGGACTGGCTTGGATTGTTATGGCCAGTGGTTTCTATTGGAGCGGTGCACGTACAGAGAAAGAGCAGTAGAAGAAGGAATAGAGAGGGTATAGGACAGTGAGGTTGAGTGCAGAGGAGAATCGGAGGGAATGAGATATTAAGAAAACTGAGGTACTATCAGACAGGGACTGAGTAACAAGACCATTGATAGCTTTGTAGACTAGAAGAAGGAACATGAAAATAGAGCGGTTGGTCAGTTTTGTGGAGTGTTTCCTATGGAAGCCAGATTTAAGTAGATCTCTGCGTGTTTCCAATGGAACCAGCATGCTGTCGGTAGGTAAGAGTGGGGGTGGATCTGGGTAAGTAGTAGAGAGTGTGGGTATCAAAGTTGAGCACTTTGTCAAGAGGGAGGAAGGAGTAGAGCTGAAGACCAAGGAGTTAGCTCAAGCAGTAGTGCAGTTTACTGAGCACAAGAGTAGAGTTTTTGTATAGTGGTTAGTAAGAAAAGTACACATTTTGTTAATGGTGAGGAGGTTAATATGTGCAGCAGAGGCAGTAGTGATGAATTGGGTACAGTCGTTATGAAAGAGGTCACCAAGACTGTGACCTCAGAAGGTCAAGCGAGAAAGAGGTGGGAGAGGGCAGGAAAGAGATGACATGTGTTAAGGATTTTAAAGATGCAGCACACTCCAGACCAGGACTCTTTCTACTGACCAGGGATGCAGCGCACAATTAAAATGCTTTTAAGTTTATTACATTCAGATCACATTTTTGAGAAGACAGCCAACCCGTTTCACACCCGCCTCAACGTACACCCTGTGTTTCAATGGACCATGAACCAGGCCGGTGTGCAATTATGAGATAATTATTTATTTTTAATTTTGAATACAAATTAGAGACATTCAATACAGGGTAGCTACCACCGTGTGGTGATAATTACACAGTAAAATTATAGGATACACTCAGTTTAACCTTCTAACATCAAATCGGATTGAGCTCCCTTGAAAAATGAGCAAAATGGCACTTGGAATTACTGAATAGTTATTTTATATGTGCTGTTAAATAGATAAGGCAAAAATGTGTGTGGCTGTATCAAAGAAGCAAGAAAACTTACGAGCTACAAGGCAGTGTACTAAACAACGGGCCTACAGTTTAGAAAATCGACTTTGGAAAGAAAAGCAATGCAGCAACAATCACATGTGGTAAAATTGCAATTGCTTCTTTTCACAGGTTTAAAATAGGCAAACAACTTCAGAAATGAACTAAACAATCAAAATCGGAAGTCGGTTTTTATGCTTAGGTAAAAAGACACATAACAGGTATGATACTAAAGTGAAAGGGTGACTCTTGATGGGGACAGTATTGGATTCTTTGAAGGAAAAGTAAATCAGTATTTTATAATGAAAGCAGTTACACGGGCAAAATCAGTTTTAAGAGGAAAATGACAGGTTCTACTGAGACTGTTTTTTTTTGTGGCTAGATTATTAAAGAAGGTCTATGGGATTGGACATAATACAAGGTAACAAAGTGTGAGGCGTGAGCCGTCCATCCGAACGAAGGCCAGCGGGAACAAAGGCTGTTTCCTGTCTCAGCCTGTCTTTGCCTGGCCTTGCCTCTTGCCAGGGACCCTGCACCTCGCACCTCCGCCTACGCTGGACAATGCACAACTAAGGTACTGCCAATATACTTAAGGGCCTGAAACCCTACCCCCTCTCACCACACAATAGCTGCCTACAGGCTATAAACTACATGGCTGGCATGCCGGATCTACTCCGATGTCACATATATAACCTACTATGTTCCGGTTAATGCCTACACTCGCTCTTTGCCCATAGAATGTATATTACATTTAGCTCTGAATTGTCCTTTGCACATGCCTGTGACTATGATGTACTGTACGTATCTACCTGTTCTTTACCACGTTGCCAATAACTTATGGTGGAATAACTGCACAGTTTAAACCAATTTGCCATAATACCCATATCTGACTGCTCGCATATTTGTTATCTTATTTTTAAGTATCCATACATCCTCTTTCTCTCGATTACGTTCCATACGTTCCATACCTCCATTACCTTACTATCTAAAATGCTAGTCGGTTTACATCTGACTACTCACCTGAATATTGCATATAGCTCAGAGCCACTTGCTACGTATGTTTGTACTTGCTTATAGTAGACTTACAATCTGTATGTTGAATTGACTTGTACTTTCCTCCTGTCTGTATACAGTAGCCAGAATTACATGTATCCACCAGTTTAGTACACTCTCTCCCTGCCTGGTTGTTGTATCCATGTGCATCTCTACCTGGTATAACCTACGGTCAGACATATATGTACCATGCTAGCCCTGCCTGACTCATCATGGCTTGCAAGTTTATAGACTGCAGCCCTACACTGTACCATTGTAATTTGTGTGCCATATGCTTAGTTACCTTTGGACCTAGGAGTTTGCTCGCCTAATCCTACCCCACGGTACTAAAACCTCTCTACTTATACATTTTAGACTGTAGCTTCGGATAGTTTACTACGATATGCATTTTCCTCTGATCTACACTGTTCTACTAAGAACCCTCCTCTACATAATTACCCTAAAAAACCTTAACAAGCACCTGTGTATGTATCTTCTAAGAAAGTCAACATGATTACCAGACCTTGCACCCTTCTACAGAGAAACCTTAAATTGCGTGCCAGACTTCCTAGACTGTATGACCCTCTAATTAAAACAGTGTTGCGTAACGTCACCACCCCTACCTGCAAATCTGATCACTCCCAACACCCACTACAGCTTAACAGCAGACTCTTCCGTGAGCCCATCACTACCCTAAAACACCAACTTAAGGTTCAATTATCAGTGGTTCAACTAGTTCAGACAGGAATAAAAGGAGCACTTATAAATGCCCTCTCTATGGTGGCCCACGCAACTCACATAGCAGACCTTCTTCAAAGTGAAAACTTAGACTTCCTAGCCATTACGGAATCCTGGCTCCACCCCGCAGCTGGTCCAGCAACTATGCTAGCCATTCCAGATGATTACACCCTCTTAAGACTTGACCGTACCACCTCCGGAGGCAGTGGTCTTGCTATAATCACCAAAACCAACTCAACCTTGAGACTCACTCCACCCTATAATACTGACTCATGTGAAGCCCTCACTGACAAGTTAACCATCTCCAACACCCAGTCTGTAGCTATCCACCTTATACACCGACTGCCAGGCCCCTTAGGTTCTTTTGAAGAAGACCTTACGAACATACTCTCCAACAACCTTAAGAACTCTTCTCAGAGCCTCATTCTAGGAGACTTCAACTTGGACCTCAGAGACCCACGAGACTCTAATGACACCCAGATCATCAACTACTTAGAGGAACTAGGATTCACTCTAAAGATCTCAGATGCCACTCACATCAAAGGCAGAACCCTTGATTGGATTGCCGAGCATAACTGTCAAACAACTATTACCTCTATAATGCCTCAGCCTTGGTCCAATCACTATTTGATCTCATTTTCTCTAGAGGCTTCACCCCACCCACCCCCCCTGTATACTGATAGCACAGTGCCAGCTGCCCCCTACTAGGAACAAAAGAAATATCACTCCTGAAAATCTCATCCCTTTGATTCTACCCACTCTGAATTCTATTTCAGACCATATAGACCCGTTCACCATGGTAGACATGTACAACAAAGTGATGTCAGCGTCCCTTGATACCATAGCACCACTGAAAATTAGAAGGAGCAAATCCTGGAAACATGTGAATGCTTGGTTTTCCCCACAACTAAAAGCTCTCAGACAAGAGAAACGCCGTAGTGAAAAAATCTGGAGACTAGACCCCTCAGAGTCTAACTAGAACAACTTGAGTAAATTAGTTTCCACCTACAAAAAAGAAATTGTCCTAGCCAGACAAACCTCTTACAACCTCCGATTTCTCAAGCTAAGCCCAACACCAAGGAGTTGTTCACAATCGTGAAAGAAGTGGAATCTCCCATTCAAACCCCAGACACCTGCCTAAAGGATACAAATGTGTGCACGATTATACAAGATGCTCTGGCCAACAAAATTATTACACTCCAGTCCAAGATCAATAACAAAAAAAACTTGCTCCTTAATACTTCTAAGTCAAATAACACCACTACCCAGGTGCACCAAATCAAGTCAGGTCAAACCATCCCAACTCCATTCCTATTGCATATTCCCCACTTTAACTTCCATAAAGTATCTATCAAGGAAGTTGAAAAAGTTATCTTGACTCTCAAAACCCTCGAACTGCCATGGTGACCTATTCCCAGACCAACTCATAAAAGATGCAGCTCGTGAACTCTCCCCCTTCATTACCAAACATAAAAATGCCTCCTTAACATCAGGCACTATACCTAACAATTTGAAACAATCTTGGGTCCTCCCACTCCTCAAAAAACAAAATCTAGATCCCTCCATCCCAACAAATTACCGCCCCATCACCACAGTGCCCTTCCTACTCAAAATCCTCGACAAAATTGCCTACTTACAAATCCAACACCATCTTGAACATAACCACCTCCTAGGAGCCCACCAGTCAGGTTTCAGACCCCAACATGGAACTGAGACTGCGCTTGTAGACCTTAAGGCACAAATAGAAGCACTGAGAGACGAGGGCAAGACTGCTCTACTGCTGCTCCTTGATATCTCAGCAGCATTTGACCTGGTCGACCATGGGATGTTTTGCAACCATTTAGGATCTGCAGCCATTTTCTCCCAAGAGGCAGTTGTCTGGATTCAGTCCTTCCTTAACAACAGAACAATGCAAGTCTTCTCCCCACTAGCAACTGCAGACCCTATGCCCATCACTTGTGGGGTGCTTCAGGGATCTTGCATCTCCCCTACCTTGTACAACATTTTCATAAAGCCCCTCTTCGATGATCTTGATGACCTGGGTATCACCTACACTAATTTTGCTGATGATACACAGATCCTCATCCTGTTGAAGGGGATTATGATGAGGATTTGGCCTTTGTGAATCGAGTGTACCTGATCATCCAGGCATGGATGGCCTCACACGATCTATGCCTGAATGATGACAAAACAGAACTCCTCATATTAGGTACTACCTCCAATCTCAACAAATTAAGCCAAGACTACTCCTTGCTCAAAATTGACAATAACATCATCACTGTGGCCAAGGAGGTTAAAACCCTGGGTTTTCATCTAGACTCCTCATTCACCTTCAAAAAACAGGTAAATGCTATGGCTTCTGGTACCTCATATACCTGCAAATTAATTAGAGCAGCTAAACAATTCCTCTCACCTACCAACTGTGTTACCCTAGCCAGAGCCCTAATCTTGTCTAAACTGGACTACTGTATTGCGCTTTACGTAGGCAGTAACAAATACATTACAAACTAGATTCAAATTTTGCAAACTAATGCCTTAAGAGCAGCCCTAAGCCTCCCGAAGAAAGCCCATATCTCAGACATCAGAAGATCTATCAATTGGCTTTCTACGAAAGACAAGATTCTAATTAAATCAGCTTCACTGACTCACAAAAGTCTGCACCAATCTGCCCCTCAATACCTCATAGCGAGATTTACTAGACAAGCATCTAGCCGCCCCTCAAGAAAGGCCAACTCCAACCTCTTAAAGGTTCCCAGATTTAAACGCTCTATGACAGGGGGACTAGCTTTCCTGTCAAAGCAGCACAATATTGGAACTCCCTTCCTCCATCCTTATGGGAAGACCTCCCTTGCCCACAATTCAGATCTAACCTCATCCACTGGATTAGGGAGCATGACAAATAACCTATATCCTCGGCATTTCCTATGCTTCCGCTCATATGTGCTGTTATAACATGTAACTTGTAATTATAAATATTGCATGTATGTAAATATGTAACTTTGCACATTGGTCTAATATCGTAGTGTCGAGTACTGTAACCATACATGTACTCTACTCTTGCTGCTCAATATGTAACTTAAGCTATTCAATCCTCTTGTTGCCTTTGCACCCTGCTATCTCGGGGTTAGGCGCGCATTACAATAATAAAAAAAACAAACAAACAAAGCAATGGATGCAGTTTGTTGGTTACTGGGGAAGGGTGATACTCACAAAGAACACTTGAATTGGGTATTAGGACAGCCAGCCAGGCCTCTGGACACCGGGACAAGGATCTGGTCAATTGGGCAACAGCTGGGCTCTCCTCTAGGGACAAAGCAGGGCAACCCAGGTATGGTCTCAGTGGACAGCGGGTGCGTCAGCTGTGTAAAGTAGGTCAGGTCACTGGATAATCCCAAAAGGGGTCAGCAACCTTCCCCCCTTCCTCCCTGAATTATTGGGATGTTTGTAGGGTTTAGTTCTGGATGGTGGTTCTGCCTGGATAGGAGTTACTGCATCAGCTACCCCTGGCCTTGCACTGGAATATGGAATTGTGCAGGGTGAATGAGGAATGTCTGGTTCTCTAGATGTTGCAGGTTGGATTTTTTTTTTGTGTTAATGTCCTGAATTTTTAATGTCTCCTCCTTATATAGGCTGGATGACATCAGAGGATTTTTACTATGTGGGCAGAACTAAGCTGGATATACCTCTAAAATTGGATAGGTCAGGCTGTAAATGTCGCTGCCACCCTATAACCAGATTGGACTGAAGGAAGTGACTCAATTTTAGTGTGGGTGTTTTTATGAGGTGCTTTGTTATACCACAGTTACTTTTGCCAAAATCAGTTATGAAACAAAACCCTTATATTTATAAATATCAACCTCATAAAAATTAGATAGTTGCATACCATATTTCACATGAGTATCCTATTCCAAACCCCAAGGTTGTACGATGCTGTATTGTCCTTCTGGCAATCTTTAATAATTTTGATGGAAACTATTTCCCCTAAAAATCTGCAAATGGATACACCTAAGCCTATTAATAGGTTTAATAGGTTGTGCATATTTTCATTTAACTTTCATAACTATTTCATGTACGCTTTTTCCAGGAATGCCCCTTTAATGCCATGTGTGTCCCCCACATGCTGGGAAAATCCACATCATCTAATTTTCATGGTGCCAAAATTACATTCAAGCTGTCACAATTTTACACTACTGGATCTTTTGATTACTGAAATAAATGTCTTTATATGAAAAGTCTTTTCAATCACATGGGCTGGCTTTGTTCCCAAAAGTGGGCAGTCTTTTCACCCCCCAGCCAAATATCTTGCTCTGGTCAGCTTTGCCCAGAGGTTGCTATGACTCCCCTTTGATCCTAGGCAGTTGAAGCTGAGGAGAGGTGTCAAAGGAATTCACACTTCACTGACAGTGCTGTTCATTGTCCCATGCTGCAGCAATGCTGCTCAGTCTGACAAAGTCGCCACCTCCCACTCCTCTGGGCCTTTCATGTGGTAAAGTAACTTCCTTTCACAGAGGGCTGGTACATTAGAAGTGCCTGCTTTACAAAACTGGTTTGACAGCAATTCTTGGACCTAGCCAGTTCTTTTTGGTTTGTTAAAAAAAAAAGAAAACACACAAAGTACAATTTACCTATATTGTGACAGCTTTTCTTCCCAACATGTATACTTTTGTTTCTGGGCATGTTACAGTATTATTTCCATTTAGCTGGTACAATATCAACTCACTGCTTTGCAGAGCAGTGCAACATGGATTAATTGCACTTTCTCATGTCATTTACAAATGTGATTTTCCTTGCATCTTCATTCTGAACATTTCCAAAGCTCTGGTCAATTTCTCATACACAGTAATCTGTTCAAGAAAAGAGTTCTTTGAAACTGACCTAAGCAAAGGGAGAGAGAGAGAGCTTCCTGTGAAGAGTTTTGCCTGTGTTCATTTATTGCAAAAATAAACGCTTGCCGTACATCGTGAAACAAATTTCTCTGCTCTTTCACAGATTTGATTTGACACACAATGCCTTTCAGAGAGGAATGGCCATCCATTGATGCTGTTCATCCTGAAGATAGATGGGCATGGATGTGTTTTACTGGAACCAAACTTTGTAATGTTGAAGATGGAAATAGCAGCAGTGCAAAGTCATTTTAAACACAAAACATGTTCTCTTTCATTTGGAAGTCTTGAGCTGGCAGCATAGCAGCGCTGAGCCAGGCTGCCTTTGAATTCCTTTTTTTTGTGCACATGAAGAACATAAATGAAGCCATTCTCAGGGTTTTCTATGTTCCATTCCACCCCATATGTGGCCAGCAGAGCCAGCACAGCCATTATTTTTGCAACTGCTAAAACACAGTTTTGGTGATGAAGGGGAATATGTGCTCAGCAGATTCAGCTCAGCCATTATTCTTGTAACTGCTGAAAATTCTGTTTGATGGTGCAGGGGACTTCTTCTATGCTGGTAAATGTACCCCACACATTTGAAGCTTGGAGAAAGATGCCTTCCATTTTTTAACAGTTCAGCATGAAGCAACAGAAAACCATCCAGTGACGAATTGCTGTGAGACAGTTCAAAACCTGTTTTGAGATGGCTGAACTGAAGGAGGGAAAGGAGAACAATATTTGAGTTCCATCAGTGAAAAGGTTATAGTTAAAGCCAAAGGCAGATGTATAGAGGCGAAAGAGCAGAGTTCCAAGGACTGATCCTTGGGGACACTGACAGGGAGAGGGTTAGGGTACCCAAGGGCAGAGGCTTGCAAGTTCCAAGAGATTTTAAAGGATCTGCCTTCCAAGCTGGAAGCAATCCAGGCAAGAGAAGATTTGCAAAACACAAGGTTCTGGATAGTGAGAAGGAGAGAGAAGTGTTTGCCAATATCAAAAGTGACGGAAAGGTCCAAAATCATGAGAATAGAAGAGAGTCTGGTGTTCTTAGTATAAGAGAGAATGTTGGAGACATGCATTGGTGTAGTGTTTCCTATCAAATCCAGATCAAAGTGGACCTTCAAGGCCATTATCCTCAATATACTTAGTGACCTGGTTGAAGACACGCTTAAGGACTTTTGCATAACAGTGAAGGAGAGAAGCTGGACAATAGTCTGCTGGTGCTACTGTTACGACATAGTTTAATTTGAAGCAGGATATTGCATCAGCTTTTACTTGCGTGGGGTCAGGATGAACAGTAGTGCCAAAAGCTCAACACATGGCAAGAAAAATATGGCAAGACGGCAGAACCAAGATGGCCATGAGCCTGTGTGCTCCTGAGCACCCATATAACTCTGGACATAATCCTGGCATTTCCTAGTCCGCCTATGCTTTGATTTGGGGCATTCCTGCTGTGTGAACATCTGTCCACATGTTTTAAAAAAACTGGAAACTTCAGCTGGATGTGGGGCCGAAATATCAGCCATGAACTGTGAGCAGTATCTGGCTCATGGCAACGTCCATGGAAGAAGTGGCCTCGAGTGGAGTGTGCAAAAATGATAACAGTAGGACACGGTACTGGGCGCGTTAACCCGTTACTGAAATACTTGCAGTGCAGCAACACCAAACTTCTTCTGAGTCCTCTGCATGAGGTTGGAGCTGGCAGGCACCACTAAAACTTGATGAGCTATCCAGAGTACTGCGAGACAAATCTCCAGCAACTTATAGGACCTGCTGTTTCGTGTCAGGGAGGAAGCAAACCCAGGTAGGAGATTGGAGGTATCAGGAAGCAGAAGCACCAGTATGCGTCCCTTTAAATTGCTGGTTACCTCATTCTCGCTGTGTCTGACTTTTACTCATGACTGCAGTTTAAAGGCAGCGATCCAGCTGAGGATACAGCCTGTATATACCAGACACTGTCCACTCCACCACTGAGTCAACCTCATACGGGGCATGTGGTGGATGCAGCTTGTGGAAAGCATTGGAGGCTGCTACGGTGCTGCAACGTACATCCAGCAAACTACTTTTGCCGAATAGCAGACAGATTGTGGAAGCATGCAGAGGGACCCCCAAGCGATTGAAGATGGCGTGTGGAGAATTTGCAGCCTGGGATGCCCGTCAGCAGCAAGCGGTGCAGGAGTCCTGCCCTGGCAGATACGTCCCAGAATGAAGCAGGAAGTCAACAATGAACTGAAGAGACCAAAGAAGACAGGTGGGTCTCTGTGGGGAATGGGTGATTGAAATATAAATGTAGCACCAGGGAAAACGTGGATTTGAAAACCGTGTAAGAACAAAGTGAAGTCTCTCCGTATTCACCAGATTCTGCAAGGTGCCATTTGTAACCTTTTTACCAAACTCTCTAAGACGGCTGTCCCTGCCTATGGCAGAGGAGCCATCCACTGCCTGCCAGCCTGCCTCACTCAGCAATTGGCTGTCTCACCCCACATAAGCCAATCAGGGGCACCGGCAGGTGGAAGTCAGCCCCATCAGTGAAAGCCTCAGAGGTCCTTCACCTTTTGTCCACCCTCCTCAAACTATGAATCGGCCTCCAGACTTACAAACTGCAACCCCATGAACTTGGACCCATGGCCCTCTACCCCTGTACCCTGCCTGCAGATCTATCAGTGAGTGATAGTTGAACTCCCCCATTGCCTCCTCTACTAACTTTCTGAACCAATTACTGTGCCTATGTACTCTTGCCTTCCTTGCCTCACCTAACCTACTTCTTCTCCCACTGCATTTGTGCCACATTTTTTGAAATGCGATGCTATATGTGTGTGCTTTTACATCCCTACACCATCTTTGCATTGCATTTGTGCCGCTATTGTAATTCAAATTTAGATGTGTATGCTATTACATCTCTGCAACCTCTTTGCATTGAATTTGTGCCACTATTTTTGAAATTCGAAATTAGGTGTGTGTGCTTTTACATCTCTGCACCCTCTTTGCATTGCACTTATGCCACTATTCTTGAAATTCGATGTTAACTGTGTGTGCTTCTACATTTATGCACACTCTTTGTATGTATTTGTGCCACTATTTTTGAAATTTCAATTTCCTTTTTGGATTGCATTTGTGCCTTTTGTGACTACTAGGCCACCTGGTGAGTTTAGCAAGAACAGTGCTGTGCAGCCACTCTTCTTACAGGCCTCCTGGCGCTATCACCCAATTCTTCTTTGAATGGGCAGATTTCTGTTTCTTCCTATTCCCAAACACCTCTTCATGGTTGATTTCAACATCCAATTGAACTCCCCTGTTACTGCATCCACTCTCTTTCTTGACCTCTGCACATCACTATCCCTCTCCCGTATTGGAACTTATTCATCAACCACATAAGGATGAAAGGCTGAGTTGCCTTACAGGGATTCGCAGTAGCAAGCGCTCAACCCCCTGAGGTATCGTTCCGCTCTAGCTAGTTACCGACTGTAGAAAAATGAGTAATTGCATGTCTTAATGTTCTCAAAGTCAGAAGGCAAATTGCACTCTGCAGTGGATACCATTAAACTGGTAAATGAGATTTAACAGCAGGCCAGTTCATCTGCAGGTCTGGTGCACAGTTCGCCACAGCATGCCACGGAGATAGGAAAGATAAACACATTACAACAGAGCATTAATTGTGGCACAATTAAGTCAAGGTCTACTTTATGTGCTATGGTCAAACCTTTCTACACTGTACAGAAGCTTTTAGGCATAAGGTTTGTGTCAAGTGACCAATGACACTGATTGGAATGTCTTGTGATGATCGTAACAGAGACAACAGCAGAAAAAACATGCTATACCTGCAACCTGCAAAAAACAAAATACATTGTCCGAAATGAATGCTTATTCTACTCTAAATATTTTTATGAGGCTTTTGTCTGCATTGTGAATTTGAGGTGTTTAAGAACAGACTAAAGCAGTGACTCACCCGCCGAAGTGTGTCTGAAATAAATCTTTAATGAGTTTTGCAATTATTGTATAGAATTCCAGAAAGACACATTATTGGTTATTCCTATTCTTTCTTATTTAGGGTCACTGCTCAAAGTGTTTTTTTTTTAAGAAGCCTGAACAAGAACGCCAGCAACTGTAGAAACAAAGAGCCACTTAGGGGTAACAAGGGAGACCTCAGTGGTTGCAGGTGCAACCCTTGGCGATCACCAAATGACATCCCTGGCTTTTCTCTCTTCCTCTTGCTGGTCTCTTGACCGCCGTCCTCCCCCCTGACCTCAACCAGTTTACCCAGACTTCGTTTTTGCTGTCCCCTACGTATTTATCTGTCCTTTGCTTAGGGTTGGCCAACTGTTCCTAACCAATATTGTGTCTGCACCCCCATCCCTGGGCTTGCATATGAAGGGCAAGGCTTCCAAGTTAGTCTTACCTCTGTTTATTTTCACAAAGTGGACATGCCGCCCAGGAGATCTGATAGTGAGAAAGCATGTAGTTCACAGTTCAGTTTTTAGATACTGCATTGGACAAACAAAATGGAGTTGGAAGTTAGCAAATAGCAAAGTTACGGTTGATATAAAAAGGCTTGAAAAAATGCCCTTTCTTTTGAAATTTGAAAATAGAATAAGCCATTTGAGCCAAGTCACGAATGCCACAGTGCCAACGAGTTGTGATCACTCGAAGTTCGACTCCAGTTCAGAGCTAATTTAGGGTAAAAAAAGATACTGTTCTCTATCAATCTCTACAGGAGGGACATCTTTGATTGATACAAGATTTCATATGCCTTAGAGGTACCCTCTCCCAATTATTTACATGCATTTGCTGCATCTGATTCTGATGTGCTCTTAATTGCCAGTGTCCACAAGGAATCCTAGCTCAAGATTATGTTTTCTTACCGATTATTTTGCCCTGTCTCCTGTTTTTCACCATATTATTTGACTGCATCTGCCTTACATATCTATGGCCCATGAAGGCTGTGGCTATGGCCCATGCAGGCTAAGGTGTTTTATAGGAATACTGTGCTTCACCCTAACTGCTCTCAGCCCCTCTGGCTTTTGTGTGTCTCTCTAAAATATGTTTCTGATTTCAGCATGTTCCTTCTCAATGCACTCCTCTGCCAGCAGTCTATTTTTATCATTAAAGGAAGGTTACAAATAACTTCATATTAATGTTGTACTTGTAACTATTTAACGTTCCTATGGATATTATGATTCTGAATACTTCTATGACACTACATCAACAAATTCTTGTCGTGCAGGGGTCTGCAACATGTGTCTCTCCAGATGTTTTGGATTATGACACCTGGGCTACCACACCACTCGCTATGCTGAACAGGGCTGATGGGAAATGTAGTCCAAAACATTTAGAAACACAAAGGTTGCAGACCCATTGCAAACCTCCTCTGCACTAGAGTAGCCCATAGAATGAGCTGGATATGCGACGAATTTGGGAGGGTGGAGGGGAATACCATACCAATGTGGGCTGCAGGGGTATTCTTCACAAGCAAAGTTGTTGTTTTTTTATGAATTAAACATTTAGCTGCACAGGACTTGGATGTCCAAGCCTTGCCACCGTTTGTTAATTATGCCGGACAACCCTTTGGCAGGTATCCATGATGAAGGTACGTGGTTAAAGGAGTTTGTTGGAGTATGCCAGGTGAAAGGGCAAGGTATTTCATACTACAAAGCTCCAGAAGAAGTAGGTCCAGCTGTTTTCCTTGGATTTCTTGAATCAGATCTGTGTCAATGACAGCCAGTTGGATTGTGTCAAGTAAAGGAATTCTAAATGCATTTTAGTGCACCACCAATCCAATTTTCTGTTATAGCACTGGGGTCTTGAAATGCGTTTTTATTGTTATCTAGTGCATTTCTTTGATGACAAGGTGACATCCTGGCACGTTTTTTTAGCCCTGTTGTTAGTCTGGTAGCTGCCACTACATTTTAAATTTGAAACCAATTATTGTGTTTTTTTGTCTTTCCTCTGTGACCAATTTCGGATATTCTGGATAAGTTAAGGGAGCTATGCTTTCCAGTTTATAGTAAACCAAAAATGTTGCCCTCAGTTTACTAACTGTATCAAAGTGTATTCCCCAAACACATCCATATCTCACATGTTTCAAACTAAAACCCTATGCGCCAACAATTGGAGGGCATGTATTTTGCCAGATTTGTTTCTGCTTGCATATTAAAACATGGAGTATGCAGGATATCTTCTGAACTACAAAGTAACTTTACAACACATGTTTAACTCTGGGCAAAAGAAAACTCCCTTTTATTACATTTTAAAATCTGGATTTGCTTCATTTTTGTAGCAAAGCAAGGACGTAGCTACAAGAGTTACTATTCAATGCACCATTTTTTCCCTTCAAGTGACAGGAAGTGATATGGAAGAGACAGGAAGTGAGTTCACGGTCAACAGAACAGCTACAGTTTGCTTTCATAATCTTCCATTTGGAGATGCAATGCTTAACACCTAAAACAAGTTGCTCTTTTTATGTGACATTATACATTTTAACCAAAACCTTTATGCATTTTTGCTGTTTAATGCCTGGAGTTTTCCACAGCACTAAGTACTAACATATTTTGTGAAACATGCAGATGTTTTTAGATCCCCGGAGATTGCTCTAAGTGACTGAATTCTCTTCCATAAGTATTGCCCATCTGCTGTAAAATGAGCAAAATGGGTCAAGATTTCATAAAAAGAGTTTTTATTTGGAAATCTTACCAACCAACATATTTTTGTTCACTGAAGTTACCTCAAGGCAAGAAACTTTGTCGATAGGCCTCCAGAATATTTCCGCTGCTTTTTCCAGAACCTTTGAGAACAGAATGGATTTCACACCACCCTTCGATTCCCTCTTAAGCCGTTAGAGCTTTGAGGCAAGCTCTGCGGTGGGAGACAGGCTGCGGCAATTCTGAAAGGGATCCAATCCGCGAGGCTTCAAAGCATAAATGGAGCCATCATAGGCATCAAAAATGATGCTCCTGTACAGAAAACGCCACATGGGACGGCTGCTGAGAGACGAGCAGCGAGTGGCTTCAGTTCTGACTCTGCTGAATTAGGCATGGGCTATTGTCAACATATGACATGTCTGTACAAAGGCAGCTCCAATCAAGGTGACAAGGGAAGAGGAGCATAAAATCTACCTGCTGTGAAGGATTTCAGAAGGCTCCAGTGATCCGAGCCGCGGTCGTTGAACACAGAAGTTGCCCTACAGCTTGGAAAAGACAAGACCCATCTGGAGAAGATAATCCCTCCAGCAGCCTCCGCCGCCGTTGCTCATAGTGAAGAAGGTACATATGATCTAAGAGATGCTGAGGCTCGTCAACATGTCAACAAATGATGATGACTGGGGGCTGCTCCAGCATGTTGAAAAGCAAGTGGTTGGCATGACTACCAACAGATTTATACTTGCGATTACAGGATTTCTAGCAGGCCTCATTTTAGGGTCTCAATTCATGAGAACTTAATGAAGTAACTGTCCTGTGTGTCACAACGCTACAATGTTCATGATTAACTGTTTGGTTACATTGTTTCCAAATGCATCCAGTTTAGCTGGAAATTGATCTGTCATACAAAAAGATAGAGATAACTCGGGTCTCGGGAGGATAGCTCAGGGGCAAGGCGTTCGTCTCCCCGTTCGTCAACGCGTTGTTGCTCCCTATTGTCTTGAAAGAAACACGATGGGGAGCAACACCGATCTGATCTTCAGGTCGGCTCTTAGAAACCGCTGGGTATTAAGCGCATTATAAATAACCAATTGCAAGTCAGCAGGTTTAGCGCTGGCCCGGGACATCTGAGTTCAGCATGTAAGGCACACATTTTTTAGCAGGGCTAAAACAATCCGTCATTCTTCTGAGATCAATAAACTGAATATCATAGCTACTTTTGTTGTAGCACTTAGAAGCATGAGAAATCTAACAGGAACTGCTACATACATTCATGTTGCATGTGGAGTAGTTGGGGTTGAAACACAAGACTCCTCTTTCAACCATATCCCGGAACTTGGCAGCAGCACAAAGATTATTTAGTCCAGACAAATGCCCATAAAACCAACCCGCGAATGTAGGCAGGAGCTGTTGTTATTCTGCAAGTCTCCATTTATTTTTGTCATTTTGCCGTATAGTTCAAATGACAAATAGAGAGTGGAGGATAGAGGCTAACTATGGGCCTCATTCCGAATATGGCGTTAAGGGATAGCGGCCACCGGTAACGAGACCGGTGGCGGTAATCCCTTACCGCCATACTCCGAGTTCCCTTTGCGCCCTCGCCCTTAACGCCTGCTTTGAGCAGGTGTTAAAGTCGAGGGCGCAAAGGGGCCTCCAAGCCAATAACGGTGACCGTAATGAACGGTCACCGTTATTTGCATCTTCCCCATTCCCATTGAGCCCTATGGGGGCTCATTTGGGAATGGGGAAGAGCCTTGGTGAATGGGGAATTACCGCCCCGCCATCCTTGGAATGGGGCGGTAATTCCGCCATCCACCAAGGCGCTGCCGGTCCGGGTACGGCGTCAACCAAGGCGTTAATAGCGCCATTGGTTAGCGCCGTACTCGGAATGAGGCCCTATGTCTTCTGAGCCCATGAAGGTATCAAGAAATGTTGGGCACATATTAAACTATGACATAGGGTTATTTGTAATGTAATGACAACCCCCAGGTGTCAATATTGTAGCGTTAACTGCATGCTTGACTGGAAGGCTTGGCTTTTAATGGCCTAGGACGAAGCCCATTGTCAGGCAAGATTACACACCAAGCCAGCTCTTAACGTTATTATGGATAAGTAAGTAACCATTCCCCATGAATTGCGCATGCCCAAATCCCTTTAAAATGAGAAATAGAGAGCAATATGACTGACAGTTTGAAAAATGTATGTCTTTTACTATTTCTCTGCCCTGGAACATACCAGAGAAAATTGTGGCTCGTGAGTGAGGGATGGGCAAAACAAACTGGCGGCTCATGGAGTGGAACCCGAGGGAGGAAAGGTATACACGCTTTCACCGCCTATAAGTTAAAAGCCTTTTTATTGGCCAGCACCACACCTCAAGGTGGTAATTGATCGTAAGTCTCCCAATAGAGGGTATCATTTTCACTCTGTTGACTGACTAAAATGTCATTATAATAAACAAGGTTAATCCCTAATCTCATTGTGTTCTTTAGATTGCTAAAACCACGTTACATTTGTGCATCAACAAATCTCCCAGAAGAATATGGTACTACAAAAATAGAATATGTATTGCAATTATTGCAAAAAAAATTATACCGTTCACCCTGACCAAAATAAAACGAGATCATATTCTACACAAATCAATTTCTATTAAAACACGTATGTATTCAAACATTTATTAACATTACATTAATTCTCTCCAGACATTTAAGTAAATACAGAGAAATCAATTGAGAGACTTGATGTAATATTGGTTCATTATTACATTTGCAATAATATTGATTACTCAAATTATTAGAAAGGGAAAACCTTGATTCAAAGCCATAGATAACAGGATCATGTTGTTGCGATATTATAACGTTGGTTGGTGTTATTATTATTATTATTATTATCATTATTATTATTATCAGTATTATTATTTATAGGGCAATGGTTATTGTTGCCACTGCTAGCTCTTCTAGCTATGCAATTAGCATTATAAACTGGCACTGTTTGTTCTGTTTAACATTTTCGAAACCGCATCACGCATCTAAATGCAAGACTGCCAGAGGAAAGTGACATCACTTTTAAACGTTTTTCTTCATCCTTCTACACGACAAACGTATCCAAACATGTCCAGCCACCGAACAATTGCTGATGTCCACTGAATTGGAGGAACGTAATACATCTTTATGTCATAGATTTATCATATTTTCAAAATGTCTGTTTTTTTGTATTTTCGTTTTTGATTTTCATTGTATCATGGATGAAGTGTGATAGCATTGATGAACATTCTAGGCATAAGCAGATTTTGGGCTGCGAACTGGACATACGCCAAGAGCGTTGGGCTTTCGCTAGGTCCGACAGTATCCATCAGAAGCATCTGTTTTCTGTCATGTGATGTGGAGCCAGCCAATGGTGTCAGGAACCGCCGCAATGTGGGGTCCTTCAGTCAGACCCCGTAGGATTTCAGCAACGAAGAAACAAATGCAATCATTTAGAATGCTTTTTATTTTTAATTGAATGCATACTACATGGTTAGGTCTTGCTGAGTCCACAGGAGCAATCTCTTTTCCTAATTGGGCATGTTCACCCATCTGTTCTGCGTTTGAAACCTGCAATTACGTTGTTTTGGTTTGCCTCTAAATAAAACTCTGTTGCCTAGACACATGAATTGTATTGTTTTATTGTTGCAGAGGGAACAGAGGCTCAAGGGAACAAGATGGCTGTTACTTCGCTCACAGTGACCACGCTTGATTGACAACCAAGAAGACTCCTTAGTTCGTTTCTCTCCTTTCGGGGATACAGAAGAATGCTACCAGCTCTCAATACCTAGTTATTGAGAGAATACAGAAGTGGATATGCGAATCAGGAGCAGGGGTCCCACTGCTTGATACCCGGTCACATATCTTGAGGAACTTGTTCATCAAGAGCAACTTTTCAATTGTATTGGGTAAAGATAATGAACACATCGTGGTCATGTTTTGCACAATCTGGAAGTGACCTGGGAGATGGTAGCTTTGGTGAAATCGTGTGAAGTGCAAAGTTATACCCATAGATGACCTGCTTAGCAGCACAGGATGGGAGTTGAGGTCTAATGGTCACTAAATAGGAAAACACTTTTTGGGTAACATTTTGAGATGATTTACAAGTGCCTGAATAATGTCACTAGATGGTTGGGGGATAGCAGAGGGACGTTGTGTGAAAACATTGTGGGATATGCCGAGCATTAAAGGACATTGTACTACCTCTACACACTTCAGCGGTAAGCCTTTTTCCAAGTGTTTAACTATCATTAGTACCTCGCAAGGGTCACGAGAAGACTATGTCCTCAGCGGCGTCCAGAGCTCTTACCGCGAATGGCTGCCATGGAAAGGGAGAAGGGACTACATGTAGTCCCTTCTCCCTTTCCATGACGGCCATTTTTTCTTTACTTTTTTCACATTGTTTTTAATGGCTGCCATGGAAAGGGACTACACATAGTTTTTCAGTGAAATAGTGCAAACAATCCTGAACATATGTCTAGAGTGCACAGCAAGTGCAGCTTTCACTGAGGCATGGAGTGAATGTACTGAATGACTCTGAGCGCACCAGAATGCACTGCACACCATTGCCAGATTTTAGCACAACGTATTACAACCTCCCTCACCTTTTGTGGTAATGTGGGCCAAGGGAAGTCTATGCTCTTAAGACAGCTGTGAAGGTGAACCAGTAGTGACCAAAACAATACTTTATCAGAGTCCAAAATTATGGGATTGTCCCATTTAGCTTCTATAAAAATGTAAACACTTTAATTAAACACACCATCTGAACATAAGACCAAAAGAGATTACTACCCAAAAACCAACCCCCAAAAGAACAAAGAAGCTGTGACAGATGGAATAAATAGCACTCTGAATGTAGTTCCAGGGGTAGTAGGTAAGGTACTATCATAAAAAAGAATATCACGAGCAATCATGACGTAAATAGTGTAGGGCAAGTCCCAGCAATCAGACCAAGAAAATACAAACCGCTATGGAAAAAAGCTAGGTGCACCCATTTTCGAGAAAGACAAGAGTGTTATTTTGTATACAAAAGGAAAAGGCGACAGGGTATTACAAATCCACTACCAAAGAGCTCTATGATGTCTTTCATACAAAATTCAGGTTATAAACACACAAATTGTCACTCATGATGCATTCAATATACAGTTAATCCCTCACCCTCATTGGCTGCCGCCTATATAGATGCTAATAATTACATATAGTCCGTCCACGACTGTCTTCTTGCTCCTCTTCACCACACGTGCGTAATGTCCTTGTCCATCATGGAATGCTGAAAAGAAATTGGTTAACGTCAACTAGCACCACCCTACCTTTGATCCTAACCATTTGACATGCACCTGGTTATATATGTGTACTCAGTGGGCAACTTCAAGGTCAGACTGGTCCTTGCCAACAAAGCAGATTTTTTCTCATCCTAGACACGTTGGTGCCCCCATCATGCCCTGGCCACTGTATGGGCATCATTCTTAGCTCTCCTTGGCACAAACCATATATCATGTAGTTCTCTGCTTTCCCCTTTATCAGTTCCCCACCAGAAGAGTTTACCTAGTGTACCACTGATCAATCCAGTTCATGAAGGATTTAGAACCCATTTCTCTGCACATCTGGCAGTTCAAATAGAGTGACCATCGTTCTGGGGGGGTGCTAGTTTATTAAATCTTGATTCATGTATTTTTCACAATCTAAATTGTCTAGGAGGGGTGGTGGTCTGAATGTGCATCCCAACACCAGTCTCTAGGGCCTGTGTGGACAGAGGGTCAGCTCAGAGTCAATATTACCCGGATGCAGTTCTTAGCGGGCTAACACAGTTGGACCCAGGGTTGAACTTAGATGAAAGCTAATCAATCTCAGTTTGGGCACGTAGGACCCTGGAGGCCCCAGCAGCAAGCAGGTATCAAATAGGGGCGTATGCGGTTACTATGTGTGGTAGAATGATGGCTCTTCAAAGATGTAAGTCAGGGTACTCTCAGGAATGCTTTGCAGTAGGCCAGGCCGAGTCAGGCTTTAGTTGCTTGGAGTATTCAATGAGTGATGCTCAGTGAGTGATGGTGGATGAAGTGGTGATCTTGGGTGTATCGAGGTGCAATTGATGAGGTGGTAGTTCAAGGGCTAGCGGGCCGAGCTTTGGTTGTAACCCTCAGTTAGTCTGTCAGTGACTCTCAAGTGATTTGGTTTGGGTCCAGGGATCGAGCAGTCACTTTGGGCCTACCAAGCTTTGGTTTTGACACAATGCATTGTTGAGCTGGTCGGAGGTACAACCACATGTTCAATTGATGAAGGAATGTAGCAACCAGCTCCGGTGACTTCCCTCTGTTCCAGGTGCAATGAACACAAAGCAAACTGATAGTACAGGGAGCTTCCACTTGTATGGTCCTTTCAATGCTGCGAGGCCCTCTCAAGGAGATTTGAGGATCGGATGATTTCTGTTCAGGGTCTTCTATCCCAGATTAGGATATTCTGATGCAGGGTGGTAAGTCCTGATTCATAGCAGTGGTTACTCCTGTAGTGCCCTGGGAGTGGTTTGGGACACATCTTCCTACTGCACTGGATGACTCCTTCTTGACCTCAGGCTGAGGGCTTTGGAGATATAACTCTCCCAAATGAAGTCCAGTGAGATCTCCATAACACATCTGTGTCCTTAAAGGAACCAAGAGTAACTGAGCGAATCTGCTGAAGGGGTGGACAACCCCTTCTTTTAAGGGCAGGTGTCCTAGTGTGATTGGACTAAAGCTAGCCTGCCATAATGGTCCAATTCCTGCTCTAGGGCGGAGTGGTCCTTGCACTGTTGATGTCACACCCAAGGTGCTTTGCTCAAGAGGAAGCGGAGTGGTAAGTAAAGAGAGAGAGAGAATCAAAATAGTGGAAACATTCTCCCATTGACCAAGCCCCCTTGCCTAACATAATCCTGCCCCTTCCCTTATTACTGAGAACAAAGGTCTTTAGAGCTGCAGCACCCTGTTGTGAGACAACTCGTTTTTAATGGGTGTGCTCCCTTGATACCCGGTCATGGGACAGCTGCTTGCTGTGTGTCTGTCTCATGTGTATGGTGTTACCAGCCCTCACAAAGACATCAAAGAGGAGTCCTGGCCTTCCAGGTTCTCATCCTGCCATTTTGCAGGATACATCTGGCTGACCAGAATACACATAACCTTTCATAGTAGAACTGGCTAACAGGAGCTGACATCTATGCAAATCAATTGGAGTGTTGTGGTAGAACCATGCACTATGCCTAAACATAGAGTTTACCCTGCCGCCAGCGTGGGCAAGATCTGACTATCCTAATTTAGGGACAGTGGGGAAGTTGGTGAGCAGGTTCAAGTGGATCTAGGTCACATGGCCTAAACCCCAACCACCTGTCATTCACTTTAAACTGCTGGAGCCTTTCTGTTTTGCTGCCATTTTCCCCTACTTAATCAGCCCTACAGCCTGTTTCCTTAGCAGTCGGTGAGCAGGTGCAAGCAGATCTAGGTCACGTGGCCTTAGCCCTAGCCACATTCTCAGCCTTGTCTCTTCATTTCTGCTCTTAACTCTTAGATCAAGTGTGTTTATTGCCTGGGAGTCCAAAGTGAAGGGCAATTCCTGTTTTGATCTGTTCGGATCGAGAGAGAAGACACAGGGCTCAACCCCTGCTCAGACAAAAAGTAAGCACATTCCGACATGTGTTTTCTCCCTCCATCCCCACAGGCCATCCCCACCATCACCAGGCAACTCCACCGTCAACAACATTGCCCCTACTCTAAGGCATTGACTACCCAATGCAGCAGCCAGACCCTTATCAGCCCCAAGCCCATCAGCATCACCTCACCATCCACAACACAGAAGTTGATGCTCGTCAAAGTCCGCTCAGCTATCACTCATGCAGCAGACATCGGCAACCTAATTGCTATGCACGACATTGATGCCATCTTCATCACTGAGACGTGGCTGACACCTACCTCCACTCACATTCTCGACATCCTTGTCCTCAATGGGTATAGCATACAACACAGCGACAGGCGAACATGACATGCTGAGGAATCACTGCCATCTACAAGAGCTTGAAGCACTGCACCAGACTTGATGCCTACAACATTGGCTCCTTCGAAGTCCTCTCCTGCCACTTCCTGCTCTCTCTGACAGACGCAGTCCCCTTCCATCTCATCTACATTACACCCAAACCCAACACTGCCTTCATTGGAAACTTCACCCACCTGGTCACCACCAGGTCCTCATGCTCACAACATCTTCCTAGGTGACTTCAACATCCCATGCAACAAGGCCACCAAACCGATGAAGGAAGTTCTCCTTGGCCTTCTCAACACCCTCCGCCTTACACAGTAGACAAAATACCAAACAAACAAGAATGGTAACACCCACAACCTAATCATCACTGCACTGTCTTCCCTCCACTACAGCTCTCCTCTCCCTCTTGACTGGTCTGACTATCCATCCATGCCTTTCAACATCCTCCACACCACCCAGTCAAGCACTCACAGCAAAAAAAATCTGACAAACCTTCACGTCCTTCAAAAACTTACAGGTGGAAGCCTTAATGAAAGAACTTACCAACTTCCACCTTACTTGTACCACCCAACAGCAAACTGTGACTCTCTACTGGAAGCACTCAATGCCACCCTCTAAGCCTCCATTGACTGACATGCGCCTCTGAAACAACACATATTCAAACTAAAACCATCAGCACCTGGTACACGCAAGAACTCAAACTCAGCAAAAGAGTCAACAGGATATAAGAGAAAATCTGGTACCACTCCAGGACCGCATCCAACCTGGTGCTGCCCAAGGAACTCTGAGCAACCCACCGACAACTGATCAACACATCCATGGCCTCCTACTATTAGAATACAATAGCAGGAACTGGCAACAAAAGCAGATCCCTGTTCAAAGCGGTCAAGCATTGAGTCGACTCGCTATCCAATCTTGCCATCCCACACTCCATCAAAAAGTCCATTGCCATCAATACCTTATTCATCATCAAAATCAGCAAGATTTGCCTGGACACATAGACACCAGCTTTGTATCCGCAGACACATCTCACATCAATCCTTGAGAAATCTCCACACCCTGGACAACATTCAAGACACTCTCGACAAAGAACCCGGAAGAAGCCATGGCCACCCTCAAAGCCACATTGTATACAAACAATATCCTGCCAGCATCCACCCTCAAGACCCTCTCAGCAGAAGCTCTCCTTCCCTACCTGGAGATCTTCAACAGCTCCCTAACACAGGGTACCTTCCAATCAACCCTAAAAATAAGACAAATCCTCCCTCTACTAAAGAAACCCACTCTGGATCTCAACAAATTAGGTAAATATCCATCTTCCCTTTCTAGGTAACATTGTTGACAGCTACAGCAACACATCGACACAACAATCTCCTCCAAACCTACCCATCCATGTTCAGACCCAGATGCATCATGGAGAGAGCACCATATAGGTGGTTGATGATGCCCTCAACATCCTTGATGACGGCCTCCCCTGTCTCCTGGTTCTACTGAACCTCTCGGCCGATTTCGACACAGTAGACCACCAGTCGCTTTTGGACACTCTACATCAGTGCATGGGGATCAGCAACCTTGTCCTACCCTAGTTCAAGTCCTACCTCACCAACCAACAGCAGTTTATTCTGATGGACTCCTCAAGATCGCCATTGCTACCTGTGAGGAATTCGACCATCCACACAATTGGTTTGTGCTTGCCTGACCTTTTTTAAAATGTGTTATTAAATTGAATGACAGGAGATCAACCTCCAGAAAATATGTTGGGCTAATTCACACAAATGTTCCTATGCTCACAGCACATCAAACGCATAGACCTATGTACTCTGGGTGGACACAGCCTACAAGTGCAGTCCACTCTGTCATATTTAGATGGGATATGACAGCAGGAGCAAACAATGCAAATCCAGAAGGGGGAGGACCAAAAATGCCACCTGCCATGGCCAGCCTGATTAACTAACAAAGGCTCCATGGATCCACCCTGCTCTTTTGTTGGGCCCTGCAGCTGGTGGCAGCGCTTCACATACCAATCAGAGGGTAATTCAAACAGCCCCACTTGGGGCCTGGCTGCCGAGGTTAACAAAGGAGAGAGGAAACCCCAACTACCTTTCATATACAATTGAGTCACCTGAAGCCCGCTCATACTCTCAGTTTCAATGGCAGTGAACTGTCATGTCTGGTACTGCGTGTTTACAGTAGTCAACCCCGCAGGAGAACCCCATTCATAAGGTTTGTAGAATGTGATTTGAAGCAGTCAGAGAGTCTGGTCTCATGGCAGCTTCAAGGGAGACCTGACACTTTAATCAGGTACCACAGAGAGCTCCATTAACCAGAGCGACTCTTTGATCCACAGCAGACAGGAAGATGGTTGGGACTTATTATCACATAAATAAATAAATAATAATAATTAGGCATTTATATAGCGCTACGAACCCTCAGGTATCTGAGCGCTGCTTATTATTACCCACGGTGTGTGGTGCTCATTTATCGACCTCGGAAGGATGAAACGCTGAGTTTGGCGCTGCCGGGATTCGAACCTGCGTTCGCAGGCTCTGCACTGATGTCAAAGCGAGCGCTCTACTCGCTGTGCCACTTGACCGGCTAATGTTTTCATGTTTTCACCCCTTTACCTTTTTTGTTGAAAAGCACTCTGGTTATGAACTTGTTGGTTGGGACCCCAGGATTGGAGTCTTAAGATAGGCTTAGCCTACACAAATGGCTGTGGCCCATTTTGCTTTAAAAGAGGACAGAGCCCCTCTTTTGACAGACCATCCGAAGACTGTTCCAGTAGAAGCAAGAATAACTCATCATAGGACTCTGGCGAAGGTCTAGTCTGCCTTACATCTTTGCCAGTGAAGGAAGGCCAGGACCTACAAAGAGGAAAGCAGAATCCATCCCCCGAACATCTCCCAGGGAACAGCGGGAGATACAAAATCCAGAGGACCCTCCCTCAGCTCCGGAACTGGTACCCAGCTAGCACACAGCGTGCCCTGCAAGCCTCTGCAGCAAGCTTCCTAGGTAGGAAGTGCCATGAGGTATCTGAACCCGAAACCAAGGACAAGGCAGCTGACTTCAACACACTCCTCATCTTTGGAACGTCTGCCTTAAAGGATGACACAAGCCCAGTGAAGAAGCTGGGAAATGTGCTTTGACAAGCATTTACTGATGTCTGCCTTAAAGGACATGTTCGAGCCAGTCAAGTTCCTCGAGCTGCAACCGACTGCAATGCTGACTGTTGTTACACTGCTGCCACTTAAAGACATCCAAGACATCTCGACCAGTGCTTCAGAACCACCGACCAGCACTGAGACAATGATTCCTAACCTCAAGCCATGGTGTTGTCCAGCCTACAGCCATTCATCCAGCGTTTCCTGTTGAATTGTTTTGCCGCCTGATACTCGCAGCTGCATCCCATGTTAAACTCTGTCACAGAAGCCTTCAAAGTGCACTGAAGGCAACTCTATCCCTTTTATCCACCAAGAACAACTACAGCACAAGTTACATTGTGGTTCTGTCCCTCCGGTCCTTCTCTGAAGGCACCTAGAGACATTTTAAGAACCATTGCTCCATTTGTGCAGAAGCAAGCAACCTTGAACTGTTGCAATTATATACCATACCCACTACCCTACTGTCAGTATCCAGAGTGCATCCCTTTTCCTTCCTTGAAAGCGCCTGTCCTCTGCATTCCTATACAGGCTGGTTTGTATTTCATAGTGTTGATAGAACTGTCTGTTGTGATAATAACATTATCACTATGACAGCATAGTGCCTTTTATCATTGTGTAATAATAGTATTTTTGGTGTGTTGCAACTAACCAACGATTCTTGACCTTTCAGAGATAAGCCTGCTGCTCTGTCCACATTACCAACACTGGACAAGGAGGTTTATAATTTTACTGTGTTTCCAATCTGTTCAGATCCTTTCAGGTGTACTAGAGCTGTGGGGCTGATTGATGGTTTAGAAACTAATATTCATCCCTGTACCACTGGCGCCCAGAAGTTGATATTGTCACACTACCCATCACCTGTGGAGTACTGCAGGGATCCAACTTCTTCCCAGTGATCTTCAGTCTATACATGCAGCAGCTGGGAGCCCTCCTAGCCACACACAACATCTGCATCCACTGGTATGCCGATGACACACACCTATACCTCAAGATTGACTCCATCAAGGACATCCATAGACTCAAAACCTGCCTTCTGCTGATCCAATCTTGGATTTTCAGTACATACTTGAAGCTCAAACCCTTCAAGACCGAAATACCACTCCTCACCAACAACACAGAACATCCAGATATACAGACCTGGCTATCAACCATGAACTCTGAGGGCTTCACATCTGATCTCACTTCCTGGACCAAGTCCCTCGGGTTCCCCATCAAGAAACGCCACTCCTTCAAGACAAACATAGCTAAACAAACTCAGAAAGCTTGGTATCAGCCCTCCCTCCTGCGAAAAGTCAAGCCCTTCATCCCTACAGGCAGCTTTAAAGCCATCATTCAAGCACTGGTCCTATCCCAGCTGAATGGGGGAAATGCACTCCTCAAAGGCCTCCTGTCGTCCTCCCTTGTGCCCCTGAGAAGTGTAAAACACGTGGCTGCATGCCTCATCAAGGGTCTACGCAATCACATCACAACGGCCCTCAACGACCTTCACTGGCTCCCACGACATGCACAAATCACCTTCAAGTCTGTCTTGATGCATCATCTATAAGCCAGTCGCCTGTAAGACACCCAGCGACTGTGCAGAGAATCTCAGAATCTCCAGTGAACAGTGCAACACCAGAAGCCAGGACAATGCAGACTTGAAATAAGCCACTGCATAAAGGAAAGGATCAGAAATCAAGCCTTCTCTGACTATGCCCCAAGACTATGGAGGCTCCACTCCATCAGCATCAGACTCACCCCCACCCTGCCACAATTCAGAAAATAATTCATGACCCACCTCTTCCAGGAGTCTCTCCTCCTCAACACCTAGGCAATTATGTCACTCCTCTCTCCACCTGACTCTTTAGAGGCGGCCCACCCCTCTCCTTCCTGCCACCCAGTATAGCTGCACCCATCTTTTCTGTATCCCAAACCCTGTTGTATATCTGTTCTGTTTTTACCTCTGAAAAGCACTCTGTTATGCATCAGTACTATTGTATACCTCTGTAAAGCTCTTCGGTATGTATCAGTATTTTTGAATATTTTGTAAAGTGCTCTGTTGCTTCTACAAGCTAGATCTGCACTCAATAAATGGAATAATGATACTCCTACTACTACTACTACTACTACTACTACTACTACTACTACTACTAATAATAATAATAATAATAATAATAATAATAACAACAATCTGAAATGTGCCTCTGCACTCCAGGGACATGGCTGCCTCTGCGACTTTCAAGTGAGCACCTTGTGACCTTCAACCCCCCTCTGTGTCACGAGTATAGTGGGTGCCCCGGATCAGGCTACTGATGTGGCAGGGCAAAAGTGCACTATGCTTTTGGCATGGAGTTGACGGGAAATGGGGAACCTGGTTGGCACATTTCCCCTTTTTAAGATGCAATTACCCTCATCATTCTAGTTGTTAATAAAAATCAAAAAAGCCAGGGCTTTGCACCCTTGCCAGATAGCAATTGCTCACAATGCGTGTGAGTGCGTGTGCCTGGACAAAAGGGCAAAAGGGTGTAGGGAGATGGCTTTGTGAAAAGGAGAGTCATAGTGTCTCTGGTTAGTGGATTAGGGGATCTGTAGTGCTACTGTTTTTATTTTGAGAACTGAATGTTGCCGTTTTATATTTCTTATTTATCCCTGGCTCACACCTTCCTCTCAATATTAGATGAAAATATGGTTACAGCTTGGTAACATCACAATTGCTAGCTTGTTCATTGGCCATCATACAGTATGCAATAGGTGCTGCGGTAACTCTTGCATTTACCCATGAATCCAGCACACAGTGCAACATGCCCTGCTCTGACCTGTGTATAGGGCCATCAGGGTAGCACAAAATATGTGACATTCAGATACTCCACTGATCCTTACATTATTGAACCCTCAATCCAGCGCGCAGTAAGTGGTAGATGCAGTTCTGACCTTCATATTGTCTCTTCAGGGAAGGACAGCATGCAATACTTGCCACCAACATTTGTGATGAGGGCTAACACATGATGTGCCCTTTTCAGTGATACTATACTATCCAACTCAGAGAGCCACTTGCACCTTGCACTCATTTATTTATTTTTCCCCACTGCCTATATGCCTAGAGAATAACTCAAATTGCACCTCCTCTTTTTCCTCGTTGTGGACTGAATCAAAAACAGCACTGCCAATACGAAAAGTTTTAGCCGTATCAAACATGCTTCATGTCAAGTTAAAGTATCCATGGACATGGGGAGGCATGATGCCAAGGGAAAGGGAAGTTATGTGGAAGGGGGAGCGGGGTTGGGGATTTGTTGTATGGAAGAGAATAAAGGAATACGTGTTCAGAAGAGCTCCCTGTCCGACCTTCATTGTGTGTGTGTGTGTCACTGTGTGAGAGGCGAGGCCTAACCTACACCACAACACTGGCAAGGAAGGTGGGATGGCACTGCAGTCGACATGGTACATGAAACTGCGGAGGGAGCTCGAGCGGTCACCTGGAAGCACCGCTCATCACTGCACACTTCACGGCGAGGCTGTGATTCGGAGCGCGGAAGTGCCAGTAGGTGCTCCGTCACTCGCTCACCCCAGAAGAAGGAAGAAAGTGGGCCTGGGCCACGGCGGTGAGTGTGAACACACGCCAAGAGTAGCAGCGTTCCCACCCCTGGCAGCGGCGGCAAGTTGGGTGAGCTGCATAACCAATTACAGCGATTTGGGCCATGAGCAATACTGGAGAGCGGACACAAGCACTGTGGGCAGTGGGAAAGGCCCGTGAAAGCGGATGCGCCCAGGACCAAAAGGCCCCAGCTCCCCTGATACGTACAGTGGATGGTGCTCATGTCAATAAGCAGCCATCTGCAGTTGCTGGTGGCCTGCAGGGCGTTGCAGGCCCGGAACACGTCTCTACACAAAGTGGATGGTGCTCATGCCAGGGAAGATGGCCATGCTCATAAGCCAGCATACTGCAAGGGTCTGCAAGCCCAGAACACATTTTGAAACCTCACGGTGGGAATGCGGAAATAGCCAGTGAGGTGGACATCCAACAGACAAGGTTGCTAAGTGTGCAAAAAAATTAAAAAATATTCTGAACATGAACACAACCAAGGTGCACAGGACCAAGGGCAAGGACCACCCGCACAAGGTCTGCAGGCACAGGATCAGGCACCTTACAGACTGCCTGACGCGCTGGCAGCCCAGATGCCATAGCGCCTTTGATGTCACAGACACCAGCAACATGGGCCCCAGGTGGGCCTGATGGATACGCAATTTTGACTTATATATGGGAGCCAGATGGCCCATAGCAGACGCACTTCAAATATGCCTCCTGAAACTTGCGGTGGGTTTCACCACGTGTGACATCATCGATGAGATGCCAATGGATTCCATCGACTCCATCCAGGACCTGAAAGACGCTTTGGCTGACTACTTCACCTCTCATACGAATGTAGACTATGAGTACCAATTTTTTCATAGCACCAAACAAACCAAAGGTGAAACAATGGATGCCTACATAATGCGTCTACGCACCAAAATGAAACACTGTGACTTTGCCAACTATTCCAACACCGAGGCACTATGTTCGCAAATCATTTCAGGGTGTGAGTCATAAACATTTAGGCAGAAACTGCTGCAGAAGGCACTCACACTGGAAGAGATACTAGCGTTGGCCTGGGCTGAGAGGGCCATAGATTCTCAGGTAGAGAGCTTTAACAACCCCACAGAAGCTGAAAATATACACAGGCTCCAGCTGGAGAGGAGGTCTGAGGAGCTATTCTGCTATAAATGTGGGTTTGAATACCCCCATGACGGCACATGCCCAGCCATCGGACAACGTTGTACCACATGCGGGAAGAAGGTCACTTCAAAACTGTATGCAGACTATTCTGGGAGAAAGGGAGAGACAGAGCCACAGAGACGCGACCCCAACCCAAGTTGAGGACCAACCCCTTGCCACACCCGGAACCAAGAGAAAGAGACATGGGAGAAGACAGGTGAAGAAGGGAGAAAAAAGTACAGAGAAAATCTGGCATGCAATCGAGACCTGAGTGCAGATCAAGGTGCCATATACGCTACATAGTAGAACAATAACCATCCGACTCAGACCCCAGTTCATCAGGATGTGACCAAAGGAAGAAAGCATACTTATATGCAATAGGCAATCCCACCACCACAGTGCACATTCCAACCCTGATCATAAACTTGAATGAACAGCCAACCGAATTCATCATTGATACAAGGGTCACTGTGAACGTCGTAAGTGAAAAGATCTTCAAGGAATTACCCCAAAAGCCGAAACTACATCCCGCAACAGTGGACATATATGACTATGGTACCAAAGCACCTCTCGAATGCCTAGGGCAATTTACTGGTCTCTGCCGATACCAAGGGCATGAGAAGAAGATTGCCATTCACGTCTTGGCGACCGAAACAGACAGCGGATGCATCCTTAGTTTCAAGGCGGCTGCCAATATTGGGTTCATCCACATGAATAACATTATGGTCCACAAGTACATTGACCCAGTCGAGATGATTAACAACCTCTACACCCAAATATTGAAAGCATCGGAAAACTGAAAAACAGGCAGGTGAAACTCCACATGAACGAATCCATACGCCCCATAACACAATACTATCGGGGGATCCCCGTCAAAATCCAGAAAAAGGTGGAAGATGAGTTGCATAAACTGCTGAACATGACATAATCAAGCCTGCCACAAGTCCTACCACCTGGGTGTCCCCGATAGTGCCTGTCCCAAAGACGCGATTCGACTATGCATAGATATGAGGTGACCCAACCAAGTCATACAGCAGGAGAGGCTCTTGGCCCGACACATAACAGACATCCAACTATGAAATGAAGCCAAGGTGTTCTCTAAACTAGACTTGCAGAAGGGATACCATCAACTCGTGCTGAGCCCCGAGAGCAGAAATATCACCACCTTTGTCACGCACATGGGGCTATTCCGCTATAAGAGGCTGAGTTTCGGTGTGTCCTCGGCAGCAGAAATATTTCAAGCTGAGGTGCATAACGTCATCAAGAACATATCGAACTGCCTCAATTATAGCGACGACATCTTGGTCTTTGGCACGGACATCAACAAACATGATGAAGCTCTGATGAAAGTCTGCAAAGCTCTGGAAGTGGCCCATCTCATGCTGAACCGCAACAAGTGCAAATACAGAAAGAGCACACTGCGGTTCTTTTGGACATATCTTCTCGGAGACCAGCATGACACCTGATCCAGTAAAGGTAGCCGCTCTGAATGACCCCCAGCAAACGTGTCAGAGCTGCGCTCGTTCCTAGGGCTCACCAGCTACTGCACACACTACATCAGTGACTTCGCCACAGTAAGTGAGCCCCTAAGACTGCTAACCAAACAAGATGCCACATTTCACTGGACTGACAAGTGTCCGAAGACCTTCAAGATCATCAGAGAGAGAGTTGCTAAGGCAGAAAACATGTCTTATTACGACCCCAACCGCAAGACTGTATTAACAGTGGATGCGAGCCCAGTGGGGCTGGGTGCCATACTTGCTCAAATGGATGCAGAGAGAGAGGGCGAGCAGCGGGGGACCCAGTATGCACGGAAGTGGAACGATTGTTGCAGGTGAGAGATGAACTGACACTCTCAGAGGATCATCTCCTCTTGAAGGACTGTAGACTGGTAATTCCATCCTCCCTGCGGAAGAAAGTCATTGAACTAGCCCAGGAGAACCACAGAGGAATTGTGTCTACCAAGCGCATGCTTCGCCAGAAAGTCGGGTTTCCCCATATAGACTCCATGGTGGAGGAGGCCCTGAGGTCATGTCCCACGTGTAGCCTCATCTCCCCCAACAGGTACCCGGAGCCCTTGAATATGTCTAAGCTCCCGGGGGGAATCTTGCAGGCTGTAGCCGCCAACCTCTTTGGGCCCATCGAAGGAGAGAAATATGTACTAGCAGTGATGGACGAATACTCCCGATATCCTGAGGCACAACTAATATCATCTACGGCGGCACAACACGTGATACCTGCGCTAGATCGCATCTCCTCCACATATGGGATTCCGGAAGTGCTCAAAACGGACAATGGACCCCCCCCTTCAGTGGACACCAGTTTCAGCAGTTCGCAAACTACATGGCATTTCACCACAGGAATGTCACTCCCTTAAGGCCTCAAGTGAACGGAATGATAGAGCGCTTCATGGTCAACCTAAAGAGAACGCTACAAATAGCCAAGCTCAAAGGGAAGCCTTATGAGCAGGTCCTATATCAACTAATAAGGGACTATAGGGGCACTCCCCATAGCACCATTTGAAACCCCCCACTGAAGTGGTATTTGGGAGAGACATCCAAACAAGAATCCCTCAAGCCAAGAGGGCAGACAATCAACGTGACCTGGATCGAGAGATGAGAGAGCGACATGAGGCTGCGAAGGAACACATGAAGACATACGCGGACCTTCACATGGGGGCTCGTGTGCCCCAGATTGAGGTGGGCAATGTTGTTGCAGTAAAGCAACCACAGACTCATAAGCACACCTTTGGCTTCCACGAGGAACCCCTACTCATCACCGCCAATAAGGGATCTATGGTCACAGCGCAAGGAACCGGAGGCTCCATCACTTAAATTCGTTCCAGTTTAAGGGGATCCCAGCTCTAGGGTCCCGTGAATTGAGTGGGCGAGTGACTGTTCCCATTGACTACGCATCAAATGATACCTATTAAGGAGATCACAAAGGCACGGAGGGATCTGATCAAGGAGGTCACGTGGACTGTGAAGCCAGTGGCAGCCCTCCTGAACCAAGCAGCTCACGTCCCCAGCAAGCTCAGAATAAACCTTGTTGCTTAATCGTGTTGATGGGCTAGTAACCCATCCTAGGCATCCGACAGTTGCGAAAGTCTAGTAACTGTTTAAAAAGGGCGGAGATGTCACGTTGATGTATGCATGGACACAGGGAGGCAGGAGGCCAAGGGAAAGGGAAGTTACGTGGAAGGGGGGTGCGGTCGGGAAGTTGTTGTATGGAAGAGAATAAAGGAAGATGTGTTCGGAAGAGCTCTGTGTCCAACCCTCATTGTGTGTGTATCACCGTGTGAGAGCAAGGCCTAACCCACACCACAACAGTACACCATGTCATATTACCGACATTATACATTTTCATAACTTGTATTGTTATTTTAGGTTTTGATAATGTGCAACACTCAGTAACCAATTGTAATTTTCTTCTGAGAATGACCATATATGCTGGAAGTGGCACTGCGGCATTTTAAGAAGAGCCAGTTTACATAATTAGCACAATTAACTCATTGACTTATTTAATGGCTTCTTATGCTGAGAAAACACAGCATTTTGTCTCTCAGAATGTATTTCCTTCATGCAAAGGGACATTCTAAGATTAAAATCTACACTGATTTGTTGACATTGCTGCTAAACTCACATATTTCCTGCTGTATGCACAATTACTAACAATTAACAAAAACAGAAAACAATAATGAAGATGTAGACCTTGAAGCCTAGTCCTCTGGTCCCTGTATGGGTATTGTGCCTTTAGTGTGAAATTGACATTCCATAAGGACACACAACGGCTACATATGTATGTAAATACATGGCCAGTCTTCACTTTGGGGATAACTCTATTGCTGCTGCTCTCATACTGATTACTGATTAACGTGTCTCCCGCTCAGCACATATTCTAAATTACAGGTTAACAATATTGTACTCCCACACATTTAAAATTCAGTGCAATGCAACATGCTTTCATTACATGGCCAGCTGGTATAATATTTTCTCAAATTCAGATGACCTGAGGTAGTCGTCCAGGTTATGTGTTTGCAGGCAAATTACTAAGTAGAGACCATTCTATGCTTGATCCCACCCCTGGGTTAATTACGAGTACAGAATAGTACTATTTTTGTTTTGGCAGTTACTTTCAAACTGTCGTTCTAAATTTACTCTGGTGACCTGTCTTTAGAAACTCCGCAAAGCTCCTTGCCTCACATTTGACAGCACAAACAACTTCCAAAACAACTACAGACCTGCTCCACGAGACAGCTCTTAATTCTCTAGAATCCCAGAAATACTTCATGGAGAAGGGCAGAGGGTGCATTGCAAAACCATCATGCTAAAGCAAGGGTAGAAGGACATGAAAAGATTGTACTTATTTACTGATGGATGCATTTATTTATTTATTTATTTATTTATTTATTTATTTATTTATTTATTTATTTATTCATTTATTTATATGTATCTATAAACAGGAGGAACAATGCTATTTTGATCACAAAAAAAATGTATGATAAATAAGAAATCAAATTTGATGGAAGGAGTTTGATTCTTATGATTGGATGAGTTTGAGGGACAGGTTGTTGAGGGGAGTAAATGAAATAGTCAACTGGGACAATACATAAGTGGACATACAGAGATTAAGGACAACCAACATTGGACATATTTAAGTGCAAGTAGACGTGACGGCGAGCTGTACTAAGGATGTGACCATGGTGGGTGAAGTGCTAGACTGAAGCCAGAGGAAATGAGGGACAGAGGCACGTTAGAGGCGAGAGAAAAATGTTGGTGAACAGGCAGATGAGAGGTATGGTAAAATGGCAATTTGGAGGCAAGGAAGTAGGCTTTTAGTGTGGTTTTGAAGAAAAAAACATGTGGACTCTTTCTCAGATTTGTGGGGGAAGAGAATTCCATGCAAGTGGAGCAAAAAGAGAGAAAGAGTGAAAGAGCAAAATTATGAGGAAGCACGGGGAGAACGAGGAGCCACAAAGGTAGTCGATGAGGCAGCATGGAGATTACAAGAAGGCTTGTAGAGTTAGATAGAGGAGGATAGATACAATGGTGTCTTAGCGTGGATTTTTTTGTGAACTAGGAGAAGACATTTAAATCTGTCCCTGTTTTTCATCACAGCCATCTAGCCTGGTGATGGCACATGGAAGTAGGCTTGAAGTGAAGGAGTTCAAGGAGAGTCCTGGTAGCAAAGTTAATGATCTTTGCAGAGGACAGAAAGGATTCTTGGGGAGACCATAGATGATGCTAGCACAGTTAACCAGTTTAGAGAAGACAAGAGTGGTTTAGAGATTCTTGGTGGTGTTGAAAGGAAGGAGGTGATTGATTTTCCTAATATTTAGGAGGTTGAGGCGAGCTGCAGTTCCAGTTTTGGAGATGAAAGTAGAGAAGGTGTGATAAGGGTCATAGAAGATGCTGAGGTTTTTAAGTAGGGTAGAGGGTCATGTGGGAACTGGATAGGCAGAGGAGGAGATGAGAGAGAGCTTTTGGCAGGCAAAAAGACCACCTGTGTTCTGGTAGAGTTTAACATCAGAGAGTGCAAAGCAATGCAATATTTATTGGCAGAGACACAGAGAATGTGTGTGTGAGTGAAAGGAGAGAAAGAGAGACAGACAGAGAGAGAGAGTTAAATATTCAGCTTTGGCTCCTACTTTGTCCCGTCAGCACCACATGGCCACTAATATTTTTCTTATCCCCCTCTGTCCTCAGTGAAGCAAAGGTACCTCACAGCACTAAGGCAACAAGCTCTTGATGGCTATTTATTTAATAGAAAGTTCTGAGCAGAAATACATTAATGCTTGGCACAACCACTGGAAACTATCGTGGGTGCAACTTCATTTCAAGTGAGCAATATGTTGGATAAATTAAGCAAGGGGGGTAAAACCCTCCTGCAAGTTTTCTTTTTACAATTGGAAGTGACAGGGAACTTATCTGCAGAATCCAGTGAGCTCAACAATCCATCGGCACAGAGCTAACTGGAGGGGGAGAAAATTAGGGATCTGCCCATTGCCCAGCCACTATTTATTCTTAATGAAGCCTGGACAGTACAACAGGTATGCTTTGAAAGATCAACATGTAAGTCAGAGATTGCACACTGAAGATTTCTGCTGAGCTTCTTGGACAGAAAACCAAACAAATCTCTTGTGTGTGGATTGAGTACTGGATATTGTATTTGTATTCTTGTTGTGTTAAGTAGAATTCTATTCAATGTTCAGTTTAACAAATTAAACACCTTTTTCAAATTAAAGTGTACTATGATGCCGCCTTCACACATTCTGAATTGTTCCATAGCAGCAGGAACATTTTGAAATGATAAAAATATACAGCAGCATTTAACACTACAACTGATACTCAGTGATTCAATTAACCCTGCCGTTTTCTGTTCTAACTTTTCAGTCCTCTTTTTAAAGAAAGACCAATGGTATTAACCATTATGTTAATTTCAGCGGATGTTAACTATGCCTGAAACTTGATTAACCCCTTAAGTGTCAAGGACGAGTATGCTCGTCCTTTTTGCATAGACCTGCATAATAGTCTGAGTCTGTCAGTATGTTGTGGGACTATTCAATGTCTTTATAATTGAATATTCATATGCATATCATGCTGCTTCCTGGCCCTCCTCTGTGATTGAAGCTGTAAATCAGCATTATATTTTAAAAATGATATCTACTATCTGTGCTAAGTGCTGTACTCTTCAATATTGTTTTTGAAACTCACAACTCATCTCGCACACAGGGAGCTCTGTGCCATGCCTTGGGGTGACATATAACACAGCCACACAATGATTAACAACCACTCTGCCGGGCTGTGTTTCAGGGAATTCAGCTTCTTGCCCCAAGGCCGCAATGCATGTTGTGTGTGATAGGAGCCACATTTCAGGAAATACACACAGCATGGAAGAGAATCAACATAATTTGTTCTATGTTGTGCCAATAGTTAATACAGTGTACGGCGTATAGTGAAGCAGGAGATGTGGCCTCTGCGACCTCCCTGTGCCAGGGATAGGTGTGCCCGCCTGTAGAGAGAAGAGGAGAGGAAGAGAACAGGAGCAAGAAAAGTGCCAAACCCGGAAGAATGCAAGAGACACAGAAGGGGGAAATGTCAGTTGATAATAGACTGTACAAGGGAACACAATGATAGAAAAGGGTGAGACAGAACAGAAAAAGTGGAATAGAGTAGGATGGACATAACAGAATGAGGAAGGCATATAAGGTTGGGCAGCGAAAACAGGCGGGAGAGCAAATGATGAGAGAGAACTGGGTGGGAGAAAAAAGAAAGCAAGATAAATAATGCGATGGAAAGAGAAGAGTAAGCTGTAGATATACAGCTAACTGGTCTGGGGATCAGGACCTAATTGCAAAATATAAGCTGCAAGATTAATATAGTAAAATTCATAAAGCCTTTGTTGCTCTTCCCCAATATGTAACAGAGTTTCCAAGTCCAACCTTAAGACAGATTTCATGAGGTTCAGGTTCAATTTATTGGGTTCTCTTGACACATGGTGCCCAATCATGAATATTGCCCCATCTCTGTGATCTTGTCATTTGTGCAAAGTGGTAGGATCCCAACACATCTTTAAACACCACCTGCTTGATTTTGTTGTCACTTTTAGATTACAGAGACAGTTCCTGGCGTGCTATGTTCATTATGATAATTCCCTTTATATTGAAGATCTTTGGAGAAGATTATTTAATGGAACTGAAACTTTGCTGACTTTGGCATTAGTGTGCTGTTTAATAAACATGCACTTCATTTTAAGTGAACATTTTAATATATATATACAATTTGAATGTGACATTTGAAGGCTGTTCAGAGTTCTAATGGTATACTGATGCCTTTATTTATTATATCTGATTCTACATTGGAATGCTTATGTAAAAATGAGTATCTTAACTGTGTACTTTTCTATTATCCTATTTTTCTAATGAGATGGTGGAATATTCATGTATGTTTATATATTGTTGTTGTGGTATGTTGTGTTAAAGTTTATAACAAAACTATATAAACAATAAAAAAGATATACAGATATCATAGCTGAGACATAGGATACAATATAAGAAGGAGGTACAAGTAGTGGGGGGATGAAAAGAGGAAGCGGAAGAGAGGAGAACAGGTGAGTGTCTGTGTGGGTGTGTATGTGTGTGTGTCTGTGTCTCTGTCTGTCGGATAGAAAGCAAGAGAGGTAACATATGGGAAAATAACTGACAGGTGGGATGAAAGAGGAGAAAGAGGATAATGAGTGAGAAATGAGGTAAAGAAGTAGAACAGGAAGAGAGCGAACTAGAGAGAAACTAAAACAAGAGATAACATGGCAGAGAATACAATGACAGATCAACACTTCTGAAGCGCCAAGTGACTGAGGTGGAATTGAGGAGTGCCAAGAGACAATATTGGATCTAAAGAAGATACATAAAAGATAGAATTAGAAGGAGTTAAGAGAAATAATGTGTTGGACTGAAAGGGAAGATTACAAGAAGGGAGGACAGAATAAGAGAGAAGGTATGGACAAAATAGAATGCTGTTAAATGGAGTGATACATATCCAGATTTGAGGGAATCCGAATTAAGATAGTTCCAGAGGGAATGTTAGATAAGTCCAGGAGAAAAGTGAAAAAGTTAGTCAAGCCATTGAAGGAAAAAGAAAGCCAAAAAGATGCAAGATAACTAAGAAAGGAAAGAAAGCAGGGACTATTAGAAAGAGCGAGCAATAGATAAAGAGGTATTGACAACAATGCATTCATAATAAAACACATGACAACATGATGGGAGAGAGTCTGTGCCCGTAGTACGCTGTGTAAATCCCATTGTTAGTAGCTAACATTTTGATGCCACCTGGTTGGAACCAATGCTGAGGTCCTCTCCTTTAACATGTGAAATAACTTGGGAAGCAACTTTGCGACATATCTGTAGAAGGTCCCTGCCTTATAGTTCTGATTTCATTTGTGTTTTCTAATTTTACTCTATAAACTAAACTGCTTAGAGTGACTTCATTGAATAACCCTTCAAGAAACTATCCTTGTAGACTCAGCATGTTTAGTGGTATTTATGAGTGCATGGGCATGTGGTCCCTGAGCATGCTACCTCTACTTATCTGCCCCTGTGACCATGAGTTTGGTGGTTTCTGGCACACATCCGCCAACCAATTCCAATGGACTGTAATGGCAGGGGCCTAACTTCATAACTGTTGTCTCAAGGGGTTTTCACATGCAAATATTGGAACACCACTGCACTAATAATCATCAATTCTCTCTTTGGGGCACATCATGCAGCCGCTTTATGGGCTGATTAATGCTAAACCTCAGCAGATTGTGCCTCTTTGTATAGCCTAACTACACATAAACCAAAGCAGTGCAGTGGTAATGCCATCACTGGATCTGAATACATCAGTGTATTACTTTAATTTCACCTCTGAACATCGAGTGATGGAGACACATGTGAGCCACAGCAGTTGTTCCACGAGCAGCAATGAAAAGTCCCCATTTAAATTCCCAGGATGTAAGAATGTGGTCAAATACAGACTGCAAACGAAGAGGGGGCCGACCGAGGGTGCACTAGTGAAGCTTGTGAGGTCCTACTGTAATATGGGAAAACATGCTCCCTAAATGTCTACCTATGACCTTTAACCCCATTAGAGATTCAAAATATGCATGAGCAGACAAGGACTCAGCAAAGCTGGATAAGCACAAACCCTTCATTATTTGCCTGCTCGGGAATAAATAATACACAGTAAATCTGTCTACACGTTAAGTAGGGCAACCACTTTCTTCATGAAGACTACATGTTATTTCTATCAGTGGCTTACTCCAAATCCAAAAGGACAACAATAAGTATTGATTTGCATCTGGCACTTAATATAAGGGACAGTAAATGTGGTATAATAGAGCCAATTAAGAGAACACTGACTAAAGATTGTGATCGCATACAGAATAGGGGTGACCAATAGCATGACAAGGGTTGCAATCCAGGTGGGGCATATAATCTGGAGCACCTGCAAACCCTGAATTTCTCTGAGGTTCTGTGTTGGGGTACATGTTTCCTGGATCTAGGGCATGGATGGAGAATGTATTTTACAATAAATCAAGCCATAGGACACCAACCATACCTACTTGGTTGAAACAAGCAACCAAGTGTTATGCTATGGGGCCAGGGGCCATAACTCCTACCAAAGTCTCAAAAGAACTCCATGTCCAGCTCCAGATATCATCCTGGAGCAGTGAAGGTCTGACAAATCATATAGGGTAAGTTAGATAGCTGGCAGAATGAGGAGGGATGGGGGGAGTTAAAAAGGGTTTGAGGTAAGTTACAGGGTCATGAACCCTACCCGATCTGGGGAAGTTGTTATTCTAGGATGCATGCCAGTGCCAGTCCTACTCCAGAGGTGGATTAAGGGAGAGTGCCTTGTAGGAGAGTTTATTGTATACGACCACAGGAATACTGTCTCTTCCACAATGCAGTTAGTCTCTATTATGGCCAGTTCTATTTTGTGTTTTTCAGAGCTACAAATCCCACAATGTACCATGGTGAAACCCACACTGGAACAAGATGAATGAAATCGGGAGCAGGCATGGCAGGGACTGAGATCAGGCACCCACCACCCATCCTACCAACCCCAAACAGGCCCCAAGGAAATAATGGAGCAACAGAAAATAAACTCATAGTAAGAAGAGAATACAGTTGTGCAAGGAGGGACCCAGAACTTTTCCTCAGTTGTGAACCAAACTCACTAGCACCAGAAGCAACCACAGGGGAAACAGGCAGACCTAGCACATTGCTGCCTTCCCACACATGGAGATTGAAAAATAGGTGTGGCTAAAAGCCTTCTATAAGTCTTCCAGAGGATGACTCAACCCTCAGAAGGATACCTTAGTAAGAGATTGGTCAAGGGGAGCATGTGATCAAGGAGACCAATGGATTACAGGAGTGTTGGAAGTGAGTAAGCTACATATAAAAGCACAGAGGAGATTGAAGGGTGTTTTGCTGTTATCAGATGGAGCAGTGGTGGAACAAGAGGCCAGGTCAATGGTGTAGAGTGGATGATGTTCTAAGGAGAGTGTCATGAACCCAGGGCTTTGGGCAGTGGTCCACCAGTCCGTTTCCATGAAGACAGTCATGCCCTCAGAGTGTTACAGTCGCATGGCCACTGCTTCTACCATATATATGTAGAGGTGTGAGACTGTAGTGGTCTGTGAAGTAATTTGACACAAAGTTGTCTTGCAGGGATCAACAAGGCCAAGGTGCAATCTGAAATAGTGGTTCTACAGAAAGGAATAGGGAGGCAAAGCTATTGGTAATATTACAACAATGTTTTCATTGAAGAGGCAATGCTTTGTCTTTTGTGATATTTTGTAACATGTTCAAAAGCACTGGGAACTGTGGATTTCCACATTGAAAGGGAAATACGATACCTGCATAACAATGCATTACAAAATGCAAGCTGGCAAAGATTGTGTTCCAAAAGGGTTTCTGAATGTTGGGGAGAATTCTCCAAAATGGCTAATTTCCCTTACCTACTGAGTCCCTCAGCAGCTTTGCTCGATTTCTAGGATTTATGTTTTCACCTGGTAAGAGTGTGAGTCTTTTTTCCCACTCTTAGATGTGTTTTGCTGTGTGTGTTTAACATTTGTTGTGTTCATAGACTGTGGAGCCTCACCTACTCCATAGGCATCATCTTTTTACTGTGTGTTACACAGCACCTTCAGTGCAGTGACACAGGGTTGTCTTTTAGACTTCCCAACTCAGACTCCATTTTCTGGGACTGACTACTGTCTCTCAGAACATGTAGAGTTGCCATGAACTTTGTTACTCTCTTTTAAACCACAGACCCAGTACAAACTATCTTACATAGAGTACTGGAAAGGATTACTAGTTATCCCTTTTTGTGTGTCTCTCATGGAACATTGTTTCATTACATTTTCATTAAGACTTGGCTGGTGGCAGTGGTAACTACTCTATTTTTCCTGTGGTTATTGTAAATAGCCCTGGTATTGTTTTAGGCTATCTTGGTAGCCTCAAACTGAAACCTGCTGAACCATATTTGTTTTAATTTGGTTCTGGCTGGGTTTATTCACCATTTCTTCTTGTAAAAGTCTTTCTCGTGTTTTCTCTGTGCTCCAAACCAGGTTTGGTTCCTTTGTTCGGCATCCTTTCGCGGGCTTCTGCACGGAAGCCCTCCTTAGGCGCCTGAAAGTCTGGGTAGGCAGGATGTGAGGGAGGGGTTTTAGGACCCCTGCCAAGGGTTACCTTGGTAACCCAAGTCACACTCCTGTTTGATTGGCCAGGTGACTGTCCGACCAGGACAGCCACCCTGCTCTGTGATTGACAGCCAGGCTGTGTGAATGGGGGACAACTGCATAAAAAGCAGGTCTCTGGGGCAGGAAAGGCAGAGTCGCCACTGGATCGAGAAAACCAAAGAGAAGCAGACAGAGGAGGACCTCTACCACGACTGAACCTTGTGGTGAAGCCCTGCTGCGGGTCCAAATCTTCAAACTTCATCGACAGGGACGGTCTGCAAAGAATCTTCTCGCCTTGAGCTGGTGGGAACAACCAGTTCACCAAACTGCAAGCCAGGCCTCCCTCCTCTGGTCAAATTTGCTGTAGAGAGCTACAGTGAAGTGGATAGCCAGGAAGGTCGGATCCTGCTTGGGTTTTAAGGAACGCACCTTTTATTCGCCGTTTGGCTCTGCTGCTGGTTTCTTCCCTTGGCAGTGCAGGGCCCACCAGTCTTCCTACATCATGTCAGTCCGACAGTCACTTCAGGAACCGTGAGCCTGAAGGACCTGCCAGGAACATCCGCCTCAGCTACAGCTTCTTCTCCATTTAAGGTACTGTTCCAAATCCAGTTGTTCGTTTTGTCCTGCCGTGGTGAAAGTGTGTGAAACCTTTTGCCAATCCGAGGGCTTGTCCTTCTCTATTCCTTAAAGTAACTTTTCACCTGACCAAGTCGTTCTGAGCTCTTGGCAAAGAATTAACTGCAAACTACCCTGAACAGTGTGATCTTGAGCAAAATACTTTTATCCCATTGACTTTGTCCCCAAGCCTCTTGACTTGATCCCCTCACTGTAGCTCCTTTTTTTCTAGTTTGCCCTGCTTACTTACCTTTTGGTGCTGCTCAATTTTTGTCTAACCTTGTCTTTCCCTCCCTTTTAAATTATTGGAGTGCCATTTTGCTCACACTTCATTTTGAGCTTAACTTGTCCAGAATCTATTGGGAGTGGTGTGGTGTATTGAGACTGTAATTTCTAAACTGCTTGATAATAGTGAAGTGTTTAATAACTGATGTGTAAATACATGTATATTCTTTTACTCAGAAATCTTGAGTCAGTGTTTGTTTGAATCATAGTAATTGCTTTCCTTTGTGTAAGTATTGATACTGCTCAATTACTCTTGAGATAAGTCTGGCTGCTCAGCCATCACTACCACTTTACTGTCTAGTACAGGCTTGTACAAAAGGTAAATTTGTACTGTCACTTGTAGTCTTAATTGTGTGTGGTGTTCCAAAAGGGTACTGCATATAATTCTGCCTAACACTGAACAACAGTGTATTTGAAAGATTCTCAGTTGCAATGGTCTAGGATGGCAGTTCTGAAGTGTCCATTTTCTGTAGTAGATGGGTTGGAGGCAGACTTCTCACCTTTGACCTATCACATTTTCCTTTGTTTAAGCATGTGAATGATGACATTTCATGTGAGCTCACAGGGAAAATGTGCCCAAATTGCTTTTTCGTCTCCCACGGAGAATGTGTTGTTTTTGTATACGGCATGGAAGGTGGCAACATGTGGTTGTTGATTCTCATGTGGGAAATAACAGTACACACCAGACTTTTCTTTTTTTAGAGCTGAGCTGCCCCTATTCTTTTCTTCTTCTTATGGTCTGCTCAGTGACCTTTGCTGTCTATGCTGTATCGGTTGTGGTGATAGAGTTGACAAAAATGTTGATGAACGTCCCATAAAAGATGAACAGCGGATGTCATGTGCGATTTTGTATCACCTATGAAAAAGACTGAACACTTAAGCATGGAAAAGATATGAAGCTTGGTACCTGGGTAAAGTACTTGTACTTGGCAATTCTATAGCTTTGCATATGTACGCCCCAAACCTACCTTGCTCTGTCTTGTTCTCTCTCTACTCTCTCTCTCATTCTCTCTCTTACTTCACAGGCACACCCTCTCTCTCTCTTTAGCTCTGTGTGTCTCTCTCTTTTTCTTGCTGCAGTATCAAAGAAGATGTGTCAGAGTCTCAACCTAATATGAGTGGGCAGATCAGATTCCTTGCCAAATTCCATATTTTCATGTGATTATTCCGTCTCTTGCGCCTTGGCTGGTGGGGTCACAACTTTCCCATTCTAAACGTCCCCCTCCATCTCTGATTGCAGGTCTGACAACAGTGAATACATGAATAATTTTCTTGCCAAAGTTCATGAATCACTTAACCGAGATACCACTGTTTTTTGCGGTTAAAGATTGATACGTGTGGCTTTTGCACATACCCAAGTAGTATCTGTTTTCTACAATGCATACTGCTGCCATTTCTGTTGGTGAAAATCACCCAACAGATACATTCCTCCAACAGCCCCCACCCTGTCCAATCACTGCGACCAGTCCATGTCCCAAGGCCAATTCATAGTCCCTAAAATATTTAGGTTCTTGTGGGGTCCCCTGCTGGGGTTGGGAGAGCGAGCACGGGTCGCAGCAATAACAGGCCGACAGAGAGCTGTGCTGCGAATGTGTATCTTTATTCTGCTCCAACATGAACTGCCTAACCCTGCACCTCCCGGGTCACTTCCCTTCTCTTCCCGCCCGGGTCCCTCCCGCCCCCGTTGTCCAGGATACGTCAACATGACATCTCCCCCCTTTTTAAATGGTTACCACACTGTTCGCAACAGGAGATGGTCTGGTGAGCCTCTAGTCCATTTCCTCGATCCACCGGCTGGATGTTCCGGACTCGCTGTGGTCGTGTCAGCTCGGCCCTTGGTGACCGTCTGCTCTCGGCCGTCTCGGCTTCTGGATCTTGATCCGATTCCTCAGCTTCCCACGGATCCTCTCCTTGTTGATCACTGTATTCCTCATCTGGTGGGGCTTGTACCCTGCCGCTCAGGCGTCTTGTTCCGGGCGGTGGGAGTTCCTTGAAGTGGAACGAGTTCCGGGTTACCGCTCCCGTGGAGCCTTGTGCGGTGATCATCAACCCCTTCCTCTGGGTAACGACAAGGGTCTCTTCCCGAAATGCAGGCGTGTGTTTATGGGTCGAGGGCTGTCGAACCGCCACTACATCGCCTATGGGGATTTGGGATGTCTGGGCTTTTCTGCGGGGGTTGGTGTATTCCTTCATTCTGTTCTTTGCTGCTTGATCCCGCTCTTGGACCTCCGCATCCATTGCCGGGCGTGGTGCACTTGCCTCTGCTTGGGGAATTCGGGTTTGAGGGTTACGCCCAAACATGAGTTCGGCAGGGGTCTTCCCTGTGGTGCTATGGGGCGTTCCCCGGTAGTCCCGTAGTAGTTGATTGAGCACCTGTTCATATGGTGGTTCCGTGAGGCGTGCAATCTGTAGGGCCCACTTGAGATTGCCATAAATCGTTCGATCATCCCATTGGCTTGCGGCCACAGCGGTGTCACCTTTCGATGTCGGAACCCCAAGTACTCCGCAAACCGGGCAAATTGATGTCCACAGAACCGGGCCCCCTTGTCTGTCTTGAGCACCTTGGGCACTCCATAGGCAGAGAAAATGTGGTCGAGTGCTGTAATGACGTGATGCGCAGCCGTGGACGAGATCAGCTGTACTTCTGGATATCGGGAGTATTCATCCATCACCGCAAGGACATAACTTCCCCCCTCAATAGGCCCAAAGAAATCAGCGATCACCGCTTCCCATATGTTCTGCGGAAGTTCTGACATTTGTAGGGGCTCAAGATGTCGATTAGGTGTAATGAGGCAGCAGGTGGGGCATGCTCTCAGGGCGGCCTCTACTTGGGCATCCATTCGTGGAAACCAAACCTTTTGGCGCAGCATGCGCTGGGTGGAGACAATGCCTCGGTGGGTCTCATGTGCCAGGTTGATGACTTTCTCCCGCATGGTTGCTGGGATCACTAGCTTGCAGTCCTTGAGTAGGAGATGGTCCTCCGATACGGGTAGCTCTTCTTTCACAAGGAGAAGTCATTCCACATCTTCCCATGTTTGGCCTCCTGCAGCTTTTCCTCTCTCCTTAGCCCTCCTCCATTGTCCAGATGCGAGACCTTCACATATGATGCGGCATGCAGGGTCGTTCTCAGTTTCTCTTGCCAGTTCTTCTGTGTTAACCCCCTCCGGCGTGGTTTGGTGAACCAGATATCTGAGGTAGCGGTCTGCCACAGACGGTTCAGGTCTGCTCTCACTCCTCGGTCTTCTCGACAGGAAGTCAGAGGGGTTTTCACCCTTCCCTGGTCTGTGAATGATGTTGAAAGCGTAGTCTTGGGGATTGCCATATAGAAACAGTAACGCCTGGTGATCAGTGACTACCTGAAATGGCTTTCCATACAGGAATAAGTGGAAGTGTGTGCATGCCCACACCACAGCCAACCCTTCCTTTTCAGCCTGGGAGTAGGCTTGTTCAGTGGCGGATAAGCTGTGACTGGCATAGGCTACCACATGTCTCTGTTGTGGGTCTTTGGGATCAAATTGAGCCAGAATGTCCCCTAACCCCACAGGGCTGACATCAACTGTTAGTTCTCTTCTCCGGTTAGGGTTGTAGTAGGCCATGTTTTCCGCCTTTGTGACCCTCTCCCTGATGGTTTCGAAGGCTCCCTGACATGCACTGGTCCACTCAAATTTCTCGTTCTGGTGTATTGGTTACCCTAAAGGGCTCGCTGACCGAGGCGAAATCCTTGATGTATCTGCTGCACTAGCTGGCTAGGCCTAGAAATGATTGAAGTTCCGACACAATGATTGGTGCTGCCGTGTCATTCAGAGCCGAGACTTTATCCGGATCTGGGGTCATCCCCACCTCTGAGAACACGTGGCCAAAGAACTTGAGCGTGCTCTTCCGGAACTCGCACTTGTCCTTGTTGAGTGTGAGGTTTGCATCATGTACAGCTTTACACACCTTCATGAGGGTTTCGTCGTGGCTATTCAAGTCAGTTCCGAACACCAAAATGTCATCTGAGTAGTTGAGGCAGTTGGGGATGTGCTTTATGATGTTATGATCCTCGGCTTGAAAGATTTCTGCGGCTGACGACACCCCAAAGCTCAGCCTTTTATATCTGAACAAACAAACGTGAGTGACGAACGTGGTTATGTTGCGACTCTCGGGGTGTAAAACCAGCTGATGGTATCCCTTCTGGAGGTCTAATTTTGAAAACACCTTGGCTCCGTTTAAGATGGATCATGTCCGTTATTCGTGGTGCAGGGTATCTTTCACTGCAGATTGCTCGGTTGGGACGCCTCATGTCGACGCACAACCTGATAGCTTCCGATCCCTTCTTCGGGACAGGGACAATGGGAGAAACCCAGGTGGTTGCTCCCGAGGCCTTTTCAATGATGTCCTGTTCTAGCAATTTCTTTAACTCATCCTCCACCTTTTGTTGAATGTTGACTGGGATCCCTCGGTATGGCTGAGCCACTGGGCATATGGAGTCGTCTATGTGTAATTTCACTTGTCGGTTCTTGAGTTTCCCAATCCCTCTGAATATTCTTGGGTATAAGTTGTCAATCATGTCAATCGGGTCGATGTACTTGTGGACCATGATGTTGTATAAGATGTGTATCAGGCCCATGTCTGCGGCTGCCTTGAAACTCAGAACACATCCGCTGTCTGTTTCGGTGGCCAGGACGTGAATTGGAACTTTCATCTCTTGCCCCTTGTAGCGGCATAGCCCGCTGAACAGTCCTACGCACTTGAGGGGAGTTTTTGCACCATAGGCGTAGATATCAACAGTGGCTGGCTGGAGCTTTGGTTTCGGGGTTAGTTCGGCATATACTTCTTCACTCACCACGTTGACGGTGGCGCCAGTATCAATGAGGAATTCCGTTGGTCTTTCCTGCAGCTTGATGATGAGGGTGGGGCTATGAGCCGTGGCTGTGGGATTTCCTAAGGCGTAAACGTATGCCTTCTTCTTTTGATCACTCCCAGAAGAAGTAGGGTCCGATTCGGTGGGGGATTGTTCGACCAAATAGCGGGCATGGCGCCTTGATCTTCTTTCGGGTTTAGCCCGTGCATGAATTGTCTCCTTTCTCTCCACTTTTGTCGGTCGTCGCCGGAGTCCTTATCTCTCTGGTCACTTCCGAGTTGACTTGAAGGGTTGGAGGTGCTTGGGGTCGAGTGAGTGCTTGGTGTCCCCCCATATCGACTCCTCGAGCGAGTGGTGTTGTCTCGGGGCCTCTCTCTCCCTCGATCCCTGAACAGTCTGCACACCGCTTTGAAGTGGCCTTCTCCACCGCACGAGGTGCATCATTGTCCTAAGGCCGGGCATGTCCCTTCATGGGGGTAATCAAACCCACACTTGTAGCAGAATAGTTCTTCTGGCTTTTTGTCTAGGTGTAATTTGTTCAAATTTTCGCCCAGTGGCGTGCTCCCAAAATGTTCTACTTGAGAGTCAATGGCTCTTTCGACCCTGGCCAGTGCGAGTATTTCCTCTAGCGTGCGGGACTTCTGGAGCAGTTTCCTGTGGAATATTTGGGACTCGCAACCCGATATTATTTGAGATCTGAGGGCTTCAGTGTTCGAATAATTCGCAAAGTCACAGTGTTTGAGCTTTGTGCGAAGTTGCATCACATAGACGTCCATGGTCTCCCCTTTTGCCTGCTTTGTGGTATGGAACAGGTGTCTTTCGTAGTCTACATTGGTGGGGGGCGCGAATATGCTGCCAGGGCGTCTTTTAGTTTCTGTATGGAGTCTATGGAGTCCTGGGGCATTTCGTCTATGATGTCTCGGGTGGCAGAGCCGACCGCTAGCTTTAGTAGACACACTTGCCTTGCATCCGCCACTGGCCCTGTGGCCCCCATGTATAGGTCAAAGTCCCAAATCCATTTGGTCCACCTGGGACCCATGTTGCTTGTGTCCGTCACATCAAAGGCTCCAGGCATCTGGGCAGCCAGTGTGTCTGGCAGTTGGTAGGGCACCTGATCCAGCATTTGATTTACGGGTGCTGGGGGCCCATTTCCTGGAGCTCCTGTGCCTTGAGTTGCATCCTGATCAGACATGGTGATAGGAGCGTAGCTTCCCTACGTGTGATTCTGCTGTTGTGGTGTGATGGCCGCCTTCTGAGGCACGAGCACCATCAATGAGCACCACGCCGGCTGAAAATGTGCTTCCCTGGCTTCACTTCCCTTGTGTGAGGCCCCACGTGTCTCTGGCGTGGGCCTGGCCTGGCCTTAGGCCCTGAGTTGTGGCTGTGCGAGGGCCTTCTCTCTCTCCTTGCGTGGGTCAGGACTCGACCGTGACCATGCACTTGGCCACGTGTGTGCTGTATGGAGGAGGGGCCTGCACCGTACCTTGCCGCATATTGTTACATGCACGTGAGCTTTTCGGCTTCTCCGTGTTCACCGCTGCAGCCCAGATCTTCTCTCCGTGACTCGATCCTGAGAGGGGAGGAGCCTAGACGAGCTCCCTCTCCCCGCGTCCTGTCTGTCGGGGCTCCGTGACACCCCGGTGCTGCGGCGATGCCACGCGCTTCTTAGCTGCTGCTGGCACCGGTCGGCGAGCGTTCCACTCGCTGTTGCATGCGGATGCACGGCGCTCGTCTCTCTCTTGCCGGGGAACCTGCCGCTCCTCATCCCATCCTCGTCACCATTGTGGGGTCCCCTGGTGGGGTTGGGAGAGCGAGCGCGGGTCGCAGCAATAACAGGCCGACACAGAGCTGTGCTGCGAACGTGCATCTTTATTCTTGCTCCAACATGAACTGCCTAACCCTGCCCCTCCCGCGTCACTTCCCTTCTCTTCCCGCCCGGGTCTCTCCCGCCCCCATTGTCCAGGATACGTCAACATGACAGTTCTGCAGCATGTTCAGACATGATTTATATATACTCGACTGTATTACAATAACCAGACTACATGTAGCTTTGCAGTGCTCTCCTCCTCTGCCTACGTGAAATGACAAGAGACTAAGAACATTTGTCACATGCTCTCCTCCACCTGTAAAATAGCATGTGAGCAAGAATGATTTTGCATGCTCTCTTCTCCATCTGCACACATTATGCTCCTAAAAGTGTTTTGGTGTGCTCTCACCTCTGCCTATAAAATGATTGTGAGACTCTCACTGTCTATCAATATGCTGAGAATATTTTAATGTGATCTTGCCTATGAATCCAAAATGAGTGTGTGTCTAAGAATGCTTTGACAAATTCTTTTTCCACCTACAAAAATGATGTGGTCCTTAGAATGTTTTGGCATGCTCTGCTCCTCATATAATTATTTGAGTACACATACCTTTTCTTTCTGCATACGTCACCACTGTCTATAAAAATAGCATGAACCTAAAAATACATTAAAACTTACAGCAGACTGGTTTTTTTTTGGGATCAGAGGTTTAGGACAATACCCTATACAACACGTACTATCTACAAAAAAGTCCTAATTCCTCTATAAAAACTCATCCTTAAGGTTCCAAACCTGTGTGTTTAGAAACCTTATGAACTACCATCCTCGGTTGCAACAAATGACTCTCACAATTCTATTTTGGAAACATATATATATATATATATATATATATATTTTTTTTTTTTTATTGCAAAATTATTCTTTTAAAACGTTTTTATTAAAAAACTTATCAACCACATTGAATCATAATGTGCTAAACAAAGGAGACTGAAATGGAAAAGTTAATAAGCTAAAGAGGTAGTCCTAGATTAGGACCCAAAAAATTCCTATAAAGTCTATATACTTGTCAATTAGAGACCAACACCATTAGTAAACAAAAAAACAATTACTTGAAAGAAAATATGTTTTTCTATGTGGTTGCTATCGACACTACAAAACAAAACATCCAATTGCATACTCAACTGTTAAGACGGATTTCTGAACTCTGTCCTGGTGGCGCAGAAGTTCAGAAGGCCAACCTAATTACTTGGAACAGGGTAACCTCTGGACGAGCCAGACCAATCAAGGTAGCGATCGCGGCGGTCAAGACTAGGTCTCAAGAGGGGTGAGGGTGACTGAAAGCCCACAATGAGCACACAAAGCAAGATCACTTACAAACTACTCCAAACAGTTGTTATATTAAAAATATATACACATTTATTCCAAGGCCTTTAAAACAATGACCGTAGCGAGAAAATCACAATATAACGATAGTAAACCAACACATACCATATCAACACAATATATATACAAATACGACAGTCTCAAGCGTTAGATGCACAAAATGGATAGTCCACCTAAAAGGGAAGGAAGACAGGCAGTGCGAAATAATGCTTAGACCCAGTTCGCCTTCAGAGGCACCTAACTAGATGGAAGTCCGAGCCCTGCGAAGAGTGGAGCCTTGTGCTCAAAAGTACCTGCATGCGCTGGTGCCAACGGGCAAAAGGAGAAGGTCTTCGAGGGAAATCAGGCAGTTCAGTTTAGTGCACAAAAGAAGAAGAACACGTTCCGCGACTCAAGCGCAGCCTCCCCAGTGGGCAGAAGCAGAGCGCGAGTACGGAAAAGGGTGCTGTTGGACACAGCGGGGAAAAGCAATGGGCTCCTGCAGGAGGGCGACCAGATCCTAGCTATGCTACTCACCGGTCCCCGATGCAAGCAGACCCAGGCTTCTCCGTGTCAGTTTCAGCAGCTGGCAGGTTCAGAAGAGCAGGGAACGCCTCGTCGTCGTGTTGAGTAAAAAGACGTCCCAATCGAAGAAACCCGCACAGTTTGTTACCACAGCAGGGCAACGGAGCGGCCGTGTGTATCTGAGCCAAATGTACACTACTCACTTCAGACCTGGGAACGCCAAGTGTACGAAGCATGTGAGAGTGACAAGGATTCGAAATACTACACAACCTGGCGGCGGTTACAGAGCAAGACTCCCGTGTAAACTGGTCAGTCAGCTGGAAGGCCCAGAGACCCTTCCGAAGGCTTACTGGCAGGAGATGGTGAAGATGCCGAGAATAGCTGTTCCCGCTATTCCAAGGGTCGAAGTACCAGTACAGGCCTTCTGGTTCGATCAAAGGTGAAAAGGGTTTCACAAGGCGACAGCAGTGCAGAGGAGAAGTCCTTCAGCGGGTCACCAGCGATTCCTCGGTCCAGCCTCTTGGTTGCAGGATACTTGGCTCCTGTATTCCTTCGTTCGTGAGAACTCAGGAGATCGACATGGTAGTGGTGTTTCCAGCCCCCTCTTATCCACGGTTCCCTTCGCGCCAAAATGAAGGGGACCCAATGGGAGATCCGCTCATCAACACTCACACCATTCGTGGACCAATCACGGACCACGGTGGTCCCAGGCATTCACACCACCCTACACTCTCTGGCACCCAGGATGTGTATTGGGACCAGACATCCCAGCCCACATCCTGGAGGCACACACAAGACATGTAGAAGCCTGCGAAAGCATCCGTGTTTAGCGGGAAAGTACATGCCCAAATAAGGAAGGCCCCGGGTCGGCTCGACCTGGGGAAGGTGAAGGGAGCAAGACGGTCAGCGGACAGGACAAAGGAGCCTCGTGGTCTGGCCATTTTGGGAGCCAGGCCACCATTTTGGGTTAAGCGCGAGAAACGCGCTTAGAACGCCAAAAGGAGCTCAAAACACAAGAAACGATCGCTGCCACCATTCCCGTCCCTGAATCACTTGCACCGATCAGATACAATCCTAAACGAGTATCTAGGGCCTGTAGAAGGCTAGAGACCCAAGAGAGCTGTAACTTAGCTTACAGTGCCCTCTTGTGTCATGTTGCACGAAAGCCGCAACATGATAAAAGAAACTACGGGAAACAGCATTCCCCGGTACTGACTGTCTTAAGGGCATGTCAGTTTCCCCGTAAGAAAGGAGCGAAAGCCCAGAGGAGTGCGGCAGAAGGCTGCACTTCTCTGGCAAAGTCAAGAACAAGGTGAAAAACAACAGCAAAAAGTTTAGGGGTTGCCACATGGAAGGAAAATTACCTACAATTACGAAATCTTTCCTAACACTCGCCCCTCCCAGACTATGGACAGGGGGAACTAATCCACCCCTGGATGAGTCTCTTGTTCAGGTCGGTTAAACATTCTGGACAACCCATCAGCATTGCTATGTTGGACACCTGGCCTATGCTCAATAGTGAAGTCGAAGCCTTGTAGACTTATGGACCACCTAAGCAACTTTGGATTCTCCCCCTTCATGTTCATTAGCCACTTTAAGGGCTTATGGTCAGTTTGCACAGTGAAGTGGGTCCCATAGAGGTAGGGCCTCAGCTTCCTTAGGGCCCACACAACAGAGAAACATTATTTCTCTACCGTGGACCATCTGAGCTCTCTGTCCTTAAGCTGGCGGCTAATAAAACCAATAGGGTGTTCCTTACCCTTCTCATCTACTTGTGATAGTACAGCTCCTATCCCAGTGTCAGAGGCATCCGTCTGCACGATAAAAGGTCTTTGATAATCAGGGGCCCTGAGGACAGGGGCCTGGCACAAGGAGTCTTTTAAGCCATTGAAGGCCTTCTCACACTCATCGGTCCAAGTTACCTTCTTGGGTTTCTTCGGAGTTGTGAGGGCAGTCAGAGGGGCAGCTATGGTGCCATAGTCTGCCACAAAATTGCGGTAATACCCCGTGAGTCCTAAGAAGACTCTCACTTGGGTTTGCGTAGTGGGGGTAGGCCTGTCTTGTACTGCTTGTACTTTACTGGGAAGAGGCTGTATCCTCCCTCCACCTACTTCATGTCCAAGGTAAACCACTGAGCCTTGTCCAATCTGGCATTTACTAGCCTTTATGGTCAGGTGTGCTTTCTGAAGAGCCTGGAGCACAATCCTGAGGTGTTTCACATGGTCTTCCCAGATGGCACTGAAAACTGCTATATCGTCCAGATATGCAAGACAGAATTCGTCCAACCCATTCAACACATGATTCACAAGCCTCTGGAAAGTGGCAGGTGCATTCTTCAACCCGAACGGCATTACCCGGAATTGGTAAAGGCCGTCTGGAGTAGAAAATGCTGTCTTCTCCTTGGCATGTTCTGCTAAAGCTATTTGCCAATAGCCAGCAGTGAGGTCAAACGTGCTGAGGTACTTGGAGGCACCCAAAGTATCCACCAGCTCATCTGTTCGAGGCAAGGGGTGTGCATCTGTCTTGGTGACAGCATTCAGAGCCCTGTAATCCACGCAGAACCTCAATTCAGAAGTGCCTGCCTTTGGAACCAAAACCACAGGGCTGGACCAAGGACTACTAGAGGGTTCAATCACCCCAAGGTCTAACATCTTGTTGACCTCGGTCTTAATATAAGACCGTACTTTGTCTGACATCCTGTATCCCCTACTTTTGGTAGGTACACTGTCTCCTGTGTCAATGTTATGTTTGCACCAAGGTGTCAAACCAGGCGACTGTGAAAACAGGGGGGAAAACTGCCTAAGCAAACTTTTCACCTCAGCCTCCTGATCAGAAGTCAGGTGAGGGGCCACTCGGACACCCTCAAAGGAGCTATCTGAAGGACCGCTTTGGAACAGGTCGGGGAGAGGTTCAGACTCCTCTTCCTCAACATCTGAAGCCAGTAGCAGTGCTGCGATTTCGACTCTTGGGACGAAAGCCTTCAGCCTATTCACGTGAAACACTTTTGGAGCCTGTCCAGGCCTTCCAAGGTCCACTAAATAGTTAACCTCACCCAGGGGCTCCACCACTGTGTAAGGGCCTGACCATTTGTCCTGTAAAGCTCGAGGCCTTATGGGATTCATGATCAGGACTTGCAGACCAGGTGTAAAGTTGATGAGGGAAGCTTTCTGGTCGTACCAATGTTTCACCAGCGCTTGTCCTGCCTTCAATTTATCACTAGCCAAGCCCATCAGAAGTACCATCAGTTTTCTGAGCCCTAGCACATAATCAACTACGTTGGTAGTAACAGGGGGAGTGGGCATCTCCCATCCCTCTTTGACGATGGCTAAGGTTACCCGTACGGGATGACCGAACAGAAGTTCGAAGGGGCTGAAGCCAACACCCTCCTGTGGTACCTCTCGGTAGGCAAACAGTAAGCATGGTAAAAGAAGATCCCATTTTCTTCTCTGAGGTTCCTCCAGAGCCCCAATCATGCTCTTTAACGTTCTGTTGAAACGTTCCACCAGACCATTGGTCTGGGGGTGGTATGCAGAAGAGAACTTGTAGGTGACCCCACATTCTTTCCACATAGCCTGCATATACTTCGACATAAAGTTGCTGCCACGATCCGACACAACTTCTTTAGGGAAGCCAACCCTAGTAAATATGCCAAGTAAAGCTTTTGCAACTGACTTGGCAGTTACAGTTTTCAATGGGATGGCCTCAGGATATCTGGTTGCATGGTCGACCAGCACCAGGATAAACCTATTGCCCGAGGATGTTTGCGGGTCAAGGGGACCAACGATGTCGATCCCTACCCTTTCAAATGGTACCCCCACAACTGGGAGCGGTACCAACGGAGCTTGGATTGTCGCGCCAACCTTACCAGACAACTGCCAGGAGGCACAACTCCTGCAGTGACTTTCTACTTGCACCCCCATCTTGGGCCAGTAGAAGTGCATGGATAACCTTTGCTTGGTCCTCTTCATACCAAGGTGACCAGCAAGGGGAACTTCATGCGCCAACTGCAGGAGGAAGGGCCTAACAGCAAGGGGAACCACCAACCTCCTATGGTCTCCTTCTGTAGACTCTGTGGGCTCACTATACAGGAGTCCACCTTCCCAATAAATCCTATGCGTCCCAGGAGGTTCACCCTCAAGCTGGGAGCAGGACTGTCTCCTTAGGCCTTCCAGAGATGGGCACTCACGTTGGCCTTTACTGAATTCGTCCCTATCAGGACCTCCTTCAACTAACAAGTCTTTTAGTTCAGGATGATCGTTGGGGTCAAATACTTCAGGCATCGCCACCTCCTCGTCAGGCCCGGGCGATTGACCAACTTCCTCCACCGCAGTGGTAGGCGAGCTCGGGGGAATATTCTCTTTCCCTCGTCTTGACTTGTCGACTCCTTTCGCCTTGGGTTTCCCCTTCTGCTGGGGCAGCGTATTGGTCTTGGCCAATGCTGCCCGTGCTTGAGACCGTGTGTAGGGTCTTTCGGCAGTGTCTCCTACGAGCCCTAAAGCTCTGAGATCATTACCTAACAAGACCTTTCCCGGGACGTTTCTCTGAATGCTCACTGGAATCCTGACTGCTGTACCATTTAAAGTAAGATTTACAGGTATTACTGGGAACATACGGAGTGGGCCGTCAGCCAACTTAGTGGGCATCAGAGTAGCTCTGGCAACTTCCTCTGAGTCTACCAACGTAGAATCCACTACAGTGCGACTGCACCCACTATCCCTAAGAGCTGGAGTATCTACTCCATTGATCAGCACACTGTCTTTAAAGTAGTGCTTGGTATTATCCGGAATCCTAGCATAAGCCTCTGCGACTTTAGGCTCCCAGGAACCCAGGGAAACTAAAACTACCTCAGCCTCTATCCCGCTGGGAAATGAGTCTGAGGAGAAGGATGCTCCTGTAATCTCTTCTTCCTCGTAGGAGGACAAGGCCAGATTAGCGGAGTGGACCCCCAAAGGTCTAACCTTACACTGGGGATCCCCCTTCACATGGTCAGTTGCTCCACAAGCAAAACAAGATCCATTGGTTCTGTTTACATAGGGAGGCTTATTGTAACCAGAGTTCTGTTTCGGAGGCTGACCTCCACTACCCTGTGAGTTCTCTTGTGTCTTACCCTTATTTTTCTTTTTGTGGCCCTTATGAGAAGAAGATTTATCAGATTCTCCACCCTCCTTATCTTTGGACTTTTTCCCTTCCTCCTGCTTACCAGGATGAGTTTTGTCCTTATGGGACACTCGATGTGACACCCATAAGTTGGCTGCAATGGCCAGCTTCTTAGGATCTATCTCCTTCGAATCGGCCAAATGCTGCTTAAGCTCCGGGGAAGAAGATGCAAAAATGTGTTCCAGCATGACAAGATTTATCATGCCTTCGAAGGTAGAAACCTTATAACCTTCGACCCAGCCAGTTAAGTTTTTCAAGGACTCAGTGACATAAGATACCCAAGTACCACCTTCCTTTTTCTTATACTCTCTGAAACGTTTCAAATATTGGGCCGGAGTCTTCCCAAACTTAAAAATGAGAGTTTGCTTTAACATTGCGAAATCAGCTCGCTCAGCCTTCGACATTTCCATAATGGCACTACAGCCAGAATGGGGCAGTCTGCTGAGTAACCAGGCAATCTTATCAGCATTGTCAACTTGTTGAACTTCGCATGCATACTCAAACACATTCAGCCAGTCCATAATGTCATTCCTTTCCTCATACACACTGAGCAGATCTTTCGGAAACCGTGGATGAGAGGAGGGCCCAGACCCATGTCCAGGACCCTTGGACCCATGTGCAACCTGAAGCTTGGCCAGTTCCAACTGGTGATCCCTGTCTTTTTGTTTTTCTGCCTGTTCGATTTTTAGCTATGCTAAATTCAAGCTCCTGCTGCTTAAACCGCAGCTCTTGCTTCTTGAATTCAAGCATAGCTTCCCCTTCAGCACTGGCAGAGGAAACATTAGACATCTCGTCCTCCCTGTCCTCGTGGTCGTGATGGATCAGTGCAGCGGCAGAACCGTCGGTTCTACCAGTGAGAGCAGCCCCACCTCCTTCCGCACTGTCCTCAGAAGTTATAGCGTCAAGCTGCGCTTCTTGCCACGCCACGATTCTTTGGATCATTTCCAATTTCGTGCCTTGAGAGGAAACACCTCTCTCCGCACACATCTTTTTCAATGTTTCTGATTTGGAAGCATTTAAAGTTAACAAGGTATTTGTTTCCATACTGTTAGATAGGACTATGGCCTTTTTAAAGTTATACTACAACAATTCACTACGTGTCCTGGTTGGAATAACCTGAAATGCCTTAGTTCGTGCGCAACACTGGATACCTTCAGTCGTATCCCACCGCTGTACACCAATTTGTTAAGAGGGATTTCTGAACTCTGTCCTGGTGGCGCAGAAGTTCAGAAGGCCAACCTAATTACTTGGAACAGGATAACCTCTGGACGAGCCAGACCAATCAAGGTAGCGATCGCGGCGGTCAAGACTAGGTCTCAAGAGGGGTGAGGCTGACTGAAAGCCCGCAATGAGCACACAAAGCAAGATCACTTACAAACTACTCCAAACAGTTGTTATATTAAAAATATATACACATTTATTCCAAGGCCTTTAAAACAATGACCGTAGCGAGAAAATCACAATATAACGATAGTAAACCAACACATACCATATCAACACAATATATATACAAATACGACAGTCTCAAGCGTTAGATGCACGAAATGGGTAGTCCACCTAAAAGGGAAGGAAGACAGGCAGTGCGAAATAATGCTTAGACCCAGTTCGCCTTCAGAGGCATCTAACTAGATGGAAGTCCGAGCCCTGCGAAGAGTGGAGCCTTGTGCTCAAAAGTACCTGCACGTGCTGGTGCCAACGGGCAAAAGGAGAAGCTCTTCGAGGGAAATCAGGCAGTTCAGTTTAGTGCACAAAAGAAGAAGAACACGTTCCGCGACTCAAACGCAGCCTCCCCAGTGGGCAGAAGCAGAGCGCGAGTACGGAAAAGGGTGCTGTTGGACACAGCGGGAAAAGCAATGGGCTCCTGCAGGAGGGCGACCAGATCCTAGCTATGCTACTCACCGGTCCCCGATGCAAGCAGACCCAGGCTTCTCCGCGTCAGTTTCAGCAGCTGGCAGGTTCAGAAGAGCAGGGAACGCCTCGTCGTCGTGTTGAGTAAAAAGACGTCCCAATCGAAGAAACCCGCACAGTTTGTTACCACAGCAGGGCAACGGAGCGGCCGTGTGTATCTGAGCCAAATGTACACTACTCACTTCAGACCTGGGAACGCCAAGTGTACAAAGCATGTGAGAGTGACAAGGACTCGAAATACTACACAACCTGGCGGCGGTTACAGAGCAAGACTCCCGTGTAAGCTGGTCAGTCAGCTGGATGGCCCAGAGACGCTTCCGAATGCTTACTGGCAGGAGATGGTGAAGATGCCGAGAATAGCTGTTCCCGCTATTCCAAGGGTCGAAGTACCAGTACAGGCCTTCTGGTTCGATCAAAGGTGAAAAGGGTTTCACAAGGCAACAGCAGTGCAGAGGAGAAGTCCTTCAGCGGGTCACCAGCGATTCCTCGGTCCAGCCTCTTGGTTGCAGGATACTTGGCTCCTGTATTCCTTCGTTCATGAGAACTCAGGAGATCGACATGGTAGTGGTGTTTCCAGCCCCCTCTTATCCACGGTTCCCTTCGCGCCAAAACGGAGGGGACCCAATGGGAGATCCGCTCATCAACACTCACACCATTCGTGGACCAATCACGGACCACGGTGGTCCCAGGCATTCACACCACCCTAGACTCTCTGGCACCCAGGATGTGTATTGGGACCAGACATCCCAGCCCACATCCTGGAGGCACACACAAGACATGTAGAAGCCCGCGAAAGCATCCGTGTTTCGCGGGAAAGTACATGCCCAAATAAGGAAGGCCCTGGGTCGGCTCGACCTGGGGAAGGTGAAGGGAGCAAGACGGTCAGCGGACAGGACAAAGGAGCCTCGTGGTCTGGCCATTTTGGGAGCCAGGCCACCATTTTGGGTTAAGCGCGAGAAACACGCTTAGAACGCCAAAAGGAGCTCAAAACACAAGAAACGATCGCTGCCACCATTCCCGTCCCTGAATCACTTGCACAGATCAGATACAATCCTAAACGAGTATCTAGACCCAAGAGAGCTGTAACTTAGCTTATAGTGCCCTCTTGTGTCATGTTGCACGAAAGCCGCAACATGATAAAAGAAACTACAGGAAACAGCGTTCCCCGGTACTGACTGTCTTAAGGGCATGTCAGTTTCCCCGTAAGAAAGGAGGGAAAGCCCAGAGGATTGCGGCAGAAGGCTGCACTTCTCTGGCAAAGTCAAGAACAAGGTGAAAAACAACAGCAAAAAGTTTAGGGGTTGCCACATGGAAGGAAAATTACCTACAATTACGAAATCTTTCCTAACATCAACTAAACACATAAAATATATCATTAGCATCTTTGGTAAAACCACAATTCTGATGTCTAATCTGGAAGCACCTAAATCAGTAACGGGATTCTTTAAATCGTTCTAAGTACATATCAGCTTTTAGTGCCTTATTGGTAATGTGACACCATTCTCACAGATACATTAACCCGACATGTTTCTTTCCCATTTTCCTTAACAAAGATTGATAACGGGAAATACATCAGGGGATTACTTTACAAGCAACCATTGGCATGTCGATTACTGAAGATGTTCAGTATACATACTGTGCAACTTAGTACAAACGAGAAGCTAGCTCTTTTAGGGTGGCTTCTTTTACTGTAAAGTGCCAGCCTTACTGCCAACTTGTAAATAGTCACAGGGGTAATGACAGAGTCTTCTTGTAGTAGAAGGTCTGCTTTCTTATGCTGGAATCTTATTTTGAAGTGGCGGCCCGAGCGGACGTTACTCTAGTGGCCGTGACCATGTGGAGCCGGGCAGAGTTGTTTCTCTGTCGACGTGCTGTTTTACTGGTAACACTCGGTTTCAGTGTATGTCTTCCTCGCCGTATATGCGAGCTCTTCCCAACACCTTCTCAGTCGCGCGTCCGTGCCTAAAAATACCTTGACATGTTCCCTCCCAACCTAAAAAAATGATGTGTGCACATCAAGGTTTTGATATGCTCTTCTTCACCTTTACTTTCCAGCCACAAGAATGCCTTTGTGTGTTACACCATCTATCCATGAAATTATTGTGTGATTAAAGAATCTTTTGGCATGTTCTCTTCCCACCAACAACAATGAAGTGAACCTAACACTGTTTTTGCATGTTCTATTCCTGCCACCAAATGATGTGCATATAAGAATGTTTTAGAATGCTATATCCTTATCTATGAACTGAATGTGTGACTGGAAATATGTTGGAGTGTCCTTTTAACACCTTAAAAATTACATGTGGGGGGCGTGGCCAGCTACCGAACGATGCGGACGTGAGCCTTCGAGCTCCCGGCCCCGCTACATACATCCTGCTTAAATCGCCTGCCATCCGGGTCGAACGATAATTATTAATCACACCATCGGCGAGGGGAACCGCTACTGGGAATTTTCGTGAGAAAATCGTAGCGAAAAGTGCGACGGCGAGGCGTCCGGAGGACAGAGATCTCCCCGAAGTGTCGATGTAAACCTGCCTACGCAGCAAAGATACGAGATTGTGAACGGACGCCGGCTAAAGGAGATGAGAGGTGCAGAGAGCGGACCTGGGGCATCCCCCGACGCAGAGGGGGTGCGGGTGAACAGTAATAGACGGTGAGGCACGGAGCGGGGCTACGTGGGGGTTGCCCGCAAGAGGAAGGCCGCCTCGCCTCCACCCCGACACCCGTCCCGCTGAGGGGGGTGGCAAGCTTCCCGCTCATCTGCCAGACGGTCCGGGAGAGAGAAAGTGTTACGCCTGAATAGGACGCACACGAGGACTGGCCCGGTCAAAGGGGCAGTGATCACGGCTGAGCCACCGCATGAATGTAAGTGAGAAGCCTGTAAAAGAAGAGCCTGAGGCGCCTCAAACCAAGACTTGTCCCCGTGCCAAGCCCTAACTGGCCCCCAGCACACAGCCGCCCAAATCAAAAGGTGTTCATCGGACATCGGACTCACTGGCAGCACATGCTACGCAGAAACTCCAGTGTAAAGACCTCTGACATGGGGAAAGAAAAATCCAGGAAAACCGGTACTCAAATCAAAATTGATCAATTCACCACTGCCGCAGCGAATGCACCGATAGAGCAGGACTGCAGTGAAACAATGGAGGAGGAAACAGGAGCAATTTCTTTGAAGGACATTATGGTGGCGATTGCCGATTCCCGTGCCTCCATGGAACAGAAAATCGATGGGATAAGCGTGGATGTCTCGCTGTTACGCAATGATCTCCAAAAATTGACGTCCCGCACCGGTGAGGCTGAGCAGCGTATATCTGGGACGGAGGATGGACTAAGGAGCCTGGAGCAACAACTCCACAGAACCACGGCCCGCCTGAAGGTACTGGAAGTGAGAGTAGACGAAGGAGAGGGCAGGTCGAGACAGAACAATGTACGCATCCTAGGCTTGCCTGAGAAGGCCGAAGGTGACTGCATGGAACTGTTCCTGGAACAATGGCTCATCGACCTGTTCGACAAAAAGAGCTTCTTCAAATTCTTCTCGATAGAACAAGCTCACTAAGTCCCCACGGGGCGTCCCCCGCCTGGATCCCCGCCATGCACGGTGGTGGCACGGTTCCTGAATTACTGAGATCGGGACGCATTGTTGCAAATGGCACGCACGAGGGGCTCGATCAACCATAATGGCTCCAGAATTGCCATATTTCCGGACTATACAAGAGAAATGCAAAAGGCGAGGCAATCATTTGAGCAAATCAAAAGACAGCTGCGCTCTCTAAATGTCAAATATGGCCTAATCTTTCCAGGCCAACTGAACATTTTCCATAAAGGGATGACGGTCCACTTCACTGACCCTAAAGAGGCATGGAGGTGGGCAGAACTACATATAGATGGCGACTGGAGACCGAATCGAAGAAGCAGACCCGCGCATTCTGGAAATCCTCCGGCAAGAGACCCCCCCCAGACCAGCCACCGAACCGTGATGACATTATGCCACCACTTGTGGGGGAGGGCTGAGACGGGAGACAAGGCAGCAGCGATCACCCAAAATGGCAGGACCCATAGCAGAGAATCGACATCCAATGGAAACAATGCAACAAGGTATTTGACACGGATGTGGAAACATATAGCGGCTGTTTCGGACACTCGCACCCCCATAGTTACGTGGGAACAGTTATAGAAGTTGTAGGGGTTGTTAACTGTTGTCCGAGCAAACCATTGGCGAGCTCGGACTGATATTCAGGTGACAGATACTTCATGTTGGGGTGGAGTATGGGGAGAGGGTAGGGGAGTTTGAAATTGCATCAAAAATTATTTGTTTAGTTCCTTGTTTTAAAATGGCCCGTGGCTCCACTCGGGCACAGAAGTTACAGCACGCTATAGGTAAGGAGCTGGCTCCCACCGGAGAGATAAAGTTCACTACCACACGACACACACAGCACAACCCGCCACCCCCAATGCCTATCTGATTTGATGGAATCCAACAACAGGAATAACACCAAGTCCATTAAGATTATGACCTGGAATGTGAACGGGCTGGGCAGTAGCATTAAGAGGCGTCTTGTTTTACAACAACTGAATCGACAGGCACCAGACGCAGCCTTCCTAACGGAAACCTATCTAGCGGGCATGAACTGCAACCTTTTCAAGCGATCAAATTACCGCATAGCATTGCACTCAGGCTTTTCCATGGGGGCCGGGGAGTCCTGATCCTAATACACAGGCGATTGCCCTTCAAACTGTTAACAGTTGCACAGGACACGGGAGGCCGATATGTACATATAACCGGGAATCTCTGGGGATGCTCTGTATCAATGTTAGCCATTCATGCCCCACTGACCTTATTTATCTCCCTATACGACGACTTAACACCCGTAATCACTGCAGATCCCTCGAGCTTGGTGATAATGGGGGGAGACTTCAATGAGGTAATGAACCTGGAGCTTGATCGCACACATGTCCGCACGAGAAACCCCTCCACGCGCACTAAATTAGCCACATTTACGGATGCCATGGGACTGAAAGATGTGTGGAGGCACCTACACCCTGACACGAGGGAATACTCGTTCCTATCTGGGGCACATGCCTCATTATCAAGGCTTGACTACTTTTTTCTGCCAACATCTGAAATACACCTAGTAAGTGCAGCGCAATTCCTACCCAGCGGCATATCAGACCACTCCCCACTCATGATAGAAATCAACACTGACAGACCGACCCCCCCACCTACCTGGCGGCTGAACAGTTACTACCTGGGTTTCCCAGAACTGTTGGAGCATGTACAAAAAACTACAGAATTGTACTTTGAAGTGAATGAACACTCTGTAGGCAGCCCAACAACTGTATGGGAAGCATATAACCGGTATTAAGGGGGGAACTTATCTCCTGGATTGCGGCCCATAAGAGAAAACAAGCTAAATCAATCCAGGAAGCAGAATTGCGAGTGCAGAGGCAACCCATATATCCCAAGGCCAACCAGAGTCTCTCCGGGAATTGCAACTAGCACAAAAACAACTACACAACATCGCCCTCGACAACGCCAAACAGGCGCACACAGTAATGTGGGCTAGAGTGTACGAAACTGGGGATAAAGCGGGCAAAATGCTGGCATGGCTGGAGAAGCGAGATGAAGGGCTGAGACATGTCAGGGCAATTAGGACACAGGGGGACACACTCTTAACAGCGCACCGGGACATCGCAGAGGGGTTCGCCTCCTATTATAGGGAGCTCTACAAAGCACCGATCACCCCCATAGATACCACAATCCTAGCGGAAGTTACCCTTCCCTCTCTAACACCCGAACAAACTGCCCTCCTAGATACGAATATCACGGAGGACGAATTGTCCGCAGCCATAGCGGACCTCCAACCCGGGAAAACCCCGGGGCCTAACGGCTTCCCGGTAGAGGTGTGGAAAAAAATGGGTACAAACATAATTACACCACATCTTTTAAAAATGTATGAAACTTCCTTACAGACCGATTTCTCTCATCAACACCGAAACCAAAATCCTAGCAAAAACACTAGCTAATCGACTCCAGCCAATTATATCCTCCTTGATTCACCCGGATAAATGTGGGTTCATGCCACAAAGATCCATGCGCATGAACATACATCGATTACATACGGCGATAGAAAATGTGCCCACCATTCAGGGTCCACTAGCCCTGTTGGCGGTAGATTTTGAAAAGGCGTTCTATTTGGTACACTGGGAAGTGATCTGGGAGATAATGCAAAGAATGGGATTTGGGCCCCAATTCATGAGGTGGGTCAAACTACTGTATAAATCACCAACAGCAGTCACAAAGGTGAACGGTTATACACCAAACCCCTTTGAAATAGGAAAGGGAACCAGGCAAGGATGCCCTCTGTCAGCCATGATATTCGCGATGGCAATCGAGCCACTCGTGATACTATTGAAAGGCAATGAGACATGGAAGGGCTTCCGCTGGTCGGAAAGCTGGGAAGACAGGGTGTCCCTGTATGCTGATGACTTGCTTGTATATCTGTACGATCCAGTAAGATCCTGTCCCATAGTGACCGGAGTGCTACAAAAATACGGCGCCTTCAGCGGCCTACAGGTCAACTGAGCTAAGTCCATCCTGTTCCCGCTGGGGCAGGTAAAACAGGCGATACCCCCACAATGCCCCTATCAGGTTGAAAGGTTGAAAAGGAACAATTCAAATACCTGTGTATACTCGTCACAAATAATCTCAATGACTATGTCACCAGAAACTTACACCCAGTGATGACGAGACTCACGGAAGATTCCCAACACTGGGCATCCCTCCCCTTGACGCTACTAGGCAGAGCAGCGCTCTTTAAAATGATGTCCCTGCCCCGACTCCTATACATATTACAAAATGCCCCACTTCACGTCCCCCTGAACGTATTCGGGAAAATAGATCAATCAATCCGAAAGTTGCGGTGGAATGATGCCCCCCCCGCATAGCACTTGCCACGATCCAAAGATCCATTTGGGAGGGCGGAATAGGGCTTCCCCGGATACAGACATACTATTGGGCCAGCCAACTGACAAATAAATGACCAATTGCACGGGGACAAATCCGCGCCGCATAACCGCGCATTAGAAATTGACACTCCTGAAAACCCTGTCATGCAATATCTTTATAGGAAAAGGGCCCGTCCAAACATCTCCAATATGCGGACACACCTAACCCAATCTGGACGGAAGCACACAAATTTGTGGGATGGGGCAACAAGCTGTCGCTAGCCCAACCACTGTGGAACAACAGAAATCTCCCGGGTGTATACAATCTCCCCAAATGGCCGCTCTGGTCCCAACATGGAACACTAACATTGGGTGATGTCGTGAGAGAGGGCATCGTAATTCCATTCTCGGAGCTCGCACTCAACCTCACACTTCCCCAAACTGAACAATATCATTATACTCAGTTGCACCACGCACTACAAGGCAATCTCCCTGATATGACTGCATTGCCGGAATTCACTCCAATAGAAAGGAACCTCTTCCCGGAGCGAATCACTCAGAAAGTGACGTCAGTCCTGTATAGTGCCATAACCTCCTTTGGCACGACAGAAGTGCAAGCTCTACAGACCAAATGGGAGACTGATGTGGGTACAATACTGCCGGATGAATGGGTCATAGCTCTGATGTTTCCTAGGGAGGTAGCCACATCGTCAAGACTCAGGCTGATACAGTTAAAGATACTACATATAGTATACTATCCTAGAGTGTCTCTCTACAAATGGGGAAGGATAAATGACCCAACCTGCCTGCGATGCAAGACAGAGGAAGGTACCTTCTTTCATATACTCTGGACATGCACACACATTCAGCAGTTCTGGGACGCATGTTGCAACAAACTATCTAGAGTCCTAGGTAAGGAGATCCCCAGAGATCCTAAGCTGCTACTGTTGGGAATAGATGATGAAGTCGACCTGTCAAAATATGAAAAACTGTTTGTGTTCACCACTACCGCACTTATCAAAAGAAACATTGCTCAGAAATGGGGATCGGAGGTGACTCCGAGTTATGGACAATGGACGACAGACGTAGACATCTGTGTTGCAATGGAGCACAGGGTATACACGGCCAGAGGATGTCCGGCCAAGGCGCAAAAGATATGGCAAAAATGGGAAGATGCCCACTGAAAGGTGACTCTGTATGAGCAAATAAGAAAAGAGAATGTAGAGCCCCTCGACATCCAGGGTACCAATAAAGCGGGGAAATCGAATGTAGCTCCTGTGAAGGGGCAGTGAACTCAATTTTGAAATGTTGTCTGTAATAACGGTGGGAAACAATCACTGACCTGTATTGACGGTGTGCTTATGCTGTTTGTTTGTTTGTCTCAAACCAATAAAATGTTTTATCAAAAAAAAATTGAAAAATGACATGTGCCTAGGAATGTGTTGGTGTGCTCTCCTCACACTGCAAAATGTTTTGTGCCTATGCCTAAGAATAATTTAACATGCATTCTCCTCTGTCTATAATATGAAGCTGTCTGCTAAAATTTCTTTGAAATGTTTTCTTACCACCTACAAAAATAAAGTCTGGCTAAGAATGCTTTGTGTGCTTTCCTCCACCTACAGAATAGAGTGATTTGAATGCTTTCGTCATTGTCTCCTCTGCATATGAAATTAATGCAGTCCTAAGAATATGTTTGCATGCCCCCATCTTTGCTTATAAAATTAGCTTTTGAATAAGAATGCTTTGGCATACTCTCTTCAAACCTAAATAATTACATGTGGCCACAATTATGTTGGCCTGTTCTCCTCCGACTGTAAAATGATGTGCACCTAAGAATGCTTTAGAATGTTTTCTCCTCTGCCTGTATAAGGAACATGAGACTATTGATGATTTGGTAAGTTATCTTCCTGGATAGAAAAATAAAGTGGGTGTTACTAACACTGCTTTGGTGTACTCAACTCTATCTACACATGTAGATATTCTAAAAAAAAGATTTTGGCAGGGCCTCCTCTGCCTATAAAATGAATGCATGCCTAAGAATATTTGGGCCAGTTCTGTACTCTGCCTATAAAAGGAACATGTGACTAAGAATATTTAGCCTTTTTCTCTTCTAACCTATAAATATTAAGTGTCTGTGACTTAGAATGTTTTGTCTTCACCTAAAAAAATAAAGTGTGCCCACCAATGCATTTGACATGCTCTTCTCCACCCACACAATGAACATATGTCTAAGAATGCTTTGGTGTACTTTCATTTATCTACACAAATAAAGAGTGGCTAAGAATTATTTTGGTGTGCTCACCCCCACCTACAAAAATAATATCTGACTGAGAATGCTTTGGTGTGCTCTCTTCCTTGCCTACAACAATGACATGTAGCTCAAACTGTTTTGGCATGCTATCCTCTGCCAATAAAATGAACCTGTGCCAAATAATGTTTTGGTGTTCTCTCTTCTCGGCCTACAAAATAAACAATTGACTAAGAATGCTTTGGCCTGGCCCCTTCCCCACATACAAAAATGATGTGTGTCTAAGAATAATACAGTGCCCTCTCCTCTGCCTATAAAAGGAATGAGTGCATAAACATGTTTTTCATGCTTTCTCCTCCAACTATAAAATTAACCTGTGACTAAGAACGTTTTGGTGTACTCTCTTCCCTGCCTACAAAAAAGACATGTGATCAAAACTGTTTTGGGGTGCTCTCGCCTCACACTATAATATGAAAGAATGACCAAGAATGATTTGGCATTTGCTCTCATTATGTTATTGTCATGGTATTGAAATCAATACCACCCCCAGTTGCCATTTCATGGTCCCCTGGCATTCAGAGGCATCTAAAAAGGAAGGAGGATTGGCGAGGGTTAGTTAGTGGGACTGAGAGGGACAGTACAGGAAAGCATATTTCTGTGATTTTGGTAGCTCCAGTTTCAACAAAATGGTTCCTGTGTGTTGGGTTTGCTTCTAGATGGTATGGGTAAAGTGTTGTTTTGGTCTATGGGTCTGTAGGAGATTGTTTTGTGTGTCTGTGGTATAGTGCTGTAGATTTAGTGTGTTGGGTTGAGTGAGATTATGAGGGTTTGTTTGCTGTGTGATTTCCAGTATTTGCTGTGGTAGGGGTATGTGTGTGTTGTATTTGGCAGTTGAGCAGTTAGTTTGTAGTACAGTAAAATGTTTTTAGTAGGCTTAATGGAGAGGGAGATCTGTGTATTTTTGTAAGTTGCATTGTTTCGACAAGACTGAGTTCCTTATTTTGCAGCTTGTCAATATTATGCATTCCTTTCACTGGGCCACTCCAGATCCTTTTTGTCAATAGTTTAACAATGCTTTGAGGTGACTTTCCTATTTTTCGCTGACAGGATTTTTCTCTGTGGTGCTTCCTATTTAGGTTGGTGAGTTAAAGAGACAGGTTTTTAGTCATTTTCAGAATGAATTCTAGGTTTTCTGCTGTTCGTAGTTCCTTGGTGAATACGTTCCTCAGTTTTTATAAGATGCAAAACAAAATTGGTCTGCATTATTTCAGTTTTGCGTATTGCTTTGGTTTGAGCCGTATGTCATTGCTGGATCTCAGTTTTCACTTTAGTCTGTAGATGGAGATTTCTTCCTATATTAATTGGGCTTCTTGGTTGTGTATTGCTCTGTGTGCGGTGCAAAAGGGTTCGAAGTAAAGCTTTTTTTTTTTTGTATCCAGTAAAGGGTTCTCAATGCGGGTGTGATGTGTTCTCTCTTTTTGTCTCTGAGAAGCAGCCTCAGCATTCACTATTCACTGTAGTTATTGGGTGAGTTAATCATCTAGCATTCCAAGATAGATGCTGTTTGCATACTCGATTTTGACATGGAGAGCGAGACGATCATGAGTGTTCTGTTTGAAAGTGACGTCAGTCCTGTATAGTGCCATAACCTCCTTTGGCACGACAGAAGTGCAAGCTCTACAGACCAAATGGGAGACTGATGTGGGTACAATACTGCCGGATGAATGGGTCATAGCTCTGATGTTTCCTAGGGAGGTAGCCACATCGTCAAGACTCAGGCTGATACAGTTAAAGATACTACATATAGTATACTATCCTAGAGTGTCTCTCTACAAATGGGGAAGGATAAATGACCCAACCTGCCTGCGATGCAAGACAGAGGAAGGTACCTTCTTTCATATACTCTGGACATGCACACACATTCAGCAGTTCTGGGACGCATGTTGCAACAAACTATCTAGAGTCCTAGGTAAGGAGATCCCCAGAGATCCTAAGCTGCTACTGTTGGGAATAGATGATGAAGTCGACCTGTCAAAATATGAAAAACTGTTTGTGTTCACCACTACCGCACTTATCAAAAGAAACATTGCTCAGAAATGGGGATCGGAGGTGACTCCGAGTTATGGACAATGGACGACAGACGTAGACATCTGTGTTGCAATGGAGCACAGGGTATACACGGCCAGAGGATGTCCGGCCAAGGCGCAAAAGATATGGCAAAAATGGGAAGATGCCCACTGAAAGGTGACTCTGTATGAGCAAATAAGAAAAGAGAATGTAGAGCCCCTCGACATCCAGGGTACCAATAAAGCGGGGAAATCGAATGTAGCTCCTGTGAAGGGGCAGTGAACTCAATTTTGAAATGTTGTCTGTAATAACGGTGGGAAACAATCACTGACCTGTATTGACGGTGTGCTTATGCTGTTTGTTTGTTTGTCTCAAACCAATAAAATGTTTTATCAAAAAAAAATTGAAAAATGACATGTGCCTAGGAATGTGTTGGTGTGCTCTCCTCACACTGCAAAATGTTTTGTGCCTATGCCTAAGAATAATTTAACATGCATTCTCCTCTGTCTATAATATGAAGCTGTCTGCTAAAATTTCTTTGAAATGTTTTCTTACCACCTACAAAAATAAAGTCTGGCTAAGAATGCTTTGTGTGCTTTCCTCCACCTACAGAATAGAGTGATTTGAATGCTTTCGGCATTGTCTCCTCTGCATATGAAATTAATGCAGTCCTAAGAATATGTTTGCATGCCCCCATCTTTGCTTATAAAATTAGCTTTTGAATAAGAATGCTTTGGCATACTCTCTTCAAACCTAAATAATTACATGTGGCCACAATTATGTTGGCCTGTTCTCCTCCGACTGTAAAATGATGTGCACCTAAGAATGCTTTAGAATGTTTTCTCCTCTGCCTGTATAAGGAACATGAGACTATTGATGATTTGGTAAGTTATCTTCCTGGATAGAAAAATAAAGTGGGTGTTACTAACACTGCTTTGGTGTACTCAACTCTATCTACACATGTAGATATTCTAAAAAAAAGATTTTGGCAGGGCCTCCTCTGCCTATAAAATGAATGCATGCCTAAGAATATTTGGGCCAGTTCTGTACTCTGCCTATAAAAGGAACATGTGACTAAGAATATTTAGCCTTTTTCTCTTCTAACCTATAAATATTAAGTGTCTGTGACTTAGAATGTTTTGTCTTCACCTAAAAAAATAAAGTGTGCCCACCAATGCGTTTGACATGCTCTTCTCCACCCACACAATGAACATATGTCTAAGAATGCTTTGGTGTACTTTCATTTATCTACACAAATAAAGAGTGGCTAAGAATTATTTTGGTGTGCTCACCCCCACCTACAAAAATAATATCTGACTGAGAATGCTTTGGTGTGCTCTCTTCCTTGCCTACAACAATGACATGTAGCTCAAACTGTTTTGGCATGCTATCCTCTGCCAATAAAATGAACCTGTGCCAAATAATGTTTTGGTGTTCTCTCTTCTCGGCCTACAAAATAAACAATTGACTAAGAATGCTTTGGCCTGGCCCCTTCCCCACATACAAAAATGATGTGTGTCTAAGAATAATACAGTGCCCTCTCCTCTGCCTATAAAAGGAATGAGTGCATAAACATGTTTTTCATGCTTTCTCCTCCAACTATAAAATTAACCTGTGACTAAGAACGTTTTGGTGTACTCTCTTCCCTGCCTACAAAAAAGACATGTGATCAAAACTGTTTTGGGGTGCTCTCGCCTCACACTATAATATGAAAGAATGACCAAGAATGATTTGGCATTTGCTCTCATTATGTTATTGTCATGTTATTGAAATCAATACCACCCCCAGTTGCCATTTCATGGTCCCCTGGCATTCAGAGGCATCTAAAAAGGAAGGAGGATTGGCGAGGGTTAGTTAGTGGGACTGAGAGGGACAGTACAGGAAAGCATATTTCTGTGATTTTGGTAGCTCCAGTTTCAACAAAATGGTTCCTGTGTGTTGGGTTTGCTTCTAGATGGTATGGGTAAAGTGTTGTTTTGGTCTATGGGTCTGTAGGAGATTGTTTTGTGTGTCTGTGGTATAGTGCTGTATATTTAGTGTGTTGGGTTGAGTGAGATTATGAGGGTTTGTTTGCTGTGTGATTTCCAGTATTTGCTGTGGTAGGGGTATGTGTGTGTTGTATTTGGCAGTTGAGCAGTTAGTTTGTAGTACAGTAAAATGTTTTTAGTAGGCTTAATGGAGAGGGAGATCTGTGTATTTTTGTAAGTTGCATTGTTTCGACAAGACTGAGTTCCTTATTTTGCAGCTTGTCAATATTATGCATTCCTTTCACTGGGCCACTCCAGATCCTTTTTGTCAATAGTTTAACAATGCTTTGAGGTGACTTTCCTATTTTTCGCTGACAGGATTTTTCTCTGTGGTGCTTCCTATTTAGGTTGGTGAGTTAAAGAGACAGGTTTTTAGTCATTTTCGGAATGAATTCTAGGTTTTCTGCTGTTCGTAGTTCCTTGGTGAATACGTTCCTCAGTTTTTATAAGATGCAAAACAAAATTGGTCTGCATTATTTCAGTTTTGCGTATTGCTTTGGTTTGAGCCGTATGTCATTGCTGGATCTCAGTTTTCACTTTAGTCTGTAGATGGAGATTTCTTCCTATATTAATTGGGCTTCTTGGTTGTGTATTGCTCTGTGTGCGGTGCAAAAGGGTTCGAAGTAAAGCTTTTTTTTTTTGTATCCAGTAAAGGGTTCTCAATGCGGGTGTGATGTGTTCTCTCTTTTTGTCTCTGAGAAGCAGCCTCAGCATTCACTATTCACTGTAGTTATTGGGTGAGTTAATCATCTAGCATTCCAAGATAGATGCTGTTTGCATACTCGATTTTGACATGGAGAGCGAGACGATCATGAGTGTTCTGTTTGGGATGGTGAGAAATGCTAGTATCCATTTGATTGTGCATGGTAGAATCATTTTGTTATAAATGCTTTGACTTTTTGTTCCAGTGTTAGGTTGTTTTCGATTAATATTCCTTGGTGTTTAACTACTTTTGAAGATTCTGGTCAGTTTCCTATTTCACTAGGACATTGAATGGTATTTTGGTCCGAAGACTTGTTGGCCAAGGTCATGATTTCTGTTTTGTCTGGGATGAGTTTAAGGATGTTGGTGATTATCCACTCTATTATTTGTGTGAGACAGTTGTGGAAGATTTTGACTTGTTCTGCAGTAGGGTTCATTTTATAGATGATCTTTGTGTCATTGGAGTTCATGTCTTTTGATGAGGTTGATGAGTGGGGTTATGTAGCTTCATCCCAAGCTGTGGGCCCCTTTATTGGCAACCATGCCCTGCACACAGACCTTAGACTTTGACCCCTTCTTGCATATTCCTCAGGTGTGCAGGTCATGTAGATGCACCCACCTTCACAAGCCAGATCGACCAAAACAACCTTATACCACTCCAACTCCTGGGGTTCTTTGATAGTTGTGTGCCACAAGTTATCCACTCTATCCCTGTGTTATACACTGCTGTCATGCTGCATTTGGGGTCATGCTCGTCACCTGTTTGTACTTGCACATCCCTTAAGTCATGAGGCATCTTTGTTGGATTGCCCACTGTCACCATCATCATTGCACTACTAGGCATAGATTTTGCACAATATTGAACTGCTACCTGGCACACACAAAAAATGTGTAGCAGGAAAACAATGATGGGGACCAGCAGCTTCATTGTAGTCCTGAACCATGATGGAACCCAGTCAAAAACTTTATCCAACCAGTCAGTAGGCTTGATGCCGCCTTCTTTCTCCATCCTTTATCCAAGATCGTGCACTGCAGCAATTACATGTGATAGTGTCCCATTATCAGCGTTGGCAGAAGGTATGAATGTGCAACATGCACTCCCGATTTTTTGAGCAGGTCCAACACGTAGCGGTTCTGCATGGTCATCAACCACAGGGCTCTGAGTTCTACTTTGATGATGTTGAACCCCTCTTCAGTGTCATTGGCCAACTGGATCAGCTCCCACCTTACAATCTGAAACCATTTAGTGTTTGCTCGGGCCTGGTTACTCGGTATAAGTGACATGAAAAATGTCTCTGCTGTGCTGCACAACTTGAGCTGGTCCAGTATCTGTGCTAAAAGAGTGAAGGAGTCTTTGAAGATGTAGTTTGATGCTCTCTTTTTACGCAACCTTCTGTCTTGCAGCTTGTTTTCCGACAGCACATTATACATGGGGGGTTATTTGGTTTTGACTGGGGTGCCAAGGACCATATGCTCAACATTCAAGGTAGGATCAAAGGTTGTCTGCGAGTGAGTGTTTGGCAGCACAGAAACATGGGAAATTGGTTGATATTCACTATATACATAAAATATATTTTCACTGACATTCATTGTTGTGGATCCCAGCTGAGATTCTTTCATTGTGCTTTATTTATACAAGGAGGTAAGATTTGCAGAGGTGTTATGGGCCCATATCAACTTTACCCTCTCCCAAATTAGCTGTGTTCCTTCTAGCACCAGTTCCCCCTCTTTTATATCCCCAATAATAAAAGAAAAGATCCAATACAATCCTAAACATAGTAATATTGTTGAAAACAAAATGTCCTTAAAATAAAGACTGAACCTGTAAGAGTATGCCCTCGTGGCATTAATATTGTCCCTATTGTAAAAGGAACTCTGTTGTGGTCCCGTGCAGTGCCCTTCTTTTCGCTACTGTAGCACCTTCAGGGTGGAATACAATGGGTTAAGCACACTTTCATTTATACACAAAAAAACATATACTTTCACTTTGTCAGTTTACTATAGAAGGTGGAGAGGAAGAAAGAGAGAGAGAAATATAGAGTGAGAGAGAAAGGGATGGAGATTGAGAGAGATAGAGAGAGAGAGAGAGAGAGAGAGAGAGAGAGAGAGAGAGAGAGAGAGAGAGAGAGAGATACACTCATATGTACTTATATGTCGCTCATATTATTTACAATAGATACATATATATATATATATATGTATATATATATATATATATATATATATATATATATATATATATATATATATATATATACATGAAGACTTTGTTCTCATATTTATTTGTACTCTTATTGTTTCTTTTATCTTCTCTGTACCTTGTGAATCTCTCTGTACCTTAAGGGCACTGCTATTTCTTGCTCATTTGTTCCCATTCCCCTAGTGTTATTCTCTCATGTGCCTTCCTTACATCGGAGATGTGGATCCAATATTTCAGGCCCTTTACTTTCACCACCGATGGAGTGCAATATTTAACTTCATACGGGCCATGAAATCTTGTAGAGTTCCACTGTAGTGATGTCTGTTCCGTTGGGCCTCATTACGACCCGGGCGGTAAGGGATTACTGGTACTGATAATCCCTTACCGCCCAAATCCGAGGTCCCTTTGCAGGTCCTCCCTTAACGGCTGGTTTTACCAGCCATTAAGGACGGGACCCGCAAAAGGACTTTGGAGGTAATTACGGTACCACAATTTGCAGTACCATAATTACTGCCTTCCCCATACCCATTGAGCCCTATGGGGGCAAAAATGGGAATGGGAAAGGGGTATGGTGAATGGGGAATTACCGCCCCCGCAAACCGTGGAATGGGGCGGTAATTCTGCCATTCACCATGGCGGAATCGATAGTTTACCGGCTACAACCATGACGCAAATAGTGCCATGGTTACCATCCGGGTCGTAATGAGGCCCATTGTCTTTTGTGAAGGGCAGGACCATTTGTTTTGCTATGCTTCACACAGCCTGTTTGAGTTTTGTCAGATACTCTTTGAATTCCTTAGCTAATATTGTTCCAGTTCTATGTGCATCAGATATTCTTCTTGCTGGTGAAAGGGGATTTTGCATGCGCCTTCCTGTCACCATCTCATGTGGAGAAAAGTGGTGGACCTTGCTGGGTTGTGTACACAATTGGAACAATGCCAAAGGAAGGCAATAGAAAAAAAATCTTGAGAGTATGACATCATTTGGATATGCTTTTTAGGAGGCCGTTTATCTTCTTTACACTCCATTTGCTTGTGGATGGTACATCAACCACATTTTGTGTGTAATCCCCTGTAGGGTCGTTATCTCATTGAATAGGTCATTAAGAAAATGTGTTCCATTGTTGGAGCATATGACATTGCATATTCCCCAACCTGGGAACACTTCTCTCACTAAGAATTTAGCTGCGCATTTCACATCTGGGTGTGCACATGGCCCTTCTTCCACCCACCGCAAAAACGGTCAGACCACCACTATTAAGTATCGTGATCTGTTTCACCATTCTCCCATGTCTGCATAATCAATGTGCAACTCATGGAAAGGTCTGATGGGGCGTGGAAGTGTTCCTAGTAAAGTTTGGAGGGTCATCTCTGAACTGTACATTTGAAATGTGACACATTTGATAGTGAATTTCACTAAATGCTCATGAAGTTTCGGAACAAAGCTATCCTCTTGGATATCTGCAGCTATATGTTGTTTTTTTTACATTGGCGGTGAAGTGCAATTGCTGGAACACTATTTGCATAACAGCTCTACGGGTATTACTACTTTCCCTGTAGTGTCCTGTCTCCATAAGAGGTCTGTTGATGATTGTGTACAACCCCCTTTTAACCATAGGTCTTGATCTTGAGAGGGAGCTCTCTTTTGTAGTTCTATTATTTGAGCTATTGGTAGGGCATTGTACACTTCATCCTTCTCTGTCCCTGTATTCGCTCTTTGCATGCACTCTTTAGGCAATGGTTTTGAAAAATAAGCTGCTTTTTTGGCAGCTGCATCTGCTGCCACATTTCCCAGTGATATTTCGTCACTGTTGTTTGTATGGGCCTGGCATTTCACCAAAGCCACCACTGAAGGTTCTGCAAGAGCTTTTATGAGGTCATTCAAACGCTTGGCATGCTGCACAGGGGATCTATCCGCTCTCCTAAACCCCCTTCTCCTCCACCTTGACAATCCAGCATGCACTGTAGTGCGTGCATATGCTGAGTCATAATAAATGGTAACTGCACATCCTTTTGCTGCATGCAATGCTTCAATCAATGCTACTAGTTCTGCAGCTTGTGCTGAATAATACTCTGGTAATAGTTTCTGTACAATGATCACATATTCTCCTTCCTCTAGTATCACTACTGTGCACCCACATGTTTTTCTCCTGTCTCTGTACAAAATGTCACTGACCCAGCTATGAAGTACACTTCCCCCTCCACTAGGGCATTCTCACTTGCTTTGGGAATGTCTTCTCCTTCCCCCTCATGTGTGGCACAATCATGGTTTTGCATGTCTTCTACGGTGCATGGCTCAGTGAGAAATGTGGCTGGGTTTCCAATTTTACAACATACTATGTGGATTTTAGGGCTGGAGAGTATTATTTCATAGGCTGTTGCTCTTTGTGTAGTGAGGGTAGATTTGGAGCTTTCAAGAATGGCAAAGAAGGAGTGCTCAATGAATAATGTGACAGAGCATCCCTTTACTCTTGTTGCACTTTTCTCAAATGCAAAGGCAGATGCTGCACTTGTTCCCAAATGAAGTGCCCTTACATTACTGAGTCAAGGGTACCACTGTAGTAAACCAAGGGTTTGTGTGCCAGAGATGTCTTTTGTGTTAACACTACGGTCATAAGTATCACATTGCAATGTGAAAACAGGTAAAATTCCTCTTCATAGTCTGGAGTGACTAACACGGAAGCTGTAGATATCAGTTCCTTTAGAGTTGTGAAAGCTGTGTGGATGTCAGTTGTCCAAGTGATGAGTGTATTATCTTTTTGGGCTTCTTTTAGTACTTGTAGCAAGGGCTGTGTGTATGCTGCATAGTCCAGTATCCATGCTCGGCATTAATTACAGATGCTGAGGAATTTTTGCATGTCTTTCACTGTGTGTGGTTTCACTGCTGCACGCACTGTTGCTGCTCTGTCCGGTATTATCCGTTTACCATCATTAGATATTTGTTGTCCCAAGTACAGCACCTCTGTCAGGCAGTATTGTAGCTTTCCTTTATCTACCGTATATCCCTTGTGTGCTAGCAAATTCAGCAGTATTATTGAGTCTTTTCTGCACTGTTCCTTATTCACACAGCAAATTAGGAGGTAACACCATACTCTTGACATCAATATTGCTGAGATCTTCATGCAATATTCTGTTAAAAATGCTTGGGCTTTCACATTACCCCTGGGGCAGTCTACAATGCTCATTTCTCTTGCCTCCCAGGGTGAACGCAGTCAGATATTGGGAGCTGGAATCAAGTGGTACTGAGAGAAAGGCATTTTTCAAGTCCACCACAGTGAAGTGTGTGGGTTTCATTGGAATACTACATAGAATGGAGGTAGGGTTAAGGACGAGGGAGAACTCCTTTTGAATGATGTCATTAAGTGGGCGGAGGTCCTGCACCATCCTCCACGCCCCTCCTTTTGCTTTTTTAATTGGATAAATTACGGTATACGGTATTGCAAGGTGAGTTTGGGGGTACAATGATACCCTGTTGTAGTAGTGTGTGTATTGTTTCTTTTATCCCTTCCTCTGCTTTCCTTGACAGGGGGTATTGTTTTACCTGGGGCATCACAGTGCTGGGTTCAGTTTAATTTTCACAGGAGTTACTTCTCGCAATAGCCCCACATCATGGGGGTTGGTTTTCCATAGGTTAGTGGGAACCTGCTACATGTCTTTAATCGAAAAAATGATGGCAGTGCACTGACAATGGCCATGAGGGGGTTGATTACTCATCTGTTTTGTACTATTATGTCACATGGCATACATATTTCCATTATTGTCTCCCCATCACTGTCATCGTCAGTGAACAGCTCCTCATCTGTCAGTTCATGCAGCACTGTGTTTGGGTCTATGGACAGTCTATGCACAGCATCCATGCGTATCCAGCCCTATTGCCACAATATGTTTAGCTGAAACTTGTACTCCCTGTAGATTTAATGAGAGGATCATGCCTGGCAATATATCAGGGGCTGCTATTGGGCAGAAAACAAAATCAGAGGGTACTCTCCATTCTTTTGCGTTAGTTCAGGTACAGCTTTTGCCAAAACTTGTATCTCATATACAAACATGTCTGCATTAATGGGCACCCCCCGCACTGCAACTTTGTTTGTTATTGTGTTGATCAACAGCATTGACCGGAGGGGACATATCCCAGAGGTGGAGCACACTATACCCCTATTTCTAAAGGAAATTGTCATATTGAGCTTACTGAGGAGATCCCTGGAACAGTGACCACAGCCCCAGCGGAAAATTGCCTTCACAAAGGCATGATTTCTCCGTTCCTGAGTCCACAATGAAGATGAACTGTTTGTCACCTATCCCTGCCCCCACTAGTTGATCCTCGTCTGGACGTAAGGCAGTTGATATGACTGGACACGCAAGTGCTCTCGGTGGGCTGTCCTAGTCTGGATGTTTGTTGGTCCCCAGGAAGGAGAACATGCTCTCTCCGACCAGAGCTGTTCCTCGGAATGGCGCAGGTGAATATTTGTAGTGGTGGCGAAAGGATTACTGTGCATTTCTCCCATTGGGTTTTGGCATGTGAATCGTGCATGCACCCCTTGTGGTGGCGTTCTGGGGCCATGAATGAACCTGTTGTCATGTTGCACCTCCTGTCCATAACCTCCCATGGGTAACCCACAAGGACTGTGTCGGGGGGAAATTCTGCCGGGGTCGGCCGGGCCGTCCGTAGACCTCCGGGCAGGGAGGCCCCAACTCCTCCCGTATATCCCAAAAGAGATAGAGTATGAGACACACGCAAGAAGCAAGGTGATTCTGCTGTTTATTAGACAAAACGGCAGGGATGGGTCAAGGATCGTACGCGTCCGTCCTGACACACACACAATCGTGGGGCTCGCAGGCCCTTTTTACCTTAGTATGACGCGCTACTTGCGTCACCTTAGAAAGTTTAGCAAAAAACCTATTTCCACTCTGGATTGGTTACTCGAGTGGTAGGGTTGGTATAGCATACATATAGAGAACGGTGTTAGTGGTTGAGGGTTAGTCAGGTGATATACTTGGGCTGTCCCTTCAATTTGATACATGAAAATTGTTACATGAAGACCTCTGAGGATTGGTCAATGTTAATGGCGTCAGTGATAAGAGCCCCATGTTCTGATTGGTCCACTCGCGAGCCTCCCAGTCTGGGACTATCGCTGTTCCCAGCTCGCGGTGCACCTGTCATTTGCAACAATGTTTTACTGTGGGTAGGTGTAAACAATGTGAGGATTTATTCATATGATGGGAGGTCGACTACTCCCACTGCTGCAGATGTCCAATGAGTCTTTTAATTGTATCTGCCTGTGTCTTGAAACGTGGGATTCAGGCGTCTCCTTCCTCCTGGGCTTGGCTTCCTGTCAGGTTTGGCTTTGTCACATGAGGTGGGACCGTGTTTGAGGCAAAATTCAGCGCAATTAATATTGTTTTTCCCACTGTGTGCCTGGTTTATCTTGCAGGTGCGACCTTAGCGTCGGCTTGCGGCGTGCGAGATTGCAACATCGTGCCCTTGGCGGTGTGCTTTCGCCGGGCTCATTCTGCAGGGTCAGCAACCGAACTCTTGCTCATTCAATGTTCATGGAAGCTTTTGCTTGCGGCCTACTTCGGCCTGGTGCATAGGTGGAACCATTTGATGCAGAGCGCTTTAGGTTACGGTATCATATTGCTCTATCCTCAGTATCGTGTCTCCGTTATATTCTTCATTATGGTACATGGTTCTTAGAAGAAGCGTGAGCAAGCCTTTTTAGATAAGTTCATTATGCGTCTTGCGTTTCTGCATTTTGAGAGCCTATGTGGAAAATAATAAAAATTGCACGTCCGTGGGTATGTCTGTCGCCTACGTCATAGCACTGAGTATGTTCTTCGTGTGGATTGGTATGGGAGTGTCCGGTGTGCATGTTTGCACAGGTGTGCTGACCGTTGGCTAGGTCGTCATGGCATCTCTAACGACGTGCAGGTTTAGTCGAGTTGATCCATGCCGCAGGTGTCGGCATGGGCATGGCGGGCTGCTGGGCAGGTAGGTGGGCACATCCGTATGTTCCTGTACCAGGGTATTTGGTCGTCTGGTAGATAGGCAAACTCCTCTCGTGGCGGGTGTCTAGGCCGTGATCCTCTAGGCCAAGCGCGAGAGGGGAAGGGCGGGAGCCTGTTCTTCCATTCTCCCACTTCAGTCCCCCCTCTGGTCGACTTGTCGACCACAAACATATCCTTTTCTTTATCTCCTCTTACTCTCCATATTTTAGTTATTCCTCCCAAATGTCCATAGTGGTTAACATGGTCTTCAAATGACCAATACATATATGCACAGGTTCCTCCAGGAGTGCAGTATACCCATTTCCCTATGTAGCTCCTTGGGTTTCTTGGGTTTTCGAGCTTCACAGATGGTGGGTCCAGGTGGTTGGTGATGATCTGGTTGCGCAACTTCTCTCTCTCCTTTATGATTGTGCCTGTGTGTTGGCCGTCATCTGTTGGCATCAAGAGGTGCATACCAACCATTTCGATCATCTCGTCTGTGGTGCGTGCCTTCCGGGCCTTCCAAAATCTTATTATGATCAGTGTAGCTCCAGCCAAAATAGTACATCCAACTATAATCGTCAGTCCATCTGACAGCCAAGATGGCATCCATGACCATAATATTGAAAACCAGCTCTCATCCTTTTTCACACCTTTACTTTCGTCCATCATTTTTGAGTGCATCTGGGCCAATTGTAAAACTGCTTCTGTCAGTGTACCATTGTCAGCATCGTTGGCAGGGATGAATGTGCAGCATGATTGTCCTATCTTAGCGCAAACTCCTCCTTCCATTGCTGTGAGGAGGTCCAGTACATATCTGTTCTGAAGTGCTACCATCCTCACAGCTCGCAGTTCCTCTTTTATTGCGTTGAATCCATTTACCGTAGAATTAATAGTCATCATTAGTTCCCATCGAGTTATCTGGAGCCATTTTGCGTTTGCGTAAGCCTGTAGTCCTGGATGTATTATTGAGGAGAAGAACATTGCTGCTCTGCTGAATAGTCTGTGTTCTGGTGGAATTGAAGTGAGTGCTGTTTCCGACCTTCCCCATAGGTAATTTCCTGTCAGAGGTTCTCCTTGTCTTTTCTTTCTCTTCAGGACAGTATTATTGCCGTCGGTTTTGCTCTTTGGCCCCTTCTGAGGTTGTACAGATCTCTTCTTGCTCTTGTTCCCTTCATCCATTTTGGGGAAGTTTGCCACATTGACATGTTTCTGGGGTACCACTAGTGATGGTACATTAACGTGCACCATTGTGCATATACCATTCCACAGAGGGGGCAGTGTGTGGTATGCCTTTTTTCCACAGGCCCAGTAATGGTCCATTACTACTGCTGTTCCTGCTCCCCCCTCAGGTAACTCCATCACGCTTTCACAGTTGGTGTTGTATCCTACGTCCACCTCCCCTTTATGTTGGTAGCATACCTTAGGCGCAGTTAGCGGCAGTATTGTTATTGGGTCTTCATCCTTCTCCATCCACGTGAGCATGGGTACCTACTTGACCCAAGTCATCCAACATCTATGGTTGTGTCCATCAATAGTTGAAATATTTTCTCTTGTTACCATGTTGCTGCCAACCACTCCTATGTTCCATTTGTTGTTCATGTACACCTTCCCTGTTATTATCACCAGTGGTCTTTCCCAACATCCGTTTTTACCAGGGACTTCAGTGGCGTACCAATCACATGGTAGGTACTGTAGTGTTACTTTCTTTGTTTCTCCTTTTTCAGGACCACTTGTTTTGTATCTGAATCCCTCAGCATGTAAACTGCTCTTGTGGTAACTCAAATAAGTCTTGAGGAAGTTGTTTTCATATGGATATGTATCTCGTGTTTTCCACACCAGTTGCACCACTGTCCCTTGAAATCTTCCTTTCGTCTGGAACAGTGCCAGGTATATTATACATCGTGCTATTTTTTCATCTATCTCCGTGGCAACAAATGTTCGAGAAGCGCTCATGGCGTATGGGATTAATGAGCAAACGTAGCAGCTGTCTTCTGTTGTCTGCTTGCCTATGCGGGTCATGTGTTGGTACCATATGTTGTTTGAGATGTGTGCTGAATCTTGTATGTAGTTGTCAATACCTTTATTATCTGAGTATGTGCTGCGTTTAACTCTATTTTCCTTGTGTGGGATTTTACTAGTACCACCTGACGTAACACCTGTTGCAGCTGGGGGTGGGGGTGTATTAGGTTTGGGTACAGCAATAATATTGATAGCATAGCTGTACTGCCATACAGAGGCAGCCAAGAACCCGGTGGTCATTAAAATCCCTATCAATTTTATTACAGATGCTAATTTCACCGGCATTTTGCTCTTACCTTGCTGCAGTCCGGCAGCTTATTCTTGCGACGTTACAGTTGCCCGCCTGAAAATTCTTAATATGCTTGTTATTAGTGTTAGTTGTCGTTTTTAAGCTCTCCCTATCAAGTAGTCATTCAGTGCCCAGGCGAAGAGCTGTTCCCACGCCAATCTAAACGATCCATCTCTTAGGGCAGGCAAGTATGGTTAGAGGTGGGGCATTGAATGTTCTATGGCCAAGAGGAATGCTTTGTAGTAGACACGCACCCTCCTTCTTTTCAGGTACGTTGGCCTTTTTATTTCATATACAAATTGGTGTGACAATTCTTCCGGGTAATTATCGTCTGAGGGTACCATCTACTCCTGGGCAGTGAATTTGTTAGTTATTTACTTTCTTAGTAGTACAATAATACGCTGTACCTGCATGTGCGAGAGAAAAGAAAGAGAACATTCAGGTGTTTACATGTCTATATGTGCAAGACAATGTCCTTCAGTTCAGTTATTACTGCAGTGGGTAGGGGGTCAATGGGCAGAGGGTTTGGGGCTCAACTGGCGGAAGTCTCTTTACTCTTTAATCGTGTAACCATGGGGTGGGCGGTATGGGGATCACCCCTTTCTTTTCTAGTAGTTGTCTCTGGGGAATCTGAGGGGTGGCAGGGTATGGGGACACTTAGGCCGTTAGTTGTGGTAGAAGTCTCTTCCTCCGTTGGTGACGCTGTTGTTGTTCTTCCAGTGGCCCTGTCGGTGGCGCTGGGGCGGTTCTGGAGTTTGTAGATCTTTACGTCGTGTAGGTGGTTCCAGGCACGTTTGTCCTGTAGCTTTACTGCTCTCGTTGATACCTCCTCTACCAGATGGGGGCCAGTGAAGCGTGGGCTGTTCCACTTTCTGTTGAAATTGCGAAGTAGTACGTGGTCACCTAGAGCAACTTTGCACAGTCTTTCCTTTTCCAATTCTTTATCCGCGTCTTCTTGTTGATCGCTGTTAGACCCGCCCCGCGTGCGCTCGAGCTGTTGAGACACAAACACTACACTAGTAATCAAAGAAGACACATATTGGTACATTTCATCACCAAGGACATTTGCAGTACTCTCGTGGTCGGTAAATGCTCTTGATGTTGGCGTTAGGGGAAGGCGCATTTGACGTCCGGTAACCACCTCGTGAGGGGTGAGGTGGTGGTCGGAACCTGGTCTATTCCTTAGCTCAAATAGGGCTAGTGGAAGGCAATACAACCAACTCTTCTTTGTTGTTTGCTGTATTTTTGCAATTGCCTCCTTTAATAGGCCATTCAGGCGTTCACATATACCGTTGGCCTGTGGGTGGTATGCACATGCAAATTTATGCTTGATGTTCAGTAAGGATGTGATGTGCTGGAACATTTCGTTTGCGAAATGTGGGCCATTATCTGACCGCAGTACCTCGCACACTCCCCACCTGGGGAAGACCTCCCTCACTAGGAATTTAGCTGCTCTGAATGCATCTGGGTGTGAACAGGGCCCTGCTTCAATCCACCTCGAGAATGGGCATACTACTACAATCATATACCTATTTCCTTGACATACGTTGATCATATCAACATAGTCAATATGGAGATGTCGGAAGGGTCCCACTGGCCGGGGTATAGTACCTCTTATCACCTTCAGAGTGTGACCGGCCGTAAACTGTTGACATGTGAGACAATTGCTGATAAAATTTGACACATGAGAATTTAACTCGGGGCAGAACCAGTCTTCTCTAATTTGTGCTGCAATTACTTCCTTGCCTGTGTGGGCTGGGTGGTTTAGTTGGCTCAGGGCGGTGTTCAATAGTGCCAGTGGTATTACAATCTTTCCAGTGTCACCCTGGCGCCATAGTGCATCAGTTGGTGACATTGTGCATCCTCTTTTTTTTCCAACAACATTTTATTGATTTTTACAAGGTAGGACATTACATGCAACAACGCAGTACAGGTCAATATGAGCGTTAATTAGAGCTTTTATAGTCTATTTCGAGTTGCAGGGTGGAGGAGAGATTGGGTGGATCCTGAATGCGGCGGTTGGGCGGGCGAGATCTGGGTGGTTATTCCCCTCTGCTCTGGAGTGTTCGAGGACCGGTCGGGGATCAGTAGAGAGGACTGCATTGGAGCCATCTGGTGAGAGGCGGTCTTCTAGTGAGGGTTGGGTATTTGGCCGCATAGTCAAGAAAGGGGTCCCATATGTTTAGGGTTCTAAGTAAGGAGTCAGAGCGTATTGCAGTGATTTTTTCCGCTACTGCGATCTCCCAGCATTTGGCCCACCATAGGGCAATTGAGGGGCCACCTTTGTCTTTCCATAGGCGAGCCATTGCGATCTTCGCGGCCAGTAGTAGATGGTTGCAGAGGCGGGCGATATGGCCTGAGATTGGGAATGTTCCATCGCCGGTTTCGCCCAGAAGGACGATGCCTGGGTCCTATGGAATTGAGAGGCCGGTTATTTCCTTTATGTATTTCAGCACCTCTTTCCAATAAATTTCTGCCTTTGGGCATGTCCATACTAAGTGGTAGAGGGAGCTGGGGGATTGGCAGCCTCGCCAGCATGAAGCGGGAAAATCCGGGTTGGCTTTATTGATTTGTGTGGGGGTGATGTAGTATCTGAAGCACAGCTTATAGCCTCCTTCTTTGTTCGTGACACATTGCGAGCTTTTATGTAGTCTGGTCCAAATTTGCTCCCAACTCTATACTGCAATTTCCCGGCCAATATCCTTTTCCCACTCCGTCATATATCTTTCTTTCTTTGCTGGGTCCGATCTGTCGAGGAGTCGGTATATGGTGGAGATTCTCCCTTTGTTGGTTTGGGATGTTAGCGTGAGTTCCAGGGCTGTTGGCTCTCTCGAGCATTTGTCTCGTGTCCCTCTGTGGGACATCCAATGTTTGATTTGCGAGTATCGGAATCTTTCCCGTTCACCCACTCCGAATTTCATTTTACACCTTTCGAAGGTGATGGTGGCTGGGAAATGGGTGTACCCTTCTCTTATCAACATCTCCTTAGCCATTCCCCTCCCTCTCCCTCTCTTTGACTCTGGGGGGTTCCATATCTCACCAAAATATGCAGCATACTTCGAATGTGCGTCTGCTGCTGCATTCCCTTTTGAAATGTGGTCTTCACCATTGGTGTGTGCGGTGCATTTGACCAAAGCTAATTCTTGGGGGTCATTTATTGCTTCAATTAGTTCAGCCAATAGAAGGGCATGTTGCACTGGAGTGCCATCAGCTCTCCTAAACCCTCTTCTTCTCCATTTCGACAGCCCTGAGTGGACAGTGGATGTAACATATGCGCTGTCGGAATATATGGTCACTCGTTTGTCAAAGCTTTCCTTCAACGCCAAGATTAGTGCAATTAATTCTGCTGCTTGAGCGGAATAATGCTGTGGTAGTTGTACACATTTCATTGCCACACACACCGGTACCTCCATCATTTTTACCACTGCTGCTCCAGTCCTCCTTATACCATCCCTTTGGTCGATAGTTGATGACCCATCAATGAACAGGAGCTCACCTCCCTCTAGTGCGTTCTCTTCAATCTTTCTAGTACATGAGTACATTTCAGTGATTTGCGTACAATCGTGTGCATAATCGTGTGCATAATCTCCTTCCTCAATTACTTCTGCTAGGAACCTCGCAGGGTTGACCGTGCTACATCTAACAATTGATAGTTCAGCTCTGGATAAGATGATCTCATAACCTGATGCCCTTTGCGTGGTTAGGGTGGACTTAGGTTTATTCAATATTGCAAATAGTGCATGTTCCACAAACAGTGTAGTTGGGCACCCCATGGTGATTGCTGATGCTTTCTCTACCGCAAAAGCAGCTGCGGCGAGACCTTGTTCGCAAGGGAAATGACCTAACATCACAGGATCTAAGTGGCCGCTGTAAAATGCTACTGGTTTGTAGCCCATGCTTGTTTTTTGAGCCAACACTGCTTTAATTACTGCTGAGTCGCAATGTGAAAATATAAAGAATTGTCGCTCATAGTCTGGGGTTGCCAGTACCGGAGCAGTTGATATCGCATCTTTTAGTTCATCAAAAGCCTCTTTCATTTCCATTGTCCACCCCAACTTTTTCTCCCCTTTATTAGCGTCCTTTAACGCCTCAAGCAGGGGTCCTATGTATGAGCTGTAATCAAATACCCATGCTCTACAGTAGTTGCACAGACCCAGGAACTGCTGCAGTTCCCTCACTGTTTGTGGCACTGGCGTTTTTGAAATGGCCTGTGCTCTTTGTGGTGCAATCTTTCTTCCATGTTGGGATATGAGCTGACCAATGTAAAGTACCTGTTCTTGACAGTACTGTAACTTTTCCATGTCTACCTTGTAACCTTTTTCAGCCAATATTGTCAGCATCTTTAATGAGTCCTCTCTGCATATTCTTTTGTTTGTACTGCAAATTATTATGTCGTCGACATACTGCAACACTGTGCTTTCCACTTCAATGTTACCCAAATCCATCTGTATTATTCTGTTGAAGATTGAGGGTGATTCGCAGTACCCTTGTGGCAATCTGGTGTGTTTCCACTTTGTGTTTCTGTAAGTGAAGCTTGTCAGATCTTGTGAGTCTGGGTGCAATGGTATTGAGAAAAAAGCATTTTTAAGGTCGATCACTGTAAATCGTGATGCTTCTGCTGGAATGCCACACAATATTGTGGCCGGGTTTGCGGCTATGGGGTATTCTGCTTCTACTATGTTGTTCAAGGGCCTGAGATCCTGTATGAAGTGCCAAGACCCCCCTCTAGCCTTGCGCACTGGGTATACAGCCGTGTTACATGGTGATTCTGAGGGGACCAATATGCCATTATCTATAAGGGCCGTTATGGTTTCATATATGCCCTCATCTGCCTCTTTTGATAGTGGGTACTGTTTTACTCTGGGGAGTATTGCACCTTTTTTCAATTTTACCCTTACTCCCCCTATGCTTTTTATGCACCCCACGTCATAGGGGCTAGTAGTCCATAATGACGTGGGTACTTTTGTCATATCCTCCTCAAAGAAGGGAACTGGGGTGGATGTGGGTGCCTCAAGTGCCATTGCAATTTTCTGCGCCACTTGTTTGTACGCCACTCTTATCCATATTTCCACACTCATCATAAACACCATTTCACCTTCCTCCTTTTCTTCTGAGAACAGCTCCTCATCTGACACCTGGGTGAGTCTACATCCTTCTGCTAGTGCTATCACTGCCCTCCATGCTCTTCCTTCTCTGTCTTGGGCATGTACCGCAATGTAATCAGCTGTTGCTATAATGCTCTCAATGTCCACTGGAACCACCTTTCCTTCTGGTTCATTGGCTGGTGTTTCTGGTCTGAACAAATAGGCTGCTGGCATCCTCCAGATCTTTCCCTCTATCCCTGGCATCCATGCAAATGCCATGTCTGTCCCGTACTGGAATAGTTCGCCATCTACTGGCTCAGCCCTAATCGCTGTCTGTCCGCAGTATGCTTGCATAATCTGTCGTGCTGTGAGCATGTTAATTCCTGGAGTAGAGCAAATTATGCCGTCCTCCGTAAAGGAGATCGTCATATTCAACCTGTTCATGATGTCTCTCCCCAGTATATTTACTGGTGAGGCACTATAATATAAAAGTGGGACTGACATGTCATAATCTCCTATAGATAAGGGAATGTTATCAGTAAAGGGAACCAACCCTCTAGCCCCAGAGAATCCTTGGGTGTTCATGGCTTCGCCCGACATCTTAAATTTACCTTCCCTTATACAAGACCGGGTCGCCCCAGTGTCAACAAGGAATGATAATTTTTTGTCACCTATCGTTACCTCTATGCGTGGTTCCTCCGCACTATTAGGTGTTACTGACAGGATGGGACACACCAAGGCCATCTGTGGGCTGTCCTATTGAGGGTACAACGATTGACCATTTCCTGTGTAAGGGTTGTGTCCCAGGACCGTCACCCTACCCAGTTGTGTTTGTTGTGCTTGGGGTTGTTGTGTTATCGCTACCTGTTGTTGTGGCAGTGAATACGTCTGTGGCTGTTGTTGTGTTATTAGTTGTTGCTGTTCATTTCCCTGTTGCAACGTCTGCTGTTGCTGTATGCCCTGCTGTTCCTGTGTGGGCCTTGGTTGTCCCTGTTCGCTCCATGATGGTGTTCCTGGTCTTACTCTACACGTGCGTGACATGTGCCCTACTAATCCACAACTCCAACACACCGGTGGTTCCCTACTCTGCCATGGAAAGCTTCCTGTGTTGTCCTGGTATACTGGTTGCCCGGTGGGGTAGGAATTTCTAAGTCCTCCCACCTGCTGTTGTGTGTTATATCCGTATCCTCTCCCTCTCATAATTCCTCCTCTTCCCCTGTTATAATTATAATACCCAGCTCCTGGCATTGAGTATCCTCCTCCCATGTTGGTCGTGTATGGTTGGAGTGGCGGCACCTGTTGTGTTATAGTCTGTGAGGGTGGTATTTGGGAGGGATTTTGTGCAGCCACTACTTGTGTGGGGCTTTGGGTCATTGTTGTAGGTGTAGTTATTAGTGCCCCTTCCATTGTGTATTTAGTAAGTTTTTTCTGTACTAGTTTAGCCTCTTCCGTTTTCCTGTCCTCTTCATTTTGTTTCATTTTTCCTTGCCATGTCCTGCAATGATGCACTATTGTCAGTTGTATTTCTGGCCATGCTTTTGCTTCCATTCCCACTACTTTCTTCAGTTGTTTCTGAACTCCCTCTGGGAGCCCTTGTACTAGTATATGATAAAATATTGCTGGTGTTTTGTCCCATTGTTCTCTAGTTTCCATGCGCCACTTCTCTTGGATTTCCTGGATATAATCAACAGGATCTTCGTCCTCACGCATCTTGCGTGAGGTAATTGCTCCTATGTCTGATGTGTCTGGGTACTGTACCCTCAGTGCCTGCCATAGTGCATGTCTGCAGTTTGCGAATGGTGCCCCATCGTGCGATGTGTTTGCTATTGTTACCCCAGTGAATCCCGCTCTCTTCCAAATGTCATCCTCTGCATCCCCTAATATTGATATTAGAAGGCCCTTTACATCTCCTACTGCCAGTTTCTGTCCTGCGGTGTGTTTTTCCATTTCATATATCCATTTACCCGCACCTCCACTTAATGATGGGAGCCTGCACTTTATATTTTCTTTGTCTGTATGCTTCCAAGGGACGAATTGTGGTCTAACCCCTCCCCTCTCCAGAAGTGGCATTAAATTGTGTCTCGTTTTACCCCTTGGGTTCCATAAAATCGAGTCCTCACACCCCTCCTCTTCTTCCCTCTCTCCTACATCGTCAATTTCGTCCGTATTTCCCCTGCTCGTAACTCTTTCTTCTCCATCTTTTCCCCTTCTTCCATCATTTCCTGTATTTAATGTGGGCGTGTGTATTCGTCCTTCCTGCCTGCGTCTAGGGAGGTCTCTACCTGCATAGGGTGTCAGTTCGTTTGTGAAGGGCGCGAGTTTGATTGTACGTAATGAGCGTGAGATGGTTGAGCATGTAGGGTGGGATGGGAGAGGGTGTGATGGTGACGGTGTGGCTTCATGTGTCTGTCTTTCCGCTATTCCTTGCTCTTCCTCCTCACTTCTCTCCAGTTCATCCTTTCTCCCACATATCCATGGTGAGTCTGTATTGGTCCGGGTGGTGTATAGTTTATCTAGGCTTTCCCTTTCACTGTTTCTTCCTTCCTTCTCCGTTCCTTCTTCTTCCTCACTACAAAAGTCATTCGTAAATGGCAGCCCCCACTCTGTCTTTTTCCCCTTGATTGTTACTGTTTTTAAGTCTATTAGGTCCGGTTCTCCCTTTTCTCCTTTACCAACCGCTCCCCTTTGCGCTGATGTTGTTGCTACCTCTGTGTCTCTATATACATACCCCCTTACTTCACTCTACCCTCTCCTACCTTCTCTTTCCCCTTCATTTCTCTCCTCCATCTCTCTACCAATTTCCTCCCTTTTCCTTTTTAATTCCTCCATTACTTCACTACTCATCTTTTCCAATATCCTTTCATCCTCTTTCTTCCTTTCCCATCTCACCCTCTCCCTTTCTAATATACTCTTTATCACCCTCCCTTCTTCGTATTTCCTAGTCGTTTCTGATAGTAATCTCTTCTTCCATATTGCCATTTCTTTTTCTTTCTCTTCCTCTTCCTTTTTCCTCTCTCGTAGTACTGCTCTTGATACCCTTTCTGCTGCTGCTTTTACCCTTTCAGCTTCTCTCCTTTGCTCCTCAGTTCGTTCCCTTATTTTTTCCAATTCGTTCTTACCTTCTTTCCTTTCCCTCGCTCTCTCTCTTTCCTCCCTCTCGAGCTGTTTGATCAGTTCATTCTGCTCATCCCTTAACTCTGCTAGTCGTTCCTCCAAAATCTCTTCCTTTTGTCGTAACAGCTCTTCCCCTCTCATTCCACTCTCCCTGGTATTATCCTCATCTATTTTCCTCACTACCTCCTTCTCTTCTCCTGTTAATGAACCTCGTAATTTTAATAGTATCTGCGCAGCCACCCACTCATCATGTCCTATTTCCACAGTTTGTTCTTCTCCAGTCCTCCCCTCCCCTGCTGGCATCTTCCTATGAGCCACATATGGTGGCGGGCTGTATGCCGGGTTCGAGTACCCCTCAGCCGCCCTTAACTGTCCTCTTTCTATTTCTCCTAATTCTCTTAAAGGGTACAACCCCCCTCCCTCTGTTTTCACTACCTTTGCTAGGGGTATATCTTTGCTCTGTTCCTTTTTTATTTCATTTTCTTTTGAGTTATTATTCTTTTCTCCTCCCTCTTGGCCGTTCCCCGTGTTCTTTGGGTCTTCACTCCCCTTTTCCCCATTCTCTCCTTCCTCCTTAATCTCTTTTTCTTCCGGTATTTCCCCCACAGTGAACATTCCATTTGGTCCTGGTCGGGACCCTTGGAACATCCTCCATAAGTTAAACACCTCCACGTGGTGTGTCAACTTCTTCCCTTTGTATGTATTATGCAGATGGTTTAATAGTGAATGTTGGGTATATGGATCGAAGCTACCATTAGGCGGCCATGGTGTTATCATTTTGTTGTCCGTCCCCTGTGTCCATTCTATGCTATACTTGATCAGTTTCTCCCTATGGGGTGACAGTGTTGTACATATGTGTTGCAGTGGGGTAGTAAGGGTGTTCCCCCACCCTCCCGATCCTGTCCCGTATGACATAGTAGCGCTTGTTATCCTTCCCCTATTTGGTAGCTATTATCTTACTAACACTTACAATACACAGCCTTATACCTTTACCTGGCCCCGTAAATTTGGGGACTTGCGATAGTCCGCTAAGGAAAATTATTAAAATATAGTATTTACATTTGTATATTTTCTTCTTTCTTTCTTCCTTTACACAACACTCTTACGGCCCCCTGCGGCCGAGGCGCACGTAGCCCCCTGCGGCTGCGTACCCCTTGTGACGTTCTTATACAGTCGTCCTATTTTCATTTGCTCCTCCTCCTTCTTCTACACTTGCCGTGGCCGGCGTTCTCCGTGCGCAGCCATGTCCCCCGTTTCGCCTTTCCCCGATCAACTCATTACCGTTTATCTCTGTTTCCACTCCCTTACCACAGTTCTCTTCCCCACCACTCTCAGAAAGAAAGATGCCTTGTGCTCGGGATATCCTATGAAAGCCCTACTGGTGACGTCACCGATCTCTTCGAACTACTGGTAAGTTCTTCATATATTTTTTAAGTCCAAAATACACTTGTAATCTACCCCCGTTAACCTCACAGCTGTCTTCCTGTCACTCCTGGAACAAGGTAATCAATAATATAATCGGACTGCGCACGCTGCGTCGCCTAGCGTGTGATACGCCCCTCGACAGGAGGGCTTAACCAGCCAATTATCTTCCGTATTGAGAAACTAACTAGCTACCGCCTACAGGGAAACGTCATCTACCTATCGAGTTTCTTGCTCGAACAATAGGGATCCTCATCTACTCATTGATCAATAAATGCCAAATCGTAGGAAACCACACACACACACCCTTACACATAGTCGCGACCTAGGCCAATCAGTGTCTACGAGCGGCCGCACGTGATGTTTTCGTGCTCCACCCCCTCTCTCGCGTAACGTAGCCGACTGCTCTTGCACTCGTTCGGCTACCATTCATTTCATTGCCAACACTAAATTGTCAAACCTTCGCCGCGCACCTGTGCAACACCTCCCACCTCCCGTATTTAATTCCTCCCCCCTCCCTCACAATTTCACATTGCTTGTTGTGTGTGGCATGCTCACCAAGTTCTCTTGATGCGGGGCCGCTCGACTGCGTGCACCCCTCCAAGCGGCTCGCCACCTCCCCTCGTCTGGACCACGTCTGGACACTCGCCAACCGCGGGCGGGATACTTCTCAACCGGCTCCCGAAGGCCAATATCCGGATTGCGCTGTCCGGTCTTCTCGCAGTTCCGCGATGGTCCTGTAGTCCTCAGAAGGGGGCAACGGCAGAGGGAGCCGCGCCGCCGGGCCTCCTCGCAACGGGAGTACCTGAAAAAATAAAAATAAAAAAAAAGCAGATCTTAAACAGATCTCAGCAGTGCCTCCAACTTGTCGGGGGGAAATTCTGCCGGGGTCGGCCGGGCCGTCCGTAGACCTCCGGGCAGGGAGGCCCCAACTCCTCCCGTATATCCCAAAAGAGATAGAGTATGAGACACACGCAAGAAGCAAGGTGATTCTGCTGTTTATTAGACAAAACGGCAGGGATGGGTCAAGGATCATACGCGTCCGTCCTGACACACACACAATCGTGGGGCTCGCAGGCCCTTTTTACCTTAGTATGACGCGCTACTTGCGTCACCTTAGAAAGTTTAGCAAAAAACCTATTTCCACTCTGGATTGGTTACTCGAGTGGTAGGGTTAGTATAGCATACATATAGAGAACGGTGTTAGTGGTTGAGGGTTAGTCAGGTGATATACTTGGGCTGTCCCTTCAATTTGATACATGAAAATTGTTACATGAAGACAACTGAGGATTGGTCAATGTTAATGGCGTCAGTGATAAGAGCCCCATGTTCTGATTGGTCCACTCGCGAGCCACCCAGTCTGGGACTATCGCTGTTCCCAGCTCGCGGTGCACCTGTCATTTGCAACAATGTTTTACTGTGGGTAGGTGTAAACAATGTGAGGATTTATTCATATGATGGGAGGTCGACTACTCCCACTGCTGCAGATGTCCAATGAGTCTTTTAATTGTATCTGCCTGTGTCTTGAAACGTGGGATTCAGGCGTCTCCTTCCTCCTGGGCTTGGCACCTGTCAGATTTGGCTTTGTCACGTGAGGTGGGACCGTGTTTGAGGCAAAATTCAGCGCAATTAATATTGTTTTTCCCACTGTGTGCCTGGTTTATCTTGCAGGTGCGACCTTGGCGTCGGCTTGCGGCGTGCGAGATTGCAACATCGTGCCCTTGGCGGTGTGCTTTCGCCGGGCTCATTCTGCAGGGTCAGCAACCAAGCTCTTGCTCATTCAATGTTCATGGAAGCTTTTGCTTGCGGCCTACTTGGGCCTGGTGCATAGGTGGAACCGTTTGATGCAGAGCGCTTTAGGTTACGGTATCATATTGCTCTATCCTCAGTATCGTGTCTCCGTTATATTCTTCATTATGGTACATGGTTCTTAGAAGAAGCGTGAGCAAGCCTTTTTAGATAAGTTAATTATGCATCTTGCGTTTCTGCATTTTGAGAGCCTATGTGGAAAATAATAAAGATGCACGTCCGTGGGTATGTCTGTCGCCTACGTCATAGCACTGAGTATGTTCTTCGTGTGGATTGGTATGGGAGTGTCCGGTGTGCATGTTTGCACAGGTGTGCTGACCGTTGGCTAGGTCGTCATGGCATCTCTAACGACGTGCAGGTTTAGTCGAGTTGATCCATGCCGCAGGTGTCGGCATGGGCAGGGCGGGCTGCTGGGCAGGTAGGTGGGCACATCCGTATGTTCCTGTACCAGGGTATTTGGTCGTCTGGTAGATAGGCAAACTCCTCTCGTGGCGGGTGTCTAGGCCCGTGATCCTCTAGGCCAAGCGCGAGAGGGGAAGGGCGGGAGCCTGTTCTTCCATTCTCCCACTTCAACTGCCTAGGTGGGGATGGCCATATTGTGGTCCATTGTCATATCTTTGTGTGTTCTGATAATAAGCCACGGGACGAATACGACATTCCCTAGCAAAATGACCCCACATACCACATGACCAACACGCTCCTTGTCCTCATCCTCTAAGTCCTCGTCCTCCGTACCCCCCTCTTTGCCCTCGGTGCCCACCTATTCCTCTTCCAGGCCTTCCTTGCCACTGGGGCCCTCCAAACTGTTCTTCTACATCCCATTGTTCCTGCCCATTCGGCTGCCATCCAGGCATATAATGCTATCTGCCCCTCATCCCCTTCTCCCTGTCGTTCTTACAGCTGCAACCTTCATAACTTGCTATGTACAAGTTTGGCCTTGTCTGCCAATCTTATTTGTGCAATTTCTTTTTCCCTCTCTTTGATCCTCCTGCAATGATGTACTATGATACTTTGTATTTCGGGCCAACATTTGGCTTCTATCCAAGCAATTTTTATCAGGGCCTTCTGTACCTCCTTCGCGAGACCTCTCTTGATAATGAAGTAGAAGAGGGAGCTGGACTGATCCCAGGCTGTGCCCGTCCCCGACCTCCAGATCTCCTGCACTTGAAGAATGAATTGCACAGGATCCTCCCCATCCCCCATAGTGCATTGCGTTACAGAGTGTAGTTCAGGGGTGTCTGGAAGGTTCTCCGCAGTACATCCCACACCTGTGCTCTTATGTTATTAAAGAATGATCCATCATGTCTATCATTGCCCATAGTTACTCCGGGAACCCCGCCTTCACCCACAATCCATCAGCCTAGTCTCCCACTGCAGAGACTAGAAGGCTTTTGATGTCCCCAATGGACATTGGGACCCGCACAGTGTTTTTCTCAAAGGCATATATCCACTTCCCCGTGCCCATGGAGAGTGAAGGGAGCAGCTTGTGCAAATTGTTTTTAACCATCAACACCCAGGGCATAATGAGGTCTTCCCGCCCCCTTGTGAATGAGGGGCATCTGCAAGTTGGTCTTTCCCCTGCTTTTGCTTACCTTCATTCCTTTTTTCTTTGCTAATGCCATATTTCCCAACATATTTTGGAGCCTTCCCTGCCACACCTGTGGTCTTTGCCACTTCACTTGTGGTCCCCCTTCTATGGCCCCCTCCTCATACTCGTAAATATCACTCCAATATTCTTCTTCTCTATCAGACGCCACGCTGTCATACCCTGTACTTACCGGGTATGTTCTTGTTCTACTCGTACTGTTCTGATTGGAGTACTGTCTACATGGAAGAGGAAGTCCCCAGACTTCCATTCATCCTCAGGTATCACAGAGGAGTTTCTTAATGGGGGAGTGCTTGTTGGGGCCATATAGGCCTGTGGGATCATAGGAGGGAGGGGGAGCTGCTGCCGAGGCAGTTGGTGCACTTGGTTGGGGCAGAAATAATGGGTCACAATATCCTTCAGCAGGCTTTGTCAGTAATGGGTATAACCTTTTTGGTTCTATTCCATCGTTGCTCTTTTCTAGCCCCTCCACCTCCGTTGCAATCATATTGTTACCTCCCTTCTCCTTACAATCTGTGGGGGGTGTTTCTTCGAACATCCTCCACAAATCCAGCACCTCTCTTCTATTTTGAAGCTGTTTCCCCTTATTTTTCGCCCTTAAATATGTTGCTGTAAGATCCAACATAGTCTTATCAAAATACCCTTCTTCTGGCCAGATCTGAGACGGCCCATCCCCTTTGATCTCTGTTAAGCAGAGCCCCTGGTATTTCTTTATTTTTTTGCTATAGAGGCAGAGGTGTTTGCAAATGTGCAAGAGCGCGTGTCAGCCCCCATGATCCCTCTGCGTATGTACTAACACTATTAACACTTCAACCTTCTGATAACACAACAACAATCTTTTTGAATTAGAGAAATGAGAAGTCAACACTACTATTTTCCGGAGCCCACTAAAAATATATGGCTCCTACTTTTTCCTCTTTCTCTTATTACCAGCACTGGTCGAGAAAGTACTATGCGCTGCCACCTTCCACCCCATTCCAGAGCTAGGTTTCCGTATTTCCTCCTATTCCATTATCCTTACTCGTCAACATAAAATCCTAATGGCCATGGAAAAAGTAGCACATTGTTTTGAACATTCACTCTATTCATTCATACTTGTTTTGTCCCTACCATTTCCCCTCATTAACTGTACTCCATATCCATCCCACTTTAATTCTTCCTGCAATCAATACTCATGTGTCCATGTTGTTCCGACAGCCTCCGTTTGAGGTCTACCCACAATCAGGGTGCCTCCTCCAATCAATCCGTTCCCAGCTCTGGCGAGCAGTTGGGTATTCGCAAAGCCAGGACCCGCGGAATTGGTCAGCCATAGGTGGGGTGGTCTTGATTGTGGTGCCCTGGATCTCGCCGCAGTACGGGGACGTCTTGGAGCAATCAGATCTTGTCAAAGGGGTCACCAAATTAACAGACTCATCCCCCAACATAGATCCCAAATTCAGAATAAATGGACACACCCCAGTAGGGAATGAGACAGGAGATAGATTGCAAGTTCAACAAAGTTTTATGTCAAAAGATGCACGCAGAGAACTCTGCTGCCCAAGAGCGCTCTGCCAAACATTACATGGCCAGCGCATTATAAGATTGAAACGTGTCACTGCAGACGCTTCACTATAGGTACATAATACTTGAATGTCATAGGCCTGACGTGCAGATACATACATAGGAGACAGTTGCTTCGGATTGGCTCAAGGCTTAGGTGTTCATTGAGCAGCACCTGGGTCAGCTGGGCGCATCTCTATGGGGTGAAGGTCAGACACACACGATGAAACATAGCTAAGTAATCTATTTTAGCAAAACAGGAACTGAAGGCATGCACCAAATAACAATTGAAAAAAGTGGACAGTCATGGGGATGCAGTTGAGTTCATTTTTTTTTTTATATCTGATTGATTTTGCTCTTTGAACCTTAACGACTGTTAAACTCTGATTCCTGGTCCCAGGTGTCCACCTTGGACATTTTGCTCTGCTTGATGAAATACAACGGTAGGGGATTAGATCTGGGTGGGTGGTTGGCCTGTTCATAAAATGGGGGACAGATATGTATCTGCATCAAGAGAGGTTGGTGGAGTGTGGCTTCTGAAGGTGGGGGTCGAGGGGCCATATACAGGTCTGTGGAGATGGATGGGCACACAGGCAGTGGTAATGCTCCGGTCACAAAGAGGGCAGTGAGCTCAGAGGAAGTGAAAGAATACTGTATCTGTTTGCAACAATTCGCGCCTTGGCTTCCGTGAGAAAAGAGCTGGTGCGATGCAGACAGAGGAGGAGGTGGTGGGGGCAGCTGGGCTGGCTGTGTGCAGAACTGAACAGTGGGTCAAATGGCTTTTGGAAATCATTTTGCAGGCTAGTAAAAAGATGGAGTTTGGGGTAGTATAAAATTGAGTCTTTATGTGTCATCCAATGGCTCCTATCCTCGTCGTCAGGGGACAGAACGTGGGGACTTCTCCCGCGTTTGGATGAGCATAAGATGTATTCCATACAGAATATACAGGGGGGTTGAAAGGACTCTTCCTCCCTTACACATGTTTGCTCTCTGATCCCTCTCTGATCCCCACACAAAATGTACTCCACCCCAGCCCCATAAAATCCTACCCTATTTCCATATCATTAGGAAGGCTCTATGATCAATGTCAAACTTCTATAACCTGACTTAATATTCAATCCTGTGCTATTCCCTGACTAGACTTTTATAAAGGAACATCGTTTGAACTCTGGCAGCAGGTGGTCAGTGTTTGAAGACATAACTTTCATGCCAGTACCGTCATGGTGCAAACACGTATTACATTTAAATTTTTATACCAAGTTTTGTGTTTTCTTACAATGTTTCACTTGCTCTGGACTTCATGTAATGCTTTCAGTTTGCAAATCAGTGCATGCTATGAAACTATCATGCCCAGAAAGTGGATTATTTAACTATCTATATGTTACCGCTAAGAAATACTTAAACTAGTATTTATATTAAAACACAATTAATAGAGCATTAATTTTTGTGTAGTCTCAAGTCATTCACTACATGTATGTCTAACTATAATTCGATCCTGGAGACTACTATATCTTTTAAAATATGTTTATCCAGCTCCAATTTGTGTTGAACACATTTGTTCATTGAACATATTTACAGATAAATATATTTTAGCTTACCCAAACCCTGTGCATAGGAAACCTCTGTGTTTTTTCAATAAATATGTCTACCCGTATAGTGCCACCACAACAACAAACATTGTTGAATATGTATCATATTCTTCCTAAAACATATTACTTGTTCTTTGCACGCTTACAAGCACCAACATTTTGGGACTCATTACGATTTTGGCAGTAGCCATGTCTCCAAAATCGGGTCTGGGTCGGGTTCCCAGAAAGGGGAATTAACGGGCTATTCCGAGTTCGGAGGGCCCGGTAATTCCTCCCTCCAGTAACCCGGGCCCGGACCTTCCCCATTCCCATTTCAGCCCATATACCCCTATAGGGCTGAATGGGAATGGGGGAGGGAGCAAACAACAGGCTGATTACAAGCAGCCCGTTGTTTGCTCCATCTTCCCCTCGTGGGACCCGGTAAGCACGCCTGGTTTGACCAGCCGTTACTTACCGGGTCACGCAAGGGGAGCTTGTAATGAGGCGGAACGGGTTTAATGGGTTTGCCTCCTTTAGCGGGTCCCGTTAACCCGTTCCGCCTCACTTGTAATGGGACCCTTTGTCTTTGTTGGTTTTCATTACGGTAAAGTTAATTATACACATATCAAATTCCTCACTTCGCTGACCAATTGTGAACAAAGTAATTTCTTTAGAAAATAAGTTCATAATAATTCATAGCCAAATCACCTGTTCCTGACTTGGCCAAAGATGCTCATTGATTGTTAACCTTTCCTATTTTCTTTTCCCACGTAATAGATGTGCAGGAGTGTAGTTTATATTCAATTCCATTCATTGCAATCATGTTAGGTTTTTTCATGGCGCTTTGTCAGAAAATCATCATTTTGTTCCATCTGTCCCAAAATGTGCTCTGCTACTGTGAAAACTGCGTTTTGCATTTTCTTAACACTGTCCATCTACGCCTTCCTCTGTGCAGTGTTTACTTATATAATGTTGTACTCAGGGGGGGCTTTATTGATTGAATTCCATATGCAAATCTTGTGGTCATATTTCCTGATTTCTACCTTTCGCTTCATTGTTCCAACACACAACAGACTGCAGGTACACCAAATCTGATCCATGACTGTAGCGCTGTTATAACTGGTGACCATTTTCGTTGTCCGATAAACCATGATCTACTTCCTGTGCTTTTGCAGTATATTTGTTAACAGAACATGAACAACAGGGGTAATGCCCTCTCACTGCTGGTAAACCTCAAGCGTCTGTAATAGATACAATGTTGTCTTTCTATGGTAAATCCTGTTTTACATCACTTATAATGCATTAATCACAAATTGTTGTATTATGCATAAAAGGTAAACATAGGTTGGTCTATGTTGCTCCCGATTTTCCAGTGATTGATCTGATTTCCCTGGGTCCTCTTTTGTAACGTAGAGCCGCTGTTGTTTTTGACAAAACACTTTTTTGACTTGTCTGATTGGTATCTTAGGACAATACTCTTCTTATATCTTAGTCAATGTTTCTGCTTCTAATATTAAGTCATTCTTATTCATACTATTTGTGCACAGTCCTTACAACTGTCCATAAGGTAAATGGTTCCTTGAGGACTTGGGATGAAAGAACTATATTAGTAGACTAGTTTTATGACTCAACATTAAGGATTCATTTGACTTTATATAATGTTCAATCTTAAATATTGACTTCTTGGATGTGAATTGGAGTTAGCGGCCTTGTGTATTAATTGGTTCTGTAAACTTGGTTGCAGTCTAGTTGTTGCCATCCCAAATCAAGAATACAATGTCGCTGCACCTTTTGCAAGAATTAAAGGGTTTTTGTTTTGTTGTGCTTTTATTTTATATATAGGATCAACCTGTCATAAACAATGCTAGTTTCAACTGCCCCTCACCCCATATACATTTGATTTGTAGGGGCTAGTTGAGACTCAGGGATATTGCATTATAAATGGTATTATAGCCTCCCATCAAATTGAAATAAAGCTTTCTTTTAGAGCCCTGTCTGTACACCAATATTTGTGCTTGTTTGACAGTAATTGTAGAGACGATTCAAAGGTTGCTATAAAGTCATTCACAAGTGTCTCTCTGCCACATTTAAAATGTCTCATTTATGTACTGCAGTGTTTTCTCCAGTGAAAACACACTTCATGTGTGTCTTAACAATGTATTTATGAATATTGTGATTTTCCTATGCTATTGATGACCATTGAAATCCTTAAACTGAAAACCTTTTCATGTAACCTAATCTATACATGTACTTGTAAACCTTTGAAATGCATGAATGAATTCCATGAGATGTAGACCATGACTATTTTGAAATGAAGATGTTATTGTTTAATCTACTGTGTTGCAAAATCAAGCATCTCGCAACAGGTCTGCAGTGTTTCACGTAATGTAGAGAACGAATGCAGTATGTATTTCATGTCAGATGACATCTGTCTCCTCATACGTTTCTACCTTTCTGCCAAGGAATCCGAGCAATTGCAAGGTAACAAAATTCCATTTTCTTGCAAAGTACATTTAATGCTATTACGTACGCTCATATTTACCTTGTGCTTGTAAAGCAAATTAAAACAGACTCTGTGTCAAAGTAACCCCCTCCTTAAATTATGGGCATTATTTTAACTAAGTAATGTCTTGATGGATTTGGATCTACATTGAAATACTGAAAAAAGGAACAATTCCCAAAATATTTTTTTTTTGTGAATTTACATTTGTTTTTCTTTTTAGCACTTTTCCGATTTCGTGGGAGACCCAGTGCAGGCCCTCCCCACATTTACCACCCTTTATTTTATTCCCTAACCAACCCCCATATATTTTCTTGAAGAAAAGTACAAACATACCGCCAAAATGTGTTGAAACAAATGTGTTGTTTTTGGACGTTTATTTGATGCAATACCGTGGGATTTGTAGTCTTAGTTTGTGCCATTTGAAATAATTGGACTAACACACTTGATAACAACGATATGAAAATTCTAGGCTGAGCTATACCCTGAAGGCCCTTGGGCATAGAAAAACCTGCGCCCAACACAACTCTTTTCATGTCTATTTATAGTGTACAAAACACACCACACATTCTCACTTGTGACTGTTTATTTATGTTATTGCACTATTCAGATATAACTTTCATTCACCGGTTCAGTCTATTCGCTTTTAGCAGTGATGATGGGGCAGACAACAGTATCAGTTAATGCAACTGCCTCAGCTTTCAGATGCAGGTAAATAAGATCAGCATCTTGATCAGAGATCACTTTGAAGTAGAGACGTACGGACCTCTCGCTGTGGTGGCACATTTAAGGGCATACAAGGGATCCATTATGAAAGCCAGTGGCCACGATCCCCACCTAGGATCTGTTGAGGCACTAGATTCAGTCTAAGTGATGGGGGAATATTCTGCAGGGTGTAGCTCCATCTGCACACTCTATCCGTAGGTTGTAGGAGTACACTGTCCGAGTTGTCCCTCTGAAGGCATGGAGAACATTCATTTCTCCCTGAGCCTCTGAAGTTGATAACCAGGCCAGCATCCCTCATAGCGGTTCCATTTGAAACTGTACAGTTAAATAGGGTGAACTGCCATACCTCAATGCTTGTGTGTGGCCACATCCTTTTCACTTGGTGCCCCTGTCTGGGTTTGTGCTGGCCTACATTCCTACCGTTACTAACCACTCCTTACTGGCTTGAAAGAGAGTGCCCTCTGGTTCACTACTTGCACTTATGGGTATCCGTCTTCGCAGTCATAGAGCCGTAGGAACAAGTGTTTCATGTTATTCTAATGCAGCACTAACTACACTGACTAGTCCCCATTTTCTTAAAATAACGAATCATACTGCTTCAATGAAGATTTCTTAAATTTGATACTTAGTCATAATACCACTCCTCAATAATGTGTCACGCAGAACCATGGGGTTTTCCCTTGTACTCAGATCCACCATTTAGCACTTCTCCCTCAAATTTTAGGATTTGAGTTAGAGTAGCAAATAAAGCTTGCCCTGCAATATAAGGGGAGTGTCTTTAGGGATTAGGAAAAAACATTATTCTTGCTAGGTGACATCATCACATTGTAAACTTAAACTAATTAAACAAAATTGAAATCATATGTAATGATCCAGCTTTTTTAGCAATTTACAATTACGATTTTTAGACCAAAGAAGTTGTCATCATCAGGGTATAATTACCAGCACATGGGAAAATAGTTGGGGACAGACATTATTATGAGCTATAATGACCCCTCCCAAGAAATCTAAGGCTAATAGCCCCTAACAGCCCCTTGTGTTGTATAGGCTGACGACGCGGGTGTTTGACTGGACACCCCTTTTTACATATTTCTAATGCACACGCATATTTTTGAATTGTTTTCCTTTCTTCATTATTTAAGTTGAAGTTTGTTGCTTTGTTTACCTTTTAAACACTAGCACGGTCCCAAGCTTGCCTGTTCTTGAAAGGAGGCCGGCGGCTCTCACCGGTTTAATGCTCCCATGGTATTCTTATTTTCACACGGTAGTCTTTCCTTCAAATCCGTTATGAGCTTGTACGCGGATTGGTTTAATTAATACCACGGCTGGTCTTTTTAAAGGCTATCCTTGCACACGCAGGGACCAAGCGCATGCTGAAGTCCAGCCGAAGTCGTGCCTGTCTGCGCTCATCTGCGCACAGTCCAAGTTTAGGAACTGGGCTACATTCATAAATTAGTTGACACATCCCTCTTTGCTGGCACTTGCTCCCAGCAATACTACTTTTCCAAAGGGCTTTGTGTCTAACGTTGTTTCTTATAATGATACTCCGTCACTTGCCATAATTCTAGCTTGTTTACTGAATGTCCACTCCTTTGCTGCACACAAATTGCAAATGTTTTCTCTGCTTCAGGACTCATTTCCTGATTTATTTTGCGTGACTTAGACCTATCTCTCCCCATCGACTGACCACGATTTTTTCAAAGTTTACTTTCTGGGAACACTATTTTACACATGGACCATGAGGCCAAAAGACCGGGGGAGGTGTCGCACTTATTTTTTAAAACAGATGTATTTGTTCCCTTTTACCTTGGATGGAAGGTCAAGGTCAAGATTATCTGTAACTTCGTCACTCACATGGTATAGGTTTTCAAGAAGACATAAAAACATGTTGCTACTATGTCCTTGTGATGCTGGAAATGCATCGGAGGGACAGGGCCTCTGTGTCCTTGTCCTTTACTGCTTTTTATTGTGTGTTCTGACGTGTTTTCCGTGCAGGAGTTCATGTGGGACGCCTGGTGGTGCAGCTTTCTCTTTTGATTTGGTATACAGACCCATGGGATACCATTATGGCACCCATGGGTGGGGGTACAACCCTGTGCCCCTAGTGGGTGGCCCACAGAGTAGGGTACGGGGTGGTTGCAGCTCTGTGCTGAATTTACTGTTTCCCTGAGCATCCCCCATTTTGGGATGCCCAGGCCCTGTCATTGGAATCGGTAGATTCCTGATGGAGACAAGATGGCCCTCGTTGCCTCTTTCCTTCCATCGCCTGTTACCTAGATCTTCCTGAAGTCCCGGGAAGCCCTAACTCTGTCCCTTCCCCCTGACTGGCTGTTGGGTGGAAGTTCCATATATGGTAGTGTGGGGAAGTGCCGACTAGACTGGCTGGAGCCTTCCCAACGACCGTATGTTGTGGGTACACCTGTGGGTGGGACCTGGATGAATGGAGTGTGTGACGAATCTACACTTCTTGTTGTCGATGTCTGGTTTCTGGTGTTTGACACAATGACTGAGCCAGCCCTGCCCAAAACTAGTACGAATGCAGTGTGTAGTGTTGAATGGTGTGGTACTTGTCTGAATCCACATTCTGTGTTGTGAGTGTCTGGATGGAGAAGAATTGCCTGAATGCACTGTGTGCCTGATTAGCTGACTGACTGCTGAATGCCCTTCGCACTGATTGGCTGCCTGAGTGTGACCCAGCAGAATGAATGGGAGATCAACAGTATATATTGGGTCCTCTCACTGCTAGGAATCATGTTCAAAAGCCGAAGTCCAAACTACGAAGAGTAACTGCTGTGAAACTGAAGTTTGACCTTAAAGCCCTGCTGGAAGAGAAGAATTGCAGTTGCTCTTCTTCATCAATCTGAAAGCTGATGTGTCTCCAAGGACTGACCCAGAGAGGACCTGGTAAGGCACCCTCTTCCCGAGCTATGAGGCACCATCGTTCACCAGCTGATCTTTGGCAAAGCTCCCTGCTAGACAGACCTACGAAAGGCTGCCGACCGGAGATGGGGACTGCTGCATAATCCCTGGGAGAAGTGCCTGGACTGTTGTCTGCCACCGTCAATGACTGGCATCGCCGACCGTAGCCGCCATGCTCCCGTTGCCTAAGAACTTTCGATTCACAGACACGCTCGTCCGCACCGCTGCCCACCTTATCCCGTCAGAGAAGGCTGACACGCCGAGGAGCATGCGCCGGTGGGTTTCCTGCCACCCAAAGACCACAGAGATGCCGACGACTCAACGCCTGTGTTGGGCAACAGTTCTTCAAACTCTTTGCGGTCCAGAACTATCGACATCAAGGTGCCCTGTATGCCTCTTCCTGGCAGGATGTTTATGCTTTCCCGTCGACGAGCACCGCTAGGAAAGAAGCTGCCACTTCACTGCCATAGTTCACCCTGTTCTTCTCCGGACGTTCGACGCTCCGTGACTTCTGCCTTAAAGGGAGGGAACTCAAGAAGGGCCATCAATTTCCCAACGAGGAACGCTACAATGCCAGGTACTTTGGGGTTGCTAACTATTGGAAAGACTTGTGTGAACAATATATGGACTGGGCTGGTGATATATCTTTATTCTACAGGTTGCCCGGGTGGGGGGATCTCCACACAGAACTGTGTCTAGGTAACAGGGCCAGTATTCTGCCAATTGTTCTAACCAACTGCTTTCCACTTATATCTATTATTGGTTTCCTTTACAAACTTATTTGTGTGACATTTAACCGTACAGTTGATGCACTTTAAAGAGATTGAATAGTGATTGTGTTAACACGTAGAACTGTATAGATTTGCCATTATAGATAACTGAGTACAAAGTGATTTATCGTGATATTGAACATAACCTTGAATATTCATTATATACAGACTGTGTTTTAACTAATACAGTGTGCGGACATTACTTTGTGGGCACTTGGGGACTACACTGTACTTAAGAACCAGCCCACATCACCTCCTGAGAATCTAGGCCCTGATTGCTCGTCCATTGCTACCAACAACAGAGAATCTTGGCTGGGGTCGTCTGTGCCTCTCCTCTACCATATAGAGAGCAGGAGTACAGAACCCGCCTCCGGTCTTTACAGTCCTCTCTCTGGTATTGACATATAATAACTTCTGTATTCTTGGTGATTTGATTTTTTGAACAGATTCTAAAGATTGTATAGCTGCAACAGCAATACTTTCAGAAATGGCTAGTTTTGTTTTGCCTTAACTAGTCACAAAGCTGACACATATCCAGGGACATAACCTTTCCTTGGTGTTTGTGTCATCCCAATTGTATAATAAATCTACCATTTGGTCCCTTTCCTGGACCGATTATTACTTAGTCCCTTTAATGCTCATGTTACCTACCATCAGAAGAAGTAACAGCATTTCCCACATTTGGACTAGCTCATCATCTCTCTTCTATACTGTTTTTTGGGCTTCGTCTCTCCCGATGCAATTTCATTCCTTCAAGCTTTTTAATGCCACTGGTGCTGTTTTTGACATACAACATCCAAAATCAGCCTCTATGTTAGATGGCATTCCACTTTCTCTTTTTTTAAATGATAGTGCCAGACCTCAGTGAAATCCTGGCAGAAACATTTAATTCATCTCTCCTGCAATGCAGTATTCCATCTACTTTGAAACATGAGTTAGTCATTCCATTACTTAAGAAACACTCTTTGGATGCTAAGGTGTTATCTAACTATCATCCTATTTTTTTACTCCCTTTTTATATGATACGTTTGGAAACCATTGTTACTCCTTAGCTTTGCGCCTTTCTGGAAGATGATCAGTTGCCAACAAAGCTTTTGTGGGCACCAAGTCTGTGCTTGTTTCCATTTTTTATCACTTAGCTTAGATTTGAAGCCAAGGCGGTGTGGCGGGCCTCATTTTGTTAGACCTGTCTGATGCTTTCTATATGATTTATCACACTATACTACTGAGCTGTCAATCTACTATCGGAATGACAGAAGTTGTTTTTGAATGGTTCAAATCTTTTATTGAGTCTCATACACAGTCCGTACACAGTCTATTTCCCTTTCATCTTTTAGATCATCTGCAGCGCCCATCTCCTGTGGGGTTCCCCAGGGTTCAGCACTCTCCCCTCTTCTTTTTAATAATTATTTTCAGCCACTAGCCCTCATTATCCATTTTTTTGGTGTATGTTTCTTTGAGTATGCTGATGATACTCAGTTAATATTTCACCTTTATCTCCAAAGTGGCGGCACAGCAAATTGTCTTGAATCTTGCTTGGAGACAGTAAAACACTGGATGAGCTTAAATTGGCTGACACTTAATGGTGAGAAGATGGTGGTCCTGGTGGTTGGGCCTCCATCTGCTTCATCACTATGGACCCCAGATCATTGGCCACCTAATCTTGGTCCCTTGCCAGTTCCTTTTAATATAGTGAAAAATCTTGTGGTCAAGGTCTCTCTCTCTCTGTCATTTGAGGCTCAAGTTAGTTTCATCTTTAGCTCCTGCTTTTTCAAACTCAAAATATTTTTTAAAAGCTGCATCCTACATTCCCTCCAGTTACCATGCTTCTACCATTGCTACTATTGTAAATGGAAGCCTGGATTATTGTCACACGGTTCTGCTAGGTCAGCCTGAATACTTTCTTGAACGACTGTCGGTCCTACAAAATGAGGCAGTCCATCTGCAAAAGATATTCCTTATACAGCCTCTTTGATGCTAGCTCGTTGGGAGTTACACTGGCTACCAGTCAGGGAACGTATACAGTTTACTGTCCTTTGTATTATCTTTCAAGCCATTCAGTGTAATTTATGCCTTGCTCTACAGGAACGGATTGTTCCCTGTTGTCCTAGTTGTCCCTGTGTTCTGCATCTATGGGCCTGCTTATGGTTCCTTCTTAACACCGGGAGGCTGAGGGGGTCAAGCTTTCTCGGTAGTTGGCCCAAAGTTGAGGAATTTGCTACCACTCTGTCTTTATAGGATCTCAGATTTTATTAAAAATCTCTTGAAAAAATATTTGTTATAAATCCTGGTCAGTCTTTCCATCTACATTCCTTTTTAGTGATTCAATGCAATAGGTGATGATAGCGTTATATACATGTTTGATTGATTGCTTGTTGGTTATTGCATTTGTTTCACAAAAACGAAAAGTGGTCAGAGTGCAAAAGAGAATCAAAGGATCACATTAGAAATGGAGAAGTCAGGCAAAGTTGGCAGGTGTCCATTTCTGTGAGAGGGGCAACAAAGACATGTTTAATTTTTTGATAGCATGAAAAAAAATAGTAATGAGAAGGCAGAAGCAAACGGATGTCCAGAAAGAGAAACATCCCACAGAGAGAAGCAAGTCTGCAGGTAAGAGAACTGTGTGTGGAGCACAGCAGGAATGAGTGTTAAGGGTACACAAGAAGTGAGGGACAAAGCAGCAGCTAACAAATAAATTCTGACTCTTAATGCTTTGTACATGGTCTATTTCTGAGCTATGGGCTCCATTGCAAGATTTCCAATTGGCAAAGTTGTGGTCTATTAGGGCTACCGGGTGGTAATAATTTTTAGCAGCAGAGAGCAATATGCTTTGTCCTGGGGGTTACATCAACACCTTGTAGACACATCATGCATCTCAGCAAAATGCATTCATTACATCTAATGTGTAAACTTCAATACACTTTTGGCAACCTATTCTTTGTTATCCATGATTGTAAATACTATATAGGAATCCAAGCATTGTCATGGGCTCCGAAGGGGCACTGGTGGAGCTCTAGACTATGCACTATTTGGAAGTAAACACCGGGCAGGAACTTGGCAAACAGGAAGTTCTTACCAAAGACCTAATTCTATAGTTCTATGAGAAAGAAGTTGAGATGGTTCCAATCCTCTAAAAGGGAATGGGCCTGGTGTACAATTAAAACACTAATCATGGGCAAAAAGGTTCGAGGTAAACTCAAAGCATTCCAATTTTGGGTTGTTGGATGTTCCTGGAACCTTTGCAAGTTTTCTGCAATTTTACTGAACATGTTTGTGGGTCACTCTAAAACCAGACTGTGCACTGTATGGGGTCTGCAATCACTGCAGGTCTTCCAAACATGCCCTGCCCCGTCATGCAGGTCCCTGCAGCTTAGGCTTGCATATTACACATTGTTCTCTATCCTGGGCGTGATTGTGCTAGACTGTATTTAAAGTGTTTATATTTCCAGCATGATGCATCTAGAATAGACAAAATAAATGTTCTTTCTTAGCGTGATCTCTTGATGGAAATGGGGAAACATGTTGTCCTACAGTAACTTGACTTAACATCATTTTACTGTAGTGGGGGCGTGGATAATTAGGTTGAACAAGACAGAGAAATCTTGCTTGAGTGGACGCACCAGCATTAAAGAAAACTGTTCTCTTTTTAGCACACATCGACTTGCTCCTGATAACAATAAAACACACATTATAATCATGTTCATCAAGGGGCAGACATGCCGACCCAAACACATTTGGTTTCCTACTGTGCTGGCCAACCTAGACATCCGACTTAAAGCATGTTCTATGGAAAGGAAGGCTGCAGTGGCATGACACATTTCTTCCCCTGAGGCAATAAGTGTGGGTGGAGTTAGGGCAAGGGGAGCATGCAGGTTCTCTGGAGGGATCAAGTGGAGGGTTGTTTGGCAAGATTTACATTATACTTTCAACCATGAGTGACCAGTGAATACTCATAGGTTAGTCAGTGGAAAGGATCCCCAAGCATGCCTAGATGCCACTAAAGGGCCATATTCAGTGGCAGACTGGGAAGTTGTGAAAACTCGCCAGCAAGGAAGACAGGGGTGGGATAGATCATTCCCATGTCAGGGGGCAGCTCCATGTTGCTGGTTTGCAGCCAACTGAGGTCAGTCTTGTTCATAATTCATTGCTATCTGGTAACTGTGCTCTAGCACCTTGAAGCATCTGGTGTTAGATGGAATGGCCAATACAATATCTCAGGCCAAATAAGTGGACAGACTCAAAGGAGATGGTAAAATATTGCTTTAATTGTAAAGAAGTAAAGCAGGGAGATTAAACACTAATCTAGCCGATTCATGCAGGTTCACAATTTCTTTACGAACATACTTAGTTTATATGACACTAGGTGTGTCATATATGACATCATCTTACGTGGCAAGTTGCAAAAACCAATCGAGGTGCGGGATTGGATTAAGGGAACATATCTACCTATATAATATATGCGTCTTAAACCCTCATTGGTGTTATCCTATCTGTGAGACACACCCTGAGCTACTTCTGATCACGTGGTGTAAGACATTCATCATAGCATAGAATGTGGCAGTGGAATTATACTTTGCAACATTGTATGTAAAAGTGCATGGCAGGCTATTCTAATTGGTTGACAACCTAAATCCAACTTTGGACATTCAGCTTGCTAGCAACACATACATAGAAACCAAAACCAAGTGCTTGAAGACACATGAGGTTTCCCCTTGTTCCCCAATTAGTCTACCCTCACTCATTTGTAGGCCTCATGCCCGTCAGTGTCTTCTGTTTGAAGGCTGACCTTGCCAGTCTGCACTGACTCAGGACATTTGAGGGAGTGTAGGCACATCATTATCTTAGCTTCAGGCTTAACGAATAGCCTGTTTTTGCAAGTTCTTCATCATGTGTCACAAGACCATGAAAATGTCCATATTGACGGTGCTTTTAACACCATTTGATTCTATTAGTCTGGGTGAAGTTGTTCCTATTAGGCTTTAGAGACTTGCTCGCTCTATCCCATATTAACTTCATGCCTTTTTAATTGTCCCATATTTGGCATCAATAAATGTTCTTGCTCCTTCTAATGTTTGGGAAATATGTCCTTGTGCATAGTCTGCTTGTAGACTCCCTTTGTGCTTTTCTTCCATTTCTCTAAATAGCATCCTTGGTTCCAAGCCAATGTACTCCTTTATTTCCCAAGGGAGAAAAGCTGCTTCATCATCATTCCACGTTAATATCCTGGGCTCGTATTTGGAGGTAGCTGGATTGATTGACATAAGCCATCATCCATCTTCCAATGGTCATCGTAAACGTTGATATTCCTCTCATTAGCAAGCTTCTATGTATTTGTTCTACCTTGAGTTTCAGCATATTTACAGTTATTGACCAGTGGGGCATTTCATTCTTCTTTGTGTTCCCACATACTGCATCATGGAGCACGTATTTTTCTTAGTACTCCAGTTACAGTTTCATTCTTAAGTATTTTCATATTGTTATAGCATAAATTCATATATTTTCTTTGTGACATGTCATTAGACTTTGTTTAATGCGCATCCATGTTGCACACTATTTTATTCATGGCTGCATTCTGACAACTCGGCATGTGACATCCTTCTTGGTAGCTTTCCTCCACAGTTTCAATGTGAGGATATCTTCTGAATGGCTGCTTGAGTGCATAACATCTTTCATATAATCGACGCGGTATGGGCATGTCACATAAACTTGTGCATGGGTTCCCAATTGTGGCTCCTTGCCTGTCATTCCAATAGGACAGAGGTCAGGGGGCAGTGCCTGGGGAGAATGTGTCCATTTGCTCCTCTACATAACTTACCCAGTAGCCTTTATGAAAGGGTCACGTTCCATGGGGCAGGCGCCTACATTGCACACAAAATCACCAATGTTGATGGAAATGTGTACATTTGCTGGCAGTCTCAGCACAGAGGACAGGCACTGAATGAGCACACAGTCTCACTCAGCATCACAATCACAATCACTTGAGCAGGTGTGATGTTAATTTGTAAATAATTAGGATATTTACAGTGACTGGTGAAACTTTCAAATTCCAATGTGTTAACGTGAGCAGCCTCCAAGAATCAACGTTCAAAGTGCAGTTGACAAAAATAAAATAAACAAAATTCAACGTAACCGGAGACATAAAGATTGTGTGATGTTTGGTGTCCATTAATGACCTAAATCAGAGGGCTGCAACCTTCGCTGACCAGATATTTTGGACTACAAATTCTATCATCCATTGCCATTGAGTTTGATAGCTGGGGAGGATGGGAGTGGTAATCCATAACATCCAGGGAGCAAAATGCTGCAGACCCCTGACTTAAATGAACCATTTTCCAGATATAAATTATTTTGCTGTGGGCGCAGTTGGCAGAAATACTCCCCATCCCATCATGTGCCTGGGATTCATCACAGTTGTCATCCAGGCCTCCCCTGATAAGGCCTCCCCCATCAAACCTTGCAAACCTTACATCTCTCTCACCTTGTCTACCTCACTACCTTTATCAGACAATATAACACCTACCAAATTGCTGCATCTGTGCCAATTCAAGACAACTGCACCTACTCAGACTACCAGGACCACAGCAAGCATTGACCACCCACCCGCTCCACTCCAATAGGTCCAGTTATATGCCACCCAACCTACACATGACCATCTTTGGCCTGCTAACATGAGAAACCTCAGACTTGGATCTAGACTATATAAGTTTAATCGATCTCTAATTAACGCCAGAACTAAACCCAGTATCTCCACCCCGCATAACAGGAGAAACAAACACAAATTAGTCAATGGCTTAACCAATAACAATCTGACTTCACAGACTACTGAAGCTCCACAATACATTAAACATGATAGCAATACCCCTGTTATTAAGGGTGCGCTCATAAATGCCAGACCCTTGATAGCTCATGCACAAGACATTGCAGACCTTATTGTCCTAAACCAAGTCGACTTCCTTGCTATAAAAGAGAATTGGCTACACAGTGCAGCAGGTCCTACTCTTTCACTAGTCATACGGGAAAACTATACCATCCTTAGACTAGATAGGGAAGGCTCCAAATGCGGCGGTATCGCCTTTATATCCAAAACTAAGCTTGGACTACGAGTCCTACCTAACTCCCCTTTCCCTTCGGGTGAACTCATGTCGGTCAAACTCCCACTCACAGCCTCTCATACATCACCCTCCACCTCATCTATGGACCATCAGGACCTATATGAACCTTCGAGGAAGATATCACAACACTACTCACTGTAAAAATCAAACCAGGTTCACAAATTATGCTGCTGAGCGATCTCAACCTAGGCCTCCACGATTTGAATGATACCAATGTCTTAGCATTTGCCAACACCATCGCTGAATTAAGCTTCACCCATCGCATCAACATTTCCACACATAACAAAGGTAGAATACTAGACTGGTTAGTAGACCTCAACTGTGACACTAATATCCTATCTAATGAACCTTGTGCCTGGACTGACCATCACATCATATCCTCCACCTTACAAGATACTGTTCATCCTTATCTACCTAACCTGTCAGCCTTGCCAGCTCTCACGTGATATAACCGAAATATTACCCTAGAGAAACTACCACCACTATTACAACCTATCACCAGCCACCCTAACACTAGTACTGATCCCTCAGCACTAGTTGAATTTTATAACAAAATTATTTAGTATTCCATTGACAAAATAGCACCTCTAAAAATGCCCAAAGCAAAGCCTTGTGCGCACTTAAAGTCATGGATCACCCCCAACTTTAAAGCCTTACGTAGTGAAAAAAGAGGTGCCGAATACATATGGAAAAATAACCCTACAGCAGTGAATAAAGAAAAACTCTCAAAAATCTCAAAAGGTACAAAGCTGCGATCCACCAAACAAAACATGACATCTACAACAACAGAATTAGCAACACCAATTCACATACTAAAGAACTATTCACTTATCTTTAGAGAGTTAGAATCACCCATTCCTCTGACTGAAACCTGAACTAAAGACTCAATTTGGTGTACAAATATTCTAAATGCTTTGTTTGACAAAATGTCACTTCTGAGAAAAATTGAAACCAAAAAATTGAGTCTCACAATAGACACACCCCTCCAAGAGTTTCAAGTTCCTCTAGCAACTTCATGCAACCTTTTCAAAGTCACTCCTGTCTCCATCCGCGAAGCAGAAGACATAATAACCAGCCTCGAAGCAGAAGACATAATAACCAGCCTCAAACCGTCAAAATGTCAGTGAGATATTTGCCCGGCAACAATTATTAAAGAGGCAGCTCGGGACCTAGCGCTGTTCATCGCCACCTTAATAAATGTATCATCGAAACCAGCATTGTACCCCCTAACTTAAAAGATGTGTGGGTACTCAACTCTTTTAAAAAAAAATAGCCTTGACACTAACATTCCTACCAATTACAGACCAATAACCACAGTACCATTCCTACTGAAAATCCTAGATAGCGCATCCTATTTACAAATTCAGACACAACTCGAATCCAACAATCTTCTTGGTCTGAGACAATCAGGCTTCAGACCCAAATATGGTACGGAAACTGCATTAATTGACCTAAAAACCCAGATGGACTATCCAAAAGATAAAGGGAACTTGGCACTCCTTTTGCTATTGGACCTTTTCGGCCGTATTTGATTTAGTCAATCACAATATTCTCTGCAACCATCTCATAATAGCAGCCAATTTCTCTCCTAAAGCCACTGCCTTGATAACGTCCTTCTTAGACAACAGAACCACAAGGGTATTTGCTCCGTCAGCATCAGCTGAGCCCGCTCCTGTCACCTGTGGAGTACCCCAGGGTTCCTGAGCCTCACTGACGCTTTATAATATCTTTACCAAGCCCTTATTTGATGATCTTGACAATATGGGTGTCACCTACACTAACTACACAGATGACACCCTAATTCTCTTCCCATCACTGGTGATAATGACACTGACTCAACTCTGCTTAATAAAATCAACCTTTCTATCCAAGCCTGAATGGCTACACATGGTCTCTGTTTTAAAAATGACAAGACAGAGTTACTCCTCATTGCCTCCCAACCAACACGTAATAAACGTGGTGCCCAGTTCAAAGCATTCAACATTGACAGGATTAACATAAAATTGTCAAAGGAGGTAAAAACTCTGGTAATGTATCTTGACTTAGCCTTAACAGTGAATAGACAAGTTAATGTGACAGCCTCGGCAACGGCGTACACGTGCAAACTGATCAATGCTTGCAAACCACTCCTGTCAACAGCAAATTGCATCACCCTGACTAGAGCCTTGGTCTTGTCTAAAAGAGACTATTGTAATTCCCCGTATCTAGGGACCAGTAAGCGTAATGTAAAAAATAATACAACATAACGTGTTAAGGACTGCGCTCAATATACCAATGACCCAACACATATCAGCTGCCAGATAGAATGCTGTATGGCTATCAGTCAAGGACACAATCTCATTCAAAACTTTATCAATCACTCATAAAGGTCTATCCAATCTAGCATCCAAATATCTAACCTACTAATTCTCTAGGAACGCCTCTGACTGACCCACAAGATCCCAACACCTACATTGCCTCAAAATACCTAGATACAAGTTTCAGAAAGCAGGGGTTATAGCTTCCCTGTTCCATCAGCCAAGCTATGGAACTCCATGCCTGTCAACTTAAGAAACAAACCATTCTACTACAGATTGAGGAAAAATGTAAAATCGTGGTTCTTCTCTCACGAGGCATGATAAACGCATTAACCTGACAATTGTACATATCAATAATGCATTTGTAAACTCTATATGCAACTGTTAATGATTATCGTTGTCTTGTAACGGTATTTGTTATGCTGTAATGCACCTAGATACCTGGGGGTTTGGTGCGCTATATAAATAAATAAACAAACAAACAGGGATTGTGTTAATTGCAGAGTCACGCATGACCTCGCCAGGAGTAGCAGATCAGCATCAGTGACACAACGGATATAGTGGGAGCTTCCACCTTCTCCGATTTCACACAGGGTCCCAAGTGGCATCGCCCTAAGCATGTTCCTGCACTGAAACCCACCGAGTTAACTTGTGGCAGTATGGGCACAGAACAGAGCAGTGTTTTGGCATGAGCCTATTCTGGCCCGGGGTCTGTTTGTGTCAGCCTAACGCCGCCTGCACACTCATCGCCTGCCCTAAAACGTGGGACTGGGCCCTGGCATTGCCATGTGTTAGCTCTGCTTTTGATCGTGGCAAATGGATGGCCAGGCAACGTGAGGTAAATGTACAGGGGCAGAGCAATACCTACGTTGTGCATTCGCACCCACGCACAACGTGCCTAGAGCCGAACATTGCTTGCCATGTAGACCTGGAGGCGCATTCAGAGCACGAGCTTGCCTTTGCCCATCACAGGGCCAAGGCATCTCTGAAAATTGAGATGTGGCGCCTTAACAAGTTGATTCTCACTGTATCCTTCGCCTTTGCCTGAGAGTCCCCTTTTGTGCATGTTTCAGCTGCTATAATAGCCGAACAATTGCTGAAAAAAGCGGCCGCAGGAAATGACCCCCGGATGCCTGTCACAATTCCTTTAAGTGTTATGTTCTTCTATTACCAGCGTCTGACACAGTCTCTTTCAAGAATCCAGAGAGATCGCACCCCGCCGCCCCTCCATCTTTTATTAACTCGCACATCCCTTGAGCCTGTCTGTTAGCAGGAGGTGGTGGAGGGGTGCGAGAATGACGCAGCAGAGAAAGAGAGAGCGAGAGAGAGAGGCGGACGAGAGAGGCACCGAGAAAGATAACGAGAAAGAGAGGGAACAAAGAGGGAGGTGGAGCAGGAAAAGAAAGAGACTAACGGAGAGAGGGTACGAGAACAATATAGGTGAGGGAGATCGGCGGGAAAGAGACATGTGACAGAAGAAGAGCAACAGAGGAGAGGGAGTGGGGAAGATACAGAGAGGATACATATGAGTGAAATAGATCCATCAGTGTGAGAAGAAGGAAAACAAGAGATCAGCATTACGTTACAGCCACTCTGAAGTATTTCCCTAACACAAAGTTTATCAAACTTGCACTACAAATTACACTATCATCTCACGGTGCAGCACACATCCATACAACTCCCTTTCAGCACAGCAGGGATGTATGCTACCTGAAACTTAAGCAGGTGTAAGTTGTCTTTAGGATTCTAGAAATACCTAATTTGTATGTACTTCAACATTGGCACGCCAACTTTTAAAGACGTCCACTTTGTATAAGTTGATAAAGAGAGAGAGAGAGAGAGAGAGAGAGAGAGTGTGTGAGTGTGTGTGTGTGTGTGTGTCTCTTTACCCACCCCAAAACCTCCTAGGATTTCTGAAAGGGGCATATCCTTCATCATTGTAAGGCGCAGGCTGGCTCAATTCCTATGGGTCTAGGGATATCGCTACAGGATATAGGAGCTTTCTACATTCAAAAAGGGTCAAGATGGTTGAAACAATATAGGGTATTTCCTGTTCTAGGAGGTCTTATAAACCACAGTCCCAAAAATCCCCTGTCCTTGTCTAAAAAGCAAGGTCCCTGTGTTATCCCACCAAAGACAGCATCCAAGAAAGTCCCACACGGTCTTAATAAGTTGTGGTGTCCCAAGGCACTACTTTTGTTGGTGGGTTGCGTCATCCGGGATCCTGGTCACCATTGGCTATTGGTACCTTAGCCTTATTGATTGCTGGGATGGCTTATGATCATGGTTAGGTGCTTAGCATCCTCAGTGGTCTGAGAGGTTTTGCGGGGTGGGCTGCTGTGTAGTTCCTCTTCCTCTCATAGAAGTTACTCATACCTGATTGGCCACCTTGGGACAGTGTAGGGATCCCCCCTAAGATGGATGCTTATGGATAGAATATTTATTACACAAGTGCTACATCTATGGTTTTTGGCGGGCATGCTCACTGCCACCATAGTATGAGATGACCCTAACTAGCACGTATGGTTTTAATTTCCCTGGACCTAGGGATTTAGGGTCCTGCTGTCACTTTTAGGGAAACAATGCCCCTAACTCAATACATCAGTCTAAAGGCCATCATAGGCCCGTTACTCACTTCAACAACCATAATGTTATATAGCACCCCTGACTCGCCTCACCACCTTTTTAAACAGCCTCTGTCTCCGTCTCCAGCTTTTCAAGCCAGATCTTACACAAACCTCCTACTCTTACCTTAAGGTCCCCACCGGCCTCTTTTTCACTTTGGTTCCCTGGGATTAGCACCTACCTCTACATTGTCCTTTCTCCGCGATTACCCTCACAGCCTAGCGACGGACGATCTTGCCCCCTTCATCCTCATTCTGCTCCTCTCCGACTGGCTCCACGCTGGAATGTCGTGCTCTCCCCCAAACCAGTAGCACAGTTCTGCAGCTGGGAAGACATGTATGCAAAGCACTCTCTCTCTCTATATCATGTCATATCATATCTGTCTCTGACCTCCTCTCTCACCCCCTCTTTCTCCTTCTTGCAGTATCTAAAATAGATCAAATAAAACACAACCATGTTCTGGGAATTGATAGGTGAACGGAAGGGCAAGGCTGGTGACTGCACTCAATATCATAAGCCATTTGCTCAGGGCGATGGGAGGCACACAAGTTAGGCTCAAAGGTGGACTGCATGGGAGGAGCCTGTCATAAATTATAGTCAGGAGCACACATCCGACGATAACAGTATGTCATTTGCATTGCCCCACAACCCCTCTGAAATGCACAGCGTACCTTTTGGATAGTGATCCTTTTTAGGCATCACAGATGCACACATTCACACCCCCTTGGTCACCCCACGCCTGTAATTGGACCACTAAAGGGGTGTTTCCGTGCATTACAAAGTAAACGCCCAACCCACAAATAGAATGTTTTTTTCAGATGCACCCATTTGGAATAGGCTTAATGGGATGCACAGTGCATGACAGAATCATTGGCCGCAAAATCATACAATTTCTTTTAAAAGGAAGTACAGGAGTATAAGCCATTGCTATTCCATTTGCATTTCCATTCCTCAAACAGAGATGTACATGTTTTCATTTTTTAACATTTCACATTTCACATTGTAATTGTCAAATGTGCTTCTAGAATCCACATGGGTGCAGGGAGCCTGACATGCATTAGTGTGAGTGCGGGTTCTGGACAGTGCATCATTTGCACATTCGCACAGACCCCAGACATGTGCACGTCACTTTTATAGATAGGGGGATCTAAGCATTTCCAAGATAAAAACGAATGAAAACGTGTATCCTGTGCACTTGTTTTGATTGTATTAATGTGTATAACCCTGTGGTATCATTTCCTGAGCCACCAGTTATACCGAATTATGGGATACAGCTGAGATGAATTATCAAATTCTCATATATGTTAGAGCAGCTTGAATTCCGGTCAACATGTTTGAACCATTGGGAACCTCTGCACCAAATAGTTTGACTCTTTGGAGCGGAGTTGAACCCTTTTCGTCTAGAGACGCTTACATCTTTTTCAATCCAGTTTGCCCATTTAAACTGTGCACAATTTCCTGAGTTCTAGCACCTATGTTGAAAATGTGTTTTCATAGTTTAGAAACTAGTTCTGAAAGCCATTAAATGATGACACATGTTTTCACCTTGTGAACTCATGTGCTTGCTTAGCCATTTTCAAATTCTCAAAAAAAAACGACTTAAATCATAATTATGTCAAGGAAGATACTATAAACTTGAACCATGTCTTATTATTCCCGGCTTGAAATGGCACATGCAAACGTGTGTCACACGTTCAGATTTGGGACTTCAGTTGGCATTTTGCACTCCCCTAGCTCAGATGAACGGCATTTAGGATATTTACCACAGCCCTGAACATGTGTTTTTGGATATGCTTGAGTTTTTGGATTCAGCATTAAATACCCTGTGGACATTGTAGATTGTCTCACCTATTTGTAGAAAGATTATATTTTTGTAACTCTGCCCACTAATTAATTATGCTAATTTTGAACGCATATCAATTAGACATTTAAGGTGTCATTTGTCACTGGTATACTTCACTGGGATTAAAGGACTTCTATTTGACTTCTAAAATTTCAATTTAGGGATTTGTATGCCCTAAGTATGTTATGTTATGTCATGCTACTCACCATTTGTACCATGCCAATCCGCATTTATGAGATTCATAATTATCTAAATTGGTTGTTTTGCTCAAGGTGGCTACATCATGCATATGAGGCACTAACTGGCATGCAGTACTGTTATTGGGGCATTTGAGCAATGCTTGACAAAGGTTCTGTTCTGTTATGATATGCGCCTGTTAACATGCTGGTTATAAATGTATTCTGTAGCTATGCAGAGATGTCCCAAAAAGCACTCATTGACCCTATAGATGGAATATAAATAATTTGGAGGGAAGTGCAACCGTCTGGTTTGATTATTGTTGCAGGTGATTTTAATGTAAACTGCCTTAATCCATTAAAATTCAATGAGTTCTTGGCCTGCCAGCCTAAATATAATTTACAATATGCTAAAGAAAAGAGGTGGTGGGAATTTGTTGATAGTTGGTGCCTTTGTGTACTGACTGGAAAACAAGAAAAAGGGAGCTATTATCGGTAAACCTGGAAAAGTGGCTCTAAGTCATCAATGATTGTTTTTGTATCTGAGGAATTATGGTGGGTTGATAATCTTCTTATTATCAGAAATGGTTTCACAAGTGATCACGCTAAATTGAGAGTGGATTTTAGTTTTGCAAATTGTTAGGGTTCAAAAGACAAAATACAGGATGTGATTGTGAGCAAGGGTAAACACCAACAGATTTAGGGGCCGATTCATGGAACAAATGTGCGGCGCAAATCTCAGCGCAAGCTGGCTTAAGCGTGAAAAAGTAAGCGTGCGATTCATGGAAGGGCCTGCACGTGTTTTCCCCTGGATGTGCACCAAATCTGTGCGTGGTGCACACGGGCGCAAATGTCATTGCAACATCCCGAACGCCATGCACGACTCACACAGGGAAAGTGTACAACGTTGGCGCACACACCAAAAAGGGGCCGGGACACGGGACGTAACACGCGGAATTGGGAACAATGCATGAAAAAGAAGGCGTAACTGGGGAAGTACTGCAGGGAAATAGACGGAACACCCACACTCACGCGAACAACATGTATTCATGGAATTGAATACGGGAAACACGTGCACGCTAAAAGACGCACACAGGCATCAACACATCCGCCACAGGAAGGCAGGCGTAAGCGTCCCCGCACACAATATAAAAGGGCGCGCAAACAACAAAAACGTATATACAGCTACAATGAATGCCCCATTTGTCACAGCACTGATCGTGGGACACCACAGGAGGAGGAAAATAGCCAGGGCCCGCATTTTTTCCCCCACGACTAGCCTTTTTGGGATGCCTGACGACCAGGCCTGTGGCAGGTATAGGTTTCCACCTCATATCATCCTAGACCTGGTCAGGGAGTGGGAAGATGACCTTACATCCCCCACCCTGTGCTCCCAAGCATTGAGCCCCTTGGAGAAGGTGCTCAATGTCCTGCATTTTTTGGCCACTGGGTCATTTCAGCGGACTACTACCATAGTGGGGGGGGGTCTCACAGGCCACGCAGTCACGCTGCCTACACCAGGTCTTGGCAATCATGATTGCGCGCCCCTCAGTCTGCAGGCACATATACATGCCCAGAACACCCGCAGAAAGGCAGGCCGTGGTCCAGGACTTTTACAGGGTGGCACACTTCCCCAAAGTGCTCAGTGCCATAGATTGCACCCATGTGGCCCTACGTCCACCTAGAGCCACTGAGCACATCTATTGAAACCACAAGCACTGGCATTCTATCAATGTGCAGTTGGTATGCGATGCAAAGGGAATCATCACCTCTGTCTATGCAAACTACCCTGGCTCCACCCATGACAGTTTCATATACAGAATGTCTGCCCTGAGCTGGGCCCTGGAAGCTGGGCAGCATGGCGACACATGGCTCCGAGGTGAGTACAAATGCCCATGGACATGCATGCATGTCACACACAGACAAATACACAAACCCTAATAATCACAACCATTATTACCTCCCCAATGGACAGTGCCTACCCTCTGAGCAACCACATGATGACGCCAATCCGGAACCCCACTACACCACCCCAGGTAAGATACAATGCTGCCCATATTGCAACCAGGGGCATAGTGGAGCACACATTCGGAGTGCTCAAGTCACGCTTCCGCTCTGGCGGCCAGCTACTATATGCACCCCCAGTAGTGTGCAGGATCATTGTGGCAGCATGTGTCCTGCACAATGTTGCAACAAGGCAGTCTGTACGGGTGGACATGGTGGTGCCCCCACATCCTCAACCACAGGCACAGGTGCTGCCCCTGGGAGGGGATAGGGCACATGGCGAGGCAGCCCGGACCCAGCTTGTGGTGACACTTTTCACCTAAACTCCCACCCCTGCGGAGTGCAAATAGGCCTGGCACATACCAGGTGACAATCGATGTTGACAAAGAGACAGTCAACTGTCACAACCTTACCACCCTGAGAGTGTTACCATGGAAGTGCTACATTGTGTGCATCCCTAGCAACTTAAATCTAAACAATCCTGTGTGACCAAAAATAACACATGCAAGGTGTGTATCACACCCCCTTCCCCCGCAAAACAGGCCATGACAATCCCTAGTATGTCACCCAAACCCTCCCAACCCACATCACCCTTGTCTGCCACACCATGACATGGCAAGCAATAGAAAAAGCCCAACACATGGCCAAAAATATACAAAGTGACATGGAATAAATGGAAAGTGGCTCCAGATAATAACGCCTGACATGGAATCATATGAAATGACTGACCAACAACCTCCCACACTTACCAAGTCATAGACAAATGCATTCCACCAGTCGTAGAATGACAATAACACTGAATGCCTGTTCACATGCACATTGGGCAAAGCAAAATCCCTACTCCAAACCTGTGTGTCTCCTGCAACACACTGCTCAGCACACAGCACAGTGAGTAGCCATTGTGTTGGAGATATGCCTTGTGCATCACATGAAAAGGATGAATTAAATAAATAACCAATTGACGCATGAACAGGATCCCCAAATGTTCATAGATCATGTGCTGCAGGGACGCAGCGGGCCCAGAAGGCAATCTGTGTGCACCTGTGGCCATGGAAGGGTGGTTTTACATGTGGTGGATCATTGTGCAACTGTGTGTGTCAGTAGGGACATGCACTCAATACATGCATGTGAAATCAAGTGACCCTCAGTGTCCTGTACACATCACATATGAGCATTGCCCATGTGTACACCCCATCATGTCAAACCACACCAATCCCCTCACACCTGAAAAGTAAAGACAACAGAGGAACAGGCATTGACCAGCAGATCACATCATGTACATAGTACCCCACAATTACAATGTCAGAGTGCCCAAAACACTGTAGCCCAAGCCAACTGTCCAACAACAAAAGGCCCTATCTCATTCACACATCACCATGACCTACTGAACAACTGTGTCTGTGGTATGTAGCCTTCTTCCTTCAAGTCTACCTGGCCACAGGATCACCCTACCCCTTGGTCTCCATGTTCCACCTTGCGTGTAAATAGGGTCCAGCCCCCTCAGAGGCCACCTTGACTGGCAAAAATACCAAATCGCAGAGAACTCCAAGGAGCCAAACCCACCAACCAGGGAAAAAGCCTGTAGGCACCAGAAAACCCTGGAAGAGTCTCCAGTAGATGACTTGAAGTTGCAGAAAATGTCCAAGCACATGTCCAAGCACAATGATAGAACAACCAAGGTAGCACAGGTCAACAATGCTACCACAGGATGGATACCATGTTCGGTACATAATATACAATGATGATGCACCAACTGATGCGTAGTGTCACAGCTCCGGTGTCCAGGTGCAGGAGTGGCACAAACCAACCACCCCCTCCGTGGTCTGGCCACCTGCAAGGTCAAACTTCACAGGCCTCTGAGACCCCGGTGGGGAAGGAGGGTCAGGGATATGTTGTTTGGACAGGCAGTGGTATTCAGGATAATCGGAAGAGGGGCAGGAGAGGGGAGTAGGATTATCAAGGGAAAGTAGGGAAAATACAAAAAACAACTATTCACAATAACACATAATCAATCAGACAAACATGTTTATCATGCACATTGTACCAAATGAGTCAAATGCAAGCCAAAGAGAGACTTATCTCTGGGGTGAGTGCTGGCCTCCTGCCTGTGCACTCTCAGGTCCGGTAACAGGAGCAGTTCAATGCTGCAAAGAGAGTTTGAGTTACTAATCTGTGTGTGTCTACAACACACACACGCAACACCATAAATGCCCCAAAGTAAGTGACTCCTCCACAAACAAACACTCTTGTCTGCTTCTTTGTACCCATACATTAGCTTGCTCCTGTGATGGTTCATACACTGTCAATGCAGTAAGGCAGGCGCACGTGGGCATGTGGCAAATGGAAGACTAATGCGTCAAGAATCACACATCATACAATGGTCCCTTTGTGAGCAGCTAGACGCGTATAGCGAGGTGCAACTTCATGCCAGGTGTTCTGGCATCCGCAGATTAAAATAGGTAGTGCACTTGTCAATAGAGCAGGGTGGACTGGAGGATATGTGTGACAGCATCTGCGTGTGCCCCTGACAACTTGGAAAGCAACTTGCCATTTGTCCCCCAACGCATCTTAGCTGTACTGTGCGCTTCAACAACAATATCGGTCCAAGCTCCCCATCAGTGGCACTACTTAGCATACATGTGCAAGTGGCCTGGTGGAAGGTTGGCTGCGGTGTGGCCCTCTTGTGCTGCTCACCTTGCATGGAGCTCCTGGAAACACGTCTGCTTATTTTGGACGTCTGAGCACAAGCCCTGTGGCACTGCTTGCACACACATGCGCATGTCTGTGTCATGATGCCTACCTCCAAGGAGCCAGGTCCGACCCAGCAACCCCAGAGGCAGGCATCATTTCCCCTAGGGGAGTGCCAGCGGGCCCAAGCTGGGGCCCTTTGGACGCAGTCCTGGCACCTTAGGCGCCAGGCTCATGTTGGACCTCTGTCCTGGTGCCTTAGGCGCCAGGCTCATAAAGCTAGACATGTGTTCAAGTGTTTAAATGTGCACTTACCTGATGCAGACCATGCTGCCACATCCAGGCCCTCTTGAGGACTGAATAGGAACTACTTTACCTGTGGGACTACTTTCCACCCGGGTGTGGTCAGGGAAGGATACATACCTGATCAGAGGCAGGATACACACTTGGAACTTCTTCCAAAGTTATTTAAACCACACCCGATCAGCAACTCACGCTTCGCGTTGTTCTGCTCCTCGCAGCTGGACGCTCACCGTCAGCTCCTGCATCTGGACTTCAGCCACGCCTGTCAGCATCCTGGGTCACCTGCAAAGGGAGACAAGAGACCTACCAGCTAATCTGCACCACGGAGACATCACCGACGATCCTGAAAGGGAAGACATCATTTTTAAAAGCATTTCGTAACGATCGCTGCAGCGCTGCATTTCACTCACCTTTCCTGGGTTCCTCCATCTTCAGCAGCGATCATCCGGATACACAGCCACTTCCCAGAGCCTAGAGAAAAAGACAAGAATAAGAGGTGAGAGAAGGAAGGGAATAGGAAAAGCTCAGTTTCCTTCTAAGACTTACCTGTTGGGTCATTCCCATTTAATTTCGGGTCTTGCTGCTTCCAAGCAGGACCCCGGCCCCTATGGGGAAAAAAGACAAAGACATTAGATGAGCGAATGCAAAAACATTACCTGAGCGCTCATCTAGGACTTACCAGATCTTTACTGGAACTGCACGTTTCACTTCGGGTCGACGCCATATCTCCGGCATTCCGAACCCCGGCCCCTATGGGGAAAAGACATCAACATCAGCGCTTTGTTGCAAGAAGTCTCCAAAGGAATCTTCATTCATCACCTAAAAAAGACAATGAGCATTATTATTTAAAGCTTGAACTTTTGAACTTGCAACAGAACTTTTACAGCGCCTTACCAGTATAATCAAGCTTACCTGAACTCCCATCCAACCTCAATCCAGTGAAGTAACTGGGTTCAACGCGCCCCTGCGTCAGAAGCAGGATGGAGAGCTCGTCCTTTCAGACCCTAAGGTGAGACTTCACGGGGAATCGTGGAAGGGTATCGTGGAGGGTTGGAAGAGAGTGGGAGGCTTGAGCATAACTCAGTCAGTAGGTAACACTCCCTTTTCACGCACAGGGGAATATTCCTGCGAGCCGGAGAAGCCAGAGTAGAGGGCCCTTCCTGTCCATCTTCAGAGTCCTGCGCTTCACCATTGAAGAAGCACCAGCACTCGAAGCCAGACCTGCGCCTCCGTGGGAATCAGGTGAGCGTTACAGTCTGCCCCACCGAACGTGGCCAGCTGTCTGTCATACAATGGCCCATGTCTGCTGGCAAAGTTGGTCTGGAGGCTTAGTCTCCTGCAGAAAGGGCACAAAATATATATTGAACGCTGGAAAGTTCCCTGTGTGTGTCTCTTCATGCTGGTTGTGACTGGGCCATGCCAGAGACCTACATCAGAATTCCTCCCACCATCAGTGTGACTTTGACAGGCAAAGGGTGCTGGCCACTGTCTACGGCATGAAGTGCATTAAGCACATGTACAGGAAAGAAAATAAACATACAACACAATCTATATCAATGAATGGACACATCAGTCATGAACCAACCCAAATCGAATGCAGACATGCCGTGGATAAAACCCCCACAATCCCCACTAGGGGCGTTAACACAAGTAGTACAGCAGCAGACAGGCCACAGATATGAAAGTCCAAAGCCCTTGTGTAAATTACTGTAACACCGAACCATCCTTGCGAGCCCATGGATAAGGGAAGCAGGAGTGGCCTATGTGAGTCAGGACCCCAAGCTACAAACACATACAAGAGACAAGCTTGAAGGGCCCAGCTGGAACAGACAGTGTATGCTTTCAAAAGTCACAAAGCACCACACCATCACATGAATGCACAATAGACAAACAATTTTAAAACTATATTAACTAATTAAACTAACTATAAAACACCTACATTACCTAATTAAAAACAATGTTAACTAACTAAACTAAAATAAAAAACAAAAAATGGCCACATACGACCTGAGGCACCTGGGAGGGGGGAGGCACAGGGTCAGCTCAACACCCACATGCGATGATGTTGAGACAAAAAAAAAAAGCTCCATGGGCTCAACGCCTGCACAGCCCGACCTGTGTGGGAGATATCTTGTCGTCCGAGTCAGCCTCTTCCTGAAAAGGTAGACGTGGTACAGGAGCCTGACCACGCCTAGGCACAGCTTGTCCCTCGTCGGCAGCAAGTCTGCCGGACGGGTGAGCCTGGTTCTGTGCGGTGATGACATGTAGGTCAGCATGCAGAACCTCTCATCACACGCGTGCTTCCTCTTGTAACACAGAGTTCTTCCTGCGTGGCCTGGCTGAACAACTAATGCACCTCCCGGCAAGCACATAGCTTAGCCGAGATGGTACGCTCAAGCTGCGCAAACCTCTCCTGGGACCGCTCCCTCTGGGACAACAAGAGCACACCCAGAGTGGATCTGAGGGAATCATATTCAACCCTCAGGGCCTCCATGTGTGCCTCTCCATGAGCAGCAATTGCTTGACGCAAAGACAACATTTCAGCCTGGCGTGCCCTGTCTGAGGCCGCCATGCCCAGCCTGAGTGAGTGGGCCGTGGACTGTGCCGCCCGCTGCTGGAGAAGCAGCTGCTTAGCAGGGGGGAGCACGGATTGGGCCACACACTCCATGCTCATAGCAATGTTTTCAATTGCTGCCCCCTGGCGTTCTGAATTGGCAGTCATGTCTTGCTCCCCCTCAGTATACCTCGGTGGTGCGCGGCCTCTGCGTTGCTGGGCTTGACACCTGTGGGGCCCAAGGCGCTGACTTCCTTGTTGGGTTGGCACCGCCCATGGCTGCAGGACTACATATCCCCCGTCGACATGATGCCGCAGGCACATCAGCAACTGGTATGGAGGGTGACCCTGCGTCCCGATCCACCACAGGCGGAGGTCCCACCACCGCCTGGCCCCTCAGTGTAGGTGTCGCGGACAGAGGAGCTTCCACATCAGAATCACTCACCCCAGACAAATGTACCCGATGCACATCCAACTCGACATTGTCATCAGAGTGATCGTCCGGGCTTCACTCATTGCCAGCCACAGACAAGATGGTCTGTAACACATGTGGGTTCTCGTGGTCTACCACCCCACGACCCCCACTTGTGCTGGGTTGCTAGTATGATAGCAAACCTGTGTCTGGCATGACAACACCATTCTCTGGCTCCATTGCGTCATCATCTAGAAAATGGAGAAAAATGTACATTAGTACACATGTCAGAAGCACATAACACACACACACATAGTCATCATACAGACAGCCAACACATGAAGCAGACATGTCACATGCAAAAATGTGAACCTGGCATGCTTGCCAGGTCACTTTGACATATCATCAGGGACTAGGCATTTAGAACGGTGTAGCATGGCTCGGAAGTGGGTTGATGCAGTGCAGAACATGTGTACGTTATCCACTATCTACATGAACAAGTACATCATGATGTGTATCAATTAAATTGAAGGCAGTGCAAGGGCAAGTTCAGGCATCACGTGCAATGTGCATGCAGTGTGTTGCATGGCAAAAAGCAAACCCCCCCCCAAGTGAAAATGTAGGGATGCATTGCATGGCAGCGAAAGGGCGACCAGAGACCTGTGTATGACCTGTGTATTGGCAGACAGTGGTGGCTAGCATCAATTGCATCATCTCAGTCAACTGACAACACAGCAGATGATGATGGGACAGAAAGCAGGACATATGATGACCCCTCAGTAGTACAGCCATGTGTGCAGAAGCCACTACACCAGTTGAACAGAGTCAGTGGGCTTGAAACGGGGGGAGGCCTGTGCCCTGCACAGACTGTGACACCCTAAACATGTGTGTGATGCAGGACTGAGCCAGAGTGAGCATGGAATGGATGACCAAAAGCAAAGAAATGTAGGTCATCCTGGACACGTTCTACAATGATCATCCAGTCAAGGACACATAGGGGCCTGCATGGAATACACATGGAGCATGAATGGGAACTCATGTCCCTGCGGAGCATCTGCCATCTGCACAGTCCAAGTGAGACAACATGCATGAAGTGCAGAGGGTGTACACCACTGCATGTGTCTGGCAGGTTGGCTGACAGAAGTTTGCATGTACACAGGAGTCTTGAACAGGCCATTGCAGTACGCTAACATGATTCACACGTGTGCAATGTTGAAATCGGGGTGCAGGGTTGGTAGAGGGGCAAGGGAGCTTGCCTACATGGAGTACCCACATGCATGCAGGGGACACATGCACGTCAGTCATGCAATGACATAGTCCCAGTGGTGAGAGGAAACACACCCCAGGCTACATGCGGAAGGGCCATTGAGCTGGAACATGGACTGTATGGGCAGCTGGGTGACTAGCATGTGATTAGGGTTCAAGTGTGGTGGTGAGGACAGTCCCCGTCTGCTCTACATGTCCACCATCCTGCACAGCAGGCACGCATCAGTGAAGCATTGCATGACTTGCACATGAGAACCATGTACATATGACATGCAACGGCAGTCAAGCACGACACATCACACAAGCAAAACACACATGTCCTCGACGAACAGGCGACAACACTCACTGGATGGGGCATCAAAGTCCTGCATCTCTCCCACTCCTTCGACCATTCCTGTTGGTATGAACTCTGCAACGATTTACTCGTGCAATGTGAGGTCTTCCTCCTTAGGTGGTGGCCCACTGCCAGTCACCAGAGTCATTTTGTAATTAGAGGCACGCTTCGCCTTAGTGCTGTGTTTGAGGTCATTCCAACGCTTTTTACACTCTTGCGCTGTGTGCACCTCATGGCCGAATGCACTCACATCATCCGCAACTTGCTTCCAATTGGTATCACGATTGGCAGCCATAGTTTGACAATTCGGCCCACTAGCATGTCAGGGTTGTGTTCCTGCACGTAGCGCACGTGGCAGTCGATGAAACGGACTGCAGGGTCACATGGGCGCCAGTGCCAGATGCAAGTATTGCATCTCCCGGTGCCACAGGGGGTGGTGGCATGACTGCACCAACACGTGGCACAACATCTTGCCGAGCTGGTGCACCCCTGCCTCTTCCCCCTCTGCAGCCACCCTGGAGTCCCCCTACTCCCTGGTCACCCCGGCCACGTCCCTGACCATGCCCGCCACGTGGAGTACGCCCAGCTGAGGCGCCCTTCACCTTTTGTGGCCTCCCAGCCATGGCACAGATGGAGTACTGCCGGCACAGATGGAGTATTGACAATGGGAGGTGTACAAGACAATTGTCCTGGGCAACTGGGGTGAAGGGGGTGGGATACAAGATGTTAACAGCACCCCTGCACCTGCATGGCTGTATGTGACCCTGGTGATAAAGTGACAGGTCACGCAATGCTCAGGCACCCCAAAACTGCAGTAAAACTGTGCATGCAACCCCCGGTAGCCCACGTGTATGGAATTAACTTCCCGCAGTACGCAGTGGCACCCAGGGACACGAAAAACACATACACATGGGACACGCAGGCTACTATGACCTCCAAAACGGGTACGCGATACACAGGGGCACCCGCAGTGGGACAAATAGCATGCACGACTCACCATCAGACTAGCATGATAATGAAAAACACGCGTAGCAAATACCCCCACCAAAAGAAGAGATATGTCCTTGATCTGCTGTAAAGTTGTGATGGCGCTCGAAACAACATGAAATAGCAACACACACGTCGGTCTCCACGAAAGCATGTACAGCGAACTGCTGGCCCCGCTCACTTCAATGCTTGTTGAGGGAAACTTCCGTGCGCGTAACGTCACTGACTCGTTTACACGCTAAGGGCCTTTGCTCGAATTACACGCTGACGTGCAGTTTTTTCACGTGCCAAATCACTACGTATCAAGCTGGCGATGCAAGAACACACGGAAGACCACACTCCTGCCCAGAAGGCCATTTATCTGCCCCCCAGAGCCCTGAGCAGCCTCCCACGAGCCATCTGCTTCTGCCTGCCTGCCTGCTGCCACCGTGCCCTGCCATTTGGAGCCTGCACATCTGCCATCTCCAGGGGTCCAGTTGCTCTGACCACCTCTGCTGGAACAGAGGACTCCTTACTGGTATTCCATTGCTCCACAGCCCAGCCCCAGGACCCAGTTGCCCACCCACACCTGCCTCGGGGGTTGCCAGGTCCGACACAACACCTTCCGGCACCAGTGACAACCCCCAGCCAGAGAGGCAGAGTGCTGCCAGCGTCAATTCCAATGAAGTTGGAATCCTGGTGGAGCGAGTCCTGGGGCAGTATGATGCCCTCTTCACACCAGTGCACGCCTACAAAGAAGGACGGAGGAGGATCTGGATGGACATAGTGGGTGCCATCAACACAGAGGGGGTGGCACCCCACGACATCAAACACGTCCAGAAGCGCTGGGAGGACTACAAGTCCAGGACCCTCAAGAAGGCCCGGCGCAGAGGATGCAGTGGAGCGCCGGGGCCAGCTTACCAACCAGCAGATGAGGGTCCTGGAGCGCATTCGCCCAGTGCTTCACCAGCAGATCCTCAGGATGCAGGCCCGTCTGGAGTAGAGCAGTAAGTGGCCATGCATTGCTGTGTGCTGGTAATCAGATACTTGCCTGTATGTGTGACATAGGCCATGTATGGATGCGTGTGTGCAGGGCCATCATGGTGCTGCATGTGAGACCAGTCATGCGTGAACCACATGGATGGCGCATGTGTTACAATGCAACATGCCGAGCAGCATGCGGAATGCACACATGAATTCATGCCTGTCTCTGTTTTTGGACATGGATGGGGTGTGAGAGATGGGTGCTGCTGTCATGGACATGTATGGTGTACATGTCTGTGTTGTCTGAGTTGAGTGTGTGTGACTTGTAAACGCCATGGATGCGTGACACATGTCTGTGACAATGTTCTGATTCCCTGATGCAACCTAGTCTTCCTTGTATCCACTCTATCTGGGGTGTACGAGGCCAGATGGATGAAAATACGGTGATGTGTGTGCATGTGATAGGCATGACCCATGATGCATGTGAGTTTTAAACCACCATTGTATGTTTCAAGAGTTCCTTGGACATGTATGCAAATGTTCTTTGCATATGCCATGCCTGTTTCTGCATGTGTGTTGCCTGCACTGACCCATGTGATGTGGAGGGGCATGATGGAAGTGACATTTGACAGTGCCACTCATCTGCTATTGCTTCCTGTCTAGGGGACTATTGTACACTACCCTGATGCTTGTGTTCTATGTTTTCCTCTACACAGTGGCAAGTGAAGAAGAGGGCGGAGACTGCGCTGTGGAGCAAAGTGGTGGGGATGCCTCCACCGGCCGGCGACACAAGGCTCAGTCACCCTCCCAGGAATTACCATCATCCGGGAGAGAGGGGACTGGTGCCGCGTTGCCGCTACGGCTGCAGCGGAAGGGGTGGGTGAGCCCCAACAGGGGCTTGCAACGGCAGAAGACGGTGTGGAGTCATCCAGGTTGGTGGTTGGCACAGAGGAGGAGGATGCCGTTTACTGAGCCACACATGGGGCCTGTAGGGGTGGTACCACTGGTGCAAGTGGTGCAGTCCAGGGGCAGGGGCAGGAGGCAGCACAGGTCGCCATGGAGGGGCCTGTGCATGTCACTGTCCCTGACACTGTGACTGCACCACCAAGCACAAGCAGGGATGCCCTATACCAGGCCCATCCGCAGGTAGGGGGAGGTCCATGTCATCTGACCCTCCTCTACCTGCGGACGAGGGGACCCATGACCGTATGGAGACCGTCCTGATTGATGTTGCGTTGCGCACGTGTGGCATTCGTGATGACGTGCGTGCTTCCTGGAGGGAGCACGCACTTCATCATGAAGAGCTGTGTGCCAACGTGGCCCAGTTGGGAGGGTCCATGGTCGGGGTTTTCGTACATGTGTTGGCCACTCTGGCGGCCCTCTCCTCCTCTGTGGAGACTATGCGCCAGTCGTTCTCCATGCCGTCTTCCAGCCCAGATGCCACCAGGGCCCCCTGTGGACCTGCCCTGATGAACGCAGCCAGCTCGGTGGAGAGCCCATCCCTGCTACAGTTGGGAGTCGGAGGTCCAGCAGGGGTGGACACCCTAGCAACTGGACCCCAGCAGATGGAGGATGTGCCGGCATCATCGGTCAGGGCACGTGCACGACAGCACCAGTGGATTCCAACAGCCTGGATGCAGTTGTGCTGGCAGAGGCAGTTGCGTCAGAGGCAGCGGCAGGCTCAACGTGGGAGTCATCATGGCTTGGGGCCATCAACATCAGAGGGGCAGGCATTGGCAGGAGGACCCTGGAATGGTAGTGTCTTCCGTGTGGCAGTGGTTGGGCCAGCAGATAGATGCAGAGCGGCAGCAGGCAGAGGAGGCACGGCTCTCTATGGTCAGGGCGGAGAACTCCATGCGCAGGGTGCTGAGGCGAGCTGAGTGCCTTGAGGGAATTTGCAGGGAGTTGGAGGTGGGCATGGCGTTATCCCTGCAAGTCCCCGGGGCCAGGGAACAGGCCAGCCTCCAGGACGTTGAACAGGAGTTTGATGATGCCCTGGGCCGGGAAATCAACTAGTGAGCTGTAGGACTTGCCCGCCGCCATTGTATATAGTTAATTAGTGTTAGGTTTCCTTTGTTTTTTTTTATTTTGGAGTTCATGGACTTTGCTCGACTTTATGTACATAGTTATTTCTATAGGGTTTTCTGGTAGATTTCCTTTTGTTTGGACATCAAGGACCCTTAAAACGTTCAGTGTATATAATTCAAGGCTTGTACCTGTTTTGGTTATTCTGTCATCACCATGGATCAATGTTTTTTTTTGTTTTTTTCAGGTACTTTATTTGAACTTTTAAAATGGAACACTTCATTTTTTCCTCTTGTGTTTGTTTGGTTTACATCGGATTCATCATCATTTTTTGATTTTGTCTTTACTTCATTTACTAGTTTGATTTTTCTTTGTGTTTTTTAATTACGTATTTTAATACACATTTGATTTATTCATTATTGGTGTTGTTTACTCTCATTGGTTTTAGGCATTGCTCAATGAGCATTGCCTCTGTCATGTGTTGCCACTTTGTGGCTCTGTTGTACATTTATGCATGCCCATGGTGGTTCTTCTGAGGCTTGCATGTGTAATTTCTGAGTGGGGGCAGTGGATGCTTGCGTACTTGGACTGGGGGGAAGGGGGGATTTGTGTAGGCATTAGGCCCATGGGTCTGTTTTGAGTGAACATGGTGTTTGGTGAGCCAAGTATCGGGGCCTGCTGGCAGGTGCCCGTCACTAGGGGTGGGGGGACATGAGTCGGGGCCTGCTGGCAGGTACCCGTCACTGGGGATGGGGGTGGGGGGACATGAGTCGGGGCCTTCTGGCAGGTACCTGTCAGTGGGGGTGGGGGGACATGGGTCGGGGCCTGCTGGCAGATACCTGTCACTGGGGGTGGGGGTTGGGGGACATGAGTCGGGCCTGCTGGCTGGTACCCGCCAATAGGGGTGGGGGTGGGGGGACATGCGTCGGGGCCTGCTGGCAGGTACCCATCACTGGGGGTGGGGGTGGGGGGACATGAGTCAGGGCTTGCTGGCAGGTACCCGTCACTGGGGGTACCTGTCACTGGGGGTGGGGTGGGGGACATGTGTCAAGTCTCCCAGGTGCATGCTAACATGTGGGCTGCCTGTGGGGCATGCCCAGGGGTGATGGCCTGCCTGCGGGGCATGCCCAGGGGTGTAGGGTGCTTTCCTGTAGTGTGGGTTGCCTGCAGGGCATGCAGAGGGGGTTAGGGACACACCAGGGAGGGCCCTCACTGCCAAAACACGTGTGGAACTTCCTGCACACCCCCCAAATACACGTACCCCGCTCGTGCAAGCTAAAATGCGTGTAAAACTCCCTGTGCACCCCTCTGAATACACATACCCCGTTCACACAAGGCCTATCGCATGTGAAAAATGATGTGCACCACCCAAATACACTTTTCACCCATCGCACAGGCCCTATCACGTGTGATACTTCCCGCACACCCCCGAAATACAAGTACCCCGCTCACACAGTGCCTATCACGTGTGAAAATTTCCACACACCCCCCAAATACACATACCCCGCTCGCACAGGCACTATCGCGTGTGATACTTCCCGCGCACCCCAAAATACATGTACCCCGCTCACACATGGCCTATCGCGTGTAATACTCCCCGCGCACGCCCCAGAATACATGTACCCCGCTCGCACCAGCGAAAACACATGTAAAACTCCCTGTGCACCCCAGTAATACATGTACCCCGCTCGCACAGGGCCTATCGCGTGTGAAACTTACTGCGCACCCCCCAAATACATGTACCCGCTGACACAGGGCCTATCGCGTGTGAAAATTCCCGAGCACCCCCCAAATACACGTACCCCGCTCGCACAGGGCCTATCACTTGTGATTCTTCCTGCGCACCCCCAAAATACACGTACCACGCTCACACAGGGCCTATCATGTGTGGAAATTCCCGCGCACCCCCCAAATACACGTACCCTGCTCGCACAGGGCCTATTGTGTGTGATACTTCCTGCGCACCCCCAAAATACATATACCACGCTCACACAGGGCCTATCGCATGTGAAAATTCTGTGTTCCCCCCAAATACACCTATCACACTCGCACAGGGCCTATCGCATGTGATACTTCCTGTGCACCCCCCATATAAATGTACCCCACTCGCAGAGGGCCTATTGCGTGTGAAAATTCCCACTCCCCCCAAATACATACAGGCACCCCATCCACCCTGGGCATGGTCCACAGGCAGCCCACGCCACAGGGAGTTGCTTTTTCTACGCAATTTACCTGGCGCGAGCGGGGTACGTGTATTCTGGGGCGTGTGCAGGGAGTTTTACACGCGATAGGCCTTGTGTGAGCGCGGTACGTGTATTACTGAGGTGCGCGGGGAGTTTTACATCCGTTTTTGCTAGTGCGAGCGGGGTACGTGTATTCAGAGGGGTGCACAGGGAGTTTTACATGCGTTTTCGCTGGCGCGCACGGGGTACGTGTATTCTGGGGCTTGCGTGGGGAGTTTTACACATGTTTTCGTGGTTGGGGGGCTGTATGCTAGTCCACTGGCCTTTGCGCCATGTACTGGATTTGTGCGCTTTTCATGGCGCACGGGACGGGGTTGGGGGCGTAACTGGCGCTGCTGCAGGTTCATTGCGCCACTCTGTGCCACGGTTGGTTATGGATGTTGAAATCCATGAATACACTGTGTGCTGAAATGGGTTTTGGCGCACGCAGCTGGCGCAGACTGCTGCATGCGCACAATGTGCGCCAGCCATGTGCGCCACTTGTGCGCTTATTTCTATGAATTACCACCTTAGGCTCTGTAGGACATAAGGGAATTTAACAATAAGTTAAAGATGGAAATCTTTGATTGATGGAGAGTTCTGGACAAATGTCAGAATAAGTTCAGTATTATACTCACCTACATTCATAAAACATAAATGAAGACCAAGAAAGTGAAAGCAGTACCTCTCGAGAGCAAACAATAGCCTATTATACAATCTTTCAAAAGGGAATACAGGAGAGAGGTTAAGAGAGTTGAGCGATTGATGATGAGCTAAAAAAATAAAACAGGAATACAAAAACAGAGTTAAGGCATTAAAATCATTAGCCTACCAAAAAGAGGAGGAACAATGCTGGCCTGTATTATGGCGAAGGGTGATATGAATTATTGGAGATTGTTTAAATTAAATGAAAATAAGCAGAGTGCAGTCCAAGCAAACCCCATCAATGACCTTGAAAGGGCAACACTTTTTTCAAAATTGTATAACCAACTTCTGATTCCTTACTAAGCTTGGAGAGTCTTAAAACTGAAATTTGAGACCTAGAACTCTTGATAAGTCAAATTGAATCCATCATCCGACATAGTAGTAATTCAAGGGCTGTAGGCCCTAATGGGATTTGAAATTGTCTACGCAAAGCGGATTCGTAGATTTGGGCCTGGAGTTTGTTTAATCTTTTTCAGTCGGTTGTTTACACATCGTTCCTATCTTTAAGTAAGGAGCACGGGATACCCAAGAAAATGATAGGGCAATAGCGTTACTTGACTCAGATTCAAAAATATTTGCATCAGTTCTGCTCCCTTAATGAATGGGCTGCTAAGCAGAGTTTCCTTAAGTCCAATCAGTTGGGCTTTAGTGCGGACACAGGTGCCAACGTGGCAGGTTAGTTACTAAATTATGTACAGCGTCTAGCCTGGGAAAGAGTTTATAGAGAGGTCTATGTGGTGTCAGTAGATTTATCCTTGGCTTTTGATCGTGTCAGTAGAACCAAATTGTGGAAGAAATTACAAACCGAGGGAATCCCAAAGGGTTTATTAGCAATTCTTAACATCTCCATGAACATTCAGCATTAAAGATCAGGCTAAACTTAGGTAGAGGTTTGCTATCAGCAAGTATCCCTACTAGTAGTGGTCTCCGCCAAGCGTGTATTTTGGGAACATTTTCATTTAATGCCTAGATGGTGGACTTTGGGGAACACCTGAAGTCTGTATTATTTGTGGCTCCAAATGTGATGGGACCCACTTTTTTGCAAAACATACGCAGATGATATAGTTCTGCTGGATTGTGCTAAAGTGGGAATTCAGATTTTATTGATTAGTTTCTCTCAGTACTGTCTACAAAATGATTGTATCTTAAATACTGGAAAAACCGACCTATTTACTGCAGGGAAGAGAAAGAAAGAAAACCTCAATTTGATTGGGAAAGGAAAACATTGTCCAGGTTTATAGTATGAAATATCTTGGTTTGGACATTGCAATAACCACTGGAAAACAAATGCTGATGAAAGGTCTATATGGTAAGACTCTTAAGGCAGTTGCCCAGATGAAGAATTTTTACTTCAAATATGGAAAGTTTTCTGTTATTCCTCCCTTAAAGTTTTATATAGCCAAAATTGTCCCCATGCTGATTAATGGTATGGAAATTCATCATAGCCTATTGGATGAGGATTTTAATCACATAGAAGGGTTTTAATGGAAGAGAGTATTACATTTACCTCGGGCTACACCAATCAGTCTTTTCAGATTCAAATTGGGCTTGTTATCCACAGAAGCACATATTGTATGGAAAATAATCTTGTTATGTTATAAGTTCAAAGTTCCCCCTGAGAATACATTGCTTTAGAATTTTGAAGAAGGAACTGATCGATTGGGAAATATTTTGGTAAGCAAAACTGAGGATAAATTGAAAGAGTGGGGACTAGATAGGGATCTACTAATGGAAATCCCCGGAGTATATAAGCAAAGATTAAGGCATATAGACTGGTGCAAAACACGAGATATAATGGGTGGATTTGAGAGGTACATACATCTGATGTCAGTGCATAACAAACTGGGAGTTGGCGCACAATATTTGTGCAAATTCCTTTTTGAAAAATTGGCCGTACATTGCAGAGGTTCAAAATTAATATGTTACTAGGACCAATTGTTTTAAATGTTTTATGGTGGATGGTACCCTGACAGATGTAGACGTTGTTCTAAAGAGAAAAAAACACTCCAGCATCTCCTTTTGTACTGTGAATCCCTAATGTCCCAACGTGTTGCTTGTTTTATCAAATGTAATCATTGATATGCAAAAAATACAGGAAAAGTTATTTTGGAATTATGTTGGTTTAGAATGCCATATCAGCTGAGTAAGTCTTTGTTCCAATTGTTCACTATGATTAATTTGGTATAGATCAGACAGGGCATTTTTGGATGAGGATATGTAGTAATATATATGAAGCATGTCAAAGGATCGACAAACTGATGGTATATGTTTTTAGGGTTTGTATGTGTTTTGTGGAGAGAAATGAATAATAATGTATTGATTTTTTTAAAATTGGATTTTATGTAAAGTGTTGTGAGGATTTTGTGTAAGGTTTTAATGTGGTTTTAAAACGGAATGTACTTTAAATAAATAAATAATATTGGCATTCCTACTGTTTATGGTTGTCATTACCATGGCCCCCAGGCACTGTGTTCTATCTAAAATAGAAGGAAGTGGGTTGTGCATATTTTACTTAATTATTATGAGTGTTGTCTATGTGGATATATTTAGTATGGGCAGTTTTTGTGGGGTGTGCATGTGTGGGTGGCATTTAGCCACATGTTTGTTTATGTGGGTTGTGTTTGTGGTTGTTTATGGTTATTAATGCTACATGGATTTGTTGAATGAATGTATACTCTGAGGGGATTTCCAAATCTCATTTATAATGCAAGTGCATTGTGTATGCACATTGTGCTTACTTGCATTACAAGCATATTATTTGTGTATAAACATATTCTGGCCACATTCTTGTGGTGTATGTGTGTGTGTGTATTTATGTGTAGGTTGGGAGGGCATACACTCAGTGTGCTTACTTGTAATCAAAGCTTGTTCTGCACATAATACAATGGACTTCTGTGTGGGGGGGGTGTTTACATGTCTATTTCTGTATGGGGATAATACAAGGTATTGTAGTGTTTGTGTGTATGTGTGTGCCTGTTTGTTTGTGTGGGGTTTGTGTGGTGGTGAACATGCACATGCATGTTCATTTAGAACATATTGGTTGCGAGAATACACATTCAGTTGACATTGCATACTTACATTACAGATATATTGTATGTTTATGTGTGCTTACTTGTATTGAAATCATTTTCTATGTGCAGACATGTATTCAAAGTGTAGTCCTAATTGTAATAATATATATACTCACTGAAAAAACTTTAAAGTGCAGTTAAGTTGACCACATTTAAAACAAAAAAATCCTTCAAATTCAGCAAATTTGGAAATTCATGACCGGATTAACTCAGCAAACTGCAATTGATGTCCCTCATGATGCCATGTACCCCCATAATGTCATTTTGTTTGTCATTGTGAATCCCTTCTCTTATATTATGAATGTGCTCATGGGCTTTGCAACAGGAACCCGATGAGTTAAGCTGGTCATGACATCTCACATCCTCTGAATTTCATGGGTTTGTTGCATTCAATCTGGGTAACTTAACTGCACTTTAACTCAAGTTGTTTCAGTGACTTTCAAGGGTTTTGTTGTTCCATCATTTTGTTTTAAGGCTCACTAGCCATGGCCATGGATAGGGACCATAGCCTTTGACCGTGTTCACTGAATTTACATCCACTTGGTGGCCATGGCCAATGTACATGTCTTTTGTTCCCACTAGCCTACTAGCCAGAGCCTTTGGGTCTGGCCAGTGAGCACAGCCATTGGAAGTGCCCACTGTATATGTTCCCCCAATATGTTTCTTCTTGAACCACTAATTTAGACATGCCGTGGCCTCTATACACTATTCACAACATTCTTAATAACTTTTTCATTCTTTGTCAAATTTTTCCCAAAGTAGTTTGGGGTGCAGGGGGGCTTTACGTTCCCTTGTTTTAGAAAATGTCATCCAAATCCATCCAGCAATTCAAAACTCATTAGCCTCGCTCAGCCTCTTTGCTGTAAAATTTACCAAGGATGATACAAAGGTTTTACGGAGCAAGGAGCACCCCCATCTCTGTCAAATATCTTTAAAAAGCCACTGTATGGATTTACCCCAAACCAGTCAAGAAATTGAAGTCAATGCTTTCACCCAGGTTTTTTTTTGCATTTGGTCCAAATCTGCCGAACACTTTTTGCACTACGGCTATTCAAATAGGGCAGTTTTTGGGACATGGAATGAAAAAAGTAACTGCCAGCACATTAGAATTCCACATACCCACTAAAAAGTGTTCTACAAATTGTTTCCATCTGCTTTTTACATATGCATTGTTTCATTGTCATGAAAATGCTCCTAAAAATATATATTTTTAAATGCTCAGCATTTTCCATTTTTCAATCTATATAAATATCACACATTCCAAACTCACTCATTACATACATTATACTCCCATTATTTTCCACCTGCTCTCACATATGTGTATACTGCCAATGTATCTATATACAACATTTCCCCGTACATTTAAAGTACTCTTCTTTCCCAACCTGTACTGTAAAACACCAAACACTGCTGCAACAACAATCCGCCATTGCATTACCCATAGGCCACACTTTCCCTATTATTTTAAAACACTGCAACACATTACAAATGCATTGCACCACAAACACAGCACTTCACAAACAAAATCAGCAGCACAAAAATAATCTAGATATGCATCATTGTGTCACACCCATTCTACCCTGTTCCTTCTAATGTCCCAAACAACAATACTAATACTCATTAATATAACAACATAGTTAACATGCTTGTGCAGAGCACCCATAACACAACTTTATTGTTTGTTTGTTTATGTATTTGTAATGCGCATCAGACCCGAAGGTCTCAGGGCGCAGCAAACAGTTAGATACAAGAAAACTTTCAGCTTAAGGTTACATAAAATAATACATAGGAATACACCAAATCCCGAATAGGTAACCATTTTTTGGGAATCAGTAGGTCAGATTTATACATAAAAAAGAGCATAAGAAAGCAAGATTACATAACTTAAAAGGTGAAAATACAATTTACATAGAAGGAGGTTTGTAGAGATATGCTGTGGTTCATCCCATAGAGGGATAGGCTGTAGGGTTAGTAGGTTACTAGTCGTTGTCGCTAATCCAGTTAGTGACATTGTATCTGAGAAATGACTAATCTGCCCTCAAACTGATGGGAGGGAATTCCATAGCTGTGCTGCTTTGATCAGGATTATTATCAATGTATCCCAACAACCCCCCCTACCTTCACAAAAAACAACCTCTCTTACTAAAAGTACTTCACCATGTCCACATAGACCCACTCACTTTGTTTTAAAATGAAAGGAAAGAAGACAATTGCCAAAGACAGCTACCAAATAAAGAACATTCTTCACATCCTAAAACGTAAGTACATTAATATAGCATGTATATCTCTCTAATTGTAACAATGTACTTTCACTATATATTAGCCTAGAGTATTATTTTCAAATCAACAACATTTATTTCACTTTTACTCATTATATTGAAACATTCACACTCTTTATATTCCCATCAAAACACCAGCATTATAACAACCACTGTTTTCCTCAAAGCATCATAATGTCCCTACTCATTCATTCACACCACCTCTCCCTTACTTACTAACCCAAGCCCATCACACATGTACATACTCTTACAACCTTTCCAACCACACCTATCATCCCACTACACAATCAGAAAACACTCATCTCTGCACTCAGACCCACACACCCACGCATAATACATTCATATGCATTCCCCAACCTTCAAAACCAATCTTTCTTTTTTCCCAACAGACAGAACAGAATGCCTACTAAAGACCAGCTCTGTAGAAAATAAATAAAAAATATAGCAGCTAAGAATAAAAGCAAGCCTTAAAGTCACCCACCTCTATATCAATTTTCTGGAAAACATTAAAACAAAATAGCTAGTAACCTGGCCCAACAAAACAAAACCAGTCACCACTAAAAAAGTAAGGCCCCTTTTGCAAAAACAAATGTACATGCAAAGGCAGACCTACAAATGAACCTTACACTATATCTACCAATGTTAACATAGCCACAGTAAAGCATCCCCAAAACTTTATTTTACAACACATGTACCATCGTAGAGTTCTTCACAATCTTATAAAGACACTTAAAAACGCAATATCTACCTTTCAAATCTACCAAAACAGACTACTCATGTAAACTCTATTTGACAGCACATTTCTACTAAAGAAAGTTGTTAATATTGATTTTACAGAATGATACAACTAACTAAATTAATCAATAAATTATAAAAAGTATTTCTAAACATGCACAATTTCAATATAGATACATTATCAAATTTCTTTGAAGGTAAATGGATTCACAGAAGCAGCACAGAGCAATATTTCAATGAAGAGGCGTATAAAAAAGAACACAAAAAAAACAGTTGCCACAGACAGTAATGGCCGAGGGTATGACATGATGGGAGAAACCATTATGGCAAAAGAATCCTGTATAGAAAAAAGTCACCAATAAACTTTCAACCAAATGCTCCTTTCACCCGAAGAAACTGTCCAGTGTGGAAATAGGCATGCAGCTCAATATGTAACGCATGACAGCAATCCGTAAATCTTTACAGCAATTCCTCAATCACTATGTGAAACTAAAAGACAAAAGTAGAATGAAACTTTACAAACCATAGACTCCTGACCAGTTCATAGCCACACTGGACAGTGAGAACATTCATTAGCCTGCTTTTCAGGAACTGCTTGCAAAAGCACCTTCCACCACATCAAAATGTTTGCAATACACCATTTTGATATACAAAATCATGTGCATAGACTGTACTATCCAAAAAGTCATGCTCTGGAACTCCAAAATGTAAATAACATTCTCCTACATGGAACAGCCAAATATCTCCTTCAAGAAATAGAGCACATCCAAAGTAAAAACTTTGGAACTTAAATTGACTTAGAAAATTCAGTAACTTCAGAAAACATTAGAAAAAGTCTCACAAACTCCAACCTCCTAACAAACACATACAAAAAAGAGAAAAGAATATCAATCCAGAGGAGCACAACACACCCACATGCTTTTGTGGATAAAAGATGCTTCCACATTTGGCCATGACAGTGAAACCACTGTTTTACACTTCATTGAAGAATACATTACCTGTGATATCCCTTTAGAAATCACACATAGGGCCTCATCACGAGTTGGTATTATCCCTACTGCCAAACCCCCCGGCGCTATTAGCGCAGGATCCCGGGTTTGGTGGTAATGGAATTCCTCATTCCCCACTGAGCCCATTCGGGAATGCCCCATTCCCCATTGGGCTCAATGGGGAATTTTCACGCTCTTACATCCGGCGGATTTCCCACCGGCAGTAATAGCATGAATTTTAAGAGCATTTCCCCCCAGCTCAGAGCTGGGGAGAAATCCGTCGAAGCCCTGATTTGGCGGACCCTTAAATCCGGCGGTAATAGCGGGACCGCTGGATTTAAGGGTTACCACCAAACTCGTGATGAGGCTCATAGTGATCGACAAATTCCATGCTTCAAAAAACATAAATGTGGCAAATACTGCCGACGTAGATATAACAACAAAGGTAAATACTATAACAAATGTTGCATTGGCTTCCCTACACCAGTTTGCGCAAAACAACAAGTAAATAGCTTGATGTCCTCTGTTAGACACAGTGTAAAAGACAAATCCCCTAAAGCACATACATCAATAAAACGGACAAAGCATCCAAGACATCAATGATTTCAATGCCTTGCCCTCTTGTGGAATATAGACATACACTACATTACAGACAATGTCACTGCAGTTGCAAGATATGTCACAGCCTATCTCACCACAGCTGAGAAAACAGAGCTAAAATACCTCTGGGATGACAGATCATCTGACAAAACACTGTCACAAGAAATGTACAGCTTTGGTATAAAAATACTCTCCCGGAGAGATTGTGGGTGCTATGAATCTGCAAACTGTTTAAAAGGTACATCCTTATATGGCAAATCTAAACACATTGCCTGGCTAAACATTGGTCCAGCTACATCCCGAAAAACAGTAATAACATACTACCAAGAGATAGAACCAATAGGCACAAATGATCCGAACAGCCAGGGCATTAAAAAAAACTATTTAATTGACACATACTAGCCAAACAGAAGTAATGCTTGGAAAACGTGTCTGTACGACATAGCCCAAAACTACTCCTACAAAAACAATCTCACAGCAGACGAGACAACTGGCAAATATTCACTCTGAACATGTGAAGGAAGACTATTGAAACATACCAAACCCAGACTAATTAATAATGTACAGTTATTTAAATCTCTGCAACATAGTGAACTTTATAACATTGCCCTACTCCAAATGTGTAAACCTTGGGGAAAAGATGAAGCATTATCAGGTGATTGTGAAGCATTTGAAGCTGCATTAAAACAAATGAAAGCAGTATAACAAATATCAATTTAAAACAATATGAACAAATGTTGGACAATGAACGCCAACAATAGGAAGGAATTTCATCTCTTCTAGATAAAGACACTCCTGAGGGCAGTCAAACTTCTGTTACAGAAAGCCAAAAACCACTTGGAGAACCACTTATTTTAAATAATGCAGAAATAGAAATGACTGAGGTAGAACATAACATGTATCAATCTAAGCAATATGAAGAAGAATTGTCAGTTCTCAAATCAAAGTTAAATTATGAACCACTCTCCATTTATCTAGAAGTCACTGAAGACATTGAACATGGTTTTAAAAATGAAACCAAAACTTATAGCTGTAAAAATAAACCTCTGCTCCTGTATGTAATTGGTGAAGTTGGTACTGGTAAAACAATCGCAATTAAAATAATCAGCACACTTCTACAAGACCTTTCATCTGTTGTAACAGCCCCCACAGGTGTAGTTGCCTACAACATAGGAGGTGTAACTTTACACTGACTACTGCTCCTCCCACTAGAACACCAAAACAAATTAGAATAGTACACATTATCAGAAAAAAGCTGCTACTGAAGTATGCAAAATTCTGAAACAAATGAAAGTGCTACTGATAGATGAAGTAAGCATGTTTTACAACCTTGTGTTGGCTTTAATTCATCTCAGAATGCAAGAAGTCCTAAAAACCGACTACGAAGAACATGTTGGAGGAAAACACGCTATTGTTTTTGGAGACCTCTTACAGTTAACAACAGTAAAAGGTCAACTTATTTTCTAAACACTAGGACAGAAACAATGGCCCTCATTAGTACCCTGGTGTTAAGGGGTTAACTGTGCCATAAAAGGTGTTGGCGCCGTTAAACCCTTAATGCCTGATTACGAGGTCCCTTTGCAGCTCCCGACCTTAACGGCTGGTTTGGACCAGCCGTTAAAGTAGGAACCCGCAAAGGGACTTTCGAAGTAATTATGGTACCGTAATTTGCGGTACCGTAATTACCGCCTTCCCCAGTCCCATTGAGCCCTATGGGGCAAAAATGGGAATGGGGAAGGGCCAATGGTAAATGGGGAATTACTGCCCCGCCAACCTTGTAATGGGGCAGTATTTCCCCATTTACCATTGGCAGACTTGTTACAATACTGCCAGCAACCATGGTGCTAATAGCTCCAGTGGTTACCGCCAGTGTTGTAATGAGGGCCAATGTCACTCAGCGACATTGGAAATGGAAATCTTTGTCAACATGTTTGCTGCAGATATCTAACTCAAAGCATGTGTCAGTCTGCAGATCTAACATTTGTTAAAAAGCATTAGAACTGGTCTGCTTATTAAAGATGCAAAACCCGTTTTAAATAGTAGACTAATCCATGAGCTATATAGGCAAAGCACATTTGCTAAAGATGACTTGGAACAATGTACTCAACAAATTATAAAATGCATGTCTTTAATGCCAACCCTTGCAAGCTGTAGTCAATTCGATGATACAAGGTTGAAAAAGGAAATGTAACTGCATATCAGCTCCACGGACAAAATAGCTTAGAAACATGTATCTCCAACACAGCTGGATTAGAGAAAGTATTCACTCTGTGTCTAAACTGCAGAGTAATTCTATAATGTAACCTTGACGTAACACAAAGTTTAGTAAATGGAACAATTGGTACAGCTGTTGGCTTCCAAACATATCCACATGACAATAACATTCAGCTTGTCAACATCCACTTTGACAATTTGACAAAAGAGACTGCCCAATAGAATGGTTCCTTATTTTCAAAGACATGCATTTACATAGAGATCAATTCTCTCTATCTTTTGCATATGCTGTCACTATTCACAAATCACAGGGTCTAACCCTAGATCATGCATTGATTGACACTGACAGCAAAGTATTTAAAGAAGGTGTCAGTTATGTTGCACTTTCACATCTGTGCACACTCAATGATCTATTCCTAGTTAACTTTGATGCAAACAACATCAATGCTGATATTCCTTGCATCCTGTAATACAACAGGCTATATGCACTGTACACCCACCATCTAGATATGTAACCTGTACCTCAAAAAAGAAAACCTTTAAAAATAAAACTAATACAAACAGAACCTATAGGAGATCTCCAAACAATACAGCTAAAGAAACAAAGCACAACTGCTGCTCCATCAAATAATACAACCACAAAACTGCCTAGTCGAAAATCAAATGCACCTACATCAGTAGATAAAGAGACTCATGTCTATTTTCAAAAAAACAACTGCAGGCCCATCAAAGGATACAGAGGCACAACTCACTGGTCAATTTAAATTCAGGAACACAACTGGAGTAAATTGCTCAACAAATGTAGCAATCAATCTTCCCTACTTATTCTCACCAATTGTTCACAACAATTACTTAAACTGCCCAAACCAGTTGTGTTTGGACATGTTCATCTTTCATAGGCATGCCACAAAAAATCCTGTCTCATATATAACGTAAGAATTGGACTTCTGTACAGCAATGGTAAAATTCACCAGGACAATTCACACAAATTCCTAATCTACTTACTACAAGTACTGGAAAACAAAAACATCCCTATAAATGAAATGTTTCAAGATTTCATACATGTGGAAACATCCATGCAATCTCAGCAACCATGTTTCACAAGAGCACATCTCTAATGAACAATGTGTGCATGTATCCATATCTATATCTGAATCCATTCCATTTCAAAATCTTCTGCAGAATGCAAATCATAGCATATTATGCCCTTTTTGAAATTCAGACAATCGTTCCAACATACAAATAAACTTTCTCTGCCAATATGTGCTACTAATGCTTCTGAGTCACATTGCCGATGGTACCAAAAAACAACTGTAAGCTTACTAGCTTCACACACAGCAGCATATATGTTAGCTAGAAAACCTTCACAACAGTGGGCATAATTTACAACACTGATGCCAAAACCACTTCAGGCCACTACATTGCATATGTCAAAAAAATAATTGGTAGGTTTGAATGTAACACAAACTTTGTTACTCCAAAACATAGGTTACCAGCAAATCTAACAAATGCCTACTTAATAGTCCTTCAACACAAATTTAGTCACTAAATTGTAGCACAATAAACAGTTAGAAAACGCCAAGGGGAATCTAACTACATCCATAATACTACAGTAGCACTTTTAAAAGCCAAGATAGCTAGAATATGCCAACAAGTATCTAAATAATACCATCCATTGAAATGCACTTGAACTATGTCATCACAGTTCTTGTTACTGCAATACTTCTTATAAAATCCAATATAATTACAATACACTAACGTTACCAGCAAATCTAACAAACGCCTACTTAATATTCCTTCACCCCAAATGTACTCACTAAACTATAGTACAATAAACAGTTAGAATACGCCAAATGGTATCTAACTACATCTAAAATATGACAATAATATGTTTAAAACCCGAGAGAGTTTGTTTGTTTGTTTGTTTGTTTGTTTATTATTTGTAATGCGCGTCATACCCAGGGGTAACAGTGCGCAGCAGATACAAGAATATGAGAGACCTGGTTACACACAGGATTATACAATAGTATACACCACAAATTATACATAGAGTAATATACGACTTATATTAGAGAAAGTTAGAATATGCAAAGACTTATCTAATGACTTCAAAAATACCCTTCATTGCAATACACTTCAAATCTGCCATCACCGATATTCTTATTGCAAAACGCATTGTAAAGGCCAATACATTTAGAATATGCCAACAGATATCTAACTACTTTAAACATTCCCTTAATTAAACACACTTCAAACAAACATAGTATCACAATTACACTCACATAATAATAATAGTTTATTTTTTTAATCCTCTATGGATTTCTTTCCCTAATGACCCAAAGATTATTTCATGTCAATACACATAACTGTACCACACACTATTCTTGCACCAAACATATTACATTGAATATACTAGTTATGAGGGTCAAAAAAGTAAATCAATATGTAAAATGATATACAATTAAAGCTTTTAAAACATCCTGCTTAACAAATTATACTCGTTTTTTTTCCACAGAAAAATAACCAGACACTCCAGCTTTATTACTGTATGCAACTAAGTAACCATACAAAGTATTATCCTACTCGGTATCCTCACAAAGAAACACATGCATATTCCATAATGTAAGGAAGGCATGGTATCAACAGTAAGAAAGACACAAGTGACCACAGTTCAACAGTGTTTATTGATCTTTAATCCTAAATCTAAAAATGAGAGCAAGCTATGACCATCAAATAATATTTACTCAGTCCTAGTGGTGTCTTTTCAAAACAAAAGGGCGTATACTAAAAAAAACAAAAAAACAGTTACCAATCCTTATCTCTAAATACAAATAGTGTGGGAAACTATGTTATGTAAAAGAAAGAAATGTTCAAGAAATTATATGTAAGTATATTCAGGCTGTTGGCCTCCCTTCCTCACCTTTTCAGCATGAGACAAGGCAGCACATTCAAGCCTAGCACAGTCTCTGGCTTCTCTTACACAAGGATTCAGTTTAAACATTATCATCAAGGACTTCTGTGCCCTTTGCTTTTCAAAGTCTCTTCTTTCAGAGGGCCTGATGCGACAAACAAACAATATGTTGTTTTCGTCTCACGATTTCACACATACTCATTTTCTCAGGTGAATCACTATTCACTTTGGATCCCTCTCAGCCGGGCACAGATCTCTTTTAACACAATGTTCATAAGATTTTCATGAATCCAATTTCTCAGGTAATTCACGGTTAATCCCAGACCCCCTCAGTCGGGCTCAGATCCGTTTTAACACAATGTTCAATCAGTCTCTCTACACCGGGCTCGGGACAATTTAATTCACTCTAACACAAACTTGCTTTTCCTCCAAAGCTTTCAATTAATCTCCCTCGTTCGGGCTTGGACCAACTTGATCTACTTTGTCATCACATTTTTTTGCAGCATCAACATCGAAGACTTTTGATTGTGCACAGGATTTAGCTCGACCCACCCAGGATAACTTTGATGCACAATTCTTTATCAATCTTGCACTTTTGTCAACTCTCAGTTGGATACCTTACAGAGACCTTCGAATGAGCACACACGCAGTGCTGGACCACTCTGTCAAAGGTATAGTATCTTGGTTTCAACGTTCAATCACTCATCTGTTGTTCAATTTTACTTGTGTTGGTTATCACATGCATTTCATACACTGTCTGCTTCAGTGCTCACCATACAATGTTGCTGCTTTCAATCTTGGCTTCAACATAGAGCGGTCTGGTATCAGTCTCCACAAGTCTCTGGCTGTGTTAATTTCAGTGCTGCTGCTTTGATGCAAGAGCCAAGGAGTGTACCATGGCAGCAGGCGATTCTCCTTGCCTTTATTATTGACATGGGAGGGCCCCAGGTACCGTAGACACAAAATGCAGGATTCTTCTGCCTGGTTTCCTGATCTTATGCATTCTAGTATCGATCTTTAGTGAAAATAACAGTTCCTTGTCAAAAAAATGGTCAAGGGCACTTCCCTCCTTGCAATCGCTTTCTGTTTCACCGTCTTTCTCCTAGTGTTAAACTGTAATCTTGGAACTGCTGTTTCCTCATGCTTTGCCTCGCTCAGAGTGTGCTCTTGTGCTCCACCTTGTATCCACATGGGGAAGTTTAATGGAAGTCTGCAGTGTGATGTTCTGTAATTGCCTGACCCTGTGTTACACTCACCTGGTCTCTGCGGAGGCATTGAGGCACGGTTGCAGCCTTCCCGGGGGTGAGGTTGCTCGGGTCCGACCTCGCCCTCTGCGCTTATGTGGTGACTGGTGGTAATAGGTGATGCTGCTCGGCACTGCTCCTGCGTGGAGAATTAGGGGCATGGGTATGCCAGCTTGTGCACCTAATCCCCTTCCAGACCCCTTCTCCCAAACCGTGTTACCCGTGGGATGCGCTGTCCCTGGAAAGCTCACGTGTTGATTAGTATTGGCTATCACTCTGTCCATTCTGCTGCTTCTGGCAGGGGCGCTCGTATGATCTGGACCGAGTTCCTTCACTGGTCCCTTGAATGTGGTAGTCCAGTTCGGCTGCAACTAAGCCACTATGCAGGAGAAAGCCTGTTTTCAAAGGTAAGTAAACTGGTCCAAGCAGCGGTGAGTGTCACGTTGTACGCAAGTGCACAGTAACGCGAAGCACCAGCCTTAAGGATGGAGCAGCTTATAAAGCTGAGCTTCTGAAGCCACGCCCGCCAGGGTCAGCCTGTCTGCCACACCCTGCCACACCCGATAAGTCAGCGCATGAAGACCAGGCCCAGGGAGCCACACCCGATGAGTCAGCACATGAGGATGTTCTCTGGAATAGAGGCTTTCAGCTCCTGGAAAGTTCTTTTAAAATAAAAGCACTCCTGCACTGAAGTAAAGCAAAAGCACTCCTGAACTGAAATAAAGTGTCCTGCTCACATTTCTATATGAGCCTGGCGCCAAAGGTGCCAGGAATGAGTCCAGCCAGGGCCACTGTGCTTATGGGTCCCAAAGGGACATAAGTGAGTCAAGTGACATATTGCCCCCATCACTAGATGGTGTGATTTTTGTGTTCTGGGGCTTGTGGCCATGACGCCCTGCCTGGCCATTGAATTGGGACATGTCAGGTACACTGCTCATTTGTTAGTCCATTTTCTCTCATAGTGAAATGTCAGTGAGAATGTGTGTTTGTTGTGAAAGGGGGTGGGTTGAGTTCCTAAGTATCCTCACCCAGGTGTTCCTCCTGCACTGGTGCCCCCCAGGGACTGGATCAAAAAGTGATTGCTGTGTTCTGGCCACCTGAATGTCAGATCTCCAGGGACCAGTGGGTCAGACACCTTCAGGTTTCTCACAAGAATCACAATCCTCAATTTTACTACGATGCCCGCGGGCTGTCGGCGCATTACAAATATATAAATAAATACAATAAATAAATCAGAAATGCCATCTATACTTCATTTATAAAATTCACCATATAATAAATACGGTATACTCCCCCGACAGTACCTATAATACCTACACACATATTACTATTGTATGCCAGTTTCTTGGGGGTAATCTGGCCACTTGACAGAGCCACCACAATATAATTAAATCATATAACAAGTAAGCACAATATACACCTTCAAATGATACGACTCACCCAGAACCACCTGCAATCCAAATGATGTCTGCAAACACTAAAATTGTCTGTGGACACCAGCACACCTTTTTATCTCCAATAAATACAGATCCTTGTCAACTTTATTCGCCTCCCCCATCCTTTTCAGGCCCTCGCCAGCCACCAAATAACCCCAAATGTGATTTCCAGACTGAAATTTCATAGCCCTGTCTGTAGTCAGCAGCCATGTCCGTGGACTCGGCAGAGCCTGCAAACCTTTTTTCCACCTATAAAAACGGCTCCATATCAACTTTATTCCACTTCCCCACCCTTTCTCGGCTGTCTTTCGACCACCAAATAACCCAAAATGTGTTTTCCAGACTTTTTACTCACTGCAGTGTCTGTGGTCAGTGGCGGCTGTCCGTGGATCTAACATCGCAACTGTTTAAAAATTATGATGCACCTCACATTTTTCTCCAGTCAGTGTGCATTTTTGGAAATGAGCCAGCAGACCCGACTCAGCATCACTAATTTGTTGTACCTACTTTTTTCCCATTTTTTAAAACTCTACTGGACAGATTTAGAGCAACTTTACAAAATCACAACTTTGGGACCGAGCCGCCGCTCCTGCCATAAGATTGATCTAAATCTGTCCAGCGGTTTGGGCTGTAGACGCAATCAAACCATTTTTTTTTCCATTGTATCTATGAGGATGCCAAAAATGTTGGGATCCCCCCCCCCCCGCCCAATAACTTTGGCCTCCTTGACAAAACTGCAGCAAACTCCGGAAAGTCATTCCGAGGGGGCCATTTACTTTTTTTTGCAAATTTTGGTGAGAATTTCTTCAGGGAGGGCAAAGTTATTAGCCAACCAACAAGTACTCTTTCTATGAGTTGAGCAACTTAACCATAAGTATATTCAGTTTGTTGAAGGGACATTATGGTTACAAGTAAAATCGAAAAAAAAAACGTATAGATTTGCTAGTTATTGTAAGCTAAGCAACCATAACTCGTGCCACCACCGTGCACTGCTAAGACTAACACCCAGGACATCACAAATGACATCATATATGGTATTGATGGCATCACATATCTGGGCTTTTTGTTTTTGTTCACTAACATATCAAGGCCAGTTTTTTTTTCACTGACAATAAGAATTTTAAAATGGAAAAGGTGCCTAATATCTAGACATTAACCTCAGCTCATGATGCACGTGCATGGAGAAATAAGCATGCCTCAAACACACAATTCATTTGTATACATGATAGTGAACTCTAATCTTATTTTCATTTTCTGGTGATGTTGTTTCCTTCCTCCTTACTATAGTTTCTCTGTATGTGCCTCAGATTTCTATGCATTGTGGCTCTTCATATTTATTGTTTGTACTAACGCAAGTGTGTAGTAAGTCTAGAATTGTTAGTTATTTATTCTATGTTTAACATTATTCATAACTCTGATAGGGGAGCATTTATAATTTTACTTGCCAAAGTTACCATATAAATAATGCTGTACTTCTATGGTGCATACTGCAGCCATTGCATATGTCTATGTGTGATTTTGTTCCTGAATTATAATGTGTCGTTTGGATTAGTACATTTTTTTATACATTATGTAGAACATGAGAGGTCGCCCGATCATCTCTGACATCTCCTTACCAACATTGTAAACACAACCCCTTGCAGGGACTTTTAATCAAAATTCATTTCATATGTGATGTCATCAATAACATGTGTGATGCTATCTTTGATGTCCTGGGTGTTTGTCTTAGCAGTGCACAGTGGTGGTGTGAGTTATGGTTGCTTAGCTTACCATAACTGGTGAATAACTAGTTATTTTTTATTTTACTTGTAACCATAACGTCCCTTTATCAAAGTTTTTTCACTGAATTTCATAGGTTTTTAGTAGTGCAACTTAACCATAATGTTCCTTTAACAGTTTTTTCACTGCATTTCCTAAGTTTTTACCAGACCCCCCATAATTTACTACACGTTCCTTATGACTTTCTAAAAATTCCAAATTCTTCCATTTATATTTACCATTCTGTTAAGAAGCCGGTTCCGACATGGATGTGCTTTTCAAAGGTTTAATTTATTAGGATAACTACATGTTTAGGGGATTTCTGAACTCTGACCTGGAGGGGCAGACATTCAGAAGGCCAACCTCGTTTCTTGGAACAGGGTAACCTCTGGACAAGCCAGACCAATCAGGGTAGCTATGGCAGGCGGTCAAGACTAAGTCTCAAGAGGGGTGAGGGTGACTGAAAGACCTCAATGAGCACACAGAGTAAGGACACTTACAAATTACTCCAGACAGGTCTTATATTAAAAAAATATAGAAAATAGCAAAGAATCACAATAATACTAAAGTAAATCAATACATATCAATCAACACAATATATATACAAGACCAGAGGGTCCAATGGATTACAAGGCACGAAATATGTTTACCACCTAGATGGGGAGGAAAACAGGCAGTGCAAGTCATCTTTAGACCCAGTTCCACATCAAGAATACACCTAACTAAGAGGCAGTCCAACCCCTACGAAGAGAGGAGCCTTATGCTCAATAGTACACACACACGCTTGTGCCAATGGACAAAATAGGTTCTCTTCAAGGGTCACTAGCAGCTCAGGAAGGTGGATAAGGTCAACGAAGAACAAGTCCCCACTACTCAAGCAGGACCTCCACTTGAGGGCAGAGACAGGTTGAGAAAGTGGGATGATGTCGCTATTTTGCAATAGCAGTGGAAAGGAAAGGGGCCCTGAGGGGCCACTTTCTGCGTAAAAATAGGCTACTGCGCTAGGGGCCACCGGTTGGGGTATGGACCTCTCCCCGGACCCCGATGCAGGCAACCCAGACTTCGCCAGTACAGTCCACTTCACTGGCAGCTTCAAATGCAACAATCAGGACGTCTCGACACCGGGTAGTTTCCGCGGTACAGCGAGGATCCCCAAATGGAACAGGGGCGATTTCTCCGCTCCGGGTGGAGGAATCAGCCCAATTCTACGCAGCATGCGTCAGGGTCAAGGGGGTCACAAGTGCAGTGAACTTTGCACAGGTCGTTGCCACAGCAGGGCAACACGGTAACCGTGTTTACTCCGGTCCAGGCGCACTCGTCTCACTTCAGACCTGGGAATGCCAAGTGTACGAAAATCGGTGTGAAGGTGCTGTGGACACAGAGCAAGCAGTATACCAAGTTTCGAGGGCTTCCTCAAAACCACAGTGGTTACAGACCAAATGTTCCACGTAAACTGGTCAGCCCACTGGTTGGCCCAGGGACACTTCCGAAGAGGCATACTTGCAGGGTTTGATGAAGGTGCCGAGAATAGTTGGTCCCACTTTTCCAATGGGTCAAAGCATCTTTGCAGACCTTCTAGAACGATCAGATGCAGAGGGGTCTCACCGGACGACAGCGGGCTCAGGGTGCCAAACCGTCCAGCGGGTCACCATCAGTTCCTCGACTCGGCTTCTTGTTGCAGGATACTTGGCTCCTTATCCTTTGTTCGTGTCAACTCAGGAGATTGACATTGTAGTGGTGTTCTCTGCCTCCTCTTATCCAAAGTTCCCTTCGTGCCAATATGGAGAGGAACCAATGGGAGATCTGCTCACAAACACTCACTCCATACGTTGACCAATCACAGACCACGGTGGTCCCAGGCATTCAGGACACTCCAGACTCTCTGGCACCCAGGATGTGTATTGGGAACAGACAACCCAGCCCACATCATGGAGGCACACACACAAGTCATGCAGACGCCAGCAAAAGCTTTGGGTTTTGCGGGAAAGTGCATGACCAAATAAGGACTGACCTGGGTCGGCTCGACCTGGGGAAGGTGATGGCCAAAAGACAGGACAAAGAACCTTGTGGCATGGCCATTTTGGAGCCAGGCCACCTATTCTTGCCAAATGCGGTAAGCACAGATAACATGGCAAGAAAGGGTTAAAAACATACGAAAATTATAGCTGCCACCAGTCCTGTCCGTGACACATCTGCACAGTTCATAAAAAGTCCAGTGAGAGTTTCTAGGGCCTTTGGAATGACTAGAGACCCAAGGGTGCGGTAAAGTAAGTTACATTGCACTCTTGTTACATGTTGCACAAAAGTTGCAAAATGAGGAAAGGACTAAGGGAAACAAAGACTCCCAGTACTGACTGTTTTAAGGGCATGTCAGCTTCCCCATAAGAAGTGAGTGAAAACCCAGAGGAGAGCAGCTGAGGGCTGCGCTTCTCTGGCAAAGGTTAGATCAGGGCGTAAAACAGCAGCAAAAAGTTTGGAGGTTGACACATGAGGGAAAAATTACATTCTAATACAAAATCTTTCCTAACACTACACAATGGACCCCCAGCAGAGCCTCTCCCCTTCGGGTCCTTATCCAACTGCTGAGCCTGAAACCTGGAACACAGCACAGATATATACATTCCACATGGAGTGTCCACTACTGAACACTACACATAGCAGCAATCCATTAAGAATACATTACAACACATTCCATTACCCCAGCCCTTTCTTAAATAAATGTATTTCTTATGCTATGCATATCTTTCACATTATTCAGCCATATATTTTTTTAGGACAAAAAACCCATTGGTAGTCCGCGGACTAAAGTAATGTCCAGGTCTGGTTTTGTAATGGTGATGCTCATGAACGTCTTGCGGTTTCCGGTGCCGGGTGACACGGATATTACTTCTGATCATGGAGACCCCTGAACATGTGCCTGGTGTCTCCCATCGCTGAGGTCTGTGGATGTCAGCACGCCATCAGGGACCTCATCATGTGACTGCACCTGCGCGGCGTGATGACATGTCTGTGTTCAGAGTCTGAGCTTGAAAACTGTGCCATTCCCCTCCTCCTAGCAACTTCCTTAACACTTTTATGAACTTTTTGCAACTTTTTACACCATTTTTTGTTGGGGATGTGACGACATTGCAGACTTCCAAAGAAGTGTTTTGTGACCGCACACATCCACGTGACATGATAACGTGTCAGCAAACTCTTCTGTGCTTTGCAGACATTTTGAAAGTGTATTTTTGGTCAACCTAGGAAGTTTCAAGTTGAAGGTTTACCCTTCGACAGCTCCTAGACCCATTCTTAATTATTCTCCATCAGCAATCCAGGAGAGATTCCTCTCCAATGTCCACAATGCTTTGGGGCATCCATGCTTAGTTATGCATTATGGGTTGGTGAAAAATAGTTTTTGGGTAGCTTATAACTTTGGCACCACTCAATGAAACTACATGAAATTCTGGAATATAATTCGAGACCTGATTCTTAATGGTTTTGCAAAGTGTGGTTCTATTTTGTCAAGAGAGAACACAATTAGAGGGGGGTCCCAACATATTGTAAAGGCTTAATAATGTGGTGCCATTTGACAAATCTGCATGCATGTTTGCAAAAAGATTCTAGATACACATGATTTTGTAAAGTTTGTTGGGATTTTGTCAAGAGGGGGCAACATTAGAGAGGGGGGCTCAACATTTTGTATAGCTTATAACTTTGTTGCCATTTGACAAATGTGGACCAACGTTTTCAGAAAAACTATAGACCCAACCTTGAATGTTTGTGCAACAGCGGAATGGATTTTGTCAAGTGTGGACTAAGTTATATGACTATTGTATGTACATACATTTTCACACTTTTGGGCGGATTTGCAGCAAACCCATGTAAGAAGCATTGGCAAGGGCCCTAAAGCATGGTTTTGCAAATGTGTCAGTGTTTTATTTTTTGGAAAGTGTCATAATGTAGCTACAAAAAATAGTGATATACTTTTGGTGACTGAGGTATAGCATGTGGCCATGGGCAGTGGGTCATTGCCTATGGCCATGACCCAGACAATCTGGCTACTGGCCTTGACTACGAGGGACCAGCAATGGGGTTCAAGTAGGCATGGCCACCATGGATCGGCTATGTGGTAACATGTTTTGAAATTGGGATACGTTTTTAAAGTGTTAAATGTAAGTACACAACACAGTGATATAACCTTGGTGCCTGGGCAATGGGTTTGGTCATCAGCAAGGAGAAATGTGTACTGTAATTGGCGTATTGGGGCATGCAGCATTGCCGAAGCAGTACGTTTGAATGGGAACAAATATTCTGCTTGCGGTTACAGCCTGAAGTGGTGGACTAGACTACAACAAACTTGTGCGATGAGCATTATCAAGGACTTGAAAGCATGTTTTTGGATATATGTCTTTTGTTTTTTTTTCTCGAAAGTGTAAGAATGTAAGTAGAAGAACTAGAGATATACATTTGGTGCCTGGGTAGTGGGCCTGGTCCTCTGCAAATGCAATTGTGTACTCTGATTTACTCATTGTGGAATGCAGCATGGCCGAAGCCTATGCCCCATGTATTTGGAGACTGGCCATGGTTGCAAGCCATGAGCACTGGCCATTGATTACATTTTAGAATATAGTCGACATTAAGCTAGAATGCAGGGTTGGTACAGTGAAAATTAGGGGTGGTTGGTTTGGCTGGGGTAATGGTGGACCCCTATGCCATAAGCAATTGAACAATGATTTCCATTCCCAGCATGCGCTGCTGATAGGCAAACATAAGTATGTGTTGCAAAAAATATGTTTCTTAAAGGAGGATTATAGTCCTTTAATGTATATGAAAAGACAAATGATTATTAACTTATACATGGTGACGTAATACCATGAAACATTTTCACATATAAAACCTATTAATTAGATAGAAAACAACTTTGCAACTTTGCATGCGCTGCTGATAATGACAAACATAAGTATGTGTTGCAAAAATATGTTTCTTAAAGGATGTTTATAGTTCTTTCATAGATATAAAAGAGGAATTATTAATAACATATATATATACTGACGTAACACCAGGAAACATTTTCACTTATAAAAACCTATTAAATTGACAGAAAAAAAACTTTGGTAAAGGGATGTTATGGATAAGATGCATCCCACCCTTGGGATATCACTGCTCCAGTAGTCACCCAGTGCCGTCCCACCGTGGCATACCTTGGGTTCTCATGAGCATTTGCCCATCCATTCTGCACATTCTATTTATGCACTTATCTCTCTGCGCAATGCATATATGCATTTATACTAGAATTGTATTCACTTTTTTAGTTTGTATAGGTAAGTGAAATCTAGATACAAAAGATTTGTAAACAATTGTTATGTAGCAGTTGGTGGGTGGAAGCTTAATATGGTCATAGGGTTATATGTACAGTTTTTGGAAGTGGTTTTGATTGATTGTTACAAATATTAAATTAAAAGTGATAGAAGGGCTGCCCTGTGCGATGGTGTGCAAGTGCAATCCGAGTCTTTTAACGATCCATGGTATGGAAAGGGGACTGTGGAAATCGTGGATAGTTATAAAGGTCCATTGAATATGGTCCTTATTGTATACTTGAGAAATGTATTTAGGCGAGAAAATAGTTTGTTGTTTTATATTTTTCTCTAACATACAGTTATACATTAGTACTCTGTCTGGGGGAGCGAGCCAATCAGGTGGGTAGGAATGCGAGCTTCAACAACTGGTACTAGCCCGAGTTCTAAGCAGCCTGATGTCCAGGTGATGCCTCCCCACCCTCCATCCAATTTTTTTTTTACCCCCCACGCCAACCTACTTACACGCTGTTACCACATTTGCTCCTGCTCTTTGCCTCCCGCAGGCTGCCATGGAAAGGAAAGAGGGGCTCTGTACCAAGCCCCGCCTTCCCTTTCCATAATGGCCATCTTGGAAAAAGATTTTCCTTCCTTTAACGGGATGCCACACTTGTCCCACTGTAGGAAGGAAAATCCCTTTTTTTTGCACTCTGGGTTACTGCTTTGGCAACCCAGGGTGCTAATGGCCTTAATCCCCTGTTGCAGGGGCTGTAACAGGGGATATGTTCTGGAGCCCTTGTTATCGGCCCTCGCTTGGCATAGGAGGATAATTTGGCATGCCGGGCCATTATCCCCCCTTCCAGCCTCTGGATATCTTTTTTAGTTTTAAAGGAAACTTTTTTTTAAAAGATTTTTATTTTTGCAGGAGAATTCAGAAAGTAAGATGGGGGAAGGAAATGAGGGCCAAGGCACAAACTGCAATATGGAGGGGCAGGTGGACAGTGGAAGATGTTTCACTTGTGTTACATCACAGCTTCAAAAGCTCTTCAAAATTGCTCCCCACTCCAGAGCGGTGTGTTGCAGTTTATACAGAATACTGTTGACTTCAACAGATATGGATCAAGAGCATCGTTTATCACTTGCAATGTTGCTGGTGAGATTTTGTGTCCAACAGAAGCAGGTTGTGTGGTTACAGTTTCGGGTTTTGAAAGATGTAATGGAGGAAGACAGCCTAGTACATGCTAAGAAAGGAGCAACATTTCTGAGAGCATTGCAGTGGTTGGATTTGGTGTGGTGGCGCATGGAGGTGGTCCCGTAGGAATGCTGTCCAGCTAGTAGGCGACTGAGAACAATGTTGCACTCAGTGCATTTCACTTTCGTAGCTTTAGCCTTTGGTGCATTTCCAATAGTGGTAAAGAACTGCCACTTGCATGATTCTCTGTGGGTGCTAGAGGTAGGCATTTTGTCTACCTTATCTTCTTGATCTTCTTCATTGTCTTTTGAAGTACTGCACTTCTTTTGTTGTGTAGGTCCTCCTGCTGGTGATGGTGGTGCTGGTAGCTCTTGGGGAGGAGGGAGGACAATAGTTGATGCCATTTCTAAGATAATAGCAGTTTTGTTAATATTCTTTGAAGTATGTGCTCTGTGCTAGATTGTTAATGGATATTGAGTAGGAATATGTTTAGGAGTTGTGCAAGGGTAAATTGTGAGCTTGAAAGTTGCTAGATGAGCAGAAAATGCAGTTCTGAACTGTTCACAAAGCATGGACCCGTTTGCGAAGTGTGGACGCACTGTCACGTTCCATTATATGGAAAGTCTGCAATGGCGTCAGATGTTCACGAACGTCGACAAATGTAAAAACAGTGGAAAAAGTTGCCAAAAGTCAATAGATGTGTTATAAATGATGCTAGAAAGTGGGAAATGGCAGAGTTTTAAGTTACATTTGGACAACAATGTTTCTATACTGAAGTAAGTTTGATATTAGTAAGTTGGAGGAAATTAGCGTGCCCTGGTAAAAACCCATGCAATTCATTGAAAAAAACATAGTTAAAGTGACGTTATGGTTACAAGTAAAACTGAAAAAAGTCAGAGATTTGGCAGTTATGGTAAGCTAAGCAACCATAGCTTGTGCCACCACCATTCACTGCTATCACTAACCCCCAGGACATCAAATATGACATTACAAATGTCATTGATGACATCACTGATGAATTTACATATCTGGGCCACTTGTTTTTGAACACTGAACTATCTTTGTCAGGGGGTTTTGTTCACTGACAGTTAGAATATAAACATTGAAAATGTGTTATTCACTACATTTCCCAACACTCTAGTTAGGAAATCACACATGTTTCGTGATGTTTCCCAAAACAAGCAAAACCACAAGCCAAAAACAGAGCCATGGTAGTCAGGATGTATATGCTAAGGGCCTAAACAGACACACTTAGCATTTGAAATTAAGGAAAACACATTTGGTGAGGAATGGCAAGCATACCTTTTTTGAAAGAGCATAGACAGACCTTTTGTAGGATAGGTGACTTGTACAGGTTACAAAAGAGTACATTGCTCAAAGCAGCAATTAAATATAGGTTACATTTGGGAAATGAAAAGGTTGTGTAAAAAAGTGCAGTAGCAAATGTATGAAAACATTAGCAAAACCAAGAGGAAACAACACATGTCCTACCTTCCCACATTCCCACAGGTGTTCAGACAGAAAAGGTACCTGTGTGGGTGCACCTACCTAGGCACAGAGAGAAAAGGCTAAATCACTGGTACATCAAACACCCTGATGAAGCCTGGATTTTACTTTGTGGACAACCCACAGATTTGGGCTTGGGGTGTTGCAGCCACCAAGGAAAACGGGGAACCCCATGCATTTCTGAAAAGAAGACACCCGTTGGTATGCCAGAGGTCCCAAATCACCCAAGAATGCATTGCCCACAATGCCCGGCAAAATTCAAAATTTAGCAACAAAAACACAATTTTCAGATATTTGCAACCAGGAAACCACAGAAACTCGACAACAACAACACATGTCCCACCTTCCCACGTTCCCACGGGTGTCCCGCTGAAAATGGTACCACACATGTTCGGGTTCACTTACCAGGGCATGAAGAGAAGAGGATAAACCACTGGTATCCCATAGGGTTTTGGAAGAGGACATTTTTAGGATTTCGGTCTTATGGACAACCTTCAGATTTGGGCCTGTGGTGTTGCAGCCACCAAGGAAAACAGGGAACCCAGTGAATTTCTGAACAGAAGACACCCCTGGTCCAAAGAGGTCTGAATTGCACCCTAGAATGTATTACCCACAATGCCTGTCAAATTTCAAATTTAGGCAAAAAAACAAAATGTTCAGCTATTTGCCACCAGGAAAACACAGAAACAATCTGGCAACAACACAGGTCCCACCTTTCCAGATTCTCATTGGGTGTCCCGACGAAAATGGCACCTAACATGTGTGGATGCACCTAACTGGGTGCAAAGGAAAAAAGGCAAAACCACTGGTATACCAAAGGGTTTGTGAAGAGGAGATTTTTAGGATTTTTGTCTTGTGGACAACCTTCAGATTTGGGCCTTTGGTGTTGCAGTACCAAGGAAAAAAGGGAACCGAGTGCATTTCTGAACAGAAGACACCCCTGGGAATCCAAATAGGTCTGAATTGCACCCTAGAATGTATTACCCACAATGCCCAGCAAATTCCCAAATCTAGGGGGAAAAAACCCACTATTTTCAGACATTTGCAAACAAGAAACAACCAAAACTTGATGGTGACAACACATGTCCTACCATCACAAATTTCCACAGGTGTCCCGACAAAAACAGTACCTCACATGTGTAGGTGCACCTACCTGGGTGCAAGGGGAAAAGGCTAAACCACTGGTATCCCGAAGGGTTTTCTACCAATTTGGGCCTGGGGTGTCGCAGCTACCAAGGAAAACATGGAACCCCATGCATTTATGAAAAGAAGACACTCTTCGGAATCTAAAGAGGTCTGACTTGCACAAATTGCCCTAGAATTTTTTACCCACAATGGCAGACAAAGCCAAAAATGTAGGGAAAAAAATGTTCAGACATTTGCCACCAGGAAACCACGGAAACACACCATAAACAACACATGTCCTACCTTCCAAGATTCCCACAGGTGTCACGATGAAAATTGTACCTCACATCTTTGTGTGCATCTACCTGGGCGCAAGGGAACAGATTAAACCATGGTATCCCAAAGGGTTTGGGAACAGGACATTTTTAGGATTTTGGACTTGTGGACAACCTTCAGATTTGGGCCTGGGGTGTCACAGGCACCAAGGAAAACAGATAACACCATGCATTTACACCCTTTGGAATCCACAGAGGTCTGAATTGCACAAATGGCCCTAGAATGTATTACCCAAAATGCGCGGCAAAGTAAAAAAATGTAGGGAAAAACAAAATGTTCAGACATTTGCCAGCTGGAAACCACACAAACACGCCGTAAACAACACATGTCCTACCTTCCCCGATTCCATCAGGTGTCCCAACAAAAACGGTACCTCACATGTGTGGGTGCACCTGCCTGGATGCAAAGGGAAAAGGCTAAACCACTGGTATCCCAAAGGGTTTAGGAAGAGGACTTTTATAGGATTTTGGTATTGTGGACAACCTACAAATTTGGGCCTGGGGTGTCGCAGCCACCAAGGAAAAGAGGGAACCCCATGCATTTCTGAAAAGAAGACACCCGTGGGAATGCAAAGAGGTCTGACTTGCACGAATTGACCTAGAATTTATTACCCAAATTGACCGGCAAATTCCAAAATGTAGGGGAAAAAAACTCAATTTTCTGACATTTGCCTGCTGGAAACCGCCAAAACATGCCGGCCACAACACATGTTCTACCTTCTCACATTCCCACATGTGTTCCAAAAAAATGCTACCTCACGTGTGTGGGTGCATCTACCTGGGCACAAAGAGAAAAGGCTAAAACACTGTTATCTAAAAGGGATTGGGAAGAGGAATTTTTTAGGATGTTGGTCTTGTGGACAACATACAGCTTTGGGACTGGGGTGTAACAGCCACCAAGGAAAACAGGGAACCTCATGCATTTCTGAAAAGATACACCTGTTAGAATCCACAGAGGTCTGACTTGAGCAAATCGCCCTGGAATTTATTACCCACAATGCCTGGCAAAGTCCAGAATTTAGGGACGAAAAAACAATTTTGAGAAATTTGCCACTAGGAAACCACCGAAACAAGCTGGCAACAACGCATGTCCTACCTTCCATTTTCCCACAGGTGTCCCAACAAAAATGGTACCTCACATTTGTGGGTGCACATACCTGGGCGCAAAGGGAAAAGGCGAAACCATTGGTATCCCAAAGAGTTTGGGAAGAGGACATTTTTAGGATTTTGGTCTTGTGGACAACCTACAGATTTAAGCCTGGGGTGTTACAGCCTCCACGGGAACTCTATGCATTTCTGAAAAGTAGACACCCCTGGAAATCCAAAGAGGTCTGACATGTGCAAATCGCCCTGGAATTTATTACCCACAATGCCCGACAAATTCCAGAATTTAAGGAACAAAACATAATTTTTAGATATTTGGCACCAGGAAACCACCAAAATACACGGGCAAAAACAAATTACCTAACTTATCGCATTTCCAGAAGTGTCCCAATGAAAATGGTACCTCACATAAGTGGGTGCACCTACCTGGGCAAAAAAAACAAAACATTGTTGACTGACCACAAGCCCAGCGGCAGTCCAGTGCTGGTCCCATGTAACCCTTGCAGGGTTGCCATTCCTACCCGCAGGAAAAAAGCTCTAATGCAGTGCAGCCAGAGCTCCAGGAGGGCCACGGGTGATGTCCCAAGTATTGGGTGCCTGTCTCTCATGTGAGTCAATCATCCCCAAGTGCATCGTCAGTCCCAGGGAGGCCCATGAGGGTCCCAGTCCCTTCCCAGAGGGAAATTCTGTAACGCAGCTCAGCCAGAGCTACAGGATGGTTAGGGCTGATGTCCCTGGCCTTGGGTTGCTGTCTCCCATTTGGCTTGACCGTCCCCAAGCCCAACAATGGTTTCAGGGAGCCCCAGCACGGTCCCAGTCCCTTCCCAGAGTGAAAAGCTGTAACGCAGGCCAGCCAGAATTCGATGATGGTTGCAGGTGATTTCTCCAGCCTTCGACACCTGTCTCCCATGGGAATCAACCATCACCAAGACTATAAGCAGTTCCGTGGAGCCCCGGCAGGGCCCCATTCTTTCCTGGAGGGAAAAGCTGTAATGCAGCCCAGCCAGAGCTCCAGGCTGGGCTTGTGGATTTTCGACAAACATGGCATCGAGTAATCAGTGCCCAACAATGCTTCAAGGAACGTGTTGTTGGAAAGTGGGGCATCAACCCTCTCCAACAACACCTCCATTGATCAAAATGAAATAGAAATGCCAGAGATCGAGGAAGGTACGTACCTTCCATTTCACTGTTGCGGCCAGAAATGTACATTCAGTCTCACATCAGTGCGCATTATGCACAATGACGTGAAACTGAAAGAAATCCAACCCGCTGACCATGAGGAGGAATCTCCTCCTCACATAATTGTAGAAAAGGTAGCAGGCCCCCCTCTCTCGAAGCTTTGCTGCGATCGCACTAACAAAAGTGCTAAAAAGGATGAGCTACCTCGTACCCAGCACTGCAGATGCAATGTGGGGAAGAGGCACTTAAGGGGTTAATGGAGAACAGATAATTAAAATAAGTAATATTTTTTCCAATTTAAATGACGTTTCTTCAGCAACAGATGGTTCCTACTGTTGATGATCAAGTCACACACATATGAAGCACAGCTAATGTACTGCAGGCATCTATTTAAAAAAAAAACATTCAAAGTGACAATTGGAAATATTGTTTCAGTTTCAACCCTTGAACCATTTGTGTCACTGAAAAAACAAATACAAATGTGAATGAGCATAATACATTGTTATAGATTGCATACAATTAAGTAAAATATTAAAAATATGCTTTGTTCCTAATTGACATCTATTGATAAATCATTGCGCACTAAGATACTGAATAGTCTCACAAATCTGAATGCTAATGTTCCCACAATCATATGTTCATGTGTACGGAATTATTTGAAAAATGAATATTTCAGATGAGTATCACGTCTTACTCCTGAAAAGTAGGGGAACATATGTAGCTGGCACATCCAAATTCTGACACCTTAAGGAAGAAGCAGGACACTTGAGGGTGTGCGAAGGAGAGAGGAACCAATCACTGCACCTATCCCATATAGGATGCAGTGCCAAGTTAGGCTGTGTGGATGGTATTCACTTTAGTATTGCATTTTGTATTTTTATTGTATTTTATATAGCGCCTTTGTCCAAAGTGCTGCACTTAGATAAGAACAACCGTGCAGAGTAATGATCAATGGTACATGTCAAACAATTCAAACAACTCTGGTAACAAGCAATCCAGGGCAATGAAGGAGATGAGTATTCATGGAACAACGGAAGAGAGAAGAAGTAGTGATAGATGAGAGAGACAGGAGAAGATTGTTCCAGTGAAGAGGAGCAAGAAGCTGAAAAGAATAGAAACGGGATTGAGCACAGGAGGCACAGGGGACAATCAGCCTGAAAAGACAGGAAGAGAGAAGAGAGTGCGAAGGAGTCTAGATAGAGAGAAGAGAAGCAAGATAGGATCTTGTTCAAATCACGGTTTCTAGTGCATCGTGCCTTTTATGGCGTGGGTGCTGAGTATCTCCAAGCAAAGTTTGTTCATTACACTCCTGCCCGCTTGCTGCGTTCTCACTCTGCGTGTCTTCTCAATGTCCCCCGTTATCGTCTGTCACGTATGGGAGGACGTGCCGTTTCGGTAGCGGCTGCCATAGCGTGGAACAAGTTGCCTATTGCTCTCCGTGCTTACTGAAGACCATCTTACCTTCCGCTGGTTGCTGAAAACCACTCTGTTTTAGGCCATCTCTCTCTTATGGTGTTGTCAGACGTTTTTGCTTTTTATTCCTCTTCAGTAACTTGCGCCAAGATGACTTCGGGTGTACGTGCGCTTTACCAAGTTCATATAACATAAATAACATAACATAACATAACATAGTCAGGGGCAAGCCCATAGAGAGATTTAAAAACTAAACAGAGAAAGTGAAATTTGAGTTGGGAGTGAAAGGGTAACAAACCAAGAGAGAAGAGAGATGGTGAGATAGAATCCCGATAGGAAAGAAGACAAAGTAAACAAATAGAAGAGTGATACATTCATTTAAGAGGAACAAGGCATGATCAAGAAAGACCAAAAAGCATGACTGAGCAATAAAATTAATGAGAAAAAATTAGTGAATAAATTAGATGTTTTGTGGCATGAAAGGTGAGAAAGGGACAAACTCTGCGAATATTGTAGAGATGAAAGCAACAGGAGTGAGATGTGAGAAAAATAAGGTGAGCAAAGGAGAGATTAGAATTGAGATGGAGACCAAGATTGCGCGCAGTGGGAGAAATGGGGAGAATAGAGGAATAAAAAGAAATAGACAAGGGAGGGGGTGTGGAGGGAGAGTGCTAGCCGGAAAGAATACGATTTTATTCTTCCCTGCATTTAGAGTGAGGAAATGAGAGGCCATCCAAGATTTGATGGCAGTAAGACATGTTTAAAGAGTGTGATGGATTTCAGGAGTGGAAGACGAGAAAGATAGAAAAAGCTAAGTGTCATCGGCATAAAAGTGATGCGATGATCCAAAGGAAGAAATTATAGGAGCGAGTAAAGAGGTGTATAAGGAAAATAGAAAAGGGCAGAAGACTGACCCTTGGGGACACTATTTTCAAGAGGAAGAGGTGCAGAAGTCTTACCATTCCAGGAGACAGAAAAAGTTTGATTGGATAAGTAGGAGGAAAACCAGGAAAGAACAGAACCTCGGAGACCAAAGGAGGAAAGCGAATCCAGAAGCAAGGAATGATCCATGGCGTTGAAAGCTGCAGATAGATCAAGTATAAGTATGCAAAGTGAAGTTTCATAGAAAGGATGGAGAACAAACTGGATCATTTTTCTCATGGACCCTCCATATATATTCAATTTGACTGAAGAAACTTGCATCAAATGAAACAGAATGTCACACTGCTCGCCCTGAGAGGTGCCCCCCACTCATCTACTCTTACCTTCACGGGTCATCCATCCTGCACTTTCCAGCACTCGCAGTCTTTGGCTGGAGTATGGGCACTCTACCCGCACTGGTGTTTCCCTTGGCTCTGCTTCTTGGGGTTGCAGCATTCCATGGGTGCAGAAATTTTGGGCAAAAATATACATGCGCAGGCTACCGTGTTCATTGATTTGCATATACGTGTGTATTTTGTGCGCTTGGAGATGATGGCTTGCGGTCCTGCGGTCCAAGCTTTGTTCTGGTGATGGCACTACGTATACTAAAGTAATGCCAGTCTTCCTCCATTCATATTGAGGTTGGCTGTGGCCCCACTTGTTGCGCTCTTTGAATCTTGCTACTTGCATTGCGATCCTTGCCTTGACATTGTTCTTCACCCCTTGCCTCCTGGTCCTTCTGTTGTTCCCTGCATTGAGGTGCTGCTCTGTTGTGCCCTGCCTCGAGGTCCTACCCAGCTGCTCCCTGCCTTGTGTACCAGCCCAGCAGTTCCCTGTTTTGTGGATCTGCCTGGCTGCTCCCTGCCTCTTTAGCCTTCTGCCTGTCTTCTTGGCTTTCTCTGTTTCCTCTTATTTCTCCTGCCTTTCTGCCATACGCTGTTCCTTGCCTACTCCAAATCCTGGTACCTGGAACCCTGCTGGTTTCATTTTCTTGTCGGTGGAGACCCCATCTGGACCTCACCATTCACCCGAAGTCCCTGCCTACCGCCTACGTTCCACCCAGGGATATTGGACATGAAGACACTGCCAGGCTTTCCCAGTCAGTGCTTGCACTGTTTCTGCACCATGTTAATCCTAGGAAGAGCCATCACATGGCGTGGGAAACTGATTCAGGACTCCCAAGTTGCACTCTGGTGGGTCCTGGGTTGGCTACTCGTGTTACACTAACTTCGCTACACAGGACAGTTTGTCGCCAACAGCACAACCTTCAGGAAAACCAGGTACGCAGCGCCAGCGAGACGCAATGCTTAACACAGAAGAGGACTGAGCCCAGTATTTATTTATTTGATTTATTTATATAGTTATCACGCGCTGCAACCCAAGTGCATCAGACCACTCATTAAGAGCAGTACAGGGACAGGCAACAATGACAAATGGAACTATTACAGAGAAGAATGTAAATGAATACAAATGTCTTCAGTCGCTTTTGAAAGGTGAGAAGTCTATTCCTGGCCTCAGCAGTCTGCACAGGAAAGGTCTGTCCTTTCAGTCCCTTCAGCTTAGGACACGATAGTCGAAAGGTGTCAGTCGATTTAGTCAGGCTTAGCCTTCTCAGGCTTAGGAGTTTAAGGCTGGCCTAGAGATAGGTGGGAAGCATCTATGAGGTATGGTATTAATCTTAAAGAGGATTTGTGAATGTACTGGCAGCCAATGCAGCTACCTCCTGGCCAAGGTAATTTTATCCCTTCTCAGAATGCTCTTAAAAATACGTATGGCATCGTTTTGGAGCAACTGAAGCTTTTGGATGCTGTTTCTCTTTGTTGTACCCAAGAGTGTGCTGCAATAATCCAATCTAGGCATTAATATGGCCCAAACTAATGTTTCACAGTTTTCATTAGACACAAATGGCTTCAGAAGTCTTAACAGTTTAAATGATATTGCAATTTCTTGACAACACTATCTATCTGTGCATCCGCTTCCAAGTGAGCTTTCGAAAATCATACATTTGTTTTGGACATGAACACAATGCCCATCAACCAAAAATCACAAAACGAGAATTCAATTTCCTTAGAGTCTGAGTTTATCCAAAGATTCATTTCTCGTTTTTGTGCCATTAAGCAGAGTTAGTCAGCTGTCATCCAGTCTTTGGCTAGCTTATAAGTATTTTGGATTTTCTCTGAATATTTCACATAGTCGGTGCTCAGTTCAAACACCAGCTGTGTGTTGTCAGCATAGTTTGTACATTTGAGTCACTTGATTTCAAGGAGATCACATAGAGGGCACACACAAACCTTAAAGAGTGCTGGTGACAAACAGGAACCTTGGGGTACCCCACAAGTGGAGATGTCATAATGCTAGGAAGATTGTTCCCAACACATTCTAGATTTTCTGTTGGAAATAAAGCCCTCGATTCATTTGATAGTTTCCGGGGACATTGTCCCAATGAAGATAGCGTGACTAAGAGTTTAGTATGATCCAAGAGGTCAGAAGCAGCTGAAATATCCAGCAACATAAGCAGCCATGCTCTACTCTCCTCCACAATATCCAACATCTGGGTCTGGAGATCCAACAGCACATTTTCAGTACCGTGATTGGATCTAAAACCAGACTGTCTGGGATGTAGTATATTAGCTTAATGCAAATAATCCTGTAGCTGTACTGCAGCTATTTTGACAATCATTTTTTAAAAAAATGGAACATTAGTAATGGGCCTAAAGTTACTTGCATCTTTTTGATTTTATCCTGCTTTCTTCAGAAGAGGAGTAACAACTACATTTTTCATACAATCAGGAATTGACTTGTGATGTAAAGTAGCATTTGTAAAACATGTCATAAAAGTGCTGAGAGTGTAACATTTTCTAAAATGACTTTAGACACAAAGACGTCTCCAGGGCATGATGTAGGAGAAATTTTCTTTGAAATCTTTTCCATATCTGATATGAGGATAGGCAGAAAACTAAACAAGGGGCTGTAAAGATTTATTAACCTGGCCATAAGTGGACCAAAACAGGAGAACAAAGATGCTGATGAGAAACAGATGATGTGGATACATAGGTTCCTTCCCATTTTCTATCAGTGGACAGCAGAAAAAGAAGAGATGCAAACAGAAACCGGAGATGCCTCTTACCTGCCCAGGCAATTTAATTCAACAAAATAAAAATATACATGAAAAATATTCCATTGTACTTAAATATAATTATCTTATAAATATAATTTTGGAAGATGAGTGGGCATTGTTCTCTCAATATGAATTAAAACAATTAATGTGCTTTTTTCAGAAAGTGTTATTCCTCCTGAAATCTTTTGTTTCTTGATCTGATTACACACATTTTCGAAAGGAATTAAACAGGCCAGCATATTATACTTCCATCTCACAGAGTAGAATTAAAGAATATAGGGGTGTGGGCTGGGGTGTAAAATACTTGGTATTCAAAATGTTTTTTTGTTCCAGTGAGCCTTGTTTCACTTTTTTTTTTTTAAAGTGAAATAATGTTAAACTTACCCTTTAATTAATGCACAACTTAAAAATCCAAAACCAATTTTAATTGCTTTATCCATATGTTTAAATATAAATCGTTCTTCTTTTCCTACTAATGAGACCAACATCATTGGAATGTGTTATGATGTGGCTTAGAGGGATTCCTGCATTAAAAGTAGATTTCAGTGAGGTCATGGAGTGTTTGGAGAGGAGGATTCCATTAAGCTAGAATGATGTATGTATACTTTTGTTAAGATTCTACTTTAGTCAGTTTATGGATCCTGAGGGAGATCTAGTTGTATGTGGGCAGCTGGCGGTCTTTCCTGTTATTATCTTATAATAAAACCTTTGAACAATTCAACTTGCCCTCCTGTTTTTGCAGCATAACATTGGTGATGAGGATCTACCCAAAATCGCAAGAAAAGATTCAGGAAAGACCCCTGGCAGGGTCCGGCTGGTCTGGCCCACACACTGGCTCCAAAGCCGCTAAGCCGTCGTTGGCATTGCAGCGTCCCGGACCCCACCACGTACCTGTAGAGCAAGTCCTGCTCATGCCGCTCCGCCCTTTCGCGTAGTAGCGGCCGATGTGGGACAAGATCTTCAAGTCAGGTAGTGCCTGTGGAGCAAGTCCTGCTCATGCGGCTCTGCACCTTCGCGTAGCAGCGGCCGACGTGGGACAAGATATTACAGATCGGGAAGTAAGTGCATGTGTCCCTGCTTGCACTGCGACGCCATCCGTGGCAGGCTTGTGTGCATCGGACCCACCTTGGAAGGACTGCAGGCAGCGATCCTTGCAGGCAGCTTGTTAAGGGACAGCATCTTCCGCATTATACGAAGGAACCGTGTGTACCGTATTAGGAGCGCAACACAAACTTTTGTTTTCACTGCACTCCATGTAGTGGAGGCACAACTTCTTTTAGCGCACACCATCAAAGAGGCTGGATCGGGCACCAAAGACAAAATTCCCACCAGAAGTAGGTAATGAATCAAGCACCAAGGGAGAATAAGGGGTGTGCATCATTGTGTGATCAATAGGAGATACTGATAAAGCATCAGTGGAAATCAAAGGTTGCTGTGCATCTACACAGATAGCATCATATTGCAGAAGCACAATACAGGCTGAGCAGGCAAGAGTCAGGAAAGAGAGAAGAGGACAGGAGAGAAGAGAGAGAAAGCCAAAGGGAGAAACCCATATGAACATGGCATGCTGGTGATAAAGAATACAGAGGCGTGCAGAGCGTGACACAGGTGTAGCAGACCCTGAGCAGTGAACTGAGCTACTACGACTAACCAGCATGGCAATGTCAGGAATAAGGGGGCCATCAATGTTCATGCCCACCCCGAGAACTCCGAAGATTGCTTGGTCACAGTGGAAGAAAGGTTTCCTAAACTACTTGAAAGCAGCATGCGGGAACTCATATCCAAATGATAAGAAAATTGCACTACTCATGCATTTCCTTGGGGCAGAGAATTTTCGAGACTCTTCCCCAGGTGCAGGGTGACGGGACTGGAGATGCACCAAATGAACTAGATGGTATCTCCTAAAACTTGACCAGCACTTCAACTCGAAGACAAGCACAATTTTGGAGCATTTCAACTTCCACATGCAGATTCAAGAGTCAAATGAATCGGTGGAGGACTATATTACGGCTCTGTGTCATTTAGCGGTGTCATGCAAATTAAATGATACCTTTGGTGAGCACATAAGGGACCAATTTATGACACATTGCTGCTCTAACAAAATTAGGGAGGAGCTATGGTTAAGGGACAAGCCGACATTGGATGAAGTGCTAACCATAGCACGAGGAGTAGAGCATTCATTAACGTGCATCACTAAACTGTCAAAGAAAGAACCTACGACATGTATAGAGCAAAAAACCAAAGTGCTGGTTGTAAATGAAGCAAAAGGGAATCGAAAGCATAAGCCCAAACAAAGTAGTAGAGGAGGAGGAGAACTGAAATCTTCACAAGGTCCATTATAAAAGGGAGAAAAAAAAAGGAGAGAGGAGCGTCTCTGCTTTTGCTGTGCTAGTGTAAGTCACTTTGCAGCATTTCTGGGATGTCCTGGAAGGAGAGTCACATGTTCTAAGTGCAAGAGAAAGGGACACTTTCCTAACTGCTGTAAGAATTACCAATCTGGACAATTCAACCAAAGGAGGGTACTGTACGTCAATGATGAGTCAGACCAAAGATCTTCTGAAGATGAGGAATCATCTTATGTTGAGAACATAACTGTTGGCACGATAAATATTATTGGAGAGACTGATCATGATGATGATGATTGCGAGCATCCTATGCATGCATCAGTGTGAATGGTCAGGATGTGATGATGATGGCTGACTCAGGGTCCAAGATTACATTGGTGTCCAGAGAGGTGTTTGAAAGAGATGTGAAGGGAGAAGTTAGACTCTTGGCTAAACCCGACATCAACCCAGGCGGATACAACCACGATAAAATTGAGTTGTTGGGTTACTGTGTGGGTCGAATTCAAGGGTCGCCTATGTGAAGGAAAAACATATTTGTCAAAGAAAGTGTAAGGTGGGGTAAAAGGCGTATTTTGTTTTCAAGATGACGTTCTTCTATGTGGTGAATCTGTTGAAGAACATGATGCCATTCTAAATGATGTGATGAGAATTTTTGAAAGGAAAGGTATTACCCTGAGGGAGGAGAAGTGTGGGCCATGAGGTGTCAGCGAATGGTGTCACAAGCATTAAGGGGTGCAGAAGAAATATACTCTGTTTTGGAGAAAGAGGCGTTAGCGTGCTATTGGGCAGTAGAAAGGTTTAAGAATTCTATATGGGGAACTGATTTCATAATTCAAACTGATCACAAGCTGCTGAAGGTGATTTTCGAGAAAAAAGGATTAGACAGAGTATCAAGGAGGGTGGCAGGATGGGTCACCATGATGCAATGCCATCGCTTTCAGATGGAAGTAATATCTGGCAGGGAAAATGTTGTAGCGGACAGCTTATCTAGACTAAGGGTAGCACCCAGTAGAAGAGAGGATGAAGAGGTGCAAATGGAGATGGTGTTTGTTAATACTGAAGATATAGTTCCCAGAGAGACAGAAGAAGGAGGGAATGTTAGACGATGGAAGGAAAGACGAGGTATTGTCACGTGTCATGACATACATACTAGCGTTGGTGTGGCCTAGAAGGATGGACTTATTGGAGGGAGATAAGGCCTTCTGGGAAGTAAGGGATGACCTATCGGTAAGGGATGAGGTGCTGTTCTGATGGGAGCGTGTGGTGGTTCCGATTGGTTGCGTGCCAAAGTCATTGATTTGGCCCATGTTGGGCATATTGGCAACACCAAAACTAAAGGGGTGCTCAGGTCCGACTATTGGTGGCCTGATTTTGAAAGAGGCATTGAGAAGAGAGTAAATGATTGCCAGGTGTGTATAAGGGAAGGGCCTGGTCACGATGAGGCAACCAATGGTTGAGGTTAACATTTCCACGGTGTATGGAGAGAATTGGCCATGGACATATTAGGTCCTGTCGACCTGGGCTATAGAAAAAGAGGTAAATATGTGGTACTTATCATGGACATGTTTTACCGGTGGTGTGAGTTTGTGATCATTAGGGATATTTCCAGTGAGAGTATGGTTGATGTGTTGCAAGAAATCTTTGCAGGGAAGGTGCTCCCGCGAGTATACTAACGGATAACGAGACGCAGTTTACTGGAGGATGTTTTTCTGAGTATTTGGTGAAATGTGGGGTCAAGAACAAAAAGTCGGCTCTTTACCACCCAGAGACAAATGGTATGGTGGAAAGGATGAATAGATGTGTGATGGAAAGTGTATGCATAGCCCAGGAAAATGGGCGTGATAAAAAGGTAGCCATTCAGGAAAGGATATGGCTTTGCGAATGGCTCCACAGGTGGAGATGGGTTTATGTCCCTTTGAACTGATGCATGGTCGGAAACCAAATTCTGCAGTGTGTTCCCCATGGCTAGGTGTATGTAGGGAGTTTGATGTGGTATTGAGGATGTGAGGAAGTTGTTGAAGTGGAGGAAGGAGGTTTGGGTCTTGAGAGAAAATATGAGGAGAGTAAAATGTGATGACATGGTGCGGATAAGAAAGGCTGTGATAAAAAAGAAAGGGAGAGACTTTGCATTCAGACCCCATGAGGGTGGTTCCAATGTTGAAAGGGGCCGTCCATGTTGCGGGTGGTCAGGTATGGAACAATAATAGAGTTGCTGTGGTTAGGAGAGGTGTTGTGTGAATCTGTGGAGTGAAGGCAAGAGGATGTTTATTTCATTAATGTGTTATATATATACAAGGAAGGAGATGTGTTATGATGTGGCTTAGAGGTATTCCTGCATTGACAGTAGATTTCAGTGAGGTCATGGAGTGTTTGGAGAGGAGGATTCCATTAAGCCAGAATGATGCATGTTTACTTTTGTTAAGATTCTACTTTAGTCAGTTGATGGATCCTGAGGGACATCAAGCTGTATGTGGCCAGCTGGGGGGCTTTCATTTTATTATCTCATAATAAAACCTTTGAACAATTCAGCTTGCCATCCTGTGTTTGCTGCATAACAGATTTTTTTATAATTATCGTACTCCAATGAAATGTCATGGTCATGAAGTCATGGGCACAGGCATGCAGACCTGGGTGGATACTGTCCAGGCGTCTTTGGCACCAGGCTCATAAAAAGTAAAGAACACCCATTTAACACCAAAAACCTTTTATTATGGACATAGCACTTCAGATGCATTAACCTTGAACATTCCATCCATTAAGCAGGATGCATTAACTTTGAACATTGCATCCATTAAGCAGCCACAAGTGTTTTCTTGGGTGTGGCTGTTAATGGATTGCCTTCTCACATGCTCACTCTCTAGGAGTGGCATAGTGTGGCTGGTAAGCCAGCCCTAATGGGTGTGTCCACGATCTCAGCTATATAAACTGCCCGATCCTCAAGACAGACGCTTTGCGTTATTCTGCACTTGCAAGCAGCGTAACGCTCACTGCCGCCTGAGGTCAGACTTACCTTTGAAAGATCCTGCTTCCTGGACATCCTGCTTCCTGCCAGCATACTTACCAACTGGGGGAAGCTGTTCTTACCTGTACATCCCTTCGGCTAACCAAGTATTCATCTTTAAACTTTCCGGAACGCCGAAATCTTCATCTTGGCACCGCAGCATGACACACTCCATTGTCGACAGCAGCGCCTGTAAGAAAAAACAGAAGACAAGGTCAGACATTGAAAAAACAGTCAGTTTAAGTTTGCGCTTCTCCATACTTCGCACTTATCCTTAAATCATCACTTACCTGCTGTCGAACATTGCAGTATAATCCACCTTCCATCCGGCCACGTCTCGCGTCTCACAGCTGCATTGAGGCCGCATTTCCATCTAAGGGAAGAAAACAGAAGAGAGACATTATTGCAGGCATACATAGGAGCAACATATAAAGACATTAAACAGAACGAACAGCATCACAAGAGCTCAAGAAAGACTTACCAATCATAAGGAGAAGCATAGTTGCAGCTGGACTGGGCTAATCCTTATCAGGGATCAGTGAAGGAACTAGATCCCATTCGACATGCCCCTGTCAGAAGAAGCAGGATGGGGAGATTATCTTCCATAATTCATAGATGAACTCATGGGCCAGCGTATGCTCACAGAAACCGTACTTTGGGGTGAAGGTTTCGAGAGGTACCACAATCACAGATTGGCACACTCACACACTGTCATCTCCACGCAGGAGCAGTATCACCATGCACCACCGCTCACAGTTTTCTACTGAGGGAGAGGCCTGAAGGGGGTGATTCAAGTTCAGGTAGGGCTGCAACCGTGCCCCAACGCTTCCGCAGAGACCAGGTGAGCGTAACATGAAATTATGTTTGATAGAAGTTCTGTTACAGAGCCTTAAAATAATATTTAATTTAACATTTTCACCTGATTGTTTGAGATCATAATTGAAAATTGTTATGCAGATGTAAATTGCATAATTAAATACATGAGCACATTTTCTAGAATAGACATTCATACTGTTTTCCTATGTATGGATGGATGTTTGTTTCACTATGTTATGTAAACGTGATATGTTATGTTAAATGACACATTTAGTGAGTTGAAAATAGGCAGGCCACAGGGAATTTATTAGTCTGAATTAATATGTCTTGTTTTGAATTTCCACCCCCAGCCTTCTTTTGTGAGTTAGGGACCCACTAGAATTACCCTGACTAAATATTTTAAATAAATCAAAAACATACTGATTTAAACTCTGTTTCTTGTCCCAGATTGGGCAGTGGGATTCTCCCAGTGTGTGTTTTAGACTGATGCCATTGCTCTGTAATACATGAAGCACTATAAAAGTAAGCATATAGTCCTTATACATTTCATTGCATGAGTGTATTATTGTGTGCACTACATAGTGTGTGAGTGCGTGTGTGTTTGTGTGTGTGCAGGGGCATCTAGGCAGTGCTTGTGTGTGTGTATTGAGATGAATCATGGCAATTATCCTATTTTCCCGAAGGCGGAACCCCCTTTAAGTGAAGGCAGGTGAGCCCTTTTCGCCAACCCTCCGTAGGGGTTGAGGGAAGCTGGACCTCGCCAAGAGACATCCCTACCTTGTGGGGACAAGGACTCACATTCCTCTAAGGAACTCCAAAAAGAATATCCCAAAACAACCTCTTTAGGAATATCAGTTAGCAACTTGTATGAAGAGAAAACAACCATATATTGCGATCAACAAGAAACAGTGCATGTCACTTTAAAGGAAAAGATACATTTAACTGGGACAAGGAGAATGGAGCAAGAAGAGAAACTGCAACAAGTGCGAGAGACATGAACGTATGCCAGAGAAGCCCCACTGCGATGTAGTACCTGAGAGTGAAGCAGATTGTTAGGCCGAGAATTCCTGCAAGTTACAAACATGCTTACCAAAAGAAGGGAGCTGGATCTCCTGCATCCTGGAAGATGGAGAGAGTTAGAACCAGATGGTGGCTTGACCACAGAGATCTTGTGGTGGACCGGCAGTCCCCAGAACTATGCTGAGGCCACTGCGCGGCTGAAGCTGTGTAATCTCCCGATACCCGAAGAGCCGGACATCCATCCAGAAGGAGAATACGGAGTATGGGATGGTGAAGGAGTCATAGAAGCCAGCCCGGCGAAGAGCAGAACAAACCCAGAGTGAATTGAATTTCTGGTGACATTATCCCAAAAAATACTATGTAACAGAGAAAACTGGAGACCCGGGAATCAGCTGGGGGTTCGTTATGGGACTACTTATACTCGTCCGAATCAAGTTAATGAAAATATAACATGGAATGCAAGAGACATTAATGATGATCCTTATGGGACTACTCATACTTGTCCAAGTCAAGTTAAAGAAAGTATAATATGAAAAGAAAAAGAATTGAATGAGGATCGTTATGGGACTGCGCATACTCATCCCAGTCAAATTAACGGAAATTTAATATGCAGAGCAAGAGAATTGAAAGATGTGAATGAGAGAAACCAGAAAACCACACAAACTAAGAGAGAAAATAACAGTACAGGAGGAACGCCTGGGTAGAAAAGCAAAGTGACATATATGTCCTAAAACAGAGACTATGAAGAGAAATAATATTATGAATCAAGCAGAAGAGAAGAGAATCTCAAGAAAGAGAATTGTAGAGGTTGGATTTCACTACCATGGGAAAAGGGATAAATGAAAGAAGGTAACCACAAGCAAAAGGAAACCATCAATAGAGTACAAGAAGCAAGTCCAAGGTCAAAGAAACCTTGTTTTGAGAAGATATAAATATGTAATAAAATCCTGAAAGATTTACACAAACTCATCTAAGAAGTCACATAAGACTATTTAAAATACGCTTATTCAGAAGAACCAGGAAAAAGAAGTTTGCAAGAAGCAAAGCCCAGCAGAAGGGAGTCATTATCCAGTCTTTAGGTGTTAGAATAGTGGTAGGGTCAGTAACGGTTAGTTTGGACAATGGACAGATTCTGTTGGGATACACATACAGCGTCTCAGCCAGGCAAAATAATTAAGGGTGACCTATTAGTAGATACCACACCACAGTGTAAGCAGTGTAAGCAGTGTGAACAGGGTGTGTTTTGTGCAGCAGAATGCACACATATCACTTGTAGTTAGTTCAGATACATATTAGATACCCACATATAGTATCACAAAAAGAACAACACATATATCAGTGTTGCAGAGGTTATAGATAGGGCAGTGTATAAGCCCTGTGTTTAAAGGTTCTATACAAAGTTCTGTTTTTCAGTGAGGTACGAGGAGAGAGTTAAAGCAGGTGGAAGATGGTGTCAGAAAGGAACTGTGGAAGATGCACAGTCAGCGTGTTAACATGGCAGGAGTGCTGCCATACTGGATTTTAAGATCTAGTCCACAATGAACAGAATGGAACGCAAGCATTCATGTGGAGCTGTGGCTCTGCTATTGCTCAGTCCAAAGATAAAACCCTTTTCCGTCCCCCAAGAGTGAAACTAACGTCAAAGGCACATGTTGCTGCACTTGCTGGCTGCACTACCACTGTTGGTTGTCTTTATTATTTATGTATTTATTATTATTAATTTGTTTCTCCTTTGCTCCGCACTTTCCACTTCTCCCCCCTTCCATGCACTTTCCCCTCCCCCTCTCCCATGCACTTGTGCATTCTCAATGTCACTTGGCCTAGTAAGATTGTTGTTTTGTTCTCCCCTGTTCCCCTCCCTTGCCTTGTCACACTCTGAAACACTTGTGTACGAGCGCGATATTAATAACATTTCAATTCAATTCAATTCAATGTGGTACACAGATAAATGTTACATGAATCCAGCTGCAGAGCCTCAAAACGATGGAAATGGAATATTATCTGTGGGAGGAAAGGTAGGGATGTGCCCCTCTAAGGACAAATCCATAAGAATAGGGCATGAGGTTTTGTGATGCCCAAAGACAAGGTAAGATTTAGAGCACTACTGCCCTCACTCAAGAGCGGTCATCCCAATTAAAGTGGACGCATAACTAAAAGCCAATAATTGCCTGAAATTCAGACTCAAGAGTGGTGTCCTGGTCATTTCATTACTGGGTACCTGGGATCTGAAGGAGATAAGGGGAAGTGTGGAATGTTCTATCATTTGGGATTGGAGGAGCAGAGGTGATGCCAATAAATTCAATACAATGTCGGGAGTGCAGCTTGTATTTGCCGCCGCTTCTGTTATAATGACAAGGCCCATTGTCTTATCAAAGCAGAATTGGCCTCACCAGTTTACTTCAAACGTGTCTGGATTGGAGGGGTGAACATCACATGATGGCTATGATTTATTTGTGTATTAATATACTGACTAATCCTGTATTCAAAAGTGAGAAATGTAGTGGGCCATGTGAATAGGGGAATGGGTTTAGAAAAGGTGTTGCCAATCGGTTCAGGATATATAGGGGGTATTAGCGTATGTTATAGGTGTTAGCCAGTGAGTGGGGTGGGATGACATTCTAGCCTATCAATGCTGATTTGCGGTTTTCGGCCATATAACCTGTAATTTCTTGGGCGTGGCAAGCTCTGTGTCAGTTTGGTTCTACAAGACCATCTGAGACCTTTTTCCATGCAATAAACAGTTTTCCCTTGCACAATTGTGCAGTGATAATTTGGTATCTAAGATTATTTTAACTGTACATGTTTTGGGTTACTGTTCTATTTACAATTCTTTTTGACATTTACAGAAAACTAATGAACACCTTAGTTAGTTTGTTAGGTAGGGAACACTGCATATTAATAGAGATAGTTAAGTATTATTCTTATTCTTTAATAAAAAGAGATTTGGCATGTCTTTATGAGTCTGTGTCCTTCTTTTGACTTGCCAAAGAAAGAGAGAGTGAGAGAGAGAGAGAAAGAGAGAGTTAGAGAGAGAGAAAGAGAGAGAGAGAGAGAGGGCCTCATTAGGCCGCCGCCGGTAATTAATTTTTACCGGGTTCATGGAATGGCCAATTACCGGGTCATGCCGACCTTGACGGACATTCCATGGACCTGGTAAAAAAGAATCCCCATTCCCATTGAGCCCCAATGGGAATGGGGATGATGCTAACAATGGGCCTGTTAATAACAGACCCGTTGTTAGCATGCTTGTGCCCTTGCGGGACCCGCAAAAGACCTCTGGTAAAACCAGACTTCCAGAGCGAGTCCCACTCGGGGGACCTCGTACAGGGTTACGGCATGAATACTACATTGTTAACGGCACTGGCACCTTTACTGGCCCCATTAACCCCTTACCGCCCTTACCACCCTCCTCGTAATGAGGCCCTGTGTGTGTGTGTGTGTTAAATGTCCAAGCATGTTGCCTGAGCTTACTTGTATTCTAATTATTGTAAGTGCATATGCATCGTTGGTAGTAGTTATGTATGAATATGTATGCACAGTCCACAGGCACACCTATTTCAGGTATGGTTCTATTACAAAAATCTTGAAAATTGAAATGGATATCTTTGTACTGCACGAAAAGTGTGTATTTTTTGTGGCTATGGAAAACACAATGTACACACAAAAATGCATTCCCAGCACATTTTTTTTTTTGTACCTGAACGAGGCCATGCAAATTTACCACAATTGTGACATGTGCTTGCATGCAACCACAACTAGGGAGCCTTCGCAGATTAAGTTAAAAATTACACTGGAAAACATGTTCACAATTTCATATTGTAATTTTCATGTATTTAGGGCCCAATAGTTACGGAGGCAATAGTCAAATTGACCCAAAAGTATGCGAAAAACGAACATGTTGTGTTGTGCAAGACCACTTATATCACCTTTCATTGAAGTGAATGTTAGTTTTCAAACCACACGACTACTTCATGACTGGCAAGGCTCACTTTAAGGGGATGATTCATGGAATTTGTGTGCCGAAAAACAACAGATATTTGTATGCCATTCTGCCCACAAATCCCCATTTGTTAAACAGGGTTTTGCGGGCAGAGTGGCGCACAAATACCCGTTTTCGGCGCACAAATTCCATGAATCAGCCCTGTAGCACTGATTTCAGCTAGCTAATACTTTAAGTGAGTGTTGTGAAGTAATGGTGTAGATTTAATTAAGTTTTAGCGAGTTAAGGTTTAGTTAAGGTTTAGAAAGGCCTAGAGAGAAACTAATGGGAGATATCCACTTTTCACGGTGTAGCACTAGAATGGAACCACACTCACTATGCACAAGGTGCTGCCTTAAATGTGTACACAGAGAAATGCTTATGATGTTGACAGTGAAGTGCTCTGGAATGCTATTCTTTTCATTAAGAATTAGGAAAGGTCATGAAATCTGGGTTAAAATCCAGCAATTATTTACACGTTTTTGAATTGCCCGTGTTTGTTTTCATGATGTTGCTTTACTTTAGACAAACAGACCCAATACACATAATGAAGGTAACGTGGAGGTGGAGTTTATAATTGCTTTGGGAAGCATTTAACCTCATAGCTTGTTGGCAACATGCACATGCCACGGCATATGTAATGACCATGGAGAGTTTTAGTTCATTATCAGATCAAAATGCAATACAATGCTGTTTATTTACTATAACGTCAGAAAAAAACAACTTGTTTTTAATTTGCACTCTTGTTTGGGGGGAATGCACTGCTTTTTTACAGAGAAATCATGAACAATGTGTTCATTTAATTTGAATGAAAATGTATGCCATTTACTAGATCATGGACAATTTAGAATTCATTTTGCTTATTTTAGCATTATTATTATTATTATTATTATTATTATTATTATTATTATTATTATTATTAATATTTTGTTGCCATAGCAACTTTTCAAATTTTTATGATACATACAATTGGGCTGATTCATGGAATTATTTGCACCGAAAAACGGGGATTTGTGCGCCATTCTGCCCGAAAATCCCCATTTGTTAAACAGTGATTTGCGGGCAGAATGGCGGACAAATCCCCATTTTTCGGCGCAAATAATTCCATGAATCAGCCCCAACATCTCAACATTCCAATCTAATAATGCTACGGTGATAAAACACATGAAAAAAATGAGATACATAAAAATCAGGGTACAAATTTAAGACTAAAGATACTACAAATAAATACATTTCCACAAATGAAATGAAATACAAACGAGACACAAGATAAAGCAAAGTTGTTCAAACACGAATACACAGTTGCAGTTGCAAGTGCCCCCTTACTCAGTTATTCACTGCCACATCTTATTGCAATTTTACATTTCCTTCGGTCATGGTAACACCATTTGTAAAGATTGTACTAAAGCTATTTGCACCCTTAAGTGTGTGTTTGAAAACAATAGTTGCCATATTCGGTCACTCTCCATGTCATTTTGTATGGAAATCACCCTCTCAGAACATCTTGCCCTAACTCCACTTAAGACTTCACATTCCACTATTAGATGTTGTAATGATTCTCTTTGTTGTGGTGCGTGGCAGTATCGGCAATAGTTTTGTTCGGGTGATAGCATTTTTCTATTACAAAGTACGTCTCATGTATTCCATAAATTCAGTCTGAACCTTAGATAACCAGAGCGTACCTTGGGCGACGGCCATTTCACTAAATAGCTCGAATTCACTCCATATCTTTTCATTCTGAATAAAAAGATGTTAAAGTCTTTATATAAAGTCCTTATATTGGGTACACCTTTTTACATTCTTGTACCAATCTAGTAAATAAAGTTTCGTTTTTGCTCGATCCGGAGTCGATATCAACAACTCTATAGTAACATCTGCCTCAACCAGCTTCTCCATCACATGGTTTCGCCATGCTGCAGAAAATGCATTTCTAGACTTAAGCAGATGACAGGCTATTAACTCCAAAATTCTGCCACTTTCTAAACCCAACAAACATTTGCAGAAAAACGCACACTGTTTCCACGTTACCTGGGAATACAAGGACAAAAGCCCAAATTCATGGCGTATAACCGCTATTGGGACACTATTTGCCAAGTATAATATTTGTTTCCAGTAAACTGATTCCAATAAGTCGCAATAGCCCCTTTTATCCGGCATGTTTTCCTCCACACCATATAACATAATAGGCAACACCTTCATTTTATAGAACAACACGATATGTTTCAATGAAAAGTTCTCAAACTTGTTAATTAAGATCCGTGACTGGGTGGTTAGGTCCTGAAGTTTGTTCCTAGCTGCTAACACGTCATCTTGCCTGATTTCTGTATTATTAATTGATACCCCTAGATATTTATAATTGGTAACACTTAATAATTGAGAATTCTGTAAATTCCATGAAAGTGATTGTCTCTTTTCACCAGGGCTGCTGTTGCACATTATTATTTGGTATTTTGCTGTATTAATGTCTAGATTATTTGCTTGAACATAGGCCCCCAAGCGTACCAACATTTGTTGAAGGCCCTGCAGCATTTGTGATAGGAGTACGAGGTCCTCCGCATACAACAGATAAGGGATTTTCTGGTCTCCTAATCTGGGAGCATCCCCATTGCAGTTAGTAAATTCCACACCCAGGTCTAATATAAAAAAGTTAAACAAAAAGGCTGCCAAAGCGCACCCCTAATTTAGACCTCGTTGTGTCACAATTAAAGGTGATAATTTACCATCTAAGATAATGCTAACTCTCATAGATGTATTTATATGAAAAAGAATTATTAGTGACATAAGGGAGTCTGGGCAATCATGCAATTTTAACTTATTTTATAGCAATATTCTACCTACGTAGTCGAATGCAGCTATGCAGCTCTGACATCAATAAACCCCATATAGAGAGGCTGCCTTCGTTCCACCTGCTGCGCTTGGATCATGGTCAAGGTAATAATATTTGAGATGGTTCCCAGGCCTTTTACAACGGCTGATTGCAGAGGATCAGTTAAGTTTTTACTCCTCACCCATGATTGTAACTCTTTCAGGATTAACCGTCAGAACAATTTACCAGTCACATCTAGACGTGAAATGGGCCTATAACTACTTGGAGCCTGTCTGTCACCCTTTTTATAAATTGGGACCTTGATCGCTTGGGTCCAGGTCTTGGGTAATTTCTGGGTCTCATTCACCAATGAAAAGATCTTATACAAAATTGAGGCCAAGATTTCTGGATGTTTTTTAAGGGCATAGTTGGAAAGCCATCCGGTCTGCTTGTCTTAGAGTTACTGGTCGTACTAATGAGCTGCAGAATATCCGACTGCCCGAACTCCAAATGAAAGGCAGTCGGAATCCTCAATTGCTCTAGTGTCTCACTGTTCTTAACCGGGGCATACAGCTGTGTGAAATGGGAGACCCATACATGCGTGTGCACTGCAGTCGACTGCATAGCAACTTCCGGCGCTACTACAAAATGGTTTATAGTAGTCCACATTTTTTAAATGTTTTTGCCAGCCAATATTTTTAACATATTGGCGCCATCTTCTTTATACATTGCTGCTTGATGGCCCCTAATCCAGTTTTTATAGCAAGTTCTAATCCCACTAATTAATTGATTTCTAGAATCCGCAGGTTCCTTTCTCAGAGAAAGAGCCTGTGACATGCCCCCACATGCAAGGAGATAATGGAATCACAGGGAACTGGTAAGGCTTTGGGCAATACTGAAGTGCACTTTTGGAGTAATCTCCCTCATCACAATAATTATCAAGAAGGTATTTGTAACGCTCACCTGATTCTCGCAGAGGCGCCGGTCTTGACTGGGCGACTACCGTATCTTCAAAGGTGATGTGTAGCACCCGGTTGGCTCTTTGGGCTGGACCTCTGTGCACTGTATGCCTGACGTGTAGAGTAAGATGTCTGCAGATAGAAAATATGGGGTTAATGAACTGGGGTTATTGGGGTGTCCCTATCTCTTTCCTCTTCTCCTCTCCTGTAGACCCCCAAAGGTTAACGCTCTCACCTTAGGTAAGTGAATGCCGAGCTCTCCATCTGCCTCGGGGCAGGGTGCTGTAACCAGTTTCTTCACTGGATAGGTAGCGCAGGCCTCTTGACTTCAGAGGACTGCTGTCCGTCGTTTACTGCACGAACGGTAAGTTTCGAGCCATTCAAATGTCTTTAAAGTCTTTAGTAATGATGTCTCTTGTTTTGCAGGGTTCCGGCGATGGCGGATGACGGGCTGAAGTGAGTTGAAGATGGAGCCCGTGTGATGAATAGAAGCGCCTGGAAGCACGTAAGTAAGCGCTTGTTGCCTGCTTCACTATGCGCTCTAACTGTCTTTTTATTTTGCAGGTACGAGTTCGGAGCGGCTGCAGGGTGCCGGAATACCCACTGGATTAGATGTGGAAAGGAGTCATGGCACGTGAGTATTAAAGTTCCCCAATGTCTTTAAACGCACCTTGTTTTGTCTTTCAGATGCGGGATGCAGCGCCGAAGAGTAGGTAAGCCTTTGCCTTTCAGATGCCGGAATGCTAACCTGTTCTTTCTTGTCTTTATAGGTGTTGCTGAAGACTGGATTCAGGATGGTAAGCCTTTGCCTTTCAGATGCCGGAATGCTAACCTGTTCTTTCTTGTCTTTATAGGTGTTGCTGAAGACTGGATTCAGGATGGTAAGCCTTTTTCCTTAGGCCCAGGACCGGATGCAGAAGACACGATGAGCGTTCTGCTGCAGAGGTTGCAGAATAACACAAAGCAAGATTCATCCACCGGGTGTGGTTTAAATAGCCTCCTGTAGTGCTTAGTGTCTCCTTCCACAGCCACGCCTAAGTAAGAAAAGAGTTCCTGGTAAGAAAAGAGTTCCTGCCTTCCAGAAGAGTTCCAGTGTTCTGAATCTAGGGAGTGGCTCCAGCCCCACCCAACAGGAAAAGTAGTTCCAAACAGAAGAGGATCAGAGGCTCAACTGGCAGGCAAGTAAGCAGCATGGTCTGCTGAAGGTAAGTCCACCCAAGCATTATGAGCCCGGCGCTTCCAGCGCTGGGACTGGGCATATTTATGAGCCTGGTGCCACTGGCGCCAGGACTGGGTCCAAAAGGTCCCAATTGGGACTGGTTGGCACTCGGAACCTGGGTTATGGATCTGCTTCCAAGGGAGTTGGGAAAACCCTGACCTTTTGGAAGCAGAGATCATGACAGTACCCCCCCTCAAGGCACCTCCCAAACCGGGCTTCTCCGGGGGTTTTGGCTTGTCAGGAAATGTTCGGTGAAATCTTTTGATTAGGCGAGGAGCATGGACATATTCAGCAGGTTCCCAGGATCTCTCTTGGGGGCCGTAGCCTTTCCAGTCAATTAGGTAGAATAGTTTAGATTTGGAGATCTTGGAGTCCAGAATGCTTTTGACTTCAAACTCGAGTTCTCCATCCACTAGGATAGGTTTTGGAGATTTGGTTAGTCGGGTTTGAGGTTGCACGGGTTTTAATAGAGAGACGTGGAAGACCGGATGTATCTTCATGTGCGGGGGCAAGTCCAACTTGACCGCTACTGGGTTTACTATAGTAGTGATGGAATAGGGACCAAGGTATCTTGGGTTGAATGTGCGTGGCCCTTTTAGAGATAGATATTTGGTGGATAACCAGACTTGATCCGCTACTTGATAGTGAGGGGCTTCCTTCCGATGTTGATCTGCTCCTTTCTTGTATTGTTCTTTAGCCCTTTGAAGGTGAGAAACAGCTTCCTTAAAGGCTTGGGTGATTGTAGAATGCAGATAGTCTACTGCTGGTGTTTCAAGATCTTGGAGGGGATCCAACTCCGAGGTTCGAGGGTGACTGCCGTACAAAAGAAAAAACAGGGTTTTCCCAGTTCCCGAATGGACAGAGTTATTGTAGGCATACTTGGCTATCCAAAGGATATCTTTCCAAGTTTTTTCAGTTTGTTGCAGCATGCAGCGTAAATACTGTTCCAGAGTTTGATTGGTCCTCTCAGTTTGTCCGTCGGTCTGAGGGTGGTGACTGGTCGATAGTCTCACATCAATTTGAGCCGACCGACAGCAACTTCGCCAAAAATGAGAAATAAATTGACTACCTCGATCCGAAATTAGAACCGAAGGAAAACCGTGCAGTCGGACGATGTTTTCGAGAAATTCCCGGGCCAGAGTTGCTGCTGTTGGCAAGCCTTTGAGCGGAATGAAATGCGCCATCTTGGAGAATAAGTCCACGATTACTAGAATCGTATTGTATCCGGAGCATGGAGGTAGATCGGTGATGAAGTCCATAGAAAGCGTATGCCAAGGGCGAGGTGGGATGTCAATAGGGCGTGAGAGGCCTGCTGGTCTTTCCTTTTGACTCTTGTTTTGGGCGCATACTCCACAGGACATTATAAAGTCTCTGATATCTTTTTTCCAAGACGGCCACCAGAAGTAGCGCTTGATCTTTTCTGAGGTCTTGGCTATACCGGGATGACCTTCCATTAAAGAGTCGTGATAACAAGAGATTACTTTTTTCTGTAAATCTGTGCTGGGTAGGTATAATCGTTCTTGGAAATACAATAAGTTGTCCTTTACTGCAAAGTCCTTTCCCTGCAGATGCCAATTCTGTATGTCTGCTGGAGTTACAAGTTGCCTGGCTTTATCCTTAACTTCCTCTATGGATTCTGTGGCGATTACACCCAGAATTCTTTGTTCGGGAATGATTGGTACAGGTTTAGGGTTGACCAAGTGTTCTTCCACTCCCATCCGAGAAAGGGCATCGGCTTTACCGTTCTTTGTACCAGGTCGATAGGTAATTATGAAGTCAAACTCGCCAAAGAATAATGCCCAACGGAGTTGTCTAGAGGATTGGGCTTTTGCGGTCTTCAAATATTGCAGGTTTCGGTGATCCGTAATCACAGTAACGGTGTGTCGGGCCCCCAGCAGATAATGCCGCCAAGCCTTAAAGGCAAACTTGATAGCCAGAAGTTCCTTGTCAGTAATCGTGTAATTGATTTCAGGAGGCGAGAATTTGCGGGACCAAAATGCCACGGGATGCAACTGATTGGTTACCGGGTCCTTTTGTGATAGAACTGCCCCCATGGCAAGGCTTGAAGCATCAGTTTCCACGATGTAGGGGAGTTCGGGGCGAGGGTGTTTTAAGATTGGTGCAGAGATAAATTTAGTCTTCAAATCCTGGAAAGCTTGTTCCGCCTCGGTAGACCATTCAAAACGTTTGTTTTTCTTTAACAAGGCAGTGATGGGCTGGACTATTCGAGAGAATTCGGGGATAAACCTGCGGTAAAGGTTAGCGAAGCCTAACATGCTTTGCACACCTTTTACGGAGGATGGTGATGGCCATTTGAGAACTGCATCGACCTTCTTTGAATCCATACGCACTCCGCCAGGTGATAATATGAATCCCAAGAATTCAACTTCAGTCACGTTGAAAACACATTTTTCCAACTTAGCGAAAAGTTTGTGTTGACGCAATCTTTTGAGGACCATTTTCACGTGTTTCCGATGTTCAGATTCCGATGAAGAATAAACGAGGATGTCGTCAATGTAAACAACAACACATACATCTATGAGCTCTCTGAGGACATCGTTCATAAAATATTGAAAGGCGGCCGGGGCATTGCAAAGTTCGAAGGGCATGACCTGATATTCAAATAGCCCATACTTGGTGCGGAAGGCCGTCTTCCATTCATCGCCCTCTTTTACTCGTACCAAGTGGTAAGCTCCTCTAAAATCCAGCTTTGTATATATGCATGCTTTTCTGACTTGGTCCAGGAGTTCAGGGATCAAAGGTAACGGATATCTATTCTTAACGGTGATCTGGTTCAGGGAGCGATAATCGATACAAGTTCTAAGGTCTCCTTCCTTTTTTGGAACGAAGAACAAAGCTGAAGAAGCAGGGGACTTGGAAGGACGAATAAACCCATTTGCCAGGTATTGATCCAGGTATTGTCGAAGGTGAAGGTTCTCAGGCTCGGTGAGGGCATAAATTCTACTACAAGGAGGAGTAGATCCAGGTATCAGGTCTATCTGGCAGTCATAAGACCTATGAGGAGGTAGAGAGTTAGCCTGATCCTTTCGGAAAACATCTTGGTATTCTAGGTATTCGGGAGGTAACTGGGGAGTCTCTGAAGAAATTGCGGCCAGTGCAACACCAGGTGGAGGGTGACAAGTAGAGACACATTCTGGAAACTCGACCGTTCTTGCTCGCCAATCGATCAGAGGATTGTGTTTCTCTAACCAAGGTATTCCTAGAATAATCTGAAACTGAGGGGCCTTGATCACATCGAACACGATCTTCTCATGGTGTCCATCTTGACTTACTAGCGTCACCTCTTGAGTGGTATGCGTTACTGGCCCGGAGGCTATCTCCGTACCATCCACCGTAGTAATGACGTCCTTTACAGCCTTGGGACAAAGAGTTAGATTCATCCTCAAAACCATTTCATGATCCACATAATTGCCGATGGCACCGCTGTCGACGTAAGCTTCAATTGCATGTAATCGATCCGGATTATCAGGGCTAATGAGGACCATAGGTATCACGAAATGCGAGGTCACGGAACTGGTTTTCACGCTCGGCAAGAGGACCTCTATTCTTGTCGGGCGAGGTCGTTTCCCTGCTCAGAGTTTGTAACTTTGGTAACTGCAGCTCCTACTGCCTTCTTGGCAGGTTTCACCGGACAGTCTCGAAGAAAGTGCCCTGAGTTTCCGCAATATAGGCATAATTGCAACTGTTTCCTCCTTTCCCGCTCCCTTTGTGTTAGAGGACCTTTCAGACCCCCTATTTGCATGGGTTCCCCGGAGTCTACTCCTTTGGAAGGAGTTGGCGGTTTGGAAAATACTCGAGCATCAAACTTGGAACGATCGGCCTTCCTGTTCTGCAGCCTGTGATCTATTTGAACGACCAAGTCTATATAATCCGAACAGTCTTGTGGGGGATTCACTACTTGGGCTAAAACGTCTTTGAGCTCTCCACGTAGACCTCTATAAAACAGCGTAATCCTTTTGTCCTCAGGCCATTGAGTTTCCACTATTAGCCTACTGAAAGATGCAATATAAGCCAAAAGGTCTTGATTACCCTGTCGCAATGAAAGAAGCTCATTGTCCAAGGCCTGCCCCTGTGAATGTCTTGCGAACAGTTTTTCCATACTAAGCTGAAAGACTTGAAAATCATGGAGAACCGGATCATCTTGATTAACTAGAGGGATCGACCAGTCTGCCGCATTGCCACTAAGGTACGAAAGTACAAAAGCTACTTTTGCTTGATCAGTTGGAAAGGCTGCTGGCCGGCATAAGAAGTGCAACCGGCACTGATTGATAAATACTGCAAACCTCTTTGGGTCACCAGAAAATCGTTCGGGCGGAGCCAGAGGTACATTCCCAGGTAGGTTGATCTGCACTGGATTCATAGAGGATGTTGAAGGAAGATTTGCCCCTGATGCGGGTAACGGGGTCTGTCCGGCTTGTGACTGTAGCACTTGTCTAGCAAGATTGTCTGTTCTCTCCTTGGAAATAATTAGTTCCCTTCTTAGAGCATTCGTTTCCTGACGAGCTGCATGCACTTCTGCCCTTAGTTCCCCAAGTAACCGGGCTAGGGGGTCAGTATCCGAGGTTTCCATAGCGCCTGGGCGAGAGTTTTGCGGTAGGCTTTGTGTTCTGTAACGCTCACCTGATTCTCGCAGAGGCGCCGGTCTTGACTGGGCGACTACCGTATCTTCAAAGGTGATGTGTAGCACCCGGTTGGCTCTTTGGGCTGGACCTCTGTGCACTGTATGCCTGACGTGTAGAGTAAGATGTCTGCAGATAGAAAATATGGGGTTAATGAACTGGGGTTATTGGGGTGTCCCTATCTCTTTCCTCTTCTCCTCTCCTGTAGACCCCCAAAGGTTAACGCTCTCACCTTAGGTAAGTGAATGCCGAGCTCTCCATCTGCCTCGGGGCAGGGTGCTGTAACCAGTTTCTTCACTGGATAGGTAGCGCAGGCCTCTTGACTTCAGAGGACTGCTGTCCGTCGTTTACTGCACGAACGGTAAGTTTCGAGCCATTCAAATGTCTTTAAAGTCTTTAGTAATGATGTCTCTTGTTTTGCAGGGTTCCGGCGATGGCGGATGACGGGCTGAAGTGAGTTGAAGATGGAGCCCGTGTGATGAATAGAAGCGCCTGGAAGCACGTAAGTAAGCGCTTGTTGCCTGCTTCACTATGCGCTCTAACTGTCTTTTTATTTTGCAGGTACGAGTTCGGAGCGGCTGCAGGGTGCCGGAATACCCACTGGATTAGATGTGGAAAGGAGTCATGGCACGTGAGTATTAAAGTTCCCCAATGTCTTTAAACGCACCTTGTTTTGTCTTTCAGATGCGGGATGCAGCGCCGAAGAGTAGGTAAGCCTTTGCCTTTCAGATGCCGGAATACTAACCTGTTCTTTCTTGTCTTTATAGGTGTTGCTGAAGACTGGATTCAGGATGGTAAGCCTTTGCCTTTCAGATGCCGGAATGCTAACCTGTTCTTTCTTGTCTTTATAGGTGTTGCTGAAGACTGGATTCAGGATGGTAAGCCTTTTTCCTTAGGCCCAGGACCGGATGCAGAAGACACGATGAGCGTTCTGCTGCAGAGGTTGCAGAATAACACAAAGCAAGATTCATCCACCGGGTGTGGTTTAAATAGCCTCCTGTAGTGCTTAGTGTCTCCTTCCACAGCCACGCCTAAGTAAGAAAAGAGTTCCTGGTAAGAAAAGAGTTCCTGCCTTCCAGAAGAGTTCCAGTGTTCTGAATCTAGGGAGTGGCTCCAGCCCCACCCAACAGGAAAAGTAGTTCCAAACAGAAGAGGATCAGAGGCTCAACTGGCAGGCAAGTAAGCAGCATGGTCTGCTGAAGGTAAGTCCACCCAAGCATTATGAGCCCGGCGCTTCCAGCGCTGGGACTGGGCATATTTATGAGCCTGGTGCCACTGGCGCCAGGACTGGGTCCAAAAGGTCCCAATTGGGACTGGTTGGCACTCGGAACCTGGGTTATGGATCTGCTTCCAAGGGAGTTGGGAAAACCCTGACCTTTTGGAAGCAGAGATCATGACAGTATTAAAGGTGAAGAATACCTCGGGAGTAATTATACTTGTCTCAGTAATTACAGAGAAGGTATCAAGATTGAAGAACTTCTTAGGGGTAATTTCCCTCATCACAGTAACAGTGATAACAACATGACAAGGAAAGAGTGTCTCGTGAGAAATCTTCCTTATCAAAATAATCATAAGAGATACATTGAGAAACAAAGAAGTTGCAAGAGTGGTCTCTTTAACAATAGTGTTGTTAAGAATAGTGGAAGAAGCCAAGGACAATTTGGGAGTGAGATCCCTTGTTTCAATGCTCAAGGAGAAGACCAGGGAAGCCTGGGACTGTACATTGTATTGAAAAGGAACAACTATTGGACACATGGTCAAGTCAAGGAAAGTCCCCAGGAGGAAATATAAGGACTCTTGAAGGATGTCCCCAAAGAATATACGAAAAAAGTCTTCAATAATTATACAATTTGACCAGGAGAAGGGAGTAATTCTCCTGATTTCACCTTTCGTTGAATAGGCTGATCCAGCTAAACCAAGAGAAGGGAGTAATTCTCCTGATTTCACCTTTCGTTGAATAGGCTGATCCAGCTAAACCAGGAGAAGGGAGTAATTCTCCTTATGACCTTATTTTGTTAATATTGAGTATTTTGGTTAGCAGTAGGGTCAAAGTAGGAGTGTTTTTTGACAGAGGGTGGACAATTTTAGTTGAGAAGCCACTTGATGATGTACACCCGAGTTGGAATTTAGTTACACAGGGCAAACATTTTGGTTGTAGGGAAAGAAAGGTCTTTTTCCGTTTCGTAATCTGTCTGTTCATACAGCAGACAATCTATTAGTTTCTTCCATATACAATTCCATAGTGTTCCACATTCTACACCAAATTTGCATAGTTAACTGTTAGGACCCTCCAGATATTCCTGGCTATGTGGAATTTGGACACACCACCCAGGTCCCTGGATTTCAGCCCCTTCACGCATTAGACGTTTGACTGAAATCAGCAAAACATCAATGTGGTCAAAGAAGTACTGGATAAAGCTCATTTTAAGCATCTCAACCCAAGGGACAAAACTAAAAAAAAAAAAAGAATAAAAAGGCTCAAGACCCTGGGATGCATTGTTTCAGAGATCTTTGCACTGCAATGAAAAACACTGCACCAAAACGGATGCATTTTAATTTTGCGTCATTTCTATGCTTTTTATCTCTCCAGAAGCCTCCCAAAAAGTGGAAATCTATTGGACAAATATAAAAGAAAGTGAGATTATTCAGGGACTGCCTACAGAACGTGTGTGGTGTATGATTACATGTTCCTAGTATCTATCTATGTATATAAAGCTGAACATCTATTAGTGTGTTCCTTATACAATTCCACATAATTTCACCAAATTTGTCAAACTGACCTGTTAGAACCCTCTGGACATTACATGCTACATGGAATTTGGACACCCCACCCCTTTCACCAGATTTCAGCCCCTTCACACATCAGACAGTTATCTGCAATCTGAGAAAGAACAATGTGGTCATAGAAAGAATGGATACAGCTCATTTTAAAAATAATGATGCGAGGAACAAAATGTGAGGGCCTATAAAACCCAGTTTCAAAGCAATATGATGCACCGTTTTGGAGATATTTGCACTGCAACGCACCACAATGCACTGAATCCCAGTGGCTACATTTTAATGTGCAGTTTCTATGCTTTTCTCGTTCCAGATGCCTCCAAAAAGTGAAAAATGTATTAGACAATCCCAAATCAAAGAGAGTGAGATTATTAAGGGCCTGTCTGCAGAACCCGTGCGGAATATGGGTACTTTTTGCTAACTATGAATGTAACAGCGTTCACATGTGCTCATTTTACCATCCCAACCAAAATTGAATATCTATAAAAACACAGATAAAAACAGCAGCTATATTAAAACAATACACATGGATCTTGTGTCTCCCCTGCTATGTACAACATCTTCACCAAGCCTCTGTTTGACAAGTTGGACAGACTAGGTGTCACCTACACAAACTATGCAGATGGCACCCAGATCCTCATACCCCTTTCGGGCAACTTTGGGGCGGACTCAGCCTTGGTAAACAAGATCTACACCCTCATCCAGGCATGGATGGCATCACATGGCCTCTGCCTGAATGATGATAAAACGGAGATACTAATCCTAGTTCTGAAGCTAACATCCAAAAACTCAGCCCAAACTACGCATCTTTCAACATTGATAACAACACTATCAAGGTGATGTCTGTGGTTAAAACTTTAGGATTCTACTTGGACTCCTCTCTCACACTTAAAAAGCAAGTCAACTCCCTTGCCTCCTCTACAATTTACACGTGCAAACTAATCCGAGCATCTAGACCGTACCTCTCTAGTGATAGCTGTATCACATTAGCCAATGCTCTTATCATGTCGAGATTCGATTATTGCAATGCCCTGCACTCAGGAGCTAACAAATATATCACAGATACAATTCAAAGATTGCAGAATAACGCCCTGAGAGCAGTGTTGTATATCCCCTATAGAGAGCACATAACCAAATTCAGAAAAGAGGTTAACTGGCTGAAAATTACGGATAGTATCCTCCTCAAAACAGCTTCTCTCATTTTCAAATGTTTGAACAACCTAACACCTCCTTATTTAGTGGAAAAAATCACTAGGAGAATAGCCACTCGCCCTACGAGATCTGCTAACACATTAATGCTGGAGATCCCCAGGTTCAAACGATCGACAGCGGGAGGAACTAGCTTCCCTGTTAAAGCTGCACAATGCTGGAATAAGCTGCCACTTGACATCAGACTAGAACAACCTTACCCTAAATTTAGACATAAGGCACTCAAATGGTTGCGCACTAACAACACCTAACCTGATTTATACCACTCCTACCACTCCCGGCCTTCACCTGACCTTTGCATCCTCTGATTCATACTGTACTTTAGGCAATTGTGTATGTGTGGTTATATATAATGTTTTATATGTATGTACTATATATATATATATGATGCTGTATATGTGTATATATGTAAATATACATGTCAGTGTTTCCTTGACTCACTAAGGCTATTCTCTGTATTATATGTACTTATGCACCCATTGTAATCACCTGTGTTTTGCACTGTAACTAAGCTATAAGACTTCTTGTACTGTTGTGCCCGGCTACCTAAGGGTTTGGTGTGCATTACCAAATAAATAAACAAACAAACAAACAAACAAACATAATTTGAGTTTTAAATATACTGTTTACTGAACACATCCAAAAGAACTTTAGTGGAGCAGATCAAAACCTGGGACTCAGCTGATTGATGGATCACCAGGTTCATGAAGCATTCAGCCGTTTGCTGTGCTACTGACCATGCTCAAAACCTGGTCTCAAACCTATTAAGGGAATAGTAGGCTGTTCTCAATCACATGTCAATTTATATTGCAGAGAAACATTGGGTCCTGAACGCCTTCCTACATCTCACACCTCTTCTCTTGGCAGAGAGTTTTTGGCCAGGGCCACCTGAAGCAGATGTTAGAGGCTTGACCACATACCTAGCAGTGAAATGATAAAAGGTGTCTTGAAAGGATGTGCCAGGTCTGCATCAGAGATAAACTGTGACCAAAATAGCTGTAAACCATGTTGGCTAGATGGCCAATTTGGCTTATAATTTAGATAAACAAATGCAAATAAACAATATATATGCATACCACTCTCTATTGCAGATGAAACTTTAACCTTAAAATGAAGTTTGTTTTGTTCCTATAAGTTCGTCTTTATATGCTTGTTTGTTGCACATACATTATCCAATTCCACGGATATATCCAAATAGATCATGTTAGTGGCCATTCATGTGTACATTTTAATGAATGTACACGCCTTAACAATGTTGATGAGCATGCCAAAATTCTGAATATTAGTCGTACATGTGCGCATTAACATCGGCTTTATCCATTTCTGTATGAATATCAAAATGAAACTGGTTACTGAACATATGCATGTGCAGTTGTGCCTGCATTACATCTATGCGTGCTTCTACTACTTTCATAACGTTTGTGGTGTCTTCTGAGATGTATACAAAAACATCTCAAAAGTGAAAGAAGAAAATCTTGAGATATTTCTTCTGAAATCTTACTTTTTTTGCTTGATGTAAATGCACCCAAAAGACACATTTTATGCTATTTGTTTCAACATGACCTTGCCTTGAAATTTCACCAAATTTGTCATAAGTTCCGTAGTGGCTTTAATGTGTAATTTGCAAAATGTGGTGAACTTTCATGGCCAAGATCCAACATTAGAGAGGAATATGTTTTCAGATGTTCTTTTGTTAGGTGTCCTCTTACTACGGAGTCTGTTTTATGACACTGTTATATTGATCAATGTGAACACAATGTTTAAGAAAGTTATGGTTACTGCTTATAAAACGATTACACTTTACAAACAATGGGAATGTCATGATCAAACATTAACCTCTTATAAAACTTTACACATATAATAAAACCAACATTGTTGGAACCTTAACTCACCCTTTTGTTTTGAATTATTAACAGAATAATGTGTCAATAGTGTTGTTTTTTCTTTGTTTGTTGTGTTTCTTGTGGTGTTTGTACTTAGCCCGTGAATGTTTGTTCTTGATTGGTGTGAAATGCTCTGTGAAGAAGGCAGAAAGAATATATGTTTTTGTTAGCTAGTGAGTTGTGTACATGTGAGCGTTTTCTTTTTTTTAACTTATCGTAAATTGATGGTGATTGCTATGGATGAGAACAAATGGTACAGAAGAAATAGTTTTTCTTTCATTTCCCTATGTAAAGATTTATCTAAAATTAAGTATAGTGTCAAGGATCCCACTCTATGATATATAGATATATATTTCTATATCACATAGTCACTGTCACTATGTTATAATTAATGATACAAAACGCATTGCATTTGAATAATTTCATGAAGGTTCACCAAATTTAGCAAGCCATTGACTTGGTCACGTTCGAACACTTACGCAAAATCTTGTGCATTCAAGCTGACAACTGGGCGAATATCAACACGCTCATAATAACACACGGTTAGCACAACGCATCCATGTTGGAATAGACAGCTGGAACTAAAAACAGGCACAGTTTATTTGCATAATTGCAGAATTCAATTGACTGAAGTATGCTAACTCATCATGGACAAGCTTTATGCACACACGCCATGAACGCACAGAACACAAGTCACAACAATAGCCACAGACAACAGGCAGAGACAACACAAACACAACTTATGCGTAATGGCAGGACGTAGCCAATATGACGAGACATCATAAAACATGTTAAATCAATTAGGAAACACTTAAATGCATGTGTGCTTGTGGGGCAGGGCTTACCTCATGCAGAAACATTTTTAAAGAGAGATTATGTGTGTGTGGGGTGGGGCATGCCTCATATGCAATGCCCATGTTTGAGTCTCAGTCCCGTGTGTGTGTGGCCGTATTTCATACCACACCTGGATAAGACATTGCCCCACTTGTCCACACGAGTGAAAAGAATCTGGACATGCCACTGCCTGGACCAACATTTGGATCAATGTGTTTTCCTTGAAAAATGAATATGTTAAGTTTCAGAGGAGTGTTTAACCAGCGCTTGTTCTTCATGTGTATTGTGCTTACTTTTTGGTGACTATAGTGGTGCATATGTTTGCTCCACGAGCGTGCTTTTTTTTTTATCTTGTCTGCTTTTATGGGCACACCTTATAGGCAGTGCATGTATAATTTCCTAGGCCTACAGAGTATCCGTGCAAATATATAATGAGCGAGAGAGAAATAGCGAGAGGCAGAGACAGCGAGAGTGAGCGTGAGAGAGAGAAGAAAAACATTGGACTGGAGCGAAAGATGTAAAGAAGGAAAGAGTTTAATGGGTCTGAAAGAGGTTTCAGAACGCCAGAGTGAGAGGAAAAGAAAAAAGAGAGTGTGTGTATACACGCCTGTGTGTATCGAAGCCCTCTCACTTCTTCTCCACTGCAATCCCCAAACAGAAATTCAAAACGCCTCTGTTCTAATAAACACACTCTCTGCCTCTGAATAATGGATGAAGAGACATCCCCTGACTGCTTTTAAAGCCCATGTTCTACATTCCCAATCGCTGACGCCACTCCGAGCCACGGCTCTCTGGGTGTCTAGAATCTTCTTGCTGATTCAATTGCTAATAACCTTGGGGAGCGCGCATCGATGATGCCCCCGACTTCTGTACCAGTCCTTGGTCTCCTGGGAGCCTCCTCTCTTCCAAGCCTCATGTTACCTGAAGTAACCGACGACCATAATGGGCACGAGCTAGTTTGTAAATGCCTGCGCTTAATGGGAAGCTTTGCTTATATAACCGTATCCGCATATGCAGTGCCCTGATGTACTCTCGTCAGGCTCTATTATGGGTGTTGTTCTCTCCCGTATCCCCCATATCATGGAACGTTTCTATCTCTGCAGACCTTCGGATAGGTTCATAGTTCAGTTAAACCTGAATCATTGTCCATGCCCCCACACCCTTCCTGCCTCTATCCCATCGCCATCATTATTACCCGACACCACGATAGACTCTTTACAACTGCGTCATATCCAAGCCCTGCTCTCTTACTGATACAACATGGGCAGGAAATGATGTGAGTTCTGGGAAAATGACCCCCGTGTCTCTCTTCTTCGTGGCATCCTCACAACTCTAGTTGTTTCCACGCTCGCCTACCTAACACATTAGGTTCCGTGCTTATGCAATTGCAATATGATGGTTGAGGCATTACCGGTCCAAGCATAGCTTTTTAGGAGCTCCCCTTGCTGCTGATAATGCTAAGGAAAGGTATAGGAAGTTGCCTAAGGATCTGCTCTGCAAAGCTCCACAGCCAAACATCAGCATGATTTTCCCTAAGATGCCAGCACCCTTCGTTTTGCATTCTCTTGCTTGTAATCATGTGTAAGGTATGAAACATAACATCTCCAACAACTCGTTATATAAAATGGTTATAAAGAAAGAATGTGAATGAAGTAGATGGGTGAGAAGAGTGAGCAGTGGTGTTTCTGGATTAGGCGGTTGGAATGTTCACAATCTACAGGTATTTTGCAATGCAAGTAGATTACTGATTCGTGGCAGAAGAAAAAAACATCTGCCTATGTATGTACGTATGTATTTATGTATGTAAACATGTATGTATTATTGGGAGTTATATAGTGCATACCTCATTACAATGTAGTTGAGCCCTGTACAAACAAGAGTTGAATGTAGAGGGAGAACAACATTGAAAACTGTGGGTTTGGGGGGCAATTAAAAAGGTGCATCCCGTGGGGCCAGGTTTATGAATATGTATATCTTCAGCCATCTTTGTGGAACCTAGCGAACTCCGGCATGGTCCATTCGGCCTTTCATCCGTATGCAGTTCCTAGGAGTACATTTAGTTTAATGTCTTTTGTTTGCAAAGTTTTAGTGAGCATACATGCTCAAATCAAGCCTAATCGTGGGAGCTTTAATGAGGCAGACGAAGAATAGCAAGTAACACAATAGGATACTTCAATACCGTTATTTGGTCTCGCGATGCAAAGATTGGAGCAACAGCTATTGGCGTTCGGGAAGCAACACAGACAAGGAGATGCTCAGCTAAATGTGTCCCAATGGAGAAATAAATAAAGACAAGTCAAAACGGGCCTTAGAAAAGAAAAGCTAATAATGTCACTAATACCATATGCACTCCAACTTAAAAAATGCAGACAGTTCAATGGTTTACACACCCAGGAAATCATGCAATGCACTCACAGCCTCTGGGTGTTTCCTTTGCTCCAGCCCTCTTCTTTACTTGACCTCAGCAGTTGATCCAGATAATGACCCTCATTCCATGTTTGGAGGTAAGGGAAAAACGATGCCGGTAATCGCTTACCGCTACGACTATTCTGACCCACCAGACCACTATTAACGGCATCGTAAAGTACAATGCCGTAAATAGCGGTCAGGGCGCGTGCACGCGACACACCATGCCGGCATTAGCGGCATGCCGTAAACCGGAGAGGATCACAAGTGAGGCGGACATGCAAATAACGGCCTCCTGAAGGCTGAAAAAGTGCATACCGGCATGGTGTAAATACCGGCATCGCCGACCAGGCGTAAAGAACCCTGAGCAGTGTTTCCAAGTGCCACAGGTGCACACAATCAGCACAGGTGGAGGCAATGGAGTCAGGGCCAGTACAAAAGGAGCACACCCACATACCACACCCCCTCCCACACCAAGATGATACCAATAGTAGTAGCATTACTGGAGCTGGAAGCCCTACTTGCAATGCCTCAACAACAGCTGCCACCACAGAGGAGACGCAGGAGGAGAAGGAGGGTGAGACAGGCCCAACATGCCCCACCAGTGTAGCCACCCTTACCACCCCGGCAGCCCCCAATCCCTCGCATCAGAGCCAGTCCATTCAATCTAACCCCTGAGAAGATCCACACCCTGTACCGGCTTGACCGGGACACCATCACCACCATAGTGGACCTGATACATGACGACATAGTGAGCCTCATAGAAATACTCACCGCCATCCCCTCTACTGAAGGTAGTGTCCGTGCTCCACTTCCTTGCCACAGGCACCTACCAGCAGACAGTGAGGCACATGCATGGCATATCACAAGCCTTATTTTCCCGGATACTGAACCAAGTACTTGATGCCCTCCTCAAGCACACAAGGGACTACATATCCCTACCAATGACTCCCCAGGAGATATTCGATACAAAAGTTGCCTTCCATGCACTGGCAGGCATGCCAAATTGTGTGGGTGCCCTCGACTGCACCCACGTGGAGTTGGTGGTCCTGCATGGCATGGAGGTGGTGTATCACAACCGCAAGCAATACCACTCCATCAATGTGCAGATGGTATGCAACGCCAGCAAGATCATCACACATTGCTGTGCCCGATATCCCGGATCAACTCATGACTCTTTGGTCCTGGGGAACTCCACACTACCACGCTTCATGGAGCGACATGTTGGACGACGTGCCTGGCTGCTTGGTGAGTTGCCTGACTGGGCCATGGCAGTGCATCAGGGTTGTGAGGTAGGTTGTGAGGTAGGTGGCTGCATACTCCACCTGGGTAGGAAGGGGGGGATGCATACTCCACCTGGGTGAGAATGTTGACGTCAGTGCACGATGTGCACATCACCAAACACTGTGCCCCAAAGGAACTAAAATGGTACATGACAACCAAATCCCATAGTGAAGAAGTAAGGCCGACACCTATCACTACATGACTAACAGGTAACCAGCCCACATCCCACACCACATGCAACACTCATCAGTGGCCCTCACACACCGTAAAGCCATCCTGCACTATGCACTGCATACACTCTCCAGCATATCACCACACAGGACAGTCATCCCTGGGAGTGCATTGAACAGATTTAACTAGGGATACCACAGTGTGTCACTGATTCGGCACACCCATAGGAGTGCTGCATGTCACCATGGAACTGATCATTGCAGAATTCCCAATATTGTACTGACTACAACCAACGCTCCCTACTACCAAATCTCACAGAACACAACTCATCACTGATTTCAATCCAACACTGCTGTATGCATATACGATGCACGTGCAACAAGATGTCAGTGCACACCATGAACCATCTTGAAGATGCAACCCACACCATAAGTCCATTGCACAGGACACATAGCGGGACCTGAAATGGGGTCAATGCATCCAGGGACATGTGCATGTGGGCACACATTACCTGCAGCCATGTGAGACTAGTGCAGTTCTGTAACATGAATGTGCAAACATTTACCTTCATTCCCCTCTCATGCAGGTGATGGTGGCTATCCCTTGAAGCTGTGGCTCCTGACCACTGTCCGAAATCCACAGAACAGGCATGAGGAGGACTCCAATCGTCCCCATACCTGTACACGTGTTGGTAATTTAGCAGACCTTTGGCCTGTTGAAGGCACGATTTTGCTGCCTCAGTCGGTCGGCTGGGGAACTCATCTACAGCCATGAGAAGGTGGCCAAGATCACCATGGCATGAGTAATGTTGCACAATATGTGCATCTGCCGGAACGTGCCCCTGCCCCCTGACATGGAACTGCTACCACCTGATGATGATGAAGGGGAGGAGGAAGATGTGGCAGGACCTCATCACGGTGCCGATGCACAGGAGGGACGTGCTGTGCGGCAGTCACTGATCGCGCAATATTTCTGACACACAAGTCAGCAGAGGGTGACATAATGTTAGGACATAGGGCACTGGGTGTGGGGATACATGTACACTATGCACTGTGCTAAAATAAATGACACATGCGCAATGATGAATGTCCACTCTGGTTATTTTTTTGTAACACAACCGGCGTATTGAAAGTGAAAATATGAATGTGACTAACAAACCCTCCACCAACCTCACCCCCTCCCCATCCCCCCACAACTCCCCACATACTCTCACCTCCTTCCCCCTCCCCCCACAACTCCCCCACACCCACACAGCCTCACCCCCCGCCCCTCCCGACACAACTACCCCAAACTAGTCCGATATGGTCCAGGTAGCCCAGATGAGGCTGCCAGTACAGTTACTCTGCGCTCCCGGAGCCAGAGGGAGGCATGTCCCATCGTCGCTGCGCAGGGAGCGACCGACAGAGCGGGCTGGTCTGAGTTGATTTGCTTGTGGACGGTGTGTCCTCATGCTGAGGCTGTTGGCGGGTAGGAGCATCGGCCAAGCACCTCGCAGAGGCGGTTTGTGCTTTTGGTGATGGTCTGGCCCAGTGCCCTCAAATCTGCATGCCACTCCTCCCTGGCCTGCCGATTGTCCTGCACAAATTCCAATATTAGGTCAGAGAGCTGGTCAGCCCGCTGTGCTGCTGCGCCTGAACCAGTGGCCCTGCTGGGGATCGGGCTGCCATGTCCTGCCGGTGCATCCTCCATGGGACTGTATACAGGACTGGCATGTCCCTGAGTCTGTTCTTGCCCACACTGCTCTGGTGTGTTGTTATCACCAGAGTCACTGAAGGATACCTGGGGGGTTGACAAATCTGCAGGGGTGTGGACTACTTCCACAGGTTCGTTCTCAATGGTGCCCCAGATGTCATTGGGGCTGTCCTCAACTGCGAGGGGGGATGTGGCTGCCACCTCCCCAGCCACACTGGACTCCTCCGACCGTGGCGTTGGGCAGGTGTCTGTAGACAGTGCAGGAAGGGGTGGGAGTGGGGTTGGTGCGCCCGCCACAGGCCTTGCTGGTGCTGGTGGTATATGTACCAATGGTGGCTTCTTCACTGGGACATGGTGGCCTCTTCCTTGGCCCCTGGATGTGGAGGGACGGTTGCTGTCCTGGTCCTCACTGTCATGCTCACTGCCTGTGGGGATGAAAGAGAGGGACGGCATGAGTGATGTTTGGATAGCCAGCATACATACATTGGTACGATTGCACATCCACACAATTGTGGGTAATCGGCATGTGTGTAGGGAACGACAGGTCATTCCATACATGGGTGATAACTGCAGGCATATGTCGGTGTCACTCATGTTGGCCAGGTACTGTGCTGTCTAACATGCACACTGTTTACATCAATGACCCGGTGTGCCTCATGGAATTTGCAACTCTGTGTGATATGTGTCATGTACGTTACGGCCTTGCACCAGGCACTGGCTTGGATTTTACTTTCTTCGGCATAATTTACAGGGGGTGTGTGTGTGGCCAACCATGGCGTCATTATTTGGCCAGACGTTAGCAGTGACTTTCATCACATTTGCCTTAGCAGTATTTACTTTGGACACTCACCTCCATCAGCGGATGACATGGCGCCACACTCCATTTCTCTGACCCATTCAATGGATTCTGGCCCTATCATGCTCTCACATGTCTCCTCCCACGGTGCCAGCTTTATTGGAGAACTTGGTCCTCCTCTGGTCTCCAAGGCCTGGGTTCAGTTTGCAGAAAGGATGCTCCACACCCTCAGCCGCAGGTCATCCCATCTTTTGCAGAAAACCTTTACTGCATGGGGGGTGTTGCCCACTGCACTCACCTTCTGGCATACCAGTGCCCAGATTTCTTTTTTTCTCAACACCGCCTCCCTCCTCATGTTGCTGCTAAACACACTCCCAGCATGCTAGTTTAGGGTGTCTACGAGCATTTGTAGCTCATCTGGGCTGAACCGCTCCTTTTGGAGGTGGGCAGATCCCTTCTTTGGTGCTTTGGGCATTCCTGGGTGGTTGTAGGAACTTTCTGGTCGATCACCAGTGTGCCAGGGGTCCTGTGTGGTGACGGTGGCAATGGACTGTGTTTTTAAAGATGACCGCCGTGCCCCTTCCCGTTCCTGTGCGATGACGCTATTTCCGGTTCCGCTATTTAACGGGGACCGTAAATAGCGGTGACCGCTATTTACGGTTACCGATAATGCCGCTTTGGACTATGGCGGTAGTGTTATCTACGGTGCACTTCATGCCGGTAAGGGCTTTTTGGGACCCTTTTGCGGCATGGCGCTAGGTCCATTACCGGCATGGCACAAAGCTTGTGCTTGTGAAGTCATAATAGTGCGCTTTTAGCAGGCTGCAGCCAGCTCAGACACGCTATTTGTGCCATGCCGGTAAGGGACGGTACTTACCTCCAAACTCGGAATGAAGGCCAATGAGTCATATCCTGGAAATCTGTAGACATGTGACACATTCCTACTGGGCCAAGACCATTCATGCACTCCCCTTGCCATGGAAATCTGGGGCAATAACACATATATTTCCCACTCCAGCCCTATGGGTTACCTTTTACAGCATACCACCGACCATCTGGACCTTTGTTAGGCTGCAATAATTATGACACATGAGTCAAGGGTAATCCGTCTTTCCTCCTGTGTCAAACCGCTACAGGATATTCTTAGGTTATCTAGTTTGCAAACATTCTTTCAGTTCTGTAGACTTTACAGCTACAATTAGGACCTTGGCTAGTATCTTGTTAATCCCCCCAGCAAGGTCATTGCTCTATTGTCTTCTGCAAATCCTAATTCTCTCATAACGCCTCATTACGACCCAGGCGGTAAGTTACCGCCTGGGCCGTGACTTTACCACCATGGCGTAAACTACTTTTACGCCATGGTGGTTGGCGGACTTACCGCCCCATTCCGACCTTGGCGGGCCGGTAAGTCCCCAATCCCCATTTACCCTTCCCCATTCCCATTTTTGCCCCATAGGGCATAATGGGAGTGGGGAAGGCGTTAATTACGCCACCGTAATTTACGGTGGCGTAATTAACTCCATGGTCCCTTAGCGCCATGGATTTTAACACCTGCTAAAAGCAGGTGTTAAATCCGCCATGGCGCTAAGGGACCTCGTACTCAGGCGGTAAGGGTCGGCGCTGTTTATGCTGCCGTAAACCCCTTACCGCCTGGGTCGTAATGAGGCTCATAGTCTTGACTATTTGGCATAGTTACCTACACTCATACATATCTCATTGTTTTCATTTCTGTATGTGTCTGCTTTGTATGTGCATTCACCACTCAGCCATCCTTAACTAGTCTAATTAGTTACACATTTCTTTTTTTTTGTATTGGTAATTTATTATGCACCTATACATGGGAGTCTGAAGGCAGAACAAGCCAAGGGAGTGTGAGGGGGGAACAATCTTAATAGGCCTTGTACATTCAGATCATGCAAGTGCAGGATATTTATAATGCGCTTAATCCCGAGATCAATTTCAAGCACAGATCCAGGATTCGAACCAGTGATGCTCAGTTTCCACAGAGCTATCCTCCCTTCATAAATCAGTACTACATGATGAATCCAAATAAACGATGCATACATCTTGCTGTAACAATTTCTATTTCCAATCATGGAGTCATAACCATATACAAGGATTCCTGAGGTTTACCTCAACGTATGTATAATGTTGTGGACTGGAAACATAAGGGTCAAACCCTAACATGGAACTTTTTTCTTGGGATACACCCCATATATATTAAAAAAAATAAAAAATATATATTACATGGCCACAGTAGTGGCCATGTAGTTATGGTTAAGTTGCTGTTCCCATAGGAAGAGCACTTTTTGGGTGGCTTATAACTTTGCTCTCCCTGGACGGATCCTCACCAAACTTTGCAAAAAAAGTAGTTCGGTCACTCTGATTTTCTTTGCAAAGTTTGGTGAGGATTCGTCCAGGGGGGGAAAAGTTATAGGGGGGTCCCAAAACTTTTTTTTTTCCCATAGACTGAATGGGAAAAAACTTTGCGCACGGCTACAGCCCGAACCGCTGGACGGATTTACACCAAATTTGCGGCAGGAGCGGCGGCCTGATCCCAAAAGCGTGCTTTTGTAAATTTGGTGTAAATCTGTCCAGTAGTTTTTTTTAAAAATGACCAAAATGTAAGGCAAAAAAATTAGTGATATCTGCGTTAGCTTCGCGGACGAACTTCCCTCTGCGCTCCGCGGACAGCACCCCGATTGGCCCATGGGCTTGTGTCATGTCCGCGGACATGCGACGTGTTCGCTGATTGGACGGCGAGGGGCGTGGAGCGCGTCAGATTTTCTGTGGCACCCGCCATCTTGTATTCGCAGTCGACTGCGTACAGCGCAGTGAAACATGGATAAAAAATTGTATTTAGTGCCGTGTGTTGGTGTGTAAGAGTGTTTGGGGAGGGTGGGGGAGTATGAGACAGGTTCAATGTTTTGTTTTTTTATGTGCTAGACATTTTTGTTGCGTTCGATTTGTCCGCGGACAACACCGCTGTTCTGACATTTTGTAAATAAACTAAATGGTGGGGTGTTTAGAGGACGGAGTATGTGTCATTTTTGTTCGCAAGGAAGGTAAAAATGAGCTATGAACACTCGCGGTGTACTTAATTGTTCGTAAATACACAAACTGGGGGTGTCCTCAGGACGCTGTCCGTATTGTAATCTGTCTAGTTGAATGTGTTCTAAGAACACTCGCAGTGTCCCGAAATGGTTGAAATTACACAAAATGGGGGTGTTCTGAGAACGTTGTTCGTATTGTTCGTTGTCAGGGTGAAAGTGTTTTAAGAGCACTCCTTTTGTTCGCTAATAGTAAAATTTCCTAGGGGCGTCAACCGACTTTTTGTCCACTAAAGAAACGATAAATCCGGCTGGTGTGCGCCGACAGTATGTGATAATCCTATGACTGGCGCTATTGACCTGGCTGACTTGCTTTTGCGACACTAAATCATATCTCCCGCCCCTAAGCCTGATATTATCAAAGCATTCATATTCCCCGCCTTTCTCTGTGACGTTACAGGGTGCGTAATGAAACGCGCCCAGTCGTCTCCAGTACTACGCGACTTTACACAGAACCCGGAAGACAACACACATTATGTCACAACACAGCGCGCCACAATTCGGAATACGAAACTGTGATTTAAAAGCAAAGAGCAAGATTGTAAATGTTGTAAAGTACATTTATTTGACATCAAATGTTTAGAGAATATTCAGCAATTTGCATTTGTCTTTGTTGTCGATCCGCAAAAGTTCATGTTGAGACACGCGATGTTCCTTTGCGGTACAGAGAGTGTTAGATCAGCTTACAACTCAGTGCGCCACAATTCGGAATATGAAACTGTGGTTTAAAAGTAAACAGCAGGATTGTACATTTGGTAAGTACATTTATTTCACATGAAATGTTTAGTGAATATTCAGCGATTTGCTATTGTCTCTGCTGTCGATCAGCAAAAGTTTATTTGGAGCCACGCGTTGTTCCTTTGCGGTAGATAGGCTGTTGGTTTATAATAAAAGCAATAAATGGTCGCTCTGATAATCGGAAGGTTGCTCCAACAATGAGCCATTAGACTACCCTATTGGTTGGTATGTTGTTTGTAGCCGCTAATACTGCGTAAGGGCATATTGGTCCTTGGCGATTGTCCCATAAAATGGTGAGGGTCATGAAGTTGCATATTTGGACTTGCACCTGGCAGTTAAAGACCCCATCCGCTGGAGTCTGGAAATCGTGCATAGACAAAAAGGGCCACGTACCTGTTTTAAAAAAACATAAATTAGTCTCACCAGCCGATTTTCAATAAAAATCATCATTTTATTTATTAGGGTGTGGAACTATTTGCTATCGAAGATAGTGCAACAGAGTATGCTAATAATAAAATAATAATATTTTCCCATTCATATAGCGCTCAAGAACCGTGAGGTATGTAAGCGGTGCTTATTATTAACCACGGTGTGTGGTGCTCATTTATCGACCACGGAAGGATGAAAGGCTGAGTTTCGCCTTGCCGGGATTCAAACTTGCGTTATCAAGCTGTGCACGGATGTCAAAGCGAGCGCTGTACTCGCTGTGCCACTTGACAGGCTACAGTGAAGGGGCACAGCGAGTAGAGCGCTTGACCGCCTATAGACCGGTTAAATTATTTCTATTAACCCACCCTGTGTCGTCTGCCTTTTTCAGAGCCCTCTAAACGACAGGGGATCAATTCGGCAGTGATAGCGCGCGGTAGAAAACATTATGCCACTTTCAACGAACAAGTTCAACTTGAGCGGTCTTTAATGCTACGCTATTGTAATTATATTTGGTATAAAGTAATCTAAAGGGTTACTTACAGTACAATTGCAATTTCCATTGTCTACGAGTGGTGCAGTCCCAAAATACGACTCCGCGTGTGCCAATGATCTTTCGTATAGTGATATAATATGTAAAAGTGGTTTCGTTTCAGAAATTTCATCTTTATCTTCTCTTACGTTTTAGCAACACTCCTTCAAGAGAAGTCTTTCATCACAATCTCTGTCTGTCAAGGTAAAAACACAATACAACCTTATAGTCCGCTTCGTGAGCCTCTCCGGGGCCCGAGAAAAAAATGGAAGCAGCTGACCTTCACTGTGAACAAGCATAAATTCTTACTTTGCAACATTCTGTGTAAAGCCATCTGTAGAAGTTGTGGAAGCAGCTGACCTTCACTGTGAACGAGCATAAATTCTTACTTTGCAACATTCTGTGTAAAGCCATCTGTAGCAGTTGTTTTTTGCACGCCATGTTTGTATATTGTTTGCATGATATTAAAAAAACTTTGTTAAAGGGACATTATGGTTAAGTTGCGCTATTAAAAACCTATGAAATTCAGTGAAAAAACTTTGTTAAAGGGACGTTATGACTCAAAGTAAAACCGAGAAACTCCTGAAATTCGCCAGTTATGGTAACATAAGCAACCATAACTCGCGCCACCGTGCACTGCTAACACTAATACCCAGGACATCAAAGATGACATCACAAATGTCATTGATGACATAACTGATGACATCACATGGCTGCCTCTCCCTTTTTATCCTTTACTGATATATCGAAGCCACATAGTTTTCTTCAGTAACAGTCAGGAAGTAAAAATTGAAAAGGTACTATATTTGTAGACTTAGGGTCCTGTCACATCATATGAAACATGTACATAGCGGAAGATACAGGCTTGAAAGAGAGCAATCCTTTCTGTGCATGAAGATAATCATTATGGTTATCAGCACTTTCTCATAGTTTTATTTTTATTACTCTACCTTCCCTCTATATGCTCATATTTGTATACATTATACTCACTCTCCATAGAGTGAATGGGAAAAAAATTATGCTCGCGCATACAGCCCAAACCGTTGAACAGATTTCCACCAAATTTGGACCAGGAGCAGCGGCTTGGTCCCGAAAGCGTGCTTTTGCAAATTTGGTGAAAATCCGTCCAGTAGTTTTTTTTAAAATGACCAAAAAGTAGGTCAAAAAAATTAGTGATATCTGTGTTCGGTTTGCGGATGCACTTCCCTGTTCGCTCCGCGGAAAGTGTCCTGATTGGCCAATCGTCTTGCGTGACGTTCGCGGACATGCAAAGTGTTCGCTGATTGGACGAGGTGGAGCGCGAAGCACGTCAGATTTTTCAGTAGCGCCCGCCATATTGGATTTGCGGACGTCCCCGGACAGCGCGGTGAAACTTTGTTCAAAATGTGTATTTTGTAGAGTGTGTTGGTGTGTAGGAGTGTTTGGGGAGGGTGGGAGTGTATGAGATAGGATGAAAGTTGTGTTTTTTATGTGTTAGACGTTCTTTTTGTGTTTGATTTGTTTGCGGCCATCACAGGTGTTCTGAAATGTTCTAAATAAACTGACTAGGGGGTGTTCTAAGGAGTCAATATGTGTCCGTTTTGTTCGCAAGCAAAGTGAAACTGTTCTAAGAACACTCGCGGTGTCTGGGGAGTGTTCGTAGGTGGTGTCCTGAGGACGCTGTCCGTATTTTTCTCTGTCAAGTTGAATGTGTTCTAAGAACACGCGCGGTGTCCTGAAATGTTCGCAAATAAACAAAATGGGGGTGTTCTGAAGACATTTTTGAGAACACTCCCGGTGTCATGAAATGTTTGTAGGGGTTGTTCTGAGGACGCTGTCCGTATTGTTCTCTGTCAAGTTGAATATGTTCTAAGAACACTCCCGGTGTCCTGAAATGTTCGCAAATAAACAAAAATGGGGGTGTTCTGAAGACGCTTCTAAGAACACTCGCGGTGTCCGGGGAGTGTTCGTAGGGGGTGTCCTGAGGACGCTGTCCGTATTGTTCTCTGTCAAGTTGAATGTGTCCTAAGAACACTCGCGGTGTCCTGAAATGTTCGCAAATAAACAAAATGGGGGTGTTCTGAAGACGCTTCTAAGAACACTCGCGGTGTCCGGGGAGTGTTCGTAGGGGGTGTCCTGAGGACGCTGTCCGTATTGTTCTCTGTCAAGTTGAATGTGTCCTATGAACACTCGCGGTGTACTGAAATGTTCGCAAATAAACAAGATGGTGGTGTTCTGAAAAGGCTTCTAAGAACACTCGCGGTGTCCGGGGAGTGTTCGTAGGGGGTGTCCTGAGGACGCTGTTCGTATTGTTCTCTGTCAAGTTGAATGTGTCCTAAAAACACTCGCGGTGTCCTGAAATGTTCGCAAATAAACAAAATGGGGGTGTTCTGAAGACGCTTCTAAGAACACTCGCGGTGTCCGGGGAGTGTTCGTAGGGGGTGTCCTGAGGACGCTGTCCTTATTGTTCTCTGTCAAGTTGAATGTGTCCTAAGAACACTTGCGGTGTCCTGAAATGTTCGCAAATAAACAAGATGGTGGTGTTCTGAAGACGCTTCTAAGAACACTCCCGGTGTCCGGGGAGTGTTCGTAGGCGGTGTCCTGAGGACACTGTCCGTATTGTTCTTTGTCAAGTTGAATGTGTCCTAAGAACACTTGCGGTGTCCTGAAATGTTCGCAAATAAACAAGATGGTGGTGTTCTGAAGACGCTTCTAAGAACACTCCTGGTGTCCTGGAATGTTCGTAGGGGGTGTCCTTAGGACGCTGTCCGTATTGTTCGTTGTTAAGTTGAAAGTGTTGTAAGAACTATCGTGTTGTTCTGAAATGTTCGTAGGGGGTGTCCTGAAAACGGTGTCCGTATTGTTTGCTGGCAAGTTCAAAGTGTTCTAAGAACACTCACATTGTTCGCGGACATTAAAAGTTTCCCATAGATCATATTTGAAATGTTTGACTCTATGGATGTGATATGCTGCAGTGGTTGTTGCCAGGGCATAGAGTCTTGGGTGCATAGCCTGGCAACAACCACCGCAGCATATCACATTCATATTTGCTAATAACTTTGGGTGAAAAACAAATGTATATGGAACAAAGGTATTAGATACTATGGATGTGATATGCTGCTATGGTTGTCCTTATTATTGTATACTTACTGTTTGGTCTAGTAATGGGAATCCATGTTTTTCTTCTTCATTTCTGTGATAAAAGAAAATAGCATGTTAGTATTAGTATTTTGTAATGACTTATTACATTGTATAAGCAATATACTTTTATTTTATTTCGACCCTCATATTTAGTAGAGTACAAATCAGAGTACTGTGCAAATTTGCTCAGTTTCTGTATGTGTTGCTAAAATCATTGGGTCTGTGGGAGAAAAAAAAATCCATGTTGGATTAAAAAAAACCTTTTTTCTGTTATGCTACAGTTTATTTGTTTGTTTGTTTTCAGTGTTCACTTGTTGTTTCTGGCTAATGCTTTATACTTTGCTTTGTTGTATTTTTTTTGGAGCAGTAACAGATTCTTCATTTGTTTTGATATTATAAAATTTTGGAGCAGTTAGATACCAATTGGCATATTCTAACTGTCTATTTTTTTAATATATTTTAGTGGTTTTGATTTACCTATTTGGATATTGTTAAATTTTGGGTCAGTTAGATACCAATTGGCGTATTCTAACTGTGTATTTTTTGGCCTAATTTAGTGGTATTCATTTATCTGATTAGTTGTTGTAGAAGCTTTGAGCTGTTAGATAGCTTTTGGAGTATTCTAACAGTTTATATTATTTTAACACAAATTTATAATTTTGGGACAGTTAGATACCAATTGGCGTATTCTAACTGTGTATTTTTTGGTCTAATTTAGTGGTATTCATTTATCTGATTAGTTGTTGTAGAATCCTTGAGCAGTTAGATAGTTTTTGGAGTATTCTAACAGTTTATATTTTTTTAACACAAATTTATTTAAAGGTTTAAATACAGTTTATTTATCACATTTTGGTTTTAAGAACATCAAATAAGCGTTTGTAAGATTTGCTGGTAATCTCTGCTTTAGAGTAATGGTACTTTCATTACATTCAAACCATCCACATTTCTTTTTTATATATGCAGTGTAGTGCCCTGAATTGGTTGTGGCTCCTGCGTGGTAGATTATACCTATTGTTGTGAAGGTTTTCTTACCAAGTGATATTTGACCATGTGTGAATCCAGTCAGCTTGCAGTTGTTTTTGGTACCATCTGCATTGTAACGTAGAAGCATTAGTATTACGTATTTACTATGTGTTTGTATTACTAACGTGGAGCGATTATCTGAATTGCAGGTAGAGCATAATCTACCATGGTTTGCATTTTGTACAAGTTGCTGAAATGGAATGGATTCACAATTTGGTATTGATATATATATATGAAGCATTCATTGGGGATTTCTTCTTGTGTCACATTGTTGCAGAGAGTGCATGTATGTTTCCACATGTATGAAATCTGAAAGATTTCATTTATAGGTATGTTTTTGTTTTCCAGTACTTGTAGTAAGTACATTAGAAATTCTTGTGGATCTTCCTGTGAGTTTATAGTGAATTTCACCATTCCAGCACAGTAGTCCAATTGTCGTCTTATTCCAAAAACACTATATGTGTTGTCAGGATTGTTTGCTGCATTTCTGTGAAGTACTAACATTTGCAAACACAGTGGGTCTGTCCTGTGTGAGTAATTGTTGTCAACAATTGGTGGTAATTGAAATAGAATATTCATTGCTACATTTGCATAGCAACTTACACCAACTATATTTGAGAATTTAAATGGTCCAGGTAGTTCAGTATCTAACTGCTTTTTTTGGAGTTTGTCTTCCTTCTTTAAAGAAGTACCTGGTTTACTTTCTCGAATTGATTCTTTTTTGTTTGTGGTACTTAATGAAGTATTAGTTTCTTTTACTGTCTTTGGAGGATTTGCAGTGACGTCCTGTTGCATTTCTGTTTGATTTCATTTTCTTTTCCAACGTTTTAGTTTTTGTGGAACAGAATATGTGTTTAGATGGGGAGTGTATAGTGAGCGAAGTCTATTTTATTCTAAAATGCAAGGAATATCAGCGTTTACTTTACTTGCATCAAAGGTGATTAGAAATAGACCGTCAAGTGTACGTAAGCGTGATAGTGCTACGTAGCTCATGCCTTCTTTAAAGACTGTGTTACCAATATCTATAATTGCTTTGTCTAGGGTAAGACCTTGTGATTTATGAATTGTGACTGCGTATGCAAGAGGTAGAGAAAATTGTTCTCTGCGTACATACATATCTTTGAAGAGAAGGAATCTAGCTGTTGAGCGTCCTATTCGTTTTACTTCTGAAAGTTTGTCAAAGAGTATATTGACAAACTGAATTTTGTTGTCACGTGGGTATGTTTGAAAGCCAACAACTGTACCCAGTGCTCCATTAACTAGTCCTTGGTCCACGTCAAGGTTACGTTTAAGCATTACTCTGCAATTTAAGGATAATTTTAACATCTTTTCTAAGCCTGCTGTGTTTGAGATTGATTTTTCTAAATTATTTAGTCTTGTTGTGGCTTGGTCACACATGGGTAGTGTCATACCATGTACATCTAGTTAGTCTGTGGCGCTAATTTCCATTATTGGTTGCATTTCTTTACTTAGCATGATTTCATTGAATTTGAAACAGCTTGCAAGAGTTGGCATTAAGGACATACAATTGACATTTTTGTGGGCTAATTGTTCCATAACATCTGTAGCACATGCATTATCGCCATAAAGTGCATTAATGTGCCGGGTTTTCAATGTTGCTTCTGCTTCTTTAGAAAGTATACCAACTCTCAAACTTTTTAAAATGTTGGCATAAGTTAGATCTGCAGATTGGCGCATGTTTTCTGTTAATTCTCTGTATTAGAAATGTTGCCAAAGGTAGACATTTCCAATGCTGCCAACAGTTTTACGGCAGAGTTTGTGCCCTAATGTTCTAAAAATAGGTTCACCTTTTACTGGTGTTAATTGAAGCAGATCTCCAAAACAATAATGTGTTTTCCTGCAAAGAGCTCTGTTTTGAGTACTTCTTGTAATCTGAGGTGAATCAAAGCTAACATCAGGTTGGAGACCATGCTCACTTCATCTATTAGTAGCATTTTCATTTGTTTCAATACTCTGCGTAATTCCATTGCAGCTTCTGCAGAAAGTTTGTAATAGTCTAATTTGTTCTGGTGTTCTACTGGTAATAGTAGTAATCGGTATAATGTAACACCACCTATGTTGTAGGCAGCTAAACCTGTGGGGGCAGTGAAAACAGCTGACAGTTTGTTGTTTGTCAATTGTTGAAGGAACATTACTAATGATTTTGATTAGGAATGTTTTGCCAGAACTAGCTTCACCACTGACGTACAGTAGTATAGGTTTATAATTATGGCAGGAACATTCTTTATTTTCATGTTTTACACCATGTGCAATTTGTTTTGTTACTTCTTGAAAAATGCTACTTTGCTCATTGTTTAGTTTTGATTGTAGTATAGTTAAGTCTTTCTTATCTTCATACTGACACATGGTGTTTTCTACTTCTATCATAGCTAATTCTGCCTCATTTGTTATTAGTGGTTCTCGCAGTGGTTCTTGGCTTCCTGTTACATAAGGTTGACTACTGTCAGGAGTATCCTTATCTAGTTGGGCTTGGAGTTCTTCTTCATGTTGCTGTTCATTGTGCAACATTGTTTTGTACTGTGTAAAGTTTACATCAGTTATAGTGCTTTCATTTGCTTTGAAAGCATCCTCATATGGTTCATAGTTATCTAATAATTGTTCTCCTTTTCTCCATGGTTTGAAGAGTTGTAGCAGGGACATGTAATATACTTCTTTATGTTGAGGAGTCTTCAATGACAATTTGATGTGATTAATTAAATTTGGTTTAGTGAGTTTAACTAAGCTGCCTTCACAGTCTGTCACTCTATATTTACCTTTTTTTTCATCGGGTTTGATATTATTTTTGTATGTGTAGTTTTGGGCTATTTGGTATAAACACATGTTTTCCAAAGTATTACTTCTTTTTGGGTAGTATGTGTCCAATAAATTGTTTTTTAAAATGTCTTGGCTGTTGGGATCATGTTTGGCTATTGTTTCTATATCTTCATATGATTTTAGAACTCTTTTTCTAGATTTAGCTGGACCAAGACTTAGCCATACTATATTTTCAGATTTACCATACAATGAAGTACCAGTTAAACGATCAGCTGCTTCATAAGATCCACATTCTCTATGGGTGAGCATTTTTATGCCCAAGCTGTATCATTTCTGAGATACTGTTTTATCTGATGACAGGTCATTCCAGAGGTCTTGGAGCTCTGTCTATTCTGTTTTAGTTAAGTATGCTGTGACATATCGTGCAACTGCAGTAGAATTGTCTGCAATGTACTGCACATCTATGTTTGCATTCCATAAGTGGGCAATGATTGCATTATAATCATTGATATATTTTTCTTCTTCTTTTCTTTTTATGTAATATGTATTTTTAGGTGACTTTCCTTTAACAGTATGTCTAACTGAAGACATGAGGTTGTTTACTTGACCTGTATTTGTAACTGGTCTAGGGAAACCAAATCGGCATTTGGTATAGTATTTGCCTTTGTTTTTGTATTTGCGACGACAATATTTTCCACATTTGTGTCTTTGAAATTGTAAAATTTGTGCACGAAGATCACTATGTGTGGCTTCTGATGGAATTTCCAAGTGACATATTTTTCAATAAACTGTAAAACAGTGGCATCACTGTCTTGACCAAATTTAGGAGCATCTTTAATCCATAAAAGCATGTGGATATGTGGTGCTCCTCTGGCTTGGTATTCTTTTCTCCAAAAGAAGTGTTGCACTTCTCCATGGGGAGGAACAGTTTTATTACAAATAAAATGTAGCATAGCAATGAAGCGATGGTGAAAATATCTTGAAACATTAACAAGATCCAAGGAACAAAGTTCTCCAGGTGTTAGAATATCTATGTTTGTTTTGTTTTTATTTGATATGCGTAGGAAATCATGTAAATCTTCCCATGCATATTCTGCACAACTTAATGTAACACACCAAGTGGGTGGGCCAAGGTTTCTGATCATACAACGTACATCTCCATGACGTCGAAACCAGTACTCTTTAGTACCACGCATATTTGCTAATAGATTTGTAATATTCGATTGTAAAACCTCATCCTTTTGTTGCACTTTCTCTAATAATTGTGTAGCTGTCATATTTTGAAAGTGTGATCCTGATTTTAATATTTGTGCAACTCTGTAACATAAAGTTGCTAGTTCACTTTCAAAGAGTAGGTGGAATATGTATTCCACATTGTGTCTAAATCTGGGATCTTCAGAATACATCCGTAATGAGCGGTATTCTGAAGCTGATATTTGAATAGGTCTATCATCATACCTTCCTCCTTTGCCAGTAGGAAAGAGTAGAGGAAAAGCACGTGCTTCTGTAATTTTTTCCCATATACTGATTGGCGATCCTTTTGTTTGACGCATTTGGTAAGTATCTAGTACATCTTGTACGGTGTCATTACAGTGTAAAGGATGAATTGTATAATGGTCTAAAGTATTTGATATTGTAGCAGGATCTAGTAGCTCAAATTGACCAGCTTCTTGTGTTTCTTGAATTATTTCAGTTGTATCTTTCAAGTTTTCTTCAATATTAATTTCTTTTTAATATTCATTATTCTCTTTAAGATATTGGAAGGCTTGTCTAACTTTTTATAAATCTAAAAGCTGTTGCCATATTATTTTGTCTTTTGTAGGTACTCCATTTACTAATATAATTAAAGATTGCTGCATTGGACGTTGCACTCCTAGAGTATGCACATTTTCTTTTAGATTTAATGGTAAACTACTTTTCCACGAATGCCTTTTACCAATTCAGAGGGAGGTAATTTTGCTGTTTTTGGTTGAAGGCGTATTATTGCTTGAAATGGGTGTACTGTTTGAATTATGATGCTCTCATATAAATTAATTTGTTGTAGAGGTTTTGGTACTGGGTATAATTCCAAATTATTTGTGATAGAACATGAAGGAGTTTGGTTGTTGTCAAGTTTTGTAGTGCAATAACTGCAAAGTATTAAGGGCTCAGTTATTTCATATTTGTTTTCTGCTACAAGGTAGAGAGCTAATTCAAACCATTTAGAATCTTCATTGTCTTCTATTTTGTATGATAGGTCCACAGTTTTTGTGTTACTTTTATAAAGAATTCTACGGCAACATACACATACATGGTTTGGTACTTCAACTGATGTACTTTTAAATTTTAGTATTTCTTTTTTGTATGTGTTTAGCAAAAGGTTGCCATGTGTCGAATTGTTGCTTAATTGGTTTAAAGCTATTTCATTCTGTAAATGGCTTTCACTTCCAAAATATTTTTTCTGGATATAGTGAATTTCTTCAAGTAGGTCTTTTGCTGTACCATGTAGAAGGATGTTATTTAACTTTGCTAGTGCTAAAGCAGGACTTTTAGCATAGTACAGTTTATAGACTAGATTTCTTATAGTTGAATGATGTGTTGATATCCTTTTTATATCATGGAACGTGGTTTTACAAGTAGGCCCTGTAATGCAGGCCAGTGAATGTCCTTGTAGTCCTGTGTACTTGCGCACTGGACAGGTATCTATATTTTGCAGTAATTTAATTTTGATTTTGTCTTTGCTTTTTACATATTTATTGAGGAATTGGTGTAAAGATTTGAAACATTGTTTGGGAATGTTACACATTGACGTGCATGGCCATTTGTACACTAGACGTTCTGATTCAGTTGAATGGAGGGGTAATTCTAAGTTTTCAGGGCATATTTTTGTAAGGAGTACTTCTTGTTCCATTATGGTATTGTTCACTTTTTCATAACCTCGACCACTGCTATTTATGGCAATTGTATTTGTTTGCTTTTGTTTGTACGCTTCTTCATTAAAATATGGTTCTGTGCTCGTAATGTGATTCCATTCACCTCCGCAGATACTTAAGAAGTTCTTTCTGTTGACATTTCGCTTATTGAGAAGTCTTTTTTGTAATTTAGTTATTAGTTTTGTTAGTGGTTTCATTTTGTTTAACAGTAAAATAAATAAATTTCTTTTGAGAAGAATTGCACTGTCCATCAATGCTTCTAAGATTAATTTCCTATGATAGGTTTTAAGCTTTGAACCTGATTTCTCTCCTGTTTTTATAAGATTTTGAAGGACTTTGTGACGGTATATTTTGGCTATAATACTTTTCTTGGTATGCTTACTTTGCACTATATTAAAATTTGAAGAAGTAATTTTATCTGTACTGATAGCTGATTTTCTGTTAATTGTTTTTTGGTTTGTTTTACATTTTGATAGAGGAAGCGAAGTTGTTGTACTTGAAACTTCTTGTGTTTCACTAAATGATTGTATTAGCTGTTTTGTTTCAACTTTTTTTACAAATTCTGCTAGAGATGGATGCTTATGTTGGACACCTTTATTTTCATTTGCTCTACTTTTGCGTTGCTTTCTACGGAGTTGTCTTTTGGTAGGCATTCTTTAGGGTCTGTTGAAAAAAATAAAGAAGATATGGGTTGGGGTGTTCTGGAATGTATGTGTGCTGTGTGCATGAGTGTTTGAGTAAGATGATAAAGATGTATGTAATGGTGTGTGATTGTGCATTGGAAACTAAAACTAGTAGGGATAGGTATTCTTGAATTTATGTGTCACTAAACTGGGGTTCAGATGACAAAAAAAGTAAGCTAGTGGTGTGGAAAAGTACAAATAGTAAATCTAATGTATACAATTAAAACAGTTGTTTGTTCTATAATATGAAAATTGTAGTGGTTCAGTTGGCTAATTTGTGTGTCCAAAAATAGAAATTTGTGGGCAATTCTGGTTGTAAATCGCTGTTTACGACATGGACATTTTTGGACAAAATGGTACAAAATCTCTATTTTAAGAAACCAAAATAGCTGGTATTAATGTTATAGTATATTTGATTAATAATATAAATTTTATGGTGATATTTTACTTACTTTTTTTTTTAAATTAACAGGTAACTTCTTAGTTTTTCTTTCTTCTTCGAATTCGGCTGCTTCTTTTCAGGAAACTGGTCTTCACTGCAACTGTAAAAGCTTCAAATTAGTAACTTTGTTTGTATATAGCACTATTTTTAATTTAGATATTGATTTTTTTAATTGAAATCCTCAGTGCCTTCTGTAAAACCATTAAACTAATTTATTTACATAAGATACATTGCATCAGTTCAGTACATATGATATGTTCTTAATGAACAAATTGTATTGAATGACTAACTGTAGCAAAAATAAAATATCTTTACTATGTCTTGTGAAATTTACAATATATTAGTGAATACCACTATTTCTGTAAGTAAACTGTTCTAGGTAATAGCGCCTCAATGTCATGTCTAATTTAAAGTAATTAAGTAAATAAATAAATAAAAACAAAAAATATGAAATTGTATAAGTATTTTTATAAAGGTTTAAACATAGATTGTGTTTGCATGGAATTTTGTTTGAATATATGTAGTCTACATATTTCATTTAAAAAATGTTAGTTTAACATGATTTGAGTGTGTGTGTATAAAGAAAGTAAAAACTATAAAGGTGTATAAGTGATAGTTGATTTTAGGAAATTGAAAAAAGTACAGTAAATTCATTTTACAGATTTTACAAGGTAAAAGTCTGTTTGAAAATGTGTTAATCTACCATAGCTCTCAACTCACACGCTTTTGGCGGGTGTCACACGCCTTGTAAAGGGCATACTCACCCGCCACGCCTCCTGCACGCCTATTCATTCCAATGGGCGTCTCACCCGCCAAAAACAAAATCGGGTGATTTCACCCGCCTGTAAAACAAAAATGGTTGAGAGCTATGTCATCTACTATACAGAAAATATGCATACCTGAAGTTTGTGTTCATGCATATGGATATGCATGGAGCTGCAAGTAGAAATCTTGAAGACTTGTACAGTATTTGTGGTAGATGCTGCTTGCCAATGATATGACACTTGTACTCAGAGAGATTCAGAGTACATTTGCAGTACTGATCTATGATGATGCAGTTAGATGTAGAGGTCTTGAATGTGATTGGTGCATGGTCATGTGATTTTTGAGGTACATCCAATGAGGGAATGGCAGAGAGAGTGTAGTGGAAATGGTAGAAGGGCTGTTCATGTTACGATATGTCCGCGGACATGGTGGTAGTTCCCGGACATCGGGAGTTACATCCGGGGATTTTTGGGTTCAGAAGTCATGCAAATGAGAAGAAGCACTGAAAGGGATTGGTCAGGAAAGTTTGGTGGGTGTGTTGTGCCAGGAGAGATTTTCTGAGATACTCTTTTTGCTGAGAGAACAAAAGATAGCTATGGCTGTGTGTTTCAGAAAACAGATTGTTTGGATTTTAGGAGATTCGTGGATACATTGGTTGAAGGTGCATGCAGAAAGCTGTGGAGTAGCTGTAGATCTTGGATTCCCACATGTGGAAGTACACTGGCATGGAGTACGTGAAATGAAGTGGTTGGATTTGCTACCTCTCTGTGCTACTTTGGAGACAGAGCAACATCCAGACATAATTGTAATTCATTGTGGAGGGAACAGTTTAGGGCATGTGACTGGATTTTTTTTGCAATTTGCTATGAAAGGAGGACTGAGGAAGGTTATGGACATGTTTCCTAATTCTCAAGTGATATTTTCACGGATTGCGCAGAGACAAATGTGGCTTTGTTCTTCTTCATTTGGTCCACAAATGGAAAAAGCAAGGCGCAATGTTAATAAGGCTGTTTGTGGCTTTCTAAGAGATTTTGGCATGTCTTCTTTTCACAATGAAAATATTATGTTTTGTAGTACATACATTTTTCGCAGAGATGGAGTCCATCTTACTTATGCTGGCAATCAGATTTTTCTGAGAAATGTACAAAATGCATTGCGACCTTTTTTGGAATTACAACAACGATTTTGAAGTAGATGTTAAGCATTTACAATTTTTGACTTACAAACACCACCCAAAGGCTCTTTTCAGAGCCACCACTTCTTTCCAGAGAAAATTACAATGTTTGTGATGGAGTAGTAACCCAATTTTTTTAATGTTTGCAAACTGTCCGCGGACTTCTAAAAAATACAAAGAGCCCTGCTTCATTTATTTTCACTTCTATTTTTTAACTGGGAAAGGTGGCTCTGAAAAGAGCCTTATTTTTTTTTGATTTTTGTAATTTTGTATTTTTTTTTGGTTTTTCAGACATGACACACTAGGAGAGGAGGGTAAAGGAGGGTAAAGGGGGGGACACCAACCACAGGGATAAGAAAGGGCGAGCTGAGAGAGGAAGATGTAGAGTGGGTTTTATTTGGGTAGTGAGCATAGTCTCAAAAGCACTCCGAAGTCGCTCCCCTCTGCAGAGTACTGTGTCACAGTACATACATACAACTGTGACCCTCGAAAGGTAAGGGTCATCAGCATTCTGTATGGCCTGTGAGGCAGAATGAGAAAGATGCTGTCCCACAGAGGTGGTCCTTGTGGTGACAGGATCAGAAACAGAGGATGAAGTAGAGGAAATCAACCTGCTACGTTCTTCGCAAGGTACAACCCTGCGAATAGCCCCAGAGTGAAATGACCTCAGGTGTCGCTTCATAGTAGTGGTCCCAAAGCTGTAGTTACCGTGCTTCCCACGACTGAGTATCATTTTGCACTCATTGCAGGTAACATGGTTCGCACAAGCCTTAGGACCATTCCCATGAATGGTAAATAACCGCCGCACCCAAGACTCACGCCTAGTGCGGGTAGTAGGGATTTCCTCTACCTCATTCTCATCATCCTCTTCTTCCTCCTCCGCATCCTCAGCCCTGTTCCCCTCTTCAGGCCCTTGGGGTGGTGGTGGTGGTGGAGGGGGTGGTGGTGGTGCTGAAGCAGGTGCAGCACCAAGTGGCAGTTCAGCAGCCAAGGATGCCATGTCGATGATGGTGTAGTCTGCAGGTGGCAGCAAAAATCACTGTGTTCTGAAGAATAGCCAGAAACACAATGGGAATAAACTCTTTGGCGTGGTCTTTTATAGGGGTGCTTGTGCGCGGTCCGCGGACATGCGCACTGTGCGCGGACAGATCGAAACCAAAAAAAGGATCGGAAAGTTTCAAAAGGTATATAGAAACTCAAGATTGCTATGTGGGACTTGTGGCATGGTGAGATTTTATTGAAAAATATTATGGATTAACTGAAAATGTACTTTTAAATTGTTCGGGGACACGAACAGTGTCCGCATTTCAGGACACACGATGAGCGTGGGCGCGGTCATATGATCTGTTTGCGAACTAGTCTGCGAAGGAAGCGCCTGTCCGCAGGACACCAAGTGCACGGAGATTGGTTAGCGCATGCCCATTGATGTCCTACGGACACTGTTTGGGTTCTGAAGTAATTAAAAGTGCGTCACACATGAAACAAATATTTCAGGACACCGCGTGTGTTCTTAGAACAGTTTAAACTTGGTAGCAAACAGTAAGGACAGATAAAGTGTTTTTCAGGACACGTGTAATTTAGTTTATGTACGAACATTTCAGGACACCAATTGTGTTCTTAGAACACTTTCAATTGGGTAGCGAACACTACGAACAGTTGTACTGTTGTTCAGGACACATCATTTTGTTTATTTACGAACATTTCAGGACACCAATTGTGTTCTTAGGACAGTTTTAAGTTGATAGTGAACATTACGGACAGATATAGTGTTCTTTAGAACACTTTAATTTTTGTTTCTTTACGAACATTTCAGGACACTACGAGTGTTCTTAGAACATTTTGAACTTGCATGAGAACATTACGGACAGATGTAGTGTCCTCAGGACAGTTACATTTTCGTTTCTTTACGAACATTTCCGAACAACCGCGGTGTCCGTGGACACCTAAATTGGTTTTATTACAAGGAACTGAAAGTAATTACAACACAATATAAAAAAGTAACTTTATTTAACATATATAAACAATTTATGACTGAGAAGGTGGGGCAGAAACGGAAACAAAAATAGGAGAATTAGGGTTTTCAATATTAGTGGGATCAGGTGAAGAAGGGATGGAAATCTCATCAAAACGTTGTGGTCCATGGAGAGAGTTTGGGGATAAATGAATGGGATATGGTGAGGGGGGACAAGTACAGGTGGGACAATGGTATGTTGTTGGTGGTTTTAGGTGATCTTCCACAAAGTTCTTTAAATCCATAAAATTTGCCAAAGGTTGGTCCATTTTGTGGGTAATGTGTTCAAGAGTGTTATCCACCACTTCTTTTTCTTTGGAAGTTGCAATTTTGTATATGTTGAATGTATACAAAATAATATTTATCAATTGGTTTATACAGTAAAGTGTGTACCATTAGGTGGCCTATCTTCTAACATTTGGTCTTGTGGGAAATGGTCCTCTAGCCAGTCCAGAGTACTGCACATTTCTGTGAGAAAACAAAGAAGTAATATGTTTTTTTTTTTCTAATATAGAAAGTTTATAAATATATGAGTATAAAGAAGTTCACTTACTATGTCTGGTGAGATATGTAATCAGTAGTGTATACGTCTGGTCTTGCTGTTGGGGACTACATCCATGGCAGCAACACCGGAGCGGGCTGACGACTATTTAAGGTGCTTTGCCTCCCGCACCTCCTTCTTTTTCATCCTGCAGCTGGGAATGCTACCCTCCACCCGCTCACACCTCTCATGATGATGCCTTAGCTCTACAGACCTTGCGGCCTTTGAAGATGGTCGACCATGCAGCTTGTAACATCAGCTGTTTTCTCCAAGACCCCGTGTCCCATGCCTGCCACCGCAATTGGCTGAGCAGGACTACATCTGCTGCAGCAATGCCGGAGCTGTATGGCGATTGCCAGCCCCATCAAAGCGCCTCCATCTAAGGGCCAAGTACTGTCTAATCCTCTCTGGGCCTTTTAGGGCCATGGAATGCGTCACTCTATCTGATCACATTCATTATGGCCTCTTCAACTGCCTCAGGTCTCCACCTGTTCGCTACATTTAATCCAAAGGCTTTCTAAGGTAAGAGAGCAGTGCTATCACACAGCCACATCCCGTATTGCACTACCGTCATACTGCATCCTCAACACACCCCTACTCACAGTTCTTCCTCTGACCATTTATCCCACTCCTTGCATTTGTTGTGCCTAATCATACTGTCTACTACCTCATTCACACTCGGATTCCTCCCCTATTTTTCAGTCAGAGTCCTTACATGCAACCTTCTCTTCCTACGTTGCATGATGCAACTCGCCTTCTGACTGGATTACTGTCCCTTCCTGTACTGCCTCACAAGCTCCCTTGGCTTGTTCTGGTAGCCCCTGCCTCATACAGCAACTGAAATGGTGCCTTACATCTTGGCACTCTCCATCTTGTATGCATATGTGTTGTGAAGGGTTTTGACCCATGCTGAATCAATAGACTGGGTATATGTCGGGATGAGCTATCGCCGCCCACATTCACGCCAGAATCCAGGAGAACTGTGCAGTTGGCACAAGACCACTCCAAAGATAGAACCTTCTTGTGGGGGGTTCCACATCACCACTCTACTGTACGGATGCCATCAAAACAATGTTAAACAAGGGTCCTATACTATCAAGCAAAAGACCACTCTATTGAAATGCAGTAATTCAAGACAGATCCCAAAAATGGATGCAGTACCGGTACTCACCACTATCAGAAAGCCGGCGTTTTAAAACCAGCAGACTTTTGTGTAAAACTGAACAGAGGAACCCAAACCAGGCCAAGGAAAGACTTGCTAAGAGGTGGATACAATGTAAAACTATATTCTGAAATGACTTGAAGGAAGTAATTATTTAATGTATATGTAAAACTTGTAAGTTTGATTTACACTTCACTACATCGCCCCATCCAAGGGAAGAGGGCAGGAGCCCTTTCCCCATCGCTGCAACGCCATAACAGCTGGTAAGCTGCAACGAAGGCCTGCCTGGCCTTGTCCAACTTCCTGCCTGACCCCCGCATGCCGGGCGCATCGCGGCGCCACATCGAGGCTAAGCCTCGCTTATCCCGCCCATTACATCCGCCGGCAGGCGGATGCGCCAGCGGCCCTACGAAGGCCATACAAAGGCCTGTTGAGAGCCTGTTGGGCCTCACTACATCGCCCCATCCAAGGGAAGAGGGCAGGAGCCCTTTCCCCATCGCTGCAACGCCATAACAGCTGGTAAGCTGCAACGAAGGCCTGCCTGGCCTTGTCCAACTTCCTGCCTGACCCCCGCATGCCGGGCGCATCGCGGCGCCACATCGAGGCTAAGCCTCGCTTATCCCGCCCATTACATCCGCCGGCAGGCGGATGCGCCGGCGGCCCTACGAAGGCCATACAAAGGCCTGTTGAGAGCCTGTTGGGCCTCACTACATCGCCCCATCCAAGGGAAGAGGGCAGGAGCCCTTTCCCCATCGCTGCAACGCCATAACAGCTGGTAAGCTGCAACGAAGGCCTGCCTGGCCTTGTCCAACTTCCTGCCTGACCCCCGCATGCCGGGCGCATCGCGGCGCCACATCGAGGCTAAGCCTCGCTTATCCCGCCCATTACATCCGCCGGCAGGCGGATGCGCCGGCGGCCCTGCGAAGGCCATACAAAGGCCTGTTGAGAGCCTGTTGGGCCTCACTACATCGCCCCATCCAAGGGAAGAGGGCAGGAGCCCTTTCCCCATCGCTGCAACGCCATAACAGCTGGTAAGCTGCAACGAAGGCCTGCCTGGCCTTGTCCAACTTCCTGCCTGACCCCCGCATGCCGGGCGCATCGCGGCGCCACATCGAGGCTAAGCCTCGCTTATCCCGCCCATTACATCCGCCGGCAGGCGGATGCGCCGGCGGCCCTACGAAGGCCATACAAAGGCCTGTTGAGAGCCTGTTGGGCCTCACTACATCGCCCCATCCAAGGGAAGAGGGCAGGAGCCCTTTCCCCATCGCTGCAACGCCATAACAGCTGGTAAGCTGCAACGAAGGCCTGCCTGGCCTTGTCCAACTTCCTGCCTGACCCCCGCATGCCGGGCGCATCGCGGCGCCACATCGAGGCTAAGCCTCGCTTATCCCGCCCATTACATCCGCCGGCAGGCGGATGCGCCGGCGGCCCTACGAAGGCCATACAAAGGCCTGTTGAGAGCCTGTTGGGCCTCACTACATCGCCCCATCCAAGGGAAGAGGGCAGGAGCCCTTTCCCCATCGCTGCAACGCCATAACAGCTGGTAAGCTGCAACGAAGGCCTGCCTGGCCTTGTCCAACTTCCTGCCTGACCCCCGCATGCCGGGTGCATCGCGGCGCCACATCGAGGCTAAGCCTCGCTTATCCCGCCCATTACATCCGCCGGCAGGCGGATGCGCCGGCGGCCCTACGAAGGCCATACAAAGGCCTGTTGAGAGCCTGTTTGGAGCATCAGGAGCCAGGGGCCACGGACGTTTAATCTCTTGTGAGTAGTGGGAATACCCTCAGTCTATACTATTGTGCTTTTTGGTATGCCCTCTGCTACTCCGCACCCATAAACATTTGAACTCGGTTTCCTTAACTGTTTGCTACATACGCTCATGCTTCCAACGCCGCCGCCTCTATGCATTACTGCTGCCACCTCTTTAATAGTACAGGCATCCTTAGCCCTTAGTGCTCCATGCCTCATGACTGCTATTGGCCGTGCCCTATGGTCACTAACGTACCACTGCAACTGTGTTGTGCCCTATGGTCGCCCAGACCCCACTTGCATTGTGTTGTGCCCTATGGTCGCCCAGACCCCACTTGCATTGTGTTGTGGCCTATGGTCGCCCAGACCTCATTCGCATTGTGTTGTGCCCTATGGTCGCCCAGACCCCACCTGCATTGTGTTGTGCCCTATGGTCGCCTAGACCCCACTTGCATTGTGTTGTGCCCTATGGTCGCCTAGACCCCACTTGCATTGTGTTGTGCCCTATGGTCGCCCAGACCCCACTTGCATTGTGTTGTGCCCTATGGTCGCTTAGACCTCATTCGCATTGTGTTGTGCCCTATGGTCGCCCAGACCTCATTCGCATTGTGTTGTGCCCTATGGTCGCCTAGACCCCACTTGCATTGTGTTGTGCCCTATGGTCGCCCAGACCTCATTCGCATTGTGTTGTGCCCTATGGTCACCTAGACCCCACTTGCATTGTGTTGTCCCCTATGGTCGCTTAGACCTCATTCGCATTGTGTTGTGCCCTATGGTCGCCCAGACCTCATTCGCATTGTGTTGTGCCCTATGGTCGCCTAGACCCCACTTGCATTGTGTTGTGCCCTATGGTCGCCTAGACCCCACTTGCATTGTGTTGTGCCCTATGGTCGCCCAGACCCCACTTGCATTGTGTTGTGCCCTATGGTCGCTTAGACCTCATTCGCATTGTGTTGTGCCCTACCTATAACGCCTATGCTCCCATCACGCCACTCCCCTGTACATTACCTTAGCCCCAGCATGCTACTCTGCCTGACTGCGATCATGTTCCCTTTCTGTGTCATGCAAAGTAACATACCCTGCACTGGCAACAGTTACCTAGCCTATAATAATGGTTTAGTCAGACCCGCCTGCCCAAGACATCACCCGATCACCTGCCCTACACCATTCCTGCCCTCCACACCAGCCTTCCCCCCGGTTACCAAGTCCGCCCTTCCCACCCATAGACATGCACACGTTCCGCATGTCGCAGCTAACACACACCTAGCTGTCTATAAGCAGAACCCCATCAACACGAGAGCATCTTGCCCTACCATTGACTACAACACCTCTACATTAGCTAACCCTACCAACTCCTGTAACACTACCCTCATCCCCTCCGATCGGAATTCTAGACTTGGCGCCAGAACCCACCACAGACCTAGCAAAGGCCCTACCAAATCACTCAATAAGATCAACCCTCACACTGTAACACCCATCAACACTATCCATCCCAGTCTTAAAGGAGCTCTCATATCAGATCATTAGTCGCCCATGCCACAGAAGTCGCTGACATTATTCTAACAAACAACCTGGACTTCCTTGCGGTAACCGAAACATGGCTGCACGATGCTGCAGGTCCATCTCTTACCCTAGCCATACCTGATAACTACACCATCCTTAGAGCAGATAGACCGAACGCTCGAGGTGGCGGTGTAGCTATCATCTTTAAGTCCACGCTTGACATCAGACTATCCTCTGCTCCCCCACTCAAATCCTGTGAACACATTACAGTCAAATTTCAAACCTCCCCTAAAAGTACTATTACGCTGCACTTAATTTACCGACCCCCGGGCCCTCCTGGCTCATTTGAGGAAGACATCACTTCACTAGTTGCTGAAAGCTCCAAACCATCAGCACAATTGATTATACTCGGAGACTTTAACCTTGGGTTTAACGACCCCCTAGACACCCCAGCCACTGCCCTGGCCATGGCATTAGAGGAGCATGGCCTCCAACAACTTTGCTCCAAACCCACCCACTCGAAAGGCAGAATCCTTGACTGGATAACTACCCTTAACTGCAACATTACTACGAAAGATCCCACACAACTTATCTGGACTGACCACCACCTCCTCCCGTTTGACATTCTTACCAGCAACTCAGCACATAAAAGGCCTATCATGGCACCTGCCTGCCCTACTAGGAAAAAGAGCAATATCACAGCGGAAGCCCTAATACCTCTGGTGATCCCTACTTTAAACGCACTACCCGCCACAACGGACTTGAACCAACTGGTCAACGCCTACAATGAGTCCATGGCCAAAGCCATTGACATCATTGCCCCACTGAAACTGCGCAAAGGAATACCCAAAGCGCACCTGAATACATGGTTCACCCCGGAGCTCAAAACCCTGCGTCAACAAAAAAACAAACTTGAAGCACTCTGGAAATCAGTGCCTTCTATAAATAACAGAACCAATCTCACCAACATCTCCACCCTCTACAAAAATGAGATTATACGGGCCAAGAAAGAATCTCTCAATACTAGGATCTCCCAGGCAAGCTCCAGTACTAAGGAGCTCTTTAACATACTAAAGGAATTAGAAAACCCCATTACCCCCACTGACTCTTGCACTAAGGATAAACCCTGGTGCACAGGGATCCAGAATGCCCTAGCTAACAAAATCTCAGGGCTCCAAACTAAAATCAACAACAAACGACAACAACTCACTCTCGATCCCACCTCCTTCCCCACGCCCCCTCCACCTACTGCCACTAGTTCAGGCTTCACCTTCAAAAAGGTATCCATATTGGAGGTTCAGAAAATTATAGCATCCCTTAAACCATCGAATTGCAAGGGGGACAGCTGCCCCGCACAGATCATAAAAGATGCAGCTAGGGATCTCTCCCCATTTATCACCAAATTAATAAACCTGTCCTTCGCCAACAACATGGTCCCCAGCAATCTGAAACAGTCCTGGGTCCTACCGCTACTAAAAAAAACTACTCTCAACCCTGACATCCCCACGAATTACAGACCCATTACCACCGTCCCATTCCTACTAAAAATCTTGGATAGAGTGGCTTATTTACAAATCCAGGACTACCTTAAGGCCAATCACCTACTAGGAACTCGCCAATCTGGCTTTCGACCACAACACGGGACAGAAACGGCCCTTGTTGATCTCAAATGCCAGATAGACGAACTCAAAGACAAAAACAAGGCTGCCATCCTTCTACTCCTTGACCTCTCCGCTGCCTTTGACCTGGTCGACCATAAAATCCTGTGCAACCATTTGTCTCTGGCAGCACACTTCTCCCACTCTGCAGTCACATGGATCCAATCTTTCCTGGACAACAGAACCATGCGGGTCTTCTCCCCCCTAGCAGCGGCTGACCCCATCCCCATCACCTGCGGTGTCCCACAAGGATCCTGTGTCTCACCTACCCTTTACAATATTTTCACCAAGCCCTTATTTGACAAGCTGGACAATCTGGGTGTCACCTATACTAACTACGCAGATGACACCCAGATACTCCTCACCCTATCAGGCAACTACAACAAGGACGCCAAATGGATCAATGAAGTATTTTCCATCATTCAGGCATGGATGGCCACACATGGCCTATGCCTGAATGATGACAAGACTGAATTGCTTCTTGTCGGCTCACCGAACACTATCAGTAAACTCTGTCCCGGCTACACTAGCTTCACTATTGACGGTAACACCATACCCATTGCCAAGAGCGTAAAAACCCTCGGTTTCTACCTAGACACGAACATCAACCTAGCTAAACAAATCAATATGACCGCCTCAGCCACTGCCTACACCGGTAAACTAATCAGGGCCTGCAGACCACTGATCTCCCCTAGCAACTGTCTCATCCTAGCCAGAGCACTCATTCAATCTAAACTGGATTACTGTAATAGCCTCTATGTAGGTGCCAACAAAACAGTAATCAATAAATTGCAAGTTTTACAAAATAACGCACTCCGTGCAGCCCTCAATATTCCTAGAAGGGAACACATCTCCGCCACCAGAACTGCCTGCAAATGGTTGTCCATCCAACAGAAAATTGACTTGAAAACCATATGCCTTACTTACAAAGCCCTCAATCATCTTGCCCCACCCTACCTCTCGAACAAATTTACACTAAGACAGAACACTAGAACCACCAGATCGTCCAACTCATTACAACTAACAGTTCCCAAATACTCCCTCAAAAGAGCTGGAGGATCCAGCTTCCCAACTTTGGCATCACAACTCTGGAATTCCATCCCACTGGATATTAAATCTACACCTACTTTCCAACCCTTCAGAACCAAGGTCATTTCCTGGTTAACCAACAAATAACTGTCCTACCACAGATGTATGCACTCCGAATGTCCAATTTTATGTATATTGTTTGAATACTATTATCTATGCCCTATCAACACTGTACTATTGTCTTTTACCTGTAACCTGATGTTCAAAGCGCATATATACCCCTGGGTCAAGAGCGCTATATAAATAAATAAACAAACAAACAAACAAACAAACAAACACTGGGAACTAAAGTGACATTTAGCTGAATTCTGCCTGACGACTACCCCCAACAGGAGAAACCTGCTCAGCCACTCTTCCCAGGCCTAGCTGCATCCTGCTTCCCCACCAAAAGGAGATGACACCTCTTTGATTAGATTAGGGGAGGGGCACCTGCAGGAGGTGGAACAAAGCCTTGTCCTGGACTCAGGCAGATATTATATTGGGTGGGGGGGTGTAAAGTGGCTTCCTCTTGGGGGAAACTGGGAGGGGCAGTGCCTCTGCTAGCAGCTGAGCTTGGGGGAAGTGGATAAACCAGTTATTCCACCATGTGATGTGGGAAGCCACACCCCTTTTGACCAGGGCATCATTTTAAAAAGATAGATAACTCATAGTGCGGACTGGTCAAAATTATATAAATAATATCATTATTCTTGGGATTTTTCTGTGCACGTTTTAAGAGGTGTTAGGACCCTGTGGTGTATTCTGGGGGGTTGCTAGCGGAAAATAGGGTCTTACTCCAAATGTATGCATGTTAAAAATCTGACACTTTATCATCTGTAGCCCATATCCCTGGTGCACATTTGTGTAAAATCTGGAAAGGTGTATAGGTCGTTATCTGGATGAAAAGGGGAGAATTCTGTCATCAGTGGACACGACATCGTACAAAGACAGGGATCGGATGGTTTGGTGCTACAGAAATATGTTAACAGGACCTGTAATATTAGAAAAATGGTACATAGATAAATATGTGTTTGGGTCAGAAATAGATTTGTGTGCAATCTGACAAGGGGAGGTTCCTCTGACCATAAAACCTACAGCATCACTCTGTCTCACATTTCCTTTCCCCAATCAAGGGAGAGAGGAGGAATTGGCCATGATAAGTGAGTGGGGCAGGTTTAGTTATGACCAACGCACACACCCACTTTCCAAAACACATAAAAAGAGACTGCTGGGACAGGTAGAGACATTCATTTTCCATTTCTGCGGAGCATTTTGACGGCCAGCATCCCATCCAGACAGAGACCAGAACCAGGGACCCATAGACTACAGAACTTTGAACCTAGAAGGCCCACTGCAAGCAAAAATATTCTCAGCAGGCCTTCAGAATCCAGCAAACCTAACCAAACTATTCAACAGCCGGGCAAGCTGTTTGAATTCTTTACCAAGAACTTTTGCCGGAACCGCAGACCAGACCCAGACCGCTGTGAGCAGAACCAGAGATCCGGATTGCTGTGAGCAGAACCAGTGCCTGATTGACCCGCCAAGCAGAGAGAACCGCCGCTGGACATGTTGACCAGATCCGTGACAAGGCCCATTCATTTCAAAATTAGGAGTGAGTATCCGCCAGAACTGTGCAGAACCCAACCTCTTAGTTAAAATAATCTAATCCAAACTATTTTAACCTAATTAGAACAGCCTCCTAGAAATCGTGTCATCTGTCATTTTTAAAGCTGCACAACTGTCATCTGTCATTCTAAAGCTGCAAACTGTCACCTGTCATTTTGAGTTTTACTTTAAATCTGAAAATCTACCTTTATTAAATCGTCCGTATCTCTGGAACCGTTTGTCCTAGGAACAAGATTTAACTTTCCTCTGAAAGCTTAGAATCTAAGCTTTCCAACAAGCCTAGATCATTGTCGTATACTTTTACCGCAATTGCGATTTACGCACTCGCAATATTTACCACAATTTCCGATTTGCCCTGATTTCGTCATCTGTAAAAAGATAGCCGCTTTTGCCTGAACTGCTAAAATTCGTTTGCAACCTAATAACCATCCCTGAACCATTGTTAGGGCTGACCTGAACTGATTTAAAGTGTCTACCACTCACCCTGAACCTCCTATAGGGAATTAAAAGCAATTTTAGCATTTTGCACTTCCTTTCCACCACGTTACAAAGCACTCTTGCCCGTGTTTTAAAAAGCATACCCGTTGTCTAAGCTTGCTGGGGGGGGACTGAATTCCGTATTGTATTTGATTGTATTCCTGAAGACTGTGTGTGTTTCTTCCATCTCCTTGCATTGCATATAGGGGTGAATTGCCACTAGCAGAAAAGTGAACATATTATCTCTTGTGAAACCATATCAGTTTATTTTCTGTACTGCATGTATTCCACCTTGCATTTCCTTGAAACCATAAAGAATTTTAGCTACCTCATCCTCTATCCTACTTGTAAGTAACCAAATCAGTTTACCAGTAGACCATTATCCATTGTTGATCACTGTCATATTTTAAGTGTGATATCCAATATTAATTTATTATAAAAGTGTGATAAATATATATTGTCATATTTCTCAAATAAACCTTTTAAATTTGCAAAACAGACCTACTTCTTGGCTCAGTGGGGTCAGGGGGATTCTAAGAGAGGGGTTTTATATAAGGGTATGGAGAAAAAGAGACCGAGGCAATTGTGCCTTTGGTGTGGGCCGCACACCCTTAATTCCCACTGAGGGTTAATCAGTTTCTTTTGTGCTTGTTATTCAGTTAATAAAGTCCAACTTCAATCGTAATTCAAAGATATGTAGATTTTTAAATTTTTCAATTATTGTGTTTATAAAGTTCATAAAAGATTGTGCTTAATTGGTTAAACTTCACCAAAAAAGCTAATTATCTCAATTGAGGCAAAACAGAAAAACCCATCAGGCTAATGCATTTCGGATTGTATCCTTCATCAGAGCCATGTTAGTACTACACACGTTATAATGCATTATAGATGGATTTAGAAGGTTTACAAGGTTTAAGTTCATAATTAATCCGTACATTATGTACAAAAACCAGGTATTCAAGAATTAACAACCAAAATAATCATAATTAACGAACAGGGCGCCCACAGGGACAGACAAATATTTAACATAAAAGTGAAATGGGAAAAAATAGAAAAAACAAACAAGTAGGCATACATCATTACAACTCGTAAAATGCAACATTTACAAAGATAATGATTTTACTCTATAGTTCAAACGGTTAATGGAACTGGTCAACTACATACTGAAATGGCAACGTGATCCCTTGTGGTGACTATGGTGCTTAAAGGTCAAACTAGCGGCGTGTGCTTACTGTGCCAAGGTGTTAATTGTCGTACTATATTGTGTGAGAATGCCTGTGGTTAGTTTAGCGATGTCACTAACCTGTGTGCCAGTTTGCAACTCGCGCGTACTGTTCGCGTGTGATGTTTCTCTATGAAGCACTGCCTGGTATGGAGAGAGCAAACTTGTTATCTCCTCCATGTTATTTACTGCTGTCAGTCTATACGCGATCTGATTTCGCATTGCATTCTACAAAGATATTGCTTACCTGGAGCGTTGTGAGCAGCGTCTTGCTCAATCAACTCCGAACAGCGTCTGGGACTCGCGGTTCGTGTCATTGCCCTGGGCAACGTTATGTAAACAAAATGGCCGTTCGTGTAATGCCAAGTCGGCCATATTGGTAGAGGCAATACTAGAACATTGATGGCATAGAGTGTGAAATTTAGTTAGTAAATGTAAAAAATGTAAATATAGAGATGTTGATTGCACATGTAAAGAATTGTAAGTCTCATAATATCTGCATGTCGTATGTTGTGCAGCTAGCACGTGTATGTTCTGATAGTTTATGTAGATCCATTGTGTGCCTCATGATTTGGGATGTCTAATTGGCCATTAATGTAAATTCATGTTGCATCAAGATGTACTATCTAACATAGATAAACAAAAATGAATAAATCATAAATAATAAATAATAAATAATAAAAATTCCAAAAACTATCTGAAAACAGTTTAGCTAGAGAAAACAGTGTTTTCAAATCGGATGGTGATTTATACTTTTTACATGAGCATGTAACAATTTGGCATGTTCATTATTGACATTGCACGGTGAACAAATGGTGACATTATTACAGGAAGCAGTTGAGATCAAATTCCTCGTTGAGTCCTCGTGGTGCCAAAGAATCGAGCCGATCTATCCAATAGGCTTCTCTTTGTTGCCTTCTTTTTTTCAAATCAGCATATACTTTTGTCATTTCTAGGGTTTCCAAAATTTGGAACTTGACTTGAGAAATGTTGTGCTGCTTTGCATTAAAGTGTCTTGCTACCGCTGAATGATTGTTTTTATTGCGTATGCATGACTTATGTTCATTCATCCGAATTCTCAGTTTACGACCTGTTTCACCTACATAGTAAAGTCCACATGGGCAACGTATACAGTAAATACAATTTTCAGTATTGCAAGTGCCATAGCTTTTTATAATGATTTTTTCTCCCGTTTATGGATGCGGAACCAGTCCTCCTTTGATAATGTTATTGCAATTACTGCAATTTAAACATGGAAATGTTCCTGTCTTTTTTGGTTTGATCCTTTTGGTTCTGGCGTCTCTAGTGTTGACTAGATAATCCCTAAGGTTACTGGATCTTTGATAAGCAAACGTTGGGGTCTCTAAGAAGAGATTCTTAGTTCTTTCCTCATTTTTAAGTATTGTCCAATGTGTATTTATACATCTTTTGATCTGCATATTTTGGTATGAATATTTAGACACATATACAAGTGATGGAGATTGTTTTTTATCCTTTGGTACTAGAGTGCTGGTTCTTGTTATTGTTTGTACCTTTTCTTTTGCTAACTGTAGATCTTTGTTCGGGTATCCCCTATCTTTAAGTTGTTTGCTTAGTTTTTCTAGTTCTTGTTCGTACTCTCTATCATCACTGATAATTCTTTTTAATCGCAACATTTGTCCATAAGGTAAATTCTTCAGAGTATTTTGTGGATGGAAACTCATACGGTGTAATAGATTGTTCCTATCTATAGGTTTTGTGAATAAAGAAGTAGTGATTTGTTGATTGTATACATTCACCAGGATATCCAGATAATGGATTCTAGGATTGCCAATTTCCGAGGTAAACTGAATCTGCGGGTCTATATTGTTGATGTAACTTATAAACTCATTGAGTTCTTCTCTTGTGCCTTGCCAGATGCCGAATATATCATCTATATAACGCACCCATGTTTTCAATTTATTCTGCCATTCAGGTTTTTGCAAGATATGAGTCGTCTCGAATTGGTACATAAACGCATTTGCGTAAGCTGGTGCCATTGTTGCTCCCATGGCTGTTCTGGAGGTTTAAATGTAAAATTCATTCTTATATTCAAAATATGAATTCATTGCAATGAAAGAGAGTAGTGATAAGATGAATTCTTTCACTGCTTCTATATCGTTTTCCTGTAACAGGAGCCACTCTACGGCTTCTTGTCCCAAGTCATGTGGAATGCTTGTATAGAGGTTTACCACATCTATGGTGAAAAGTATGTCATTCTCTGTAAATTGGACTCCTTCTATGATGTTCAGAAAGTGTGTGCTGTCTTTCACATACGTAGATGTCTTCTGTATTAAAGGGTTCAAGAAAAAATCTATGTATGTTCCTAGTGGTTGTAAAATCCCTCCTGTGGCTGCTACTATCGGTCTTCCAGGTGGATTGTTAAGACTTTTATGGATTTTAGGCAGCAAGTAAAAGTGAGGAATGTTTGGTTTTAAGTTCAATAGAAAAGCCTTTGTCTTATGTGTTATCATTTCTCTGATGGGTTTTTCTGTTTTGCCTCAATTGAGATAATTAGCTTTTTTGGTGAAGTTTAACCAATTAAGCACAATCTTTTATGAACTTTATAAACACAATAATTGAAAAATTAAAAAATCTACATATCTTTGAATTACGATTGAAGTTGGACTTTATTAACTGAATAATGAGCACAAAAGAAATTGATTAACCCTCAGTGGGAATTAAGGGTGTGCGGCCCACACCGAAGGCACAATTGCCTCGGTCTCTTTTTCTCCATGTTTATTTTCTGTGCCCAACACGGTGGCACATGATAGTGGGCTGCACCCCATTGACATATCTATTCACAAAATAACAATCTATTGGAAACAAAATATACTGTTAAGAAAAGAAGCTGTGCACTCTCGCCCCTCTTTTTTCAATATTTTCACTTTTGTGTTATATAAGGGTTGTCATCCAGAGTACATGAACTGGACCTAAAAATATATCAATAAGGGTTTCCCTCAGCATCCCAGACTAGGGATTGACTTAGCTGTAGTGTGGAAGTGAAGCCGCTTAACAGTGTGCACTCATGGACTTCAAATCATGTTGGTTTGCTTCTTGCACCCTCCATCTTGCAATGCATCTGTGTTCTCTCATGGATTTCGAATGATGTTCTTTTACTTCTTGCACCCTCCATCTAGTACTTCATTTGTATGCTCTTCCACTCACTTTTTTTAACCCTCTTCCTTATGTACCCTTTATCCTTTCCTCTCCTACCCCTCGCATCTCTCATTCCCCCTTTCCTCCTTTACATTCACAGCACTTCATCTTCCTCTCATTGCCTTGTTTCATTGTACCCTGCCCCTCGCCTCCCCTCTCTACTCTGTTATGTAAAGCTCTTGCATTATAGCAACGACCGTCAGTCACACACAATAATTATGTCACATGTTGCAATCAGTTTTCTATACCTCTTTGGTCTATGTATTACATCCACACTCATAGCACTTGTGTTAAGTCAGGGTATATTCCTTGACAAGGTAACCAGAATCCTGACTTCAAGATTTTGAACTTGTCGTGTAGAGGACGAATTCTTTTTGTCAATGTACCCAACAGAGAGCTAGAAGAAAACTCTCTGAACGGTCAATTGACCTAAAGATGAGAGGACGTCACAGGAACCGGTCAACCTGCAAAGGAACCGTACATTAGTGACAGAAGACAACTTGAATAGCAATGCACAGACAACCCAAACTCTTAGTACCTGAAAATAGACTGTAGTTGACTGACTGGCAAATCACAATAGTAAGGTTGGTGTCAGAATTCTAAGAGGACAAAGAATAACCAGTAAATCACCGGAACCCAGATAAGGATCAAAACTTAAATTAGATATAAAGGAGCTGTCTTACCGGTTGAGAGTTTCCAAGGAAGTTCAAAATCTGGAGGAATAAATGAAGAGCAGAAGAGATCCGTAAGCATGAGCGTAGATCCACATACCCACCGCCGGCACGAGGATGCCTAAACAAGAATCCGGTAAACAACAATGTCCACCTGAAACCGACGGCACGCGGACGCCTAGTACAGAGTCTTCAGTTCCATGGGGCAACGAGGAAGTCCGTATCCACAGGTCTGTAGAAAAGTTCCAGTAGCAGTAGAATGGAGGACGTAGATGGCAGCACCAGCCGAAATGAGGGCAAGAAACATCTGTGAACAGTTCCAAGAATCGAAAACCAAGAGGGCAAAATTCAAGCAGACATCCGTGATCCGTAACAATTCCAATGTGCAGTTCCGAGGGTCGAGGCAACAACAAGAGGGACAAAGAAGGGAAAACCAGCAGGAGTCCAGTAGGCGATCCAGATCAAAACACTAAATTCAACAGGAGCAAAGCAAGGTATGTAGCGGCAAGAGAAATAACAATTTCAGAAGCAGCGAGTAGCGGGGAGGCGGGGCATTAGAACGAAAACCAAAAAGTCACGTGAGGTTCTAACAACGTGTAAAGACACGTGACCTCAAGTACGCAGAGTGACTGCGTTTCCATGGTAAAGCCCAGCGCTGCTTAAAGGACACGGAACAAACTGGCTGAGCAAACTTCTGTGTCCTGAACCAGCGTCTCCGTGACAAAAGCAAAGGAAACCCAGGTGAGGAAGGTAAGCGAGTAGGAAGGGAAAGAATGCCAGTATGCCTCCCTGATTTACGAATCCTGACAGAATCCTCCCCCAATGAAGCATTACCCCCACGAGAGGCCAAGAATCGTGACATGAGATCAGGCGCATGGATATTGGAGGCCGGTTCCCAGGTCCTGTCTTCCGGACCATAACCTTTCCAGTCCACTAGAAACAACTGCTTGCCCCTGACCGTCTTGACATCCAGAATAGCCTGTACCTCATATTCTTCAGTACCCTGGACCATAACAGGTGGTGGACGAGGGAGAGAACCAACCGGTGAGAGGCAAGGTTTGAGTAATGAGACATGAAAAACTGGATGAATTTTCCAGGATGACGGGACATCCATTTTCACCGCAACTGGATTAACCAAAGAAAGCACAGGAAAAGGACCCACAAAACGAGGTAAAAGACATCTGCGACCTGGTATACAGAGATTCTTGGTGGACAACCACACTTTGTTCCCTGGCGTATACTGAGGGGCTGGTTCTCTATGTCGGTCAGCATATTGCTTGGCATGATCCTTTGCTAATTTTAATTGGTGAAGTACAGCTTCATGAACGGTTGTAACGTCTCGTAGACAACCCTGTACTGGCGGATTAGCAATGTCCGTGGCCAAATCCAGCGGAAGGGTTCGGGGATGTTGGCCATACATAGCAAAAAATGGCGTGGTGCCGGTGGAAGTATGAATTGAGTTGTTATATGCGAACTCGGCATGGATCAGCACTGAAAACCATGATTCCTGGAATTGCAATGTCAGACAGCGCAAATATTGCTCGAGGGTGGCATTGAGTCTTTCGGTCTGACCGTCGGTTTGTGGGTGGTAAGCACTAGAATAGCGGTCGTCGATGCCCAATGAACTAGTAAGATGCCTCCAGAACCTGGAGGTGAATTGAGACCCCCTATCAGATATAATAATATCCGGGAGACCAAAATCACAGAAAACATGACGCAAAAATAAATCCGCAAGAACAGGAACAGTAGGCAAACCTTGGCAGGGAACAAAACAAGCAAGTTTGGTGAAATAGTCCACAATAATCCAAACCGTATCAAAATCTTGCACAGTTGGGAGCTCGACAATAAAATCCATGGATATCATTGACCATGGATGTTCAGGGACAGGTAAGGGTTGCATAAGTCCCATAGGTTTCATGGTAGATCCCTTGCACTGGGCACAGACAGAACAAGCAGAGACATAAACAGAGACGTCTCGCTGCAAAGACGGCCACCAACACCAGCAACGTAACAATTCTTGAGTCTTGCATCTCCCTGGATGGGCCGCCAGCATGGAATCATGGCACCATTGAATTGCTGTGCGCCGTGTAGCCAGATCAGGTAAATATAGGCGACCTTGAACATAAGGCAAAGAATTGACGATGTCCATGTTGTATTCTTTTAACCCACTTGGTTCTGAGACCACCCAGTCCCGGAGGGACGAGACTAGTGAGGGTTGTAAGGTACAGGCGCAGACTACCTGGTGACTCTGAAGAATAGTCCCCCCCCAAGAACGCAGTGCGTTTCCATGCAGTCTTGACAAGGCATCAGCCTTGGAGTTCAAAGGTCCAGGACGATATGTGAGAGTAAAATTATACATGGAGAAGAACTCATGCCACCTCGAATGACGGGCCGAAGTACACTGTAAGGATTGTAAGGCCAGAAGATTCCTGTGATCAGTGTACCCTTGCACAGGTAAGACTGCCCCCAGTAAGTGATGTCTCCAAACAATGAAGGCATCCCTTACGGCCAAGAGCTCCAATTCTGAAACAGTATAATTCTGTTCATAAGGGGTGAGTTTGCGTGAATGATAAGCCACCGGGTGGAGTAAACCAGTATCTTTACACATTTGGGACAGAACTGCACCGACCGCAACTTCAGACGCGTCTGCTTCCACAGAAAATGGTTGGGTCGAATCTGGATGCTGAAGCACCGGTGCAGTGGTAAAGGCTTGTTTCAAAGCGTCAAATGCTTGTTGTGCCTCAGTATTCCAAACAAAAGGCTGTTTACTACTGGTCAATGCAGTGAGTGGAGCTACAGTTTCAGAGAATGAACGAATGAACCGACGATAGAAATTAGCTAAGCCAAGGAAAGACTTTAATGCTTTGATAGTAGAAGGAGTCGGCCAGTCCAACACTGCTTGAACCTTGACATTGCTCATCTTTATGCCGGTGTTTGTTATGTCATAACCAAGGAACTCTACCTCCGTAACATGAAACAAACACTTTTCCAATTTGGCATATAAGCGGTTTTCTCGAAGACGTTGCAAAACTGCAGATACGTGTTTAACATGTTCTTCATAGGATGAGGAGTATACCAATATGTCGTCAAGATAGACAACGATGTGACGGTCCAACATGTCGCTGAACACGTCATTGATAAACCTTTGGAAAGTTGCCGGAGCGTTGCAAAGACCAAAGGGCATAACCAAATATTCGAATAACCCATATTTGGTTTTCAACGCTGTCTTCCACTCATCTCCTTTCCTCATTCTGACCAAATTGTAGGCTCCGCGTAAATCAAGTTTAGTGAACAATTCTGAAGAACCCAGTTGGTCTAAGAGAATAGAAATCAACGGAATAGGGTATTGGTTTCTGATGGTAACAGCATTCAATTCACGATAGTCTATGCATGGTCTCAGATCTCCCTCTTTCTTCGGCACAAAAGAGAGCGGAGATTTGGCAGGGGAACGAGAAGGACGGATAAAACCATTGGCTTTAGGGCTTTATCCAAATATTCCTTCAAAACGAGATTCTCCTTTTGAGTAAGTGAATACATGTGTCCTGAAGGTATTTTAGCACCTTCCAGTAAGTCTATAGGGCAATCGTAAGGACGATGAGGCGGAAGGGTATCGGCCCCTATCTTATCGAATACATCCTTGAACTCCTCATATTCCTTTGGCAAGGCTGAAGAAACGCCACCAACCACAGCGACCGTAACCAACAAGGAGATGCACGGCCCACAAGACTTCGTAGGTACTGACAGACAGTGTCTCTTGCAATGGTCCGAAAAGAACGTAATACAACCAGACTGCCAATTGACCAATGGGTTGTGGCGCACCAACCATGGTAAGCCCAAGATGATCTTATATTGAGGTGTGGAAATGACATCAAAAGTTATTGGTCCGTATGGCCAGATTCTAATGTCATGGTGAGCTCAATGGTGCGCTCCGTTACCAGACCTGACAATAGGGAGGTGCCGTCCACTGCGTTGACCACCTCTGGAAATTCCTTTGGTTCTACAGGGATCTTCCATTCCTGTAAATACTGTCCTTCTATGTAGTTTCCCGTACACCTGAATCCAAGACAGCATGGACAGTCCATGGACTGGCAGACTGAAAGACTAAAGTGGCAGGAACAAAAAAAAGGACGGAGTGTCTGGAGTCCTGACCTAGTTTGCTCGACAATGGGACTCCATCTATTGCCGGGCCCTGGAGTTTCCCTATTTCTTGGGTTTTTTAGGGCATTGTGTCAAAAAATGTTCGGCTGAACCGCAATAAAAGTATATTCCTTGACAAGGTAACCAGAATCCTGACTTCAAGATTTTGAACTCGTCGTGTAGAGGACGAATTCTTTTTGTCAATGTACCCAACAGAGAGGTAGAAGAAAACTCTCTGAACGGTCAATTGACCTAAAGATGAGAGGACGTCACAGGAACCGGTCAACCTGCAAAGGAACCGTACATTAGTGACAGAAGACAACTTGAATAGCAATGCACAGACAACCCAAACTCTTAGTACCTGAAAATAGACTGTAGTTGACTGACTGGCAAATCACAATAGTAAGGTTGGTGTCAGAATTCTAAGAGGACAAAGAATAACCAGTAAATCACCGGAACCCAGATAAGGATCAAAACTTAAATTAGATATAAAGGAGCTGTCTTACCGGTTGAGAGTTTCCAAGGAAGTTCAAAATCTGGAGGAATAAATGAAGAGCAGAAGAGATCCGTAAGCATGAGCGTAGATCCACATACCCACCTGTTCATAAGGGGTGAGTTTGCGTGAATGATAAGCCACCGGGTGGAGCAAACCAGTATCTTTACACATTTGGGACAGAACTGCGCCGACCGCAACTTCAGACGCGTCTGCTTCCACAAAAAATGGTTGGGTCGAATCTGGATGCTGAAACACCGGAGCAGTGGTAAAGGCTTGTTTCAAAGCGTCAAATGCTTGTTGTGCCTCAGTATTCCAAACAAAAGGCTGTTTACTACTGGTCAATGCAGTGAGTGGAGCTACAGTTTCAGAGAATGAACAAATGAACCAACGATAGAAATTAGCAAAGCCAAGGAAAGACTGTAATGCTTTGATAGTAGAAGGAGTCGGCCAGTCCAACACTGCTTGCACCTTGACATTGCTCATCTTTATGCCGTTGTTTGTTATGTCAAAACCAAGTAACTCTACCTCCGTAACATGAAACAAACACTTTTCCAATTTGGCATATAAGCGGTTTTCTGGAAGACGTTGCAAAACTGCAGTTTCGTGTTTAACATGTTCTTCATAGGATGAGGAGTATACCAATATGTCGTCAAGATAGACAACGACGTGACGGTCCAACATGTCGCTGAACACGTCATTGATAAAGCTTTGGAAAGTTGCCGGAGCGTTGCAAAGACCAAAGGGCATAACCAAATATTCGAATAACCCATATTTGGTTTTGAACACTGTCTTCCACTCATCTCCTTTCCTCATTCTGACCAAATTGTAGGCTCCGCCTAAATGAAGTTTAGTGAACAATTCTGGAGAACCCAGTTGGTCTAAGAGAACAGAAATCAACGGAATAGGGTATTGGTTGCTGATGGTAACAGCATTCAATTCACGATAGTCTATGCACGGTCTCAGATCTCCCTCTTTCGTCGGCACAAAAAAGAGCGGAGACGCGGCAGGGGAACGAGCAGGACGGATAAAACCATTGGCTTTCAAAACCATTGGCTAGGGCTTTATCCAAATATTCCTTCAAAACGAGATTCTCCTTTTGAGTAAGTGAATATATGCATCCTGAAGGTATTTTAGTGCCTTCCAGTAAGTCTGTAGGGCAATCGTAAGGACGATGAGGCGGAAGGGTATCGGCCCCTATATTTTCGAATACATCCTTGAACTCCTCATATTCCTTTGGCAAGGCTGAAGAAACGCCACCAACCACAGCGACCGTATCCAACAAGGAGATGCACGGCCCACAAGACTTCGTAGGTACTGACAGACAGTGTCTCTTGCAATGGTCCGAAGAGAACGTAATACAACCAGACTGCCAATTGACCAATGGGTTGTGGCGCACCAACCATGGTAACCCCAAGATGATCTTATATTGAGGTGTGGAAATGACATCAAAAGTTATTGGTTCCGTATGGCCAGATTCTAATGTCATGGTGAGCTCAATGGTGCGCTCCGTGACCAGACCTGACAATAGGGAGGTGCCGTCCACTGCGTTGACCACCTCTGGAAATTCCTTTGGTTCTACAGGGATCTTCCATTCCTGTAAATACTGTCCGTCTATGTAGTTTCCCGTAGCACCTGAATCTAAGACAGCATGGACAGTCCATGGACTGGCAGACTGAAAGACTAAAGTGGCAGGAACAAAAAAAAGGATGGAGTGTCTGGAGTCCTGACCTAGTTTGCTCGGCAATGGGACTCCATCTATTGCCGGGTCCTGGAGTTTCCCTGTTTCTTGGGTTTTTTAGGGCATTGTGTCAAAAAATGTTTGGCTGAACCGCAATAAAAGCACAAATTACTCTTCTTGCGATGTTCTCTCTCCTCCGTGGTTAATGGACCCCGTACCGCGCCTATCTGCATGGGTTCCTCGCTGCCTGGCATAGGGGCATTTATGGAAGCGGGAGCAGGAACGGGGCCCCGCTTTTGACCCTTCCGTTCTGCCCGACGGGCATCTATCTGGAGGACTAGATCCAACAGTTCCGGAAACGTGGAGGGTACTACCGGGACTGTGGCCAGTATATCTTCCAGGGATTCAGAAAGACCCTTGTAAAAAAGGTGCTGCCTTTTTCTCATCAGGCCAACCGGCTTCTGCTACCAACTGGTTAAACCTAGCCAGATAATTCAATAACGTAGTGTCACCTTGTTGCAAAGAGAGAAGTTCCAGATCGGTGGCCTGGGTTTTATACCTGGTATCAAAAACCTGTGACAGGGCTTTAATTAATGCATTACAATCATAGAGGAGATGGCTACCCTGCTCCAACAGGGGATTCACCCTAACTGCCACTGTGCCACCTAAATAAGACGAACGCTGCCTTGGTAGTGGAATCAGGAAATGAAGTAGGGCGACACAAAAAATGCAACCGACACTGATTAATAAAGGTCCGAAATGTTTTTGGAGCCCTGTGAAACCGCCTCGGTGGGGCCAGAGGGAATTGGGCAGCAAGAACCACGGGAGCGCTCTCTGGGTTAATAGGAGCAGATCCCGAACTGGCACCAGAACCAGAGGAGAAACCAGACGTGCCAGCCCCAGCAGATTGAAGGCCTAATCGCAACTCATGGATGTTGCGTTGTGTGTCCTCATGAGCTGCTGTCATGTCAGCCCGTAAATCAGCCACTAGTTGTGCCAATGCGGTTAACGGGTCACCTGTGACGTCCATAATAAGGCTTCTGAATATGTTAAGTCAGGGTATATTCCTTGACAAGGTAACCAGAATCCTGACTTCAAGATTTTGAACTCGTCGTGTAGAGGACGAATTCTTTTTGTCAATGTACCCAACAGAGAGGTAGAAGAAAACTCTCTGAACGGTCAATTGACCTAAAGATGAGAGGACGTCACAGGAACCAGTCAACCTGCAAAGGAACTGTACATTAGGGACAAAAGACAACTTGAATAGCAATGCACAGACAACCCAAACTCTTAGTACCTGAAAATAGGCTGTAGTTGACTGACTGGCAAATCAGAATAGTAAGGTTGGTGTCAGAATTCTAAGAGGACAAAGAATAACCAGTAAATCACCCGAACCCAAACAAGGATCAAAACTTAAATTAGATATAAAGGAACAGTCTTACCGGTTGAGAGTTTCCAAGGAAGTTCAAAATCCGGAGGAATAAATGAAGAGCAGAAGAGATCCGCAAGCAGGAGCGTAGATCCACCTACCCACCGCCGGCACGAGGACGCCTAAACAAGAATCCGGTAAACAACAATGTCCAACTGAAACCGACGGCACGCGGACGCCTAGTACAGAGTCTCCAGTTCCATGGGGCAACAAGGAAGTCCGTATCCACAGGTCTGTAGAAAAGTTCCAGTAGCAGTAGAATGGAGGATGTAGATGGCAGCACCAGCCGAAATGAGGACAAGAAAAATCTGTGAACAGTTCCAAGAATAGAAAACCAAGCGGGCAAAATTCAAGCAGACATCCATGATCCGTAACAATTCCAATGAGCAGTTCCGAGGGTCGAGGCAACAACAAGAGGGACAAAGAAGGGAAAACCAGCAGGAGTCCAGTAGGCGATCCAGATCAAAACACTAAATTCAACAGGAGCAAAGCAAGGTACGTAGCGGCAAGAGAAATAACAATTTCAGAAGCAGCGAGTAGCAGGGAGGCGGGGCATAAGAACGAAAACCAAAATGTCACGTGAGGTTCTAACAACGTGTAAAGACACGTGACCTCAAGTACGCAGAGTGACTGCGTTTCCATGGTAAAGCCCAGCGCTGCTTAAAGGACACGGAACAAACTGGCTGAGCAAACTTCCGTGTCCTGAACCAGCGTCTCCGTGACAAAAGCGAAAGAAACCCAGGTGAGGAAGGTAAGCGAGTAGGAAGGGAAAGAATGCCAGTATGCCTCCCTGATTTACGAATCCTGACAACTTGCCCATTTTGAATGTTCCAATGCCTATTAAAAATGTCAGTACAATTTGCTTACCTTTGTGCCCTCCCTGTGTTGGTGCGCTATGAAACACTTGTTTAAGAGTATAGGCAATATATAAATGACCAATAAATACATTTTAAAAAAGTAGCAAGGGAGTCCAAATCACACTCCCAGCTAATCATAAATTTAATGGTCCAAAACAGTGCACTTTAAAATAAATGTTTCCATGGTAGCTCTCCTGCCTCACTGTCCCCTCAATACATAAATCAGATACCTGATGTTCAATTTTGACAGATATGGCACTGTGAGATCAAATAATTGGCCCAGGATCACACAAAATTCAGTTATAGGGTGAAGCTACGATTGGAGCCCTGCCTGCACTTTAGACAGTTGACCATATAGCTTTACAGCTCCATCTGACAAATATGTCACTGATGGGCAGCCTTTATACATAATGCATGAAGAAAAAAAAAATGAAATGCCTGGGCACATCTCTCGGTCCTTGAAGGCCGCCCTATACTTATCCCTTACCTCTGCAGTCCAGAATGGGAGCTCATGTATTTGGCCAAGACTGGTCGATGGCATCTCTTTGAGGAACTTATCTTCTTCTCAGCCTATTTGCGCCTGGGGCAGCCAGAGGCAATTTATATATATATTTTAAAGTGTCTCTGCGGTCCTAGCTAGAGGTAACAGCAACTTTGGGTGTTGGTGGAAGAGGTGGTTCCTGGAGCAGGAATGTGATTTTAAATGGTTCAAAGTTAGTGGTGGCTGGTTAATAATTTTATTGGAGTGGCTTTATCATCTCCCACAAACTAATGTGAGCATCCACGCATAAAATGCTTTGAAAATGAGTATTTTACTCCACAATGTTTGAATAAAAAAGTATATTACACACAATTTGTTCTCTTGGATAACATTTGCATGATGCCCCTGTCTACAATATATTCCAGCACTGCTACTGTACATCATTTTTATTAAGCTGCACACCGCATAATACATGGCAGAATTACTACATTCAATTATTCATAATGTTGTAGGCATGATGATCACTGTAATTAACATTCATCATAAAGCTCCCATTCCTCGTAAAATGCACAAAGCCCACATTACACTTAAGGCTAAGGCATTGGGTGATGGAGGGATGAAAGTATGAATTAATAATTGATCTGCATACTGTGATGTCATCACTTCTCTCCAATGGGGAGTCACTTCACATGAGGCCAGGGTGGTGAGGAAGCTACCCAACAGTCGCACTGGAGGTGGTGCACAACGGGGGGATCTCATAGGGAGAGACTCCCCCTGGCAATAAGTCTGAACATTTAGGTAGGATCAACCACAAAAACCCAACTCCAAACCTCCCAAACCTCCCAAACCTCATACCATTATCACATCAAAACCCCCTCCCTAATGTCCATATTTTGTACATAAAGTTCCCCTATTTTGAATGAGACAAAGAAGATGATTGACAACATACTGAGTACTGATCAAGGAACTACTGAGACTAGGTGGAACACCCAAACAATGAGGAACATTTACCAAAAGAAACCACAACGGAATAGACATCCGCAGTGCCATGGTTCCTCATTCTCAATACAAAGTAAAGAAGGACTACGAGAAATGGAGAAGCAGCCAACCAGACTGCAGGAACGTGAAGCCTGGGACGTTGGAAGGAGACACAGACCCGAACAGGGGGAAACAAAGTGCAGCCCGCTCCCTGATTCACTATGTCTGAACAGTGTATTGGCCAATGAGGAAACGAAAGCAGGAGGCAGAGCAGAAGTCTCCAGTCCCAGTACAAAGCAGCATGTCCACAAGGGGAAACAACCTGAAGGTGGAGACTCCTGTGCACCTGAGAAATTGTGAGAAGGGCCCCAGGAAAAACAAATTGCGCACCCCGAAGAAAGTGAAGGAAGCGGGTACCGCACAGGGACCGGTAGGGGCTGAAAAACACAGGGAAACAAGCACCTGTAGAAAAATAACGAGTGGAAATAGCCTCCTTGTCGCAGTACTTGGCAGGTGAGTATACAAAGTCTGGGAGATGCAGGGAGAAGAGAGAAAAGGGCCTGAGACCCCATTGTCAACGAAAAAATGGAAGATACATGTCATCTTCCACGTAGCTGTGCTTGACAGGAGAGTGAACCAAGTCTGCCAAATTACAAGAACAGCGAAAAACGGGTCTGGGACCCACACCCAAACAAGGAGAAATATACAAGTCATCTTCCTCGTGGCTGTACTTGGCAAGAAAGGAGACCAAGTGAGAAATACTGGGGAAACCTGGGTCAGGGATCATTATTTCTTTTTTTATTATTCGGCATCTGGTTTATTATAAACCTTTGCCGATTCATTACATTGTGGCAAGTAGTATAGGAATAGAACTTGATTACATTATCTTTGTTCTTATTGTTCAAAGTTGAGTTTTCTTCTTTGTGTTAAAAAGATTGTTTTTAATATTTCTTGAACAAAAGTCGTTAAGGTGAAAGGCATTCTAGTCTTATCACCCTTACACAGTAAAACCCACCAATCATCAGTGTCATGGGTTTGCGTTTCGCTCAGAAGCACACCTAGGAACATGGTTCTTTGATTTCTCAGTTCTGGACACCAGAGAACTAGGTGCATTAGTGTTTCTCTCTGCAACTTACATAATCTACCACTATCAGAGTCTCTGATGTCCATTTTTCTTGATGTAAGAACTTGATTAGTTGGTAATAGATTTAATCTAATGTGCAGGAGCAAATTGCGATAGTGTGGGCTTGGGGATTTAATCAGGTATTGTGGAAGCACCTTCATTGCTTTAGTTTGGTTTATTATAAATTCATAGAACTTTGTATTTAGCTTTGGTATCCTCTGTTTATATCCAATCCCAGTCCCAGAGTATCTTTTTTGCTGCTTCTGGGTTGTTAAGAAGGAAATCTGGCTCTATGCCGACTTCCACAGAACCGTGAAACATTGTTGTGCCCAATCTTGGTTTGAAGTATGATCCAGGCCGAGGATGTTGAATTGGATGGGTTGGTTTACCAATGTCAGTTTCCTGAACAAGGTCAAGGATTTCCATACTGTGGCTGCATAGATTGAAATTGGGCCTAATGTGTGTCTTATGATGGCCACTGGTACACATTTTGCCAGCTTTAGCATTTCTTTTCCAAAATAGACCTTCTAACGTGTTCCATACCTCCCAAGGTAGGCACAGGGATGCTTGTGTCACCAAGTTCTTTGTTTTGGACTTTAAGTCATCTCTATGTGGCATGTGATTTCTACTCTGAGATGAAAAGGTTCAATAATTCCACTGAGAGAGGGCAGCCTTGTTTTAACCCTTTGAAAGTTGGAATGTGTTCAGTTAGTTGGCCTGACTGGTTCAGCCTTATTTGAATTGAAGTTGTTGTATACAGGGCCTTTATCAGTCTCACATTTCAGGATGACAAACCCAATTTTCAATTTTTTTACACATGAACTCCCAGTTGACCCTGCCGAACCACTGCAAGATCCACTGCAGCTACATACATGTTTGTTCTATCTCTTAAGATTCTTAATTTAAGGATATTTAGAATTAATACATTTAGTGAGCAGCCGACACCTTTAACAAAACCTATTTGACCCTAATCATAATGGCCTGGTTTTTTGGCCCAGTCTTTTAGCTTACATAGAATAAGAGTGGCAAATAATTTGCCAAGAATGTCCAATAAGGCAATGGGCTGATACTACTTCGGCTCTGCTGTATTGCCTTTTTTGAAGATGGGTATGACAACAGCTCTGTTCCACGAATCTGGAATTTGATTTTTAATTATTATCACGCTGAATAAGGTCATACAGAACTCTGCCCATTCCTCGGGTGCTTATTTTAGCATTGCGTTGGTGAGGCCATCAGGACCCGGAACCCGAGAGTTACTGATTTTCCGAATTAGATCTTCAATTTCCTTCATCTCAAATGCCAATGACCATTGGGGAGTTGGGAGTTGCCTTCTGGCTATTTCATCACTGGTTGGATGACCATATAGTGTACCACAAAATGTGACCCATACTTCCGCGTGCAGTGGGTTACTTTGGAGGATCATACATGTATATGAACGGTTGAGAACAGAGGAAAACAGAGAAACAAGGATAATCAGGGGAAGGGAGTTATTCCCTTGAGTGCCGCTGAGTGTAAATTGACGGTGAAACCAAAATATCAGAAGAAAAAAGTCATTCTTTAGGTAGTGCTACATCCACAGGGAAAAGCCAAGAAACCTGGGGAAGGGTGTCATTTCCCCAGGTTGGAAAAAAAAAAACACAGTCAATAGAAGGGAGTCATTCTCTTGACCATTCAGAAAGCTGAGAATGGAATCTTGAGGCCCAGGGAAGGTAGTCATTCCCCTAAGGCAAGTACTGTGTTGAGAACAAGTGATTCAGCGTTAGGGGGTCATTCCCTTTGGAGTGAAGACACAGTGAACTTTCTAATACAGGGTGTTATAGGATTGGCAATCCTTTGTTTGTGAAGTATTGGGATGAGATGAAAGTACTCATTCTCCTAGTTAAGAACTTGTAACATGAAGTTTTGTTTCATTTTTTTTTTTATTGTCGGTGGTTAAAAAAAAAAAACAAATTAACCTTTAACAATTTAAACACAAGACGTAGCAATTGACAATGAAATAACAGAAGAATAAAAAAAATAAGATAGAAAATCTTAATTTCAAAACATTCATTAAAATAAACCATACATTATTATTCTGTTTGTTAAGATAACAGAGGTAATCAACCCAACCTCTCCCTGCTCGAGTTTTGGAAGCCTTAAAAAAAGCAGTTTCTTCAATTACTGTTGATTTGTAAGACTGGCTAAGCAGCACTTCCAAACCAGATCCTCATCACCTATTAGAAATAGCCCTGAGAACTTCCTTAACATATTCCATCTCAAGACTGAATCGTAATACAAAAAAAAACAGAAGACGTCTGAGCGTTTCATGTTGACCAGTCTCATCACAGAACCTGCAAGTACTTTGCTCTGCAGTCAGTCTCCCATACCTGACTAATATCTGTTTGGTCAGAAAAAGGATCCAAGGAAAATTAAGGAACAAGCACATGGCCGACTTATCTAGATATATTGCTAGAAAAGGTGCCAGTGTCCCCAACTTTTATGGTAATCTGACAGGAGGATCATAGTTGGAACCATATGCATACTTTCAACTGTGTCAATTCGAAACTTGGGTAAAGAGGGATTTTTTTTAACTTTTGCTGTATCGCCTTGAAGTTTGGTCATAGGACTTCCAATTTTTAAGAGGAAGGCATAACAAAATTCTAACTTGTCAAGTAATACAGCACATCCCTTCTCCTCCAGAATCTGTGTTAAATCTACAAACAGGGAACTTGCAGTTGGACACAGAATGTTCCCCCCAAAAAAGATAAACATTTCCAATATGATCTAACTGTCAAGGAGACTATGCCCAATTCATATCTGATAGCATCCACAGGGACCGAGCCTGGTGCAAGGCCTTCCTCCATATCAGGGCTCTAATGTAGGCAAATAATTCAAGACAGTTCTTGTATAAACATTCATCCCATAGAGGATCTTGAGGAGAATTTTCCCTTAAAAATACAGAATGGAAGGACGTAATGAAAATTTGCCATAGCAGCATCTACCCTACTGAGTTGATTAGCTAGGGCAGAAGCATGACTCTTAAGCAATCCCAGCAACTTGGACATGCCTGGTTTAGAGGAAATCAAAAAGCCCAGATAAACAAAGCTATCAACCTTCTCCACAGGAATGGTGGCAATTCGCCAACTAAAGGTGGAACCTCTGTGGCACTTAGAGCACTGCACAGCTTTGGTCTTGGCTGAATAAACTTTTGAAGAATCCTTATCCATGAATACAGAAAATCTACAGATTAAGCACTGCAAACCGACAGATGTAAAGTCAAATAGGAGGATGTCATCAGCATAGGCCATCCAAAGCTATCGCATGTTATGCAGTTAAGTTGTTATAAAGGCAGCTGGAGTCAAATAGTCAACAATGTCTGCCACATACTGATTAAACAGGCAGGGTGCCAAAACTCAAAAATGCTTGACCCCACCAGAGGTCAAAATATGGTGCGACAGGAGACCTGAATGGTTAAGCCAAACTTAAATCTAACAATTTGCGTATAGAGCAATTATTAAACTTGGTAGGCCTGTTGGGATTCCCCACGTTCTACGTTTTGACCACAAGAGGTTACGGTCCACTGCATCAAAAGTGGCTTTAAGGTCAATAGAAACAAAACACACAGAATTATATTTCCCTCTGCACGCAAGATGTTGAATGCACTGCAAAATGAGGCCATTTAGCAATGTGCCCATGTGATGATCAAACCCGATCTGCCACTGGGTGATTCTGCCTATTTTTCAGATGGCCACAGCTAAAGGTGCCATAGTAACATAGTGGCAAATACCTTGCAGTTGGCATCTAAACTGGCAATGGGTCTGTAGTTGGTTGTGTCAGATCGGGCTCCTTTTTTATATATGGTCACAATGTGTGCCAGAGACCAGGATTCAGGAAAGGAGTTAGCTATCACTACATTTTTAAAAAGAGAACAAAGAACTGTTGCCCAAATAGATTGGACTTAAATAGGAAGTCGGATAGCCTCCTGGGGCCAGGTGCCCAGGAAGTACTGATCTTTTTTATTATTTCAATTACATCATTGACATCCATGTCAAACAAGCTGGGTCTATCTTTGGTGAACAATTTCAAACAGTGACTCTGATCCAGCAACATAGGAGATCTGAAAAAGTTCTGGAAGCGAGTCACCCAGTCACTTTTGGAAACTGCATTCATTTGTTTAGTGGGCTGAGATGAATCTAATTCATTAATCAGCATTCCAAAATAATTGAAAATTTTTATTGTGCAAAATCACCGGCGTAGACCCACCATCTTCCTGGCTCCTTCTGGCTCTACTGTTGCGTAACAAATCTCCCTGATCTTGGCCTCTTTGATCACAAAAGACATACCAGAGTCATGTTTTATCTGTCTAAGTGATCGCCTCATATCGTGCTTCCTGATGGTGACTTCCTCAGTATACACGTGAACATGTTATCTTTTGAAAGTTGTGCGACACTTTTCCCATGCAATCATACCAGACTCAAAGAGATAATTCACAATGTCACTAAATCCTTCCACTGTGAATGTATTATATTTTCGATAATCAGAGAATAAAGACGGGTGACCCATGAGACGGTTATTCACCCTGGAGACTGTGCCGACATTCCAACATATCTTGTTACCTGCTGAATTGATAGTTAAGGTTCTGGGGGCATACACATCATTATTTCTGCTCAAAGGACCTGTCACAAAGTGTGCCTTCAACATGGAATGATCACTGAGATTTGTGGGTACAACCATCGGCCACAAACATATAAAATATGGTGGAAAACTTTACACCATTGGACTGAGTAGGATGATTGGGGATGTCATCAAAAACTGTACCATTCAATGGGCACATGCTGAGACCTCCCTGTCCCTTTACCATTAGATTGTTTGATGTTATGGTGTTCACCGGGCTGATCCCCCTCATTGCAATTGATACAATCAGAGTTTATGTCACCTACTAAAATCATATGGCCGCCCACATTTTCCTCACTCCAATCGTTTATACAAAGATTGATTTGGTCAAGGACATCCTCCAAACCACCAGTGCCCTTATGTCATACTTTTTGGATTAAAATGTGAATTTGATATCTTGCAAGAAGCATGATTAGTGTTGCCTGCACCCTGCAACAGACGTCAATACTCCATAGTACGGCTATTTCTTTAGTAGATTTCGTGAGAGTAAACCACCATATGGGTGGCCTGCTGTCCCCTGTTTGGCAGGCTGGAAATACACTGCAAAACCATTGAAAGAGGGAGTAGACCTCATCCAGGTTTCCTGCAGACAGACTATCATTTGAGATTTACATTTCTCACCATCCATAGGGATAGTGAACAAATGGACATGCCCAAACATGGTTCCGGACAGGAGCAAGAGTTGGTCACTACTAGAGCCAAAAATAGGAGAAAGATCTTTATTATTGGTGCGTCACACTCAACAGCCACGACTAGTCACCAGTGTCTTGAGATGCTTTCATTTTCAGCCTAAGTGCCTTCATTTCTTGCCCATCAACTACATCACTCTCTGTTGCTCTCACAGTGGACACTGGAATAACTGTACTCCCTGGGTTACTAAAATTGCCCACAATTCTAGCACTAGCCGTACAGTGATTCAAATCAAAACCATACGCTTGCACATTTTCTGTTCCTCACATGATTGTGAAATGACCTGTAAAGATCTATAAAATCAGATCATTAGTGTAGATACCCTCCAGATTTGGAATTTCACAGAGTAGTTATAGAATGTTTGTTCAGTTTAGTACCAAAGATCTGTAATTACGCAGAATGCTCTCATTCAAGATCATGAATGTGTGGTCACTGGAAGTGTCCTCCGGTGCCGGTCTGATTGTCGCATTTGGGCCTCTCCGGATGGACTTTGGGCCAAATAGCACATGATCCAGGAGCACACCTTATGTTTTTTTCCGCATGATAGGCTATTTAGAAGAATTTGATAGATCCTTGACAGGTACTGCTTTTAAGAAATGTGTCCTTAATTCACACTGGCTGTCTCTGGTATGTACAGAAATGTTTCATAATCCATTCATAAATTGACATTGACGGTCATTAGGAGCAACACCTGTGACACAATTGTTGGGAACGTGATTAACATCTTTAATGATAATAACTGAGGATGCACTTTGCACAACTGATTGACCTAAAGAATTTGGTAACATTGCCCTGTCCTCCACTTGGACCAACCTCGTAGAGACTATGCCAGTGACTGGCTGAAAAGAAGCAGCATACGAATTATGCATTGATTTAAGTAGGGGTGGAGTATCAACATTAATACTCCCCATCAAGGGTAACAGTATGGTTTCAAACATGGGCTGGTCAAGCACTGCTTGCATGGTTGGTTGTATAAGCAATATCCTCAAAAATCTTTTGGACACGTATAGTCTGCTGCTGCATCAGGTGGTTCTTAGGTTTCCTTAGCTGTTTACCACATCTTCTCTAACTGACCAATACAGTCTGGACTGCAATACCTTCTGGAACCACAATCCAAGTAGTAATGACTTCCACCTGCCTAAAAGAGATGTTGGCCACACAAATAGCTTTTGGTTGTGTAAAGCATCCCCTAGAAGGAGGATGGACAACATCAATGTCACAGGAATGAAAAGTTGCACAACCTGACCCTACCTTCCGCATATGTGCTGCAACTTTCACTATTTCCTCACCAGAGCCTTTAGTGTGTTGCAACTGAATCCTCAAAGCCACAGCTTGATGTTATCAAATTTAAACAGTATTGATTCAAGCAGAACAGAGTGTATTTAGAGTCCACCTTGAGACCCTCATACAATGACACCAAGATACATAACGGAAACAGTTGGGGTCTAAACCAGGTAGCAGATGTGTGCTTAGCTTAGTAATCAGTTTTGACCATGATAGTAATTGAAAAGAGCTGCAGATACTGGCATGAGTTAGGCTAACTCCAGCCTAATGGTGGCTCAAGTTAACAGAAAGCGTGCCAGTGTAATATGCGCTTGCCTCACAATAAGAGATGTATCCCAGAAAATTTTAAATACTCAATGTGTCAACTTTTGCAATATGTCAGCATGTTTTATTTCACACACTAAAAGTTTGTCTAATATTTGCCTAATGTTTGCCAACGCATGTTGCGACTTATTAGATGATGAATATATGTAGTTACTCAGTTCTCGATGGCCTAAATTAAGCCCATATATCTCTGCAAAGATGTCCAATGTGATGAACTGGTGCAAGTACTTCAATCCCTAAGTTGCCCAATCGTGTCTCTGATCAGAAGTCAGCTCAACAATCTCCTAATGACATGGTCCTCGTTGGGTGCCTTCTCAGTCGAAGCCCTGTCTGGCATCTGCTTTGCATTTCACGAGATTTCCTGGAGATTTTTCAGGGGACTTCTGATCAGAGACATGATTTGACGATTTAGGGATTAAGGTACTCGCAACAGTTCATCACGTTGGAATTCCATGCTTAATGTGTTTAAAGACGGGTTTCAACATTTTAAGCCACAATTAACTATTCAGTCACACGTCGCTAAATTCGGTCGCAGATCTCACTTCCAAATCTATAGGGGCGCTGTAGTAGGTAATGTTTTCTGACTTGAAGCTCTACACAAAAGTCTTGTATTAAAAGTCAGTTTCAAAGGAGTGTAAGGGACTCATTGTGGCAACAATAAAGACAGACACAAGTGATCACAGTTCAAGGGTGTTTATTGAACTTTATATAATGGGTGAGATAAACATGTAATCTAAACCTAAATCTAAGATGGGAGTAAGCAATATCATCAAATAATAATAAGGCAATACTAGTGGTGTCTTGTCCAATAAAAAGGACCTATGCTAAAATAACTATTGCCAATCCTTACCACTAAGTTACAAAAAGAATGTGGGATCATTTTCACCAGAAAAGAAAGATGTGTTCACAAAATGATAAGTTAGGATGGTATGGCTGGGTCTCCCTTGCTGTCACGATCCATGCCCCTGACCCCTTCAAGTATAACAGTCCCCTGGCAGCAGTGGGGCTAAAGCCCTTCACACTGGCCCCAAGGGCCTTAAAGCTCCATCAGCAACATACACGGAGTCAGTCCTGGCGCCTTTGGCATCAGCCTCATTATTAGGAATAAAGCAATACCAGTTTTGGAACTTAATCCAACATGGAGTCCTATTACACAGCTCAGTTCTTTAGAACCAAGCCATGGTCTAATGTTTTGGATGTGGCTGGGCCTGGAACTACCTGGCCTGGAACTACTTTACTTGGGTGATTTAAACCACACCCAAACAGCAGAACACGCTCTACGTTATTCTGCACTCCTGCAGCGTATCGCTCACCGTGTCCAGCTCCTGCTCATCTGCTTCTCCGGTGTCCTGATCCTGAAGCCCTAGATCCAGATTCCATCAATAACCTGCGAGAACAGCATTAGCGAGCAAGAACAGCTACCTGTGAAGTAACCGGTCTTGAATCCATCCTGCGCTTCGCTTACCTCACCCATCTCCGGAGTTTGCCACAACCTGCAAAGGTAAAGAAACAAGGACTGCATTAAAGACAATTCTCAACTGGGCAAGCAGCGAGTCCTGGCATAACCCTGCACTTCTCTTGCCTCGCCCATCTCCGGGTTTCACTGCAACCTGCAAGGGAGAAGGAACAAGGTTAGCATTAACAAAGCACTTACCTGGGAAAGCAGCGCTTCGATCGCTCATCACTCCGGAACATCACCGCAACCTGTACAAAGAGAACAGAACACAGGTTAGCAATTAACACCAATAAACGGCGCAGTGCTCCTCACATCAATAACTCACTGTGGTCTTTGGCATCGGCGCGGCATCTCCGAGATTGCAACCATCCCTGTGAAAACAAAAAGAGACATTGTTAGGGAACAGCGTAGTGGAGCAAGACGCTAAGAAGACAGAGAAAACGGAGGGAAAGAATCGACAGAATAAAGACAGAAAAGACATAACTCGCCTGGAAGACAGCAAGCAGATTCAGAGTCCCAGCCAGTCTGGACCCGACATAAGGGCACATGGACCAGTGAAGCAACTAGGTCCACGGAACTCCTGCATCAACCACACGCCCCTACACAGAGATACAGGACGGAGAGTTCAACGCACAAAAACCTAAGGTGAGCAATAACCCCAAGGGAGGGGATTTGGACCAGAAGGAGGTGGGAGTCCACCCATCACAGAACCCGTATCTTAACCCTCCACTTTCCTGCTATAGGCGCTACCCAACATCTGGCACATAACCAAGCAGAGAGGGGTCCGGGATAGCGATTAGACCTCCATCCAGTATCGTGTGGTGCCCCCGTGCATACCAGATGAGCATAAAACGTACCCGCGTTTTTAGCACAGAACAAGACAGGGCTTCTAAACACTGTACAATCCTGGACCTCTCCAGCACAAGGCTCACAATTCGAGTTCAACGATATTATCAGAACCTTCAAGGGCAAAGTCTCTTCTCTGCAAATTCTCTTGCCTTAGAAAGCCTGATGTATCAAAACAACAAACAAACAAAAGTTCCTTTGGTAATCTTGTAGCTTGGGCTTTTGCTCTCCGCCCCGTGGATCTCCCTCTGGCGGCATGGATCCTTCTTGCAACTTGGGCCTCCCTCCGTTGGGTTCACTATGACCTTTCAAATGCAGCTTGCAATGTCCTACTGTGGACAAGCCTCGCCCGGGTTCACTCTTGTCTATACAGTGTTCACAGGTGTATTACTCTTCACCCTAACTTACAGACATCCCTCAAACCGGGTTTCACGTTTGCCAAATATACAGTTCACTTTACATTCTCCTGATGCAGAATTCACTTCCCTTAACTTTCTCTTGGCAATGGGTCAGAGACTTTCGAGCGTACAAGGGATTTGATGTGACCCTTGTAGGACCACCCCGACACCTCACTCCGCCGTTTCATATGGCCTTCTGGTACTTGCAGTTTCAACACTAAAGCGGCCAGCGAGAGTCCTTCGAATGAGCACCCTTGCTCATTTGCCTGACCACACTGAAGCTGGCCCTTCCCTGGGCTTCCCCCAAAAGTTAAAACACACACAAATTCTATGTTCTCAAGTTCTTGCATTTATCGAATGTTGCTGCTTGCAACCTTGGGCTCAATACTATTTGATTCGTTATTATCTTTCTCCGACTCACCGATTGTGTTGGGTGCGCTGGCATGCTTGCTTCTAGAGTCAAGGACTGTACCACAATAGCCAGCGTGCCTTACCGCCTGCGTTATGAATGTGTGAGGCCCCCCGGCACTGTCTCTCCACATGTCAGCTGTACTTCCCGGTCTTGAAATTACCTTTTTGGATGCTTTGCGGGTCTAAGTTGAAAAGGGCATTGACAAGGGCAAGGGCAGTTCTCCCTTCGTCATCCTTACAGGTCTCGCCACGTTTCTCCTCCTTTTGAACTGCCAGTTTGGTGTAGCTGTTTCCTCGTCCATTTGGCCCTGCTCATATGGTGCTCTCGTGCTCCGCCTCCTGTGTGGAATGTAAAGGGCCATCATGTGTGTGAGATTATTGTCAGTTGCCTGACTCTGCCTGACCCTTGTGTTGGCATATGTCAGGTGTTAGTCCGTTCTCTGTCACGGTGTAAGAAAGTGTTCATGTCGGAAAAGGGGTTGGGTAGAGCTTCAAAATATCCTACAGGGTAGGATGGGGAAAAGGTGTTAAAAGGAAGGGGATACCACGTATCACCCGTCAGTGTCCCACTTCCACTCCCCGAGGACCCGTCATCCAGGTGCTCCTGCACTGGTGCACTCCCAGGAACTGGATCCAATAGCAAAGGCTGTGTCCTGGCCATCTATAAGACAGATCCCCAGGGACTTGTCAGGGAGACAACTTCAGGTTTCTCACAGAAGAGTGAAAACAAAATACAGCTGCCTTCAGTAACTGTTTAAACAAGAGGGAAAAAAAGGGACACATTTTGACCTGGACGACCTTTGTGTCGGCTCCTCTACTCGGACTGCTCACACTGCCATCCTATGCCACTCCACATTGCTCTGTGATGTGCAAGAATGTTTATGAATGTCCCCTCCTTCTTGCTAACAATTGCCAGCAATAAAGTAACAATAGAAGAAAGACTGCTGTCCGTGGCTTGGGCTCCTCTCCTGCTCAGACTGTCAAACAATGCCACTCTTCCAACCTGAACTGTGCCACTCAGTCCAGGAGAAGGCAGTTATTCTCCTAGACCGAGAACATTTGTCCCAACTTTCCAGTATAGTTATTAGAATAAGGGACAGACTTAGAGCTTTTGACACATGACGGTGGACTTTTTAATTTACCAGGACATTCTGACAGGCCCCTTTATTATTTTAGCTGAGGCAGGGAAACCCCTCAAAGAGTTAGGGATATAGGGACATTTAGGATTTCTCTTTGTTTTCTAAGGTGATCACAGTGTATAGCAATCACTATGCCACCCGTATGTCAGTCCCCTCCTCCTGCACCCTAACAATACCCACTAAAGTGGTCCTCTGGATTGAAACATTAAAAGGAAATGCATGCCTTGTTATATCCAGGTGGTGGCAGGAAAACAGAGTGCAGCATTTTTCATACAGGAGAGGTGCCCAAGTGTGCAGTTATTGCCGCATATTTAAGGCTAAAACCCATACCAAAGATGTTGGCTAGTAAACTCAGTATCTGTTTGCAGCTTTCATGCCAGCTTTGGTGACTGTTAGGCTTACACAACGTTTTAAAGCTATTGCACCCACTCAGGCTTTAAAATGTAGATTGTTCCCCGAATGTATCTGTTTTCTTGTACAAATGCAATTTTCAAATTTTCAGCCGTGACCACTGGGGGAAGGGGGGCTTGTCATCATTTGCCTGCAAGGTAGCTGGAAGTGGCTCCTGTGAATAGCATCTATATGACACATTCTCCTTTTTCCAAGTAGAAACCTGTAGTAAATCCACTGAAAACAGCAGTAGAAGAACTAGGAAGTAAAGGAAATTACTTGGGAGGAAAGCTGAAAGAATAAAACACATCCATGCAAGCAAAGCAATATTGACTCAGAGGTCGTAAGAAGATTTTTGTTTATCGCTTCGAGCTTTCCTCGTAGAGTACCACCTAGAGTCAGGACTGCTGCACCATTGGTTGAAGTAGGAAGACAGAGCTTTCTGAAAAGCCGCTGACCCAAATTAAGTTTACTCATAGTTGCAGATCCAGGCTTTAGTGCTGGGGGGCAAAGGGCACAAGTCAGTACAAATTAACTACTTCAAGAAACTGTGGCTACAAAGATGGAAACCATACAACATGCACCTGCATCAGTGTCTCCCCATGCATCTATCTGGTGCTTTTACCCTAATCGCTCAGCTTCAAGAATTGTGCCTGCTGCTTGCTGTGCAGTAAAATAAGTTAATACATTATACATTCATCTTGGGCATTTTTGTTCACCCTACCAGGCAGGGCGCTCTCAGGCAATGTGTGATAAGTCCACATGCTTATAGTCTTTGTTTGTAAAGGCAGGTTTGTCTTTGACAAGACTTATGTGTTAAGTTGGCATCCCTACAGCGTCGGTCATTTGCACTGCATTTGTGGCACATAATTTAAAATGAGGGGGAGATCGCTGCTGACCATTTAGGCAAGGAGAGTAGAACCAGAAATGGCTGCCCTGATGAAACAGTTTACAACATGCAACCCGTTGAATATAAATGGCAGAAGTAGCCATGGGAACTCTGGGTTCCAATGCTTGTGTGTAAATAAAGATGATAATAAGACAGGCAACTTCGTGCCAATGAAAGCTACAAGAAAATAATGAAACAAACCCAAGTAAAATGTATATAAAAAGTTGATGGTGGCAAACGATGTAAACCAGAGTGAACATGCTTATATAGGACTGTGCTAAATATTATCCTATGGTTTATAGGTAGCCGTCAAATCTTTCAATTTGAATAACAATGAATAAGTGAATCTTTGTCACCCCAATTGTCAAAAAACATTCCCATAAATGGTTTGTTTACAATCCCTGATTGACCCTGTGGTCGCGATCACAACCCAAAGTTTGATGTGCTGTTCCAGCAGTGATCAAAATAAGCATATGTGCCCCCTTCAAGTTCCCCCTTATCAACCTTATCCAAGCTGAATTAAAAATAATAAGCAAATGCATTTCAAGGGCAACATTAGCAGTTCACGACACGGGTACTTGTGCTCTTGCATGGTTAGAGAACAATGTCTAACAATAGCTGTCACCAGGATGGCATGCAACCTGTGGTATAGATCCTGGACAGAGATCAGCATCTGTATGAAAAGGCTCACATGCGGCAGCATTGCAACATGACTCATAGTAGTAGCCTCACAGAAGGTCGAAGTGCTCACTCATGTATACAGGAGACCAACTGGAAGCAACGAGAAAGGTACACATTCGAAAGCAATGAGAGTGAAGACAGATTAAAAGTTACCATGAATGTGGAAGTATCCGAGCACAGACTGAGATTAGATGATTAATGAGGTGTTACCATAAGTGAGCAAAGAAACACGTTACATGCTGGTGTGCAGTATATCAATGGTCACTATTATTATACATTATATAAAACTATAGTCAGCTAAACCATGATTGAAGATGTTTTGAAGAGTGTACATTGAAAGGTAACTCGCTCTTCAGGGCTGACAATTTTGAAATTGTTATGGAACAGCAATTTCAACAGGTTGGCCACCGGGATATTAAATGAGTTGCCCAGAATCACACATTTTGGTTAATAGATGAATCTGGAATTTGACCTCAATCTGTCATTTCTGCATTTTAACACTTGGTTTTGCACTTGTGATATAGCAAGGAGTATTTTTTTTTAAAATATTGCCTTAAATGAACCAAAATGAAATCTTGTATCGTAAACCTGTCTTCCAAAGTACACAAATCACATAATAATTTCAGAATTACGATATTGTTTTAATTACACATTTACAGAAACATGCAATTCTAAATGGGAATAATTCTCACTTAATTGTTTACATCTACTAAGGAAGTATACCAGTACTAGAATACTAATTGATATGAGCCCAAAAAATCGCAGCTCGGTTTTACATCTGTATAATAAAGCTTCAAATACACCCAACCCAGTTGTTCAGACTGTTTTTCATGCTTTGCAGAAGATCATTTGAAATAGTACAACATAGCAATCCGTTTTTTGTGTCAAAGAAGCAGGTCTGAAGATAAGCTTGCCAGAGGCCTGTGACATTTGATCAGCTCTCTTCCACCTACAACCCCTTCCACACAAATGGTCTACATGAAAAGAAGGAGGAGTCAAATGGATAGCCAATGCCACCAGAATGGGAGAAGGAAAACCTTTTCACAGATGACAGCAGAGTACTATGCATGGAGATAAAATGATTTGTCAGGTTCAAAGTATTGGCAGATGGCATACATGGCAACATATCTGTTACCTCGTCTGCTAAGACCTCTGCCCCTCTGCCCCTATGTTACAGAGTCCCAGAATGGTCTATGTTGTGGCCTCTTTTATTCTCCCTCTACACTATTCCCCTTTCTGTTCTCATTGCTTCGCACAACCTGTCATTCCACCTTTATGCGAATGACACTCAAATCTTCTTCTCCTTTTCATATTCCCTACACTCCACTGTCTGTAGATGTCTCTCTCCTGTTCGATCCTCGCTGTCTTCCCACTTTCTACTCCTTAATTCATCGCAGGACACCTAAACTTTGTGCAGGACAAGGCCATGGTGATGTGCGCCGCAGGACCACAGGAGATCCTGGCCGTTTGGTATGTTGCACTTTGTGCTACATCCACACAGCTTATTCTTTAAAAAAACTTAGGATAGTACAAGACAAGGCCGTAGTGTTGTCCACTGTAGGACCACAGGAGATGCTGGCTGTTTGATACATCACATGTTGTGCTACATCCACACAGAGTATCCTTTAAAAATCGAGGATCGGACCATCTGCAGCAAAGTCCGCGCAGGACAAGGCTGAGGTCTTGTGTGCTACAGGTGTTTGGCAAGTGCAGAGTGTGAGTGTGCTGTACAGCCAGTGCCCAGTAGTGACCAGAAGGGGTAGCAGCACGGAGTGCTAATATGCTGTGCAGTCGTCAGCAGCAGCGACCGTAATGTAAGTAACGTGCGGTACGTGAGAGCAGCCACTACTGCTCTCTACTGCAAGGATCAGCCTTTTTGTGTACTTCCACCTATACGACCGACTTACCATTCTCTGTCTCTGTGCAACCATAGACATTCTCTCCATTGTGGTTAGCTGAACATTGTGTTTTCTGACTCCCTACTGTATTCCTAGTCTGCAGATCCTAACTGTTGTATTCTAGGTCTGTTTCCACGAACCCCCTAATGTTCCTACTTCTCTGACATTGTGGCAACTTTATTACTGTATCCATTAGGATCTCTCCCACCTCTAGATTGCCACTCCTCTGCTGTTACTGTTGTTACTGTGCCCTTGCTGTAGCAATAGGCTCTCTACCTCTCTCTAGGTCCCATTTCCACTTTTGTTACTGTTGTTACTGTGCTACCTTTGTTACTGTGTCTTTGTTTTTTCACTAGGCTCTCTCCCACACTCTAGGTTCCCCACTCCACTCTTGTCACTGTTTTTACAGTGTCTCGACAGTTGCACTAGGCTCTCTCCCACTCTCGAGGTCCCCACTCCACTCCACTGTGATTACTGCTGTTACTGTGTCTCTGCGGACCCACTAGGCTCTCTCCCACTCTTTATGTCCCCTTTCCTCTGCTGTTACTGTTGTTACTGTGCCTCTGCTGTCTCACAACGCTCTTTCCCGCTTTCGAGGTCCCCATTGCACTGTTGTTACTGTTGTTACTGTGTCTCGGCTGTTCCACTAGGCTCTCTCTCACACTCTCTAGGTCCCCATTCTATTCCACTGTGATTACTGCCATTACTTTGTCTCTTCTGTCCCACTATGCTCTCTCCCACTCTCTAGGTCCCCATTCCACTGGTCACTATTGTTACTGTGCCTTGTTCCCCCTTTTTGTGTGCCCTGTCTTGCTTCTTGTTGTGTTTCCCTGCTGTTGTTTTTCCCTGAGTGACTTCCCTGACCCTCCTCCTGTGAATCCTGTGGTGTGGGCACTGGCCTGTGCTCCCCTACTTCTCTCTTTCTCTATCTCTCTCTCTCTCTCTCTCTCTCGCTCTATCTCTCCCTCTCTCTCTCTTCCTTTCTCTCTCCCTCTCTCTCTCACACCTCCCCCAATTCTCTCACCTCCTCCAACCTTCCTCCTGCATCCCCAAATCTGCTCTCCATTTCTCTTATCTTCTCCAATTGCTTCTCTATCGACTATCCAACTCCTCTCACCAGGTTTGGAAGATACAAGTTCAATAGGGATATCCTGGTCTCCAACCCAGGCCTCCCTATTGCTTATACCTACACCAGTGCTTCTTGCAGACAGACTCACACCAACATCCTCATTGTCATTCCCTCTCCTGACCTATGGACCCCTCATACGGTCTCTGTTCTCTCTCCTATATCCTCTTCTCTCATTAATGGTGGCACCCGGTGGGAGGACCTCTTGGCCTCCTACCATTCCTCCAAATTATCATTAATGTCTATATGAATGGGACAGTCTTAGTCCAGGGCCCTCAGCCCAATTTTCGTCCTTTTTTGATAGGCACTTCCCACATCTTATCAACTTCCTCTCTTCTCCTGCTACTCTTTCTAACACCTCTCTGGCTCCGTTGCCACCTCCTTGCTCCTTTGCCTCTCTGGGACCTACCTTCTCCTCCCTCTTACCCCCGTCCTACCTCCATCTATTGCCTCTTCCCACTCTGGGGCACCTCTAAAACATCCACTGGTTGTACCCCCCTCCTCTACCCAACCCGGAAGTCTTTCAAATGGGGCAACCTGCTCCACGCCTCTGTTCTCAACACTCACTCTGCTGTCAAACACCGATCTGACATCTGCCAACTCCTTGAAGACCTTTACCTGGATGTCCTTGCTCTCAACGAGACATGGTTTATGGCCAGCTCTGTCACAAGTGTTGACACCCATCTCCCGGAGGGCTACAAAATCCTCTCTAAGCCCAGAACCTACCGGCCTGGAGGTGGAGTGGCCCTGACCTTTCCATAGTGGTTCCCTGCTTCTGTCATTCCTATGCTGGCCTACTCCACCTTTGAATGCCTGGTCTGCAGGCTCTCTATCTCTCCTGGCCTCTCTACGACTGTGGCCACCATCTACAGGCCACCTGGCCAGGTTGCTCACTTCCTCTCAGAGAGGAATGACCTCTCCTTTTCTCTACTTGCCTCTACCTCTCAACTTCTCCTCGGAGACTTCAACATCCACTTGGATGCTTCTAATCCCTTTTCTGGGATCTTGTCCGACACACTCTGCCGGACAGACCTCATCTCCTCAGACATCCCATTTCCTAACCCTCTCACCACTCCCTTCTCTTGGACTGACCACCTTCTGCTTTCCTCTCACTGAAACTCTCTGTCCCTTAGGCAGAGCTCACCCAAGCACTGCCACCTACCTTCTCGGTCATTCGGCCCATGAAGCGTGAGTAATGACCATGGCTGATTCTAGTTAAATAGCAGCTATCTTAATATTCTTCTAAGCATGTGTTCTCTCCTGGATGGCAGATGGAAAATCTGTAATAATAGGTGTAGGAGCCGTGCTAGTGTAAATGTTGAGATTGGTCAGATGACAATGCAGTTTTGAACTGATCGCAAAGCATGGACCCATTTGCAAAGCACAGTCCTGTTCGCAAACACTTCATGACGCTGCGCGCATGGTCATGTGACACTGTTCGGAAAGTCTGTGATTATGTCAGACGTTCAAGAACATCGGTTAACAAAAAACAGTTTGAAAAATGCAAAAGGTTCATAGTAGTGTTACAAATGTTGCTAGGAGGTGGGGAATAGCACCGTTTTAAGTTGAAACTTTTCTAGATCTACAGAAAATGCTTCTATGTTGGGGTTAAGTGTGACATTAGGAAGTTGAAGCAAATTAGTGTGCACTGGCAAAAATCCATGAAATTCAGTGAACAAACTTTGTTACAGGGACGTTATGGTTACAAGTAAAACTGAAAATCCTCAGCAACTCGCCAGTTATGGTAAAATAAGCAACCATAACTCATGTCACCACCGTGCACTGCTTATCCTAACACCAATGACATCAAAGAACGCATCGCAAATGTTATTGATGACATCACTGATGACATCACTGACATATCTAGGCCTGGTGTTTTTGTTCGCGGACAGTCAGAAGTAGCCAGATACCAACTCTCCCTCCAATTACATAGTGTAAATCCCACAGTGGCGGGAGGAGTCAAAGCTAGCAGTATTGCTCTCCAGAGTGGGGCATGTGTCACACTGGTGCTGCCCCTCTGGATTCCAGAACTCCCAAACATTTTTTCAAACTAGGGGGGGTGAGGGGCACACTCTGATTCCCAGCTTAGTATACCTTCCACAGTATTGTTTATCTTCTCCTCCAAGCGCTTTCATGTCTCTTGCAATCTTTAGGAAGGCAGTCTGTGCAGGTGTTGCTAGCTAATACCAAATGTTACCTCAGGGAATTCAGGTTGCTGTAGTCAATGCAGGTAACCAGGTAATATTATAAATATGCTCTTTACTCAAATTGTATATGTGCTGTGAGGGTTGGGTTGTGAGTTTCCATAAAGGCCACTGATGCCTGTGCAATGGGGTTTTGTGTGTCTCCTTCCTTAGCAATTGCTGTTCTTTCAGTGAGATATTTCCTACAGAGGGCAGTGTTGTCCTTTGGTCATTCTGTCTTACCAGGTATACTCTTCTCTGCTCACTGTTCGGTTACAACCAGTGACCTTAATTATGATATGTTGTGATACACTTACTAGGAGCATAAATTGTTATATTTCTTTTAAACACAGACTTGGGAACTCAGCTGAGCTGATGTGTTTTGACCAATCCATGTGCAGTGTTTGTGCTTTTGCTCTAGGGTCTGATATTCCTTTGTAACTTTTTCATGACCTCATTACTGCTCAGACCTAGGAATTAATCTGACCCCCTTTCTTTAACCAACCTCTGTGCAGCATTCCGTCATCCTGTGGGAGGTTGCAGCTCGGTATGTGGGCACCTCTCTGCAAGGGCCAGGCTGATGTTTTCTGCTGAGGGTTTGAGGGTTTTCATGCTTAGGAGATGGCTAACCCGGTCTTGTGGCCTTCATGTGCTATGTATTTGTTCAATGTAAAGAGTCTTTGTCATTTGCTATCATCATGGGTGCCCCCTCAACGATTCCCTGACTACTGCGGGTGTGTGCGAATGGAGCATGGTCGTTGTAAAGTTTTGTGTTTTTATATGTCCCTGTAATCCGTTTCAAAATAAAGTTTGCATTGCAGGGTGACCAGACATCCCGGTTTTATTCGGAACTTCCCGGAGGGTGGCCACTGCTGTTATGCAACCATTGAAGCTAACATATTTACATAACAAACTGTTTTCTAGCATCATCGTTGTTAGAAACCACAGGGTAGCCTCAAACCTCCAACCTTTTTGTCCATAGCCACACGCAGCTACTGATTGCGTCAGTGGGACTGGTAAAAAAAAATGATGTAGCAAAGCCTGTAACAACAATCAAAGCAAACGCTCCTCAAAGCATTATGGTATAATGTAATAATGTAATAGCCGTGCAGTTAATGCATATGAGACGTGCTGCAAATATTTATTTTAATGCATGATCTCATGGAGACGGGTACATTGAAGAGGGGTGTGACTGAGGTGGAGGCAAAGGGATTGAATGTGCTTAAGTTGCTTGTCATGTTGACGTTGCCTTGGGAGCGGGAGGCGGGCATTGAGGGAAAGGGAATTGACAAGGGAACGGGAAGTGACGGGGAGGGGGCGGGGAAAGGGCAGAACACTGTTGGAAGGGAATAAAGGAACACGTACATAAAGCCCGTTGTGTCCATGTTCTTTGTGCTGCGACATTGCGCTTCAGTTTATACCCACGCCCTCACACTGGCGACGAGGGGAGTGGCCTGATATGTGCACCCGCTCTCGTGGGCATGAGAGCGGAGGGACTCGCAGCACAAGCAGACGAAGTGTGTACAACCCGGAGGATGTGGGGATAGTCGGCGAGGGGGCGGTGAGCCATCCCTCTACATCCTGCCTGGCCCGCGGCGGTGACTGTTGAAAGGCAGGGAGGAGCCACGTAGAGCCCTGGGGATGCAACAGGAAGGCTGCTAATGAGCCCGGCCCAAGGCGGTGACCTGCAAGAGCAGCACATGTTTTCTCGATGGAGCAGGAAGCTCCATATTACAGTGAGTGCTGCGCAAACACCGCCCGACCTCCCCAACAGACTCTGCTGATTTTGCTCGTGCCAATTTTGGCAGCCATTCAGACTTCTGCAGCATTAGGCTTGGCCAGGGCCTAAATAGAAGTGGACTTTGAGGCTGAGAGCCTCCATCTGATGTTGCTCGTGCCTGTTCTGGCAGCCATCAAAGAGAGAGGGAACAGTGACAAGAAGCCAGAAAAGACCTTAAGATGCCCACCAGGCCAGAAAATCATCCCCACAAAGAGGACATGTCGGGACAAGACGATAATCAAGGGGCACAAGCTCAAGGAAATGGGCCCCCAGCCCCAGGTCCATAGGCACCAGATCCAGTGCCATTCCATCTGCCTGACACACTGCCTGCTCAAATGCCAGGTGCGTTTGACATCACAGACAGCAGCAACATGGGTCCTAGATGGACCAAGTGGATTAGAGACTTTGACCTGTACATGGGAGCTACAGGGCCGATTGCCGACACCAGACAAGTATGCCTGTTGAAGTTAGCAGTGGGGTCCGCCACACGCAATATCATTGATGAAATGCCCCCTGACTCCATAGACTCCATTCAAGATCTTAAAGATGTGCTGGCCACGTACTTCGCCCCACACACCAACGTGGATTACGAAAGACATTTATTTCACAGCACTAAGCAAATCAAAGGCAAGACGATCTACACCTATGTAGTGTGGCTACGTACCAAGCTAAAACACTGTGACGTCACCAATTATTCAAACACTGAGGCCCTGAGATACCAAGTTATATCAGGATGTGAGTCACGGGCGTTTCGAAGGAAATTACTCCAAAAATCCTGCGCACTGGAGGAGATATTGGTGCTTGCGAGGGTCGAGAGGGCCATAGAATCCCAGGTAGAAAGCTTCGGAAGCACAAATCCAGGTGAGAACCTGCATAGGCTCCAGCTAGAGAGGAAGACGGAAGAGCTCTTCTGCTACAAGTGCGCGTTTCAATACCCCCACGAAGGGACATGCCCAGCTGTGGGACAATACTGTGCATCCTGTGGCGAGGAAGGATATTTCAGGGTGGTGTGCAGACTATTCAGGGACGTAGGAAGAGACCGCCCCAAAGACAACCCATTGAAGTCCAAGGTGCAAAGCATGGGGCCATCAAACCCCATCCTGACCACAAGCACCCAAAACCTGCCCACCCAATCAAACCCTGAGCCACGGGAAAGAGACTTGGGGGAGGACAAGCAAAGGAGAGAGAGAAGAGAAAGAAGAAGGTATGTCATGCGTGCAAGGCCAGAGCGCAGATCAAGACACCATGTGAGCTACCTAGTAGAGCAGTCCCCACAGATTTGGACCCGAGTTCATCGGGGAGTGACCAGAAGAAGAGGGCATATGTGTACGCCCTAGGAAACCCCACCGCCACAGAGCATAGCCCCACACTCATTATCAACTCAACAGGCAACCGACTGAATTTCTCATCGACATGGGAGCCACGGTAAACGTGGTCAGTGAAAACATATACAACAAACTACCTCAGAAACCAAAGCAATACCCTGCAACATTAGACATCTACGCCTACGGGACCAAAGCACCTCTTAAGTGTCTGGGACAATTTGTAGGTCTCTGTCGGTACAAAGGCTCACGAGATGAAAATACCTATACATGTTCTGGCCACCGGGACAGACATCAGCTGTGTTCTAAGCTTTAAAGCCGCTGCCGACATGGGACTGATTCACATCTTTTACAATATAATGGTTCACAAATACATTGACCCCATGGAAATGGCCAACAATTTTTATCCCCGGATATTCAAAGGCATTGGCAAGCTAAAGAACAGACAAATCAAACTCCACGCGGACTACTCAATGAACCCGGCAGTCCAACCGTACCGCAGAATCCCTGTCAACATCCAGAAGAAAGTAGAGGATGAGCTCCACAAACTGCTGGAACATTATATCATTGAACATCTGATGGGCCCTACCATGTGGATGTCCCCAATATCCCCTGTGCCAAAAAAAGGATCAAGGCTATACGACTATGCGTGGATATGAGGCGTCCAAATTAAGCAATCAGGCAGGAGAGGCACCCGGCGCCCCGCATCACAGATATGATCCACCTACTGAACGGAATCAATGTTTTCTCCAAGCTCGAGCTACAGAAAGGATACCATCAACTAGTGTTGAGCCCCGAAAGTAGAAACATGTCGCCCACATAGACCTCTTCAGATATAAGAGGTTGAGTTTTAGGGTGTCCTCGGCTGCGGAAATATTTCAGGCCGAGGTACACAATGTCATCAAACACATCCCGAGCTGTCTCAACTATTGTGATGACATACTAGTCTTCAGCACTGACATAAGTAAGCACGACAAGACACTGATGAATGTATGCAAATCCCTCAATGACACAAACCTCACCTTGAACTGAGATAAATGCGAGTTCCGCAAAAGCACACTGAAGTTCTTCGGACACGTATTCTCGGAGACGGGCATGACACCAGACCCAGAGAAAGTGGCAGCGCTGAATGAAACCTCGGCCGCAGCCAATGTCTCGGAATTGCGTTCTTTCCTTGGCCTGGCCAGCTACTGTAACCGCTACATCAAAGGCCTTGCGTCAGTCAGTGAGCCGCTAAGACATTTAATGCACCAAGATGTGGCTTTCAATGGACAGACAACTGTCAGAGCGCATTCAAGATCATCTGAGAAAGGGTAGTGAAAGCAGAAAACATGGCCTTCTATGACCCAAGCCGGAAAACTGAATTGACCCTGGATGCAAGTCCTGTAGGTTTAGGAGCCATACTAGCCCAAGTGGACCTGAGAGACCCTTCCCAGACACACATCGTCACATATATTCCAGCAGGAACCTCACCACCATCGAGTAGGCAAACTCTCAAGCAGAAAAAGAAGGTCTTGCAGTCGTATTGGGCGTGCAAGCACTTTCATCTGTTTCTGTACGGAAAACCATTCCGGGTCATCACTGATCATCAAGCCCTGCTATTCTTATATGGAAATCCACAGGCAAAAATGCCACCCCGCATTGCTCGATGGGGGCTAAGACTACAAGACTACGCATTTGAAATAGTCCACTGGCCAGGGAAAGCGGAAAACCCAGCAGACTTTCTGTCCAGAAGGCCCCAGGAGGGATGCGTGACAGAACCTTCCGTGGCAGACAGGTACCTCAGATACCTCATACAACAGACCACTGCCGAAGGGGGTCAATACATAGACATTGGCGAGGAAACCGAAAATGACCCTGCCTGCCGAATCATATGTGAGGGACTTGAGTCTGGACTGTGGCGATGGGCAAAAGAAAGAGGGAGAGCGGCAGGGGACATGGTACAGGTGGAGGTGGAGCGCCTGATTCGAGTGAAGGATGAGCTAGCACTATCGGAGGACCATCTCCTGCTGAAAGACTGCAAACTAGTAATACCATCGGCCCTGAGAACAAAATTCATTGAGCTGGCACACGAGAATCACTGAGGCATTGTGTCCACCAAGCGCATGCTCTGTCAAAACTCCATGGTGGAAGCTGCGTTACAAGCTTGTCCCACGTGCAGACTCATCACCCCAAATTGACACGCTGAACCACTGATCATGTCTGACCTACCACAGGGAATATGGGACACTGTGACAGCTGACTTCTTTGGACCCATTGAAGGAGGGAAATACATCCTCACAGTGATGGATGAATATATCCGATATCCGGAAATTCAATTTATAATGTCCACGGCAACCCACCTTGTTGTCCCTGCCCTGGCCACATAGTCTCAGCATACAGAGTTCTCAAAATGCTCAAGACGGACATTGGCCCCTGTTCAGTGGGCATCAGTTTGACCAGTTCGCAGAATACCTAGGGTTTCGCCACAGGAAGATAACTCCCCTCTGGCTCGAGCAAATGGCATGATAGAACACTTCATGGCTAACCTAAAAAGAGCCCTGCAAATCGAAAAGCTAACTGACCAGCCATATGAACAAGTGCTTAATCAGCTCCTGAGAGACTATCGAGGAACGCCCCATAGCACCACAGGGAGGACCCCTGCTGAGCTGATGTTTGGGCACAACACCCAAATGAGAATTACACAAGCCTGCCAGATCAGCCTGCCACCCGAGCTAGACCAGGAGGTCTGGGAGTGGGATGAGGTTGCGAAAGCTTGCATGAAAGAGTATGCAGACACCCGCCGCAGGGCACAGGTGCCCCAGATGGAAGTAGGAGATGTGGTTGCAGTAAAACAGCCTTTAAACACACGTCTCCATTCTGGGAACATTGCCCTAGTCGTCACGCAGAAAAAAAGGGTCCATGGCGACAGCCCATGGTTCGGAGGGGTCTGTCACCCAAAATTCCTCACACTTCAAGGGAATACCAGCCCTGGTGTCGAGGCGCCTGAGTGGACGGGTACAAGCGCCTTTGGATAATGAATCGGACAACCCGTATCTCGAAGACCAGTGGGACACTGAGGACTCTGATCAAGAATCCCAGAGGGAGAGTGAGCTTGGTGTGCATTCTCCGGTGACCGTCAGTGCACGCCCGCAGAGGGCACGGACCAAGGCTTGTCGAAGGATCAAGGAAATGTGCTAGTGAGGTCCACCAGACCGGCACCTGTTGTGAAGAGTCTGGTAACTGTTTAAAATGGGGGGGATGTCATGTTGACGTTGCATTGGTAGCGGGAGGTGGGCGTTGTGGGAAAGGGGAACTGACACGGAACGGGAAGAGACGGGGAGGGGTTGGGGAAAGGGCAGAACCTTGTTGGAAGGGAATAAAGGAACACGTACATGAAGCCTGTTGTGTCTGTGTTTTATGTGCTGCGACAATGCGCTTCAGGTTATACCTGCGCCCTCAGAGTGTTAGTCCTAATTTTATGTTTCTAATCTGTCCCAGGTTTTTCATTTGCAAAATCTGGTTACCCTATTGCATTGCCATTTAATGTGAAGTTTTGTAAAAGGCCAAGCAAAACGGTGATTTCCCGACAGAAAGATGTAGTGTATTTAGTTTCATACCATGCTTGTGTGTGTCCTGGTCGCTGCACCTTTCTGGCCTGATTTCTTTCTTCACAATCCCACGTGCTTACACCGCACAGGAGTCGGACTTGTAGAGCAGAGGATAATGTAACGCACACTCGCTCCACCCCAAATGAAGTGGCTGCCTAGGGCTCCCCTATTGGTCAGTCAGGTTCCTGCAGACTATTTTGTTGCCAAGAGATGTACTGTGAAGCGCAAGCTGCGAGCAAGGGCACGAGGATTTAGCAGCTGCGAGCAGGCTGTGTGATTGAACCAGCTCTGAATGACAGCTTTGTGTGAGATTCACGCGAGGTGCGTGAGGCTTGATGTCTCTGCCATGCATGACTCGATCTTTAGTTGTGGTGCTTCCTCTTTTTTACCATTTTGCAGATCTTCACTTCCCGTTCCTACTCAGGTCAGGAGCAGCCAATAAATCAGTCTTTACTCCTCCTTCGTCCTTGCATTGTCCTAGTCTGGCTGCACTGGTACCCTGGGCATGCCATTGGGTGCAACCACTTTGCCTGTCATTGCAGAGGTGGGGTGGGGGCTTGTCTCCGTTCCCTACCTGCTGGCTCATTTCAGAGGCGGAAACTCTGTTACCCCTGGTGTTGTTTTTCACACGGGCACCACAGCGCTTCGAACAGCCCCATGGATGTTGACTTTTTATGTTCAGTCCGGAGACGACTTTTTATTTTCCATACACTGAATACTTAACATATAATGCTGAGAAAGTATCCAGATTCGCACCAACAAGAATGCTGAGAAAGTATCCAGATTCGCACCAACACATTGTAAACACCTTACAGTATCGTTAGTTACTGAAAGGCATCTACGTGAGCATAGCACAACGCTGTGTCTTTCATTCAAGTGAATAGTAAAACCAAAGCATTCTGAATGTAAATACAATGTATTTGAATTGCAACTATTACAGGCAATACGTGCTTTCAAATGTGTTTTCATTCACGCTAAAATCATAGGGTGTCACTTTCCAAGTCACACAGAGTCAACAATGTGGCAATAATAGCTTTTATGCCCACAGAATTCTGTATGCTGACCATTCACACCCAATCTGCCCAGCATCTGTCTTCCTTCAGCACTTGCCTCGGGACACCCTCCACACTGGAGAATCACACTTTCTACCGAACGCAGCTCCTGGCCGCACCCCCTTGCACTTCATCTGCGGCTCACCCTCGAGCACGGTCACCACAGCACCTACCCCACTGCCCTATTCCTTCCTGCACTTACACGTTCTGAATACTCACAAGGCACAGTAGGGTTGGCCGTCCCTCCCACTCTGTATTTTTTTAATTTAATTGTACTGCTTTCCCATGTTTCCTCCCTGCTGCCCTGTTGGTGCTTTGAAACAGAATGGGGATCATTACGAGGTTGGAGGTAAGTACCGGTCATTACCGGCATGGAGCAAATACTGTGTCCGTGCTGGTAATAGACTGCTAAAAGCGGTTTATTACGACTTTGCAGGCACAAGCTTAGCGCCATGCCGGTAACGACCTTACCGGCATTGCGTGAAGCGTAGATAGCTCCACCGCCATCCAAGCCATCTCTTTTAGCGGTCACCGCTAATAAGCGGAACCAGAACTAGCATCATCGCACAGGAACGGGAAAGAGCACGGCGGCCATCTTTAAAAACACAATCCATTGCCATCCTCTGTAACCAGGACCCCAATCCCAACCACACCTCTTCCTCACCTGTACCATAACCTGCTGCATCTAATAATGCCAAAATCTCTAAAAAAAAAGCACAGACCGCCAGCGCAAGGAGCGCTTCTCACAGGAGGAGCTTAACATCCTTGCCGAGACGCTGCAGAAACATGCAGAGGTGGTTTTCTCTAACAACATGTCCAGACCCGCGTTGCTGCGCAAGAAGGCCATATGGGCGGAGGTGGCGCAGAAAGTGAGTGCCGTTGGCACCACCCCGCGCACGCCAAAAGACGTCCGGAAGCGCTGGGATGACCTGCGATTGCACGTGTGCAACATCCTCGCGGTCAACTGAAAACAGGGGATGGCTACAGGTGATGGTGCGGACTCCCCCATCAAGTTGCAACCGTGGGAGGAGATCTGCGCAAGCACAATAGGGATGGAGGCCATAGAAGGAGTGGGGGACATGGAGCGAGCAGCCCCGTCTTCAGCAGATGCAGGTAGGTGTCACAAAATAAACACTCTAAAGTACAACACGATGATGTCCCCCTGAACTGACAGTGCAATGATAGAAGGAAGTGTCCACCACACACATTTTAGTAAAACTTCCTACAGGCAGTGCACAGCACCAACTCGTCCACATGCATGATGCACCCCATATATGTCTCTTCCCAGACGCATCCCTTCATTACCCACCCAAAAGCTAAGAAACCCGTATGTCACTACCCCAATGGCAATCTCCTGACATTCCAAAGAGAAACAGCAACCCCAATGCATGCCTGATGCACGTTAACCCATCATTAATGCCCTCCCTCTCTTGCTCCCCCACAGGCACGCAATCAGACACTGATGAGCAGGACACCAGGTAGGATGCGGCAACGCCCCACAAGAAGGCCAGGGGCATGGAGGGACTGAAATGCCCCTCTACATCAAGGGGAAGAGGGCAAGCTGCAGTATTGTGCAAGGGCAAGACAACCCCAGTACCCCCACCACCAATATCCATCACGGCCAACACCACAGCACCCACACCAGCCACCAACAGCCAGGAGCCAGTGGCTGAAGGCACTGTTTTGGGTGCCAGCAGTGTTGTTGTGGAGACAGCTGCCACAGCAGCCGTGTCCGACAATGAGGCTGAAAGTCTCACACACGGCACAACTGCCGCTACAGGACCACGGCATTCGCCACAACTCTCACCAACCAGCATTGACAACATCAACAGGCAAGAGCTGTCTCCTGGGGAGTCATGGGCCGCCAGTTTCAGCCCCCCACAATGCCTGCATGAGGAACCAACGATGGCAGTGGCACATCATAGCTCAACCAGTGTCCCAATCAGCCAAGAGGGGATGAGGGCTATACAACAGCGGCAGGAGGAGCTGGCAGGGCTGTTGACCCAGCATATCACAGAATGTGGACATGCAAGGGATGAGATGAGGGAATGCGCCTCTTCCATCAGATCAGCTATTGAGAAAAGCTCCAAAGAAATTTGTAGGGAATTGGCAGCAGTGAGGCAGGAACTCACACAAATGGTGGCAGCATTGCAGGCCATGGCTCCAGCACAGGTGGCCGAACAACCTGCCACATCGTTGAGTGCCAACTCCACGAGGACCAGCCCCCTGCGTAGGTCTGGGCGGAACCTGCTCAGGTCGGCCAAGGGTCCACCTGATGCCAGAAGAGGAGAAGGGGTGTAGGCTCTGGCAGGCATCCTGAACTCATGTTGACTTACGGTGCATGCAAGTGCACACCATGTGTAGGGAAGTTGAAGGGGGAGGGGGAGAGGTTGTGTGGGGGAGTTGAGAGGGGAGAGGGAGAGAGTGTGTGGGGGAGTTGAGAGGGGAGGGGAGAGAGGGTGTGTGGGGGAGTTGAGGGCGGAGGGGGAGAGGGTGTGTGGGGTGGAGGGCTTGTGCACTTGTTATGTTTCTTTAATACACCTGTTTGAAAATAATAATTCACATGTGCGGACATTGCTTATTGTGTAAGTGCTTTATTGGTGAACAGTCTACAGTGTCTGTGTCCCTGACATACCCAGTGCCCTGAGTGCCACCTCCATGTCACACCCCACATCCCTGTGTGCTAGAAACTTTGGTTAATCAGAGTGTTACGCTCACCTTGCTCCCACAGAGGCATTAATCGGAACTGGACAGCTGTGGTTTCCACCCACGTGACACGTAGTGCAGAGATGACAGACTGGACTGGCCCACCTAATTTCGTCTGCTTGATCCGTAGAAGTATTCTCCTGAAAGTGGTGAAAGGGAATTAGCCACCCGTGGATTTGAGTGATAACTCCCCCCCCACTGTTCTCCCCTCTAATCACCTCTGATGTCTCCTTTTATATTCTCACCTTAGGTTTTTAAAAGATGAGCTCTCCATCCTGCGTGGAATGCAGGGGCGCGTGGATAACCAGTTACTTCACTTGTCCGAAGGAATTGGGGAGTTCCAGAACAATATTGACTCTGAGGTTCCTGGCAAGGAGCCGTAAGTATATAGTTTGTAAAAGTTCAAACTTTCACTCTTGTCCGATTCCTTGTAGCTTGCTGCTTGACCCAAGATAAGATTGTGTGGTGGCTGGTAAAGTCCAGGTAAGAGTCTGTATTACCCAACACTGTCCGGCAAATGACACCTGTAAGTAATCTGTTGCTTTCTCCCTTATTACAGGTGCAGAGTGAGAAATGATGACGTCTTGAGGAATAATGCCTTCGGCGGTAAAATCAGGTAAGTCTATTATGGTGAAAAAGATTCCCTTGGTTTGTTCTTTCAGCTCACCTGGCTGTCCTTTTGTTCCCTTTAGGTGCCGGAGCTCGGCAAAGATGAGATGGAGGCTGCGCCGGCCCATGGAGATGAAAGATGAAGAATGCCTCTGGCAGAAAATCAGGTAAGTCTATGGTGGTGACTAATATTGCCTTGTTTATTCTCTCGGCTCACCTTGCTGTTTTTTTTGTCCCCCTTAGGTGCCGGAGTTCGGCGAAGAGGAGATTAAGACAGAGGTGGTTCGTGGAGGTGCTGCGAAGGCTGGTGAGTATAGCGCGGCGCTGCAGCAGGCGATGCGACGCGCATCAAATAACGTCTTTCTTCCAATTCGAAGGCGCGATGGATCCAGAATCAGGTGAGGAATAAAAGTATTGTTCTTGTTCTAACCTTCTTTCCTTCTTTCCCCTTTTTTCTAGGAGCTCCAGACTCGAGGCGGGCGTGGCAGAAGACTGGATGCTGACTTGCAGGCACAATGAGCGTTACGCTGCAGGATGCAGAATAACGCGAAGCGTGAGCTGCTCTTCGGGCGTGGTTTAAATAGCCTTCAAAATAGTCCCAGGTAAGAAGTTCCCAAGACCACACCCGAGTAAGAAAATAGTCCCTGAGGTAAAGTAGTCCCCCTTCAGACTTCACATTGGCTTGAATGCTGAGCAGCATGGTCTGCATGAGGTAAGTAAAAGCAAATGAGCCTGGCGCCTATGGCGCCAGGACTGACCCCTTCTATGAGCCTGGCGCCTACGGCGCCAGGCTGTACCCAGATAGCCCCTAGCCGGGGCTGCTGGGTTTTTTCCCAAGTATCTGGATGCCTGCTCCCGGGTCAGATGGACCTGGTCAGGATGCCCGGGGGTAGGCATCATGACACAGAGTCAGGAGCATGTCACGTCCCTCCTGTGCATCGCTGCCTCCCTGGAGTGCAGCCCCATCTCCACCCTCCTCATCCTCATCGTCAGGTGGTTGCAGTTCAGCGTCAGGGGGCAGAGGCACATTCCGTCTGATGCACATATTATGTAGCATGACACATGCCATGACGATCTTGCTCACCTTCTCATGGCTGTACAGGAGTGCCCCACCAGACCTGCTAAGGCAGCAAAACCGTGCCTTCAAGAGGCCAAATGTCTGCTCAATCACCATACGAGTACGTGTATACGCACAATTGTAGTCCTCCTCGCACCTGTTCTGAGGGTTCCAGACTGGGGTAAGGAGCCACCTCAGCCTGCATCACCTGCATGTGAGCAACAATGTATATGTGTAAGTCATCACATCATATGGGACCTGTATCAATGACGCCATAGCATGCATTTATTTCCTGTTTGCTACCACATATCCATGCATGAATAGGACACACAAAGTGACTGCTATGTGTGTATTCCTCCTATGGACAGGTGTCCGTGCCATCGTCTAGTGGGTGCAGGGGGGTCCTATTCCTTGTGAGTGATCATGCACTGTGCTAGTCCACGCTGGTGCTGGTTGTTCCCATGATCTGGCTGATGTGCAGTCATTTCTATGCTATCATCCTGTCACCGTTGATGGCAGCCTCATGATGCTCTCACTATGCACGGAAAATGGTGACATGCAGTTTTGGTGGACCTCTCTGTTAGTGTAGTGGTGTTTTAATGTATTTGGCCCTCATGTGACTCCTTTGTACGCAGTAATGGAGGACTGTCCTTTCTGTTGATGGTATTTGGTGCTGTGCATTGGCCATACTAATTGCTTGTAGCTGCATTGTGTTGCGGGGGACACGGTCTGATTGCATACAGTGCACATGTTGATGGCTATGGGATGATTGTAACACTGCATTATTTTCATGGTAGGGCAGCTTACGTCTTGCATTTTTGGGTCAGGTGTCAGGTCCAGTCTGGCCTGCTTTAGGGTATGAGCATGGTCCATTCTCTCAGGCACTCTCAGCCAGGTGAGGTGTGCATCTCACCCCCCATCTCAGCCAGGTGAAGTATGCATCTCTCCCCCGCATCTCAGCCAGGTGAGGTATGAATCCCCCCCATCTCAGCCAGGTCGGGTATGCATCTCTCCCCCACCCATCTCAGCCAGGTGAGGTATGGATCTCTCCCCCCAATCGCCTACCCACATCACATTTCCATGAGCCTAACATGCAACTCACCGAGAATCCAGGATTTCTGCCCTGCATGTCGCTCCATGTAGCGTGGTATCGTGGAGTTCCGCATGACCATTGAATCATGGGTGGATCTGGGGAATCGGGCACAACAATGTGTGATGATCTTGTTTGAGTCACATACCATTTGCACGTTGATGGAGTGGTATAACTTACGGTTGCGGTACACTACCTCCATGGCATGTGGGACCACCAATTCCACATGGGTGCAGTCGATGGCGCCAATGCAACCAGGGATGCCGGCCAGTGAATGGAAACCAACTTTGGTGTTGGAGATCTCCTGGGCTGTCCGTGGTAGGTAAATGTGGTCGCCTCTGTGCTTCAGGAGGGCATCAAGCACTTGGTTCAGCGTACGTGAGAATAATGGTTGTGATATGCCATGCATGTGCCCCACTGTGTGGGGTAGGTGCCTGTGGCCAGGAAGTGGAGCACAGACACTACCTTCAGTAGGGGTGGGATGGCGGTGCATATTTCAATCAGGCTGACAATGTTGTCATGTATCATGTCCACTATGGTGGTGATGGTGTCCCGGTCCAGACGGTACAGGGTGTGGATCTGCTCAGGGGTTAGGTTGAATGGACTGGCTATGATGCGGGAGATTGGGGGCTGCCTGCGTGGTACCACTGGCTGCACTGGTGGGGCATGCTGGGCCTGCCTCACCCTCCTTCTCCTCCTGCGTCTCCTCTGTGCTGCCTGTTGTTGTTGTTGTTGCAGCAGTTCCACTGCAATCATGTCCTCCAGCCCCAGCATTGCTAGTAGTATTGGAATCATTTTGGTGTGTGACCGGGTGTGGGAAGGGGTGGGTGTGCTCCTTTTGTGCTGGACCAGTCTATATTGCCTCCACCTGTGCTGATTGTGTGCACCTGTGGCAGTTGGGAACACTGCACATGGCCATTTACGGGTGGTCCGCGATGCCGGTATTTGCTCCATGCCGGTAAGGTACTTTTTGGGCTTCAGTAGGCCGTTATTTGCAGGTCCGCCTGACTTATGATGTTCTCCTGTTTACGCCATGCCGGTATTGCCGCGTGACGCAATTACCGGCATCGTTTTCCCCTTACCTCCAACCTTGTAATGACCCCCAATGTATTTCCTGTATAAGCACCTAACCAGCAAACAATAAAAAAACAAACTGTAGAAGTTAAAGAGCGGAGTGGACTTAACATGTTTGCTTGCCCTTCCAGGTCACCCTGCCAAATCCACTTGGTCTTCCACCAGCATGTATTTGTATGCTTTTAAAAAAGCAATAGGTTCCTATGGATTCCACCAGACATTTACACCTGGTAAAAGCAGGCCGGTTTCAAAGAAATCCATGTTAGATGCCTCCCACAATCATTAATTGTGGGAAGAATGTACACTTTTCCAGACATGTAGTAGTGAAGTGAAGAGTAAAGGCAGTTTCACCTTTGTGTTAAATTACTACTAGCAGAAGTAACCGTTCCCCGAATGGCTTCTGTATACAGACACACTCTCATCAATTGTTGAAAATGCATCATCATGGAGTTCGCTGTTATGCCTTATCATGGTGCAGTTCATTGCGGTGTATTGCGATGCACATATCTCAAGAACCATGTTCCTCGTGTCGGAACCGGTTGAGAAACTACATGTTTTGTTTTCCTTCCCAGTGAACATGGTTTACGACTTTGTCAGCAGGCACCTTCTTTCAAAAACCCTCTGTAAAAGTAATTTCACCTGATGAGGCAAACACTTTTGTTTCCCTTTCCAGTGAACATGGTTTACAGCATTGCAAAGCTTGTTTAGAAACAAACATTTTTTGTTTCCCTTCCCGGTGAACATGGTTTACGGCTTCATCAGCAGGCACCATCTTGCAAAAATCCTCTGGAGAAAGTAATTTCATCTGATGCAGCAACAATTTGGAAACTTCTAGAATGCTAACTTCCTTCCCCTTTGACTCTCTGGTCCAGTTGCCTCTAATACATGTTTTATTTCCATTCCCGGTGAACATGGTTTACGGCTTCCTCGGCAGGCCACAAATCCACACAGATGAACGTTCGCTGAAATACAGGGAAAGGGGTGGAGTGTCCAAATGTCATTTAGCCTGTAATGTCTCAAGGGCCCCAACAGGTAACCATGCAAGATTTGGTACAGATTAGTGAAACTGTGTGGAATTGTATAAGGAACAGCCCAAGCCACAAGCCCACAGACAAATGTTTACTGTTGGTGAAATCCAGGGAAAGGGGTGGAGTGTCCAAATGTCATGTAGTCAGTAATGTCTCAAGGGTCCTACAAGTAACTATACAACGTTTGGTGAAGATTGGTGAACAGTGTGGAATTGTTTAAGGAAAAACACTTTGCCAAGATACAAACCCACCAACAAATTCTGACTTGTGCTAAAATATGGGAAATAGGGTGGGGTGTCCAAATATCTTGTGGCCAGTATTGTCCACTATGCAAAAGCTGTTGCAGATTTGTGAAACTGTGTGGAATTGTATAAGAAACAATGCTTTGCCAAGCCACAAACCCACAAATCCCGCCACAAACCCACATACACATTTTGACTTTTATATATACAAAAAAAGGGCCCTTTTGCCCAATAGTGCAAACAGAAGTGGACCCGTCCATGCAATTTAGGATCCGAAACAAAATAACCCAATTACTATTACTGATCAAAATGTTTCTGTTTGTCAAGTTTGATTATCATATGACTTGTGCACTTTTAAAGTAAAACAGTTTAAAATAGACTATTTTAGGTGTTCAAACTCAAACATTAACACACGTTTGTACCAACTTGCACTGGGAAGACACATGTTGAAGTACCTACATTTCAGACTTGTCTCAGATTCCGGCTCCACCACAAAACCAAAGTGTGTGATCCAGGGCCAAGGGGAGGGATCTGGCTTCCTTTTGGAAATCCAGGTCTTTCTTCACTGTCAGAAGATGTAAGATAGAGCTTCAGCCAGGGTCCAAATGAATCCTTCTTCTTACTCCTTTCAAAGTTGTCGGATGATCTGCTAAGTGAGGGCTTCAGACATCTTTTAAAGCCGAATGGGCCTCAGTGATTGGTGCAGGCTAAACTTACCTTAATGAACCAATCCTGGGTCCCCACCAACAATCTTCTGTTATGTGTGAGGTCAGAACCAGAGTGCTATGCAACAGGAAAGGAAAGAGGTGACAACAGATACTCCTAAATCCTGCCCATCTTCCTGTCTGTTGTAGATCAAAGTGTCTCTCAGGTTAACTGAGCCCTCTGTGACTCTTGATCAAAGAGCAGGTCTCCCTTGAAGTTTGTGATGAGAGCAGACTTCCTGTCTCCCTTACATCACATACGTCTCCCTCTGAAAGGGGTCTGCTCAGCAAGGGTTGCCTACAGTAAATAGTGGACAAAGACATGTTATTCACTTCCTTTCATGCAGAGGGGTGGAAACTAGCTTCGAGTTGACACATTGCATACCAAAGAAGTGTTAGTCCCACCTTCCTGTTGTCTGTCCTGCGACAAAACTCCTTTCACAGGCTTGCCTCAATTATTTCTCATTAGTATGCACTGCCACCAGCCAAACTAGACAATAGGGAGGCAGATCCATGGGGCCTCTGATATTTTAATTAGGCTGCCTATGGCCAAGGGATGACATACTTTCCTCCTTGCTGAGATGTTTTGATGTATCCATGGCTGTCACATTCCAGCTGAACATGACAGAGGAGGACCACACCTGTAGGCTGTGTCCTCCCGGAATACACGCGACTATGATTCTCGTGCGGTGCACAGGGAAAATGTGTGCGAATTGCCTCCCATATTTTTGGGGTTTGATCTCCCATCATTCAGTTTCATTTAAAAAAAAAAATCAAAAGCCCAGGTGAGTGTACAATCCCCGTGCAGATGGTCGAATTCTTCAAATGCCCCCCAGCCTCAACATTTGAACCACCACCCTACTGAGGGCCTGGTTCATCATCAAGGTGAAAGTACTGGCAGAGGCTATCTGCATTTCCATGCTGGGAGCCTGGCTTTTGCTGGATGTCCATATCTAATCCCTGTATGGATATGACCCAAAGCAAAAGCTTAGGGTTATCCCTTTGCATGGCCATTAACCATCACAGAGGCCTGCATTCTGTCAGAATCATAAAGTGAGAACCAAAGATGTAAGGTTTCAGCTTTGTTATGGCCCACATGACCTCATACGCCTCTTTTTTTACGACAGCCCAGTTCCTTTCCCTTTTTGTCATCCTGCCGGCCAATGTAGGCGACAGGCTGTTCTACCACTTCAGAATTCAGCTGCGCTAACACTGCTCCAATCCCAAAATCACAGGCGTCTGTCTGGATAAGGAATTCCTGACCATTGTTTGGCACTTTCAGAACTGGGGCTTGGCAGACTCCATCCTTTAAATCTTGAGAGGAGGTTTGACAGGCGGGTCTCAGTTATCTCCTTCGGAATCTTCTTGGAAGAAGATGCTTCTTTCAGGGGGGTAAGTGATCCTCCCAGGTGTGGCTAAATACAAGAATATCGTCTAAATAGGTGACATTGATGTTTTCCAGACCCGACCATGCCTTGTTAAGCATCTGCTGAAAAGTGGCTGGGGAATTCTTCAATACAAAGAGTATCACAGTGAAATGATAATGTCCTACCGAGCTTGAGAATGCTGACCTCTCTCTCGCTCCATCTGTCAAGCTGACCTGCCAATACCCTGCTGTGAGGTCAAAGGTACTCATGTACTTGGCAGCGCCAAGCTTGTCAATGAGCTCATCTGCCCTAAGAAGGGGGTAAGCATCTGGCTTCGTGAAAGAATTGAGCACCCTGTAGTCCACACAAAAGTTCAATCTTACCACCACTGGTCTTTTTAGGGACCAGTACATTTGGGCTAGCCCAGGGGCTGTGGGATGGCTCTATCACTCCTTGGGACAGCATCTTCGAAACTTCCTCCTTGATGGTGTCCCTATCCTTATCGGAAATCCAGTGAATCCTACTCTTCACCAGCTTACTGTCTCCAGTGTCCACATCATGGGTGCACCAATCTATGCGACCTGGAGTCAGCGAAAACAGATCAGCAAACTGTCCCAGTAAACAGCGACAGTCTGTCAGTTGCTGTTCTGACAGGCCCGTTGCAAAGTTGACACCTCCAACTGACCCATCTGTGTCTTCACTGTGCAAGAGGTCTGGGAGGGAATTGGTCTCCTCCTCTGTCTCTCTGTCAGTCACTAATGCCATGACCAAGTCATGCTGGCTATAATGGGGTTTCAGCTGGTTGACACAAAAGACCTTGCACATCTGTTTAGGTGTTTCAACTTCAATGAGATAATTCACCTCCATTATCTTTTCTAGCACACAGAAAGGCCTAGTCCACTGTCCTGAAGGACACTGCATTTGACAGGCTCCATAATCCACATCCACTGCCCTGGAGAAAAGACTGTCACTGTGGCCTCTGGTTGTTCCAGTGCTTCATCAGATCCTTTGAGTTCATTGTTGACTGTTTCATGTACTTTGCCATTCTATATGGAAGGCCAAGTACATAGTCCACCACATCTCATGTAGGGGATGAGGGTTTGCTTTCCCATCCCTCTTTCACTAGACTGAGAGGACATTATATGGGGCGTACAAACAGAAGCGCAAAATGCCTAAACCCTACTCCGTTCTGACGCACTTCCCTGTAGGCGAACAGAAGGCATGGCAGGAGAATATCCCATTTTCTCCTCAGGTGCTCTTCTAAGCCACCTATCATGCCTTTCTGGGTCTTGTTGAAATGCTCAACAAGCCAATTTGTTTGTGGATGAAAGAATGGAGAGAACCTATCGGTGACTCCACAATCTTCCCACATGGCCGTCATATATGCTGATATGAAGTTTGACCCCCGTCAGAAACGACTTCCTCAGAGAATCCAACATGGGGGAATTTTCCAGTCAGAGCCTTTGCAACCACAGCGGCTTTGGCGCTCCTCAGAGGGACAGCCTCAGGGTATCATGTTGTTTGGTCTAGCACCACCAAGAAATATCTGTTCTCTGACCTGGTTTGAGGATCCAAAGGACCCACAATATCCATGCCTATTCTCTCAAAAGGACGCCCATCCCTGGGTAGAGGAATTAAGGAGGCCTTTGTGGCACCACCTGACTGGCCATGACTTTTATGCTGAACTGTTGCAAGTAAAAGCACACAGAAAACCAGTCTGATGTCTTAGTCACTATCAAGTGACCCGCTAAAGGAATTTGGTGAGCCAAATTCAAATGGAACTTTCTGTGGCATTTGGAATCACCAACCTCCTGGTGCCCTCACTCTCAGAATCTAATGGCTCACAGTACAGGAGCCCATCCTCCCAGTACACTTTGAACAGTCCAGGGGCCTCACCATTGGCCTGCTCCTCTGCCTGCTTCTGCCTTGCACCAGGCAACTTTGAAGTCACTGAGCCCCCTGCTTCTAAAGTACGGCCCTCAGTGGCTACTAGGGCCTCTCCCACAGGAGTAGGTGACTCAGTAGTCTGTGGAAATGGACTAGAGCTACTGGCCTCGCCGGTCCTTCCAAAAAAGCCCTCAGGAATCACTCCATGCCGTAAGGCTCTGAGAGTGTTCAATCTGGCGATCTCTTTGGCCCTTGATCAGGTAGCCGCTGCGTCTATTTCGGGATTATGAAGATCCTTATCCAACAGACATGGGACAGAGATGGAGTCTTTCACTGCTACACATAACTGGGTCGATTCACCTCACCAGCTGAGCTCTACTATCGCCAATTGACACTTACTCTTTCCATCAAACCCACTTATGCTACAATCAGACCCATCAATATACTGGCCTGGCTGTACCCACTGCCGGGTGACAGCAGTGACGCTAGCTGTGGTGTCTCAGACCACAGGAGCTTTGTGTCCATTGATATACACATGTTCTAGATAGAGATGAGTATTATTGGGAACTGGGATCTCTTCTGGATACCCGGTACCATTCCCACTCAATGTAACCAATACACATTCGGCCACTCCTTGGCCTAGTGGGAAGTCCTCCTCTATGAGGATCACACTAATGATGGCCTCTTCCACGTGTCAAACATCCACTGTGGCTTGCTTGGGTAAGCTCTTGCAAGCAGGATCCCCTTTCCTATGGCCCAGCTCCTTAGACACTAAACAACCTTTCGGTGTTAAGAGCTCAGGTTTCCCAGTGTTAGGGGTGCTTGCACTCTTGTTTTCGGTGTGCACGGCTGAACTAAAGTTTTGGGATTTTCCTTCGTTCTTTTGGGGATGATTTTGAATAGGATTGGGTTGGACCTTTGTCCTTCCCATCCTTGTTTACTTTTCTGTCCGCTGATTTCTCTTCTGGCTTGGGTGTGCTCAGCTCACATGAGCCTTTTTCAGGACTTGAGTACTCACAAATCTTTTGGCGGCCTTTGCAAGCTCTCTAGGGTCTGTGTTAGTTTTGTCCACAAGATGCTGGTGTAGGTCAACCTCACAATTATTCAATACATGCTCACACACAATCAAATTGTACATCCCTTTAAATGTGTCCACTTTGTTACCAGCCACCCACCTGCTAAGATATTTCAACAACAAGTGTGTGAACGCTTCAAATGTCTGCCCACTTTTCTTTCCGAGCTCTCTGAAGCTCTTGAGATACTGTTCTGGGGTTTTACAGAACTTCCTGAGGAGGGCTACCTTCATGCTCTCATAAACAGGTCTTTCCTCAGGAGTTAACTGAAGAATTGCACCAGTCCTTCGTGTCGGTAAGCAACTCATCAGGGCGGCACCCCACAGTGAGGGTGAAATTGTAATATCTTTATAATCAACACGGGTCACATAATCCCATTCTATTTTGCAAGTAAATATAGAGTATGAAGAATAATACATTCAACAACTAAACGTACTGGTGCTTTTTACTTGCACAACTGAACTGTGAGCACATAAGAGGTTCCAAACCAGCATAAACTGCAGCCCACAGTAACTCATCCACCTCCTGTAGATGGAAAGCCAGCTCCATCCCTTCAAACCAGTCAAAAATATCCTTCCCCACTTCATAAGCCTTTACTAAGTCTTTGGGAATGTGCCATCAAGGCTTATCCCAGACACTCTGGTTTGAGCCACTACTGCTGCTTTCGCTAGAGGCTGATCAGTTGGCCTATTTCTGCACTTCAAGTGCCAGCTTGTGCAGCTCTATGGTGACCTTGTCCCGCTGTTTCTGTTCCTCTAGCGATAGTCTCCTCATCTCGAGCAAGAGCTGTCTAGCCACTACCTCATTAACAGCCGAACAATTACTGGGCCACTTAGAGACTGTGCTGAGGCCTGGGAACTGCAGGATGCTGCACCAGCCCCTATCTACACTGACACTCTGAGAAACCACACTTGCCTCCCGGCGGGATGATTGATGAGAAACATTTCTTATGCCGTCATTCACGTCATTTTCCTCCTCCGGAATGTTATATCCGTTTGAGGACACAGACCTAGCCTGCCCCCTGGGTTCTTCTCCCCAACCACCCTCGCTTCTACCCAAGCTTCGAGGCTGGTCAGCAACTCAGGTTTATTACCCTTAGTGCTGTGGGGAAGTTCCCTCTCTTGACATAAGATGTACAGGACATCCCTGGTCATGCCTTTTACAGTCTCCATGTCAAGCTCCATGACTATTACTAATATCTAGCAGTGACTAAACGTTGCCTGCAACTGTACTTTTATTGTTGAGTGACTAAACTGTGCACAAGGCTCCAACTGATCCCACTGCTGCCATCAATGTGACAAATCAACTTCCGGGTCCAGGGATGAATATCGGTTTCTAAACCATCAATCAGCCCCACACCTCTAGTACACCAGAAGGGATCCGAACAGTTTGGAACACAAGTCAATTATAAACTTTGTCTAATTTTGGTAACGCGGATGGAATATAGATTGTTGGTTAATTGCAACACAGCAAAAAAACAATTATTACCCAATGATAAAAGGGACTGTCCAGTCAAGGTTGTATAATAACATCTACTCCAACTCTGCCAAGATTTTGCAGTAGTCTCTCGTCCTCCCTCCCGCTCACTCTCAAACAGCGACTCAGCCACTGTCTGGACCACCGCTTCTCTATGGAGCCTTCCTGAGGATGAAAGATAGAAATGTGGAGTGTTGAGGAGAGAAGGAGGGAGGGCGGGTTTGAGCAGTGACTCTATATAAGAAAGAATAGGAAAAAGAAATAATTTGTCTTTCTGGAATTCTATACAATAATTGCTAGACTCTCTTTCAGGCACACCTTAGGGGGTGAGTCACTGATTTAGCCTGTTCTTAAACACCTTAAATTCACAATGCAGAGAAAAACGTCCACAAATAATTTAGAGTAGAATAAGCATCCATTTTGGACTATGTATTTTGCTTTTCTCAAGTTGCAGTTATAGCATGTTTTTTTTCTGCCGCTGTCTCTGTTACAATCATCACAAGACATTTCATGTTAGTGTCCTCGGCCACTTGACGAATCTGTGTGCCTAAAAGCTTGTGTACAGTTTAGAAATGTATGACCATAGCACATAAAGTTGCGCTTGATTTCATTGTACCACAATTAATGATTTGTTGCAATGTGTCTATCTTTCCTAACTCCATAACATGCTGTTAAGGATGTTTGTTTGCATGTATGAGGGAACGAGTGCCCAGAGTACAGGATGCTGTGTGAGTGTGCTGCTTTCCCTTTGCTGCTCTAAATTCTTTAATGCACAGTTATGAACCCTCCCAATGGTATGTATTTTGCCAACCTCTGAAACCTGAACAGTAGATCCAAGCAGGCTTGACTTGTGGCCAACTTTGCACCAGACCTGCAGATAACTGGCCTGCTGTTCAATCTCACTTACCAGTTTAATGGTATCCACTACAGAGGGTAATTTGCTTTTTGACTTTCAGAACATTCAGATATGTAATTACTCATTTTACTATAGCCAGTACGATAAATATAGCCTGTAAGATAGCTCAGTAGGTTGAGTGTTCGCTGCTGCAATGTGTGTGTGATATGAAGGTTGCAGGTTAGAATCACAGCAAGGCCAACTCAGCCTTTCATCCTTCTGAGGTTGATAAATAAGTACCAACAAAGGTTGGGTGATATTGTATGTGAATTTGTTCTTTATTTTATGTTATGTTATGTTACTTGGCATTTATATAGCACATTATGTATCAGGGGTATGATCTCAAAGCACTGTTAGTGTGAACGCCATCAGAAAGTCAGTAGAGAGAGAAAGAGTCATAAGGTGCGTGTGTGCACCTGATATGTGTGCAACCGGTGTGGCAGTTGCATGTTAGCTGGTTCTTAGCGGTAGGTGTAGCGGTTGGGAGGTCAGGCATATGTGTTCATTCTGGAGGGATGATTCCCAGACTGATTTGTGGCTGTGTTAGGCCTGAGGAGATGCTTAAACTGGTGGTGTGCTCAGCTGATGTTTAGTTAGGATGATGGGGAGTATGTGGCGGGTGTTAGTATGAGAACAGATATACCGAATGTGTCATAGTATCGCTGTGTTCTAGTTGAGTGTTGGTGTATAGGAGAGAGAGTAAGCGTGGTGGCGTAATATGATTGGTTATCAGTTATGCGCTTGAGCTCGAGCACTCCATCTGTACCATTTATTATATCTGTTTTATTTACTCTGTCCGTTCCTTCCACTTCGTCGGATCATCCATTTTGTCTGTTGCATCCATTTGGTTATTAGTAAGGTGTTTAGGATCGGGTATTCCATCTGTTTAATTCATTTTGTTTATCCCGTCCATTCGTTCTATTACGTCTGTTCAACCATTCTGTCTGTTTTATCCATTTTATCTAATTAATCTTTCCATCATTCCATCCACTCAACCCATTGTCCACATATAAAGCATTCAGGCATAAGTACTATATAATAACACATCATAATAATTTGTCCTTGGACGTCTGCTTGTATTCACATTAGTTTAGTAATATGGGCCTATAAACACTGATATTAATGATACATATGATAATCGATTCTTTTATGAAATGTATAATCACGTTACAGTGATATTGTAACCATATATTTTGTAGAGTACTTAGGAACAATGCTATGTGATGCCACTTCCTGTTTTGTCAGGGGGTGAAAGGTCGTGTTCCATTGCTTCCCGTGATGTCACTTCGGGGTGGGGGCAAATGATATCACTTCTTGTGATGTCATCAGGTCAAGGGTCATGTGATGTCGCTTCCGCTAACGCTGGCATTTTTATGAATCTTATTAAAGACGCAATGTTGAAACCTAGAAAAAAAAAGAAAAAGAAAACCTTCAACTAATTTCTCCAATCAATTTATTTCACAAACTCAATTTTACCACAAACATACATACTTGAAGAGACTGACAGCATGAGCCCTGGAAATGTCACGGAGACGCTGCCGCTGTTTGCAGGTGCTGCAGCTGCATAGGCGGTCCAAAGCTGTTGATCTCTTAAGAGAGGCCCAGGGAGAAGGAGCTGTGCAAGTCATGCTCTGACAAAGTGGCAGTGTGGACCGTTCGGCTCCCTGGCCAGCCAAGCAGCTTTGGCCTGTACGCCACCCGCCCCCAATCAAGGCTGAAGTGAGACAGACTTTCCACTTTGTAGTGAGCAGCACTTTATAATTGATCATGGTACTTGCTAACACTTCATTAAGCCTACGCCCAGCAGCAGAGGAGCCACAAACCCTCCCGCCCAGCGTTTCATTATGTTTTTTTTTTTTTTTTTTAATTGACATCTTGTCCACACTTGCAGATTACAACTGGCGCAAAAAGAAATCCTTGCCACTGTTGTTCAAGTAGTACGGGGGCTAGATCCCCTTTTGCCCCAGTGCACTCGGCGCCTATGTTGAGCCCTAGTTATATTTTTCTATAACACCCCTTGTTTCACTCTTTTCTGTCACTCCCCCTCCAACCCGTCACACGCTCCCTGGCCCCACCCAGCTCCACTGAAACCTCAATCGGTAAGCTGTGCCACAGTGTTTAATAGTTTATTAGATTTTGACAATAATGCATTTTTCAAATGGATGTTTTAATTTCAACATTAAGTTAGATCCACCCGTATAAAAGTAAATACAACATAGTCCTTTTGGATTCAAATATAAGTCAACATACAATACCACAGCACGCAGAAATAGGGCTGATGGAGTCCAAAATGTCCACGGCACACAAGAAGAGTTCAAGTTGTGGCCTGGCAGTGAAATGAAATAAGTGGGACGAGGCGCCAGGAAAAATGTTCAGGCAGACCACTGCCATGGGCACTAAGGATTTTCATGCTCGAACCCCCATCTCTGATAAGTACAATACTGCATGTACAGTTTTTGGCCCTGGCACCCTCCTGGTTGTCAGCAACTGTCAATGTATACGATACAGTCAATGAAAAGAGGCAGAGGGGATTCAAGATGGCAACCGGCAGGTAGTAGACATAGCGAGAGAAGATCCGCTCGGCGTACTATTAAGTCAGCCCTTCTTGAAGTGTCCGAAGTGATCTTCCTCCTCCTACACGAAGATTGGTGTGGGGACGACTCAGAGCTGACTGCGAAGCGAGAAGAGGAGCCGATCAGCGTTGCAGCAATGTGGCTCCCCAAAGTGAGAAGGAGCTGGAATTCGGAGCCACGCCCGACTACCGGATGATGTGTTAAGCGGCCCCATAGCAGAATTCTGATGACGTAACCGCTGGTGAGGGAGTATCCCCAGATAGTCAAGGAGGAGGCAACACGAGGGTCAGCAGACACAGCAGGGAGGTCAGAGGTTCCATCTGGGGTGCCCCACAAGCAGCGAGTGAAACAAAAGTGAGAAGGAGTGGGGGAATGTACTGCAGCACACCCTTGGCCTGCTCTCACAAACAGGAATAGCAGTGTTTCACCAAGCTGTCAGGGTGGGTGTGTGGAGGCCACTGCACCAAAGCATGGAAACATCTGGTGACCTCAGGGAGTGAGGATCAAGTGCTGAAGAATTACAACATCTTCAACGCTGCCTGCCTAACCCAATCTAGACATTAGGCATGACATCAACCTCCTCGGTGGGCCTTTGCGCTTAATAAGCACCATTCAACCAGATTCAACATCACTGGGTCACAAAGACGATGCAAGAAGGGTTCTCTCATGAAGGAACTATGGCGCAGGAAGATGGTTGGGTTCAGGGGGCACTAATAGCATACTCACAAAGAAAGATCGACAGCAAAGCCTAAAGAAATTGAAAACTCCTTCATGACATACTTTCATGAACAACTCGAGATGCTTATGATAGATCTGACCAAATCCATTGTGGAGTTCAAGGAGAGGTCAGATAGTTGGGTGCATGAAATCAAACTGTGGAAAGAGCTTTGCAGGATATGGCAGTATATGACAGATGAACAGTGAGCTACTGGAGAATTTGAGCAGGGTGCCCCACAACCTGGAACTTCAGATGGAGGACCCGAAAAATCACTCCAGACCTTCCAATATCCGCATCATAAATCTATCAGAAGAGGTTAATCACTGATAGCTTAAATTGCAAGTCCAAACCCTGTTAAGCGGACTCCTAGGTATCATGCAGATGACTCAATAAGGATTCAGAGAGGGCATGGAACGGGTCGGAAGAGTGGAGGGGTACAGGCCATATCTGCGAGACGTCCAGTTTGCCCTGATATCAAATGTCCAAAAAGAGGAGATACTACAAGCAGCCAGGAAAAAAGATCCTCTTGCATTCAACGGCTTCCGCATCCAACTTTATCAGGACTTGGAATTAAGCAATTTACAAAAGAGGAGATACATTGGTCCATCAGTGAAGGAACTGACCAATAAGAGGTGTAAGATACTGTTAGGGAGAATTCTCATTCTATGGCTAATTTCCCTTACCTATTGAGTCCCCCAGCAGCTTTTCTGGATTTGAAGGGTTTGTTTCTTTTTCCTGTTAAGAGTGAGACTCTTTTTCCCACTCTTAGGCACTTTTGCTATGTGTGTTCTAGGCTATTTTTGTGTTTAATGTCTATGGGTTTTTCTCACCCCCATAGAAACCATCTTTATCCACATGTGTTACACAGCACCCTCAGTGCAGTCAGCTTAGTGACCCCCAAACATAGACTCCATACCCTGAGACTGACTACTGTCTCCCAGGGCATGTAAAGTCCCAATTGACTTTACTAGTCAATTTTTATGAACTAAACCAGTACAAACCATCTTACTATGGAGGTACTGGAAAGGGTTAATAGTTTTCCCATTATTTTCATTTTCGAGAGGGTACCGTACGGTCCCTCTCTCAAAAGTTTCTGGCTGGTGGCAGTAGTTACTACTGTAAATATTCGACCGTGAATATTCCCTGTGGGATTTTCCCATTGTTCGAGGCTACCACTTTTTCTGACAGCCTCTAACATACCGCCGGTGTATTTTTATATTAACTTTACTCGGTAGGTTTTTATTGCCAGAACTTTAATATAACTTCTTTCTCGTGTCTTACCCTAAACTCCTAATCCAGGTCGGGGATCCTTTGTTCGTCCTTTTGGTGGGCTTCTACCGAGAAGCCCTCCTTTCGGCGCCACTGAGTCTGGGGTGGGTCCATTGTGGTGGAGGGGGAGTAGGACCCCTGGACAGGGTTGCCTCAGCAACCCATGCCGCTCTCTATCCTGATAGGCTGGAGGGTCTCCCACCAAGATGACCACTCCACTGTGTGACTGACAGGTAGGCTGTATGAATGGGGAGCTTTTTGCATAAAAGCAGGGTCCTGAGGACTGGAAGAGCAAGACGTCGCCACTGGAACTAAGAAGCCGAAGAGGAGAGAAGCCAAAGACGTCTGCAACAACTGAACCACCGGTGAAGCCCTGCTGCAGCATCTCACCACTTTTCTCCACACGACGAGAGAAGATCTTCATCTGCAAGAGCCTTCTTCCCTTGAGCTGCTGGGGCCAACCAGTTTGCCAATCGCCTTCCTGGACCTGCTTTGCTCGTATCTCCCGTACCCTGTACTCGGAGGCCGGATAGCCAGGCACCAGTCCACCCGGACCGAGATTTAAAGGAGCGTACCTTTTATTCGTCAGGCAGCACTGCGGCTGGTTTCATCTCTGGGTAGTGCAGTAACTCGAACCTTCCTCCACAACGAGAGCTCCTCTTCCTCTGCTGGATCACCCGAACTGCAAAAACTACCAGGAACAACCGCCACCGCAGGAGCCACTTCTTCATTTAAAGGTACATTGTTCCTTCCAGGCTGCCCTTTCTCCGCGGTAGCACTAAAGGTCTTTTAAATCCTTTACCTACCTGTTGGGTTGACCGACCCTCTCTCTTAACATTGTCTTTTCAACATCTGCATCCGCCTTTTCATATTCGTTAATCAAAGACTTGACTGCAGCTACAAGAACATTTTGCTCCTGGGCCCTTGCCATGTACCACTGACTCTGGCACAGGCCTACTGACTCTGGCTGCATTTGTTAGACCTGCCTTCTTTAGATTGATTCTCATCTAGAACTGTGTTGATGCACCTATTTCTTATAACTACACTTTCCTTCCCATTTTTAAACCTTATGAAATGCCATTTTGCTCAGTTTTAAGTATTGCCTATACTGATGCACTGTCTTACTTAAACTAGTTCACAAACTGATGGAAAGTGTTGCTAGGGTGTGTAAGAAGGTGATTCCGAATAACTTGTGTTTTCCCTCCTTTGTGAGAAGTTGCTAGAGCACCCCTAGTGTGTGGTTTTCACTGTGCCGTTTGCTCAGTTTTCACTCTGGTTCGCTTGGTCTACAATTTCCCTTGGGAGTGTGTATATTTTTCGTTTGACTTAATTTAACCTGCTTGATGACTGTGATATATGTGTTTTATTAGAAGTGTATAATATAAATATATAACTACGTTTTAATACAAAGCTTTGGTCAGTGTTTCCTTGTGCCATAGTATTCTAGGCCTATTGTGTAAACCCTGAATGCTGCTCATCTCCCTCTTGAGATAAGTCTGACTGCTCAGCCACAGCTACCAACAAAATCTTTGTGGTACAGTCTGATACCAAAGGGGATTTATTGCTCTCACCTGTAGTCCTAATCTTGTGTAGTGCTCCCTAAGGGAACTGCCCAGGATTCTGCCTAACAGATACAAATGGCTTGCTGTTCACTTGGGAAGGGTCTCAATGCAGTGTACCATCTCCACAGGAAGGATGCAATATTCTGCAACTGGTGATGGATGTCAAGCAGGATGCCAAGGACCATGGAGAGGGGACACAAAGGAGGAGGAAAGCATGGCAATGGACCAAGGTGACTGAAAACATACGTAAGCAAACTCTGAAGGGTCATCACCCGAGGGGATCTGTACCAGAGAAGATGCTCCACAGTTGGTAAATTCACACCGTATTTAGTACCAACAGGACAAGGAGGATGAGTTTTCTAAATAGAGAAGAAGGAGCACAACATTAGGATTAGATTGAAGGTCTAACAAGAGGAGCCAAGTAGAGGCTGTTAGTTTACTCCTGTCTTGCTTAAGTATAAGGGCAAGGCAGCCCTAGTTTGGGGGATGTAGGTGCATTCGATCCAAGGGGATGGGAGTAGGATTATCCCTCTGCAGTCAAGCAAGTTTCTCAAAGTGGGGCAAAGAGAGGGTCTCATGAGTTGTAGAAGTTGGGGAGGTGCAAGGGGAATAGAGGGGGGACATCACATAATAAGAATGAGAATATGCTTTGGATTCGGGGTGGGCAGGGAAGAGGAAAGCTAAGGCGAGACGCAGTTCAGTATTTGCACAAGGACATATTACCTTCTGGTATTTAACTAAAAATGTTCCCTCTTAAATGGAAAAAGGTTAAACAGTTTATTCGGGAGCACAAGCCTGACGAGGTCAATGGTCGAAGTGAGCAGGAGCCATTGGCAGCTGTACTCCTCTACTTTTTTCAATTAACTTTTACTGTTCCTATACTTTTATTTAAAAAGAAACCGTTCCGGAATGATTGCGTATTAAAACAAAAGTGTAGGAAGAAGTTAAAAGTTGCACTTCAGTGCACTGCACTGAACGTTCCCCTAAATAGCAAGCACGTTTGTTTGGCAGGTTTGTTTTGTGCGAGTGAGGGAGAGCGGGGGCAGGCCAACAGGGAACATAGTTTCACTACTTCTTTTTGTACACTTCAATCACTGGACGTGGTTGTGTTTCAGGAAACTCAACTCCTGACGTGTGACCAAGGCAGAATACGTCTTAGGAATTGTCTGTACATGTTCCATGTCGCAGCAAATACCAAAATGGCAAGGGTTCTACTTGCATTTAGAGAAGTCAAAAATGTACAGTCTGAAAAGATGGAGGACAGGAATGGCCAGTACATCATGATGATGGGGTATATGGGAGGGTTCCCCGTCACAGTGGCAGCAGTATCTGCACCGAATACGGCACAGGAAAACATGTTTAAATATTTTCTCCCATGTTTAGAAACATGTGCAGTGGGGGAAATAGTTCTGATGGGAGATTTTAACCTTGCCTGGTCTCATGACCTGGACAGAAGTGAAGACGGAATGCTGAGTAGTGGCATAGCTTCATGTTCTTTGAAAAGTAAAATCACAGAAATGCATCTGAGAGACGTTTGGAGGGAAATGAAAAGTAAAGCACAAAATACAATCATGCGTCAATTACATCTGGGTCTTCGCTCCATTAATTGGCAGGTTGGAGGATATTACTATTGGCCCCTGGAGCTGGCAGATCATGCTGCGGTACAGAAGAGGCTGCACGTCCCTAAAACTAGTAATCACCTGTGGCATCGGTCCATACCTGGAGAATTGTTTAGAGTTCCCGTACTTAGAGACGTCATTGAGGGAAAAATAAGCAGTTTTGTTTAAAAAAAAAAAAAAGAAATACAACAAAAGCACCATGATGGAAGAGAGAGGTGGGACTCTTTCAAAGTTATAATAAGAGGGGAATTGATATCATTGAAGGCCCACAGAGGAAAACAGCCTTAGTGTGTGAGCTAGTTAAGGAAATGGAGGAGCAAAGACAGACATGAGAGACTTGTCATTGGAGACTTCCCCAAAGAAGGACACCTATAAGGTATAAAGAGAAACCACAGGGCAACTAAACTTGTTAAATACAAAGCAGCGGAAAAAGGCACAACTGAGTGCCAAACAATGCTATTACATAGGAGCGAACAAAGTACACACAATTTTGTCTAGGCTTCTCAGGGGTCAGAAGGGGTCTAAAATGATTCACGTCATCCTCAATGAGAAAGGGAATGTGATCACAAAAATGGAGGATATTGCGAAAGAATTCGCAGAATTTTACAATGCTCTATACTTCAGAGTAACTATTGCCCTAGGCACAACAACAATACTTGCAGCGCCATCCTGATCACAAAAATGCACACAGCATTGAAATGTGACCTCAAAGCAGAGTTCAAAGAAGACGATGTGGTGTTATGATATGATATGTCATTTAGAACAGGCCTGTACACAAGTGTTTCAAGGTGCGACAAGACAAGGGTGGGAAGACAGAGGGAGGACAAGACAGATGATTTTACTAAGCCTTGTGTCATTCAGATCATACAAGTGCGACAGCACAAACTTGTAAGGCGAAGGGAGAGTGGGGAAGTGCCAGGGAGAAGAAGGGGAATTTCAATCAGGGAAGCAATGCTCTGAGTGAGTTCAGCCAGGGCAGTGTGGCTCTGGGTAATTGCAAGGAAGCAGGGGGATGTAGAGGTTACAGTTACAGACCCTAAGCATGCGGCAGGCCCGCAGGCAGTGCAGGGGAGATGGATCATGGAGGAGTCTGGTACCCAGCGAGACTCCGGGGGTAGCCAAGCAACCAGTCAGTGTAGCTGGCAGGTAGGTCAGCAGTGGAGAGAGAGAAAGCAGAGGAGAAAAGGAAGGTCTTGAGCAGTTCCTAGAACTTCAGGTGGTCTGTCTCAAGTTTGAGAGGGGCAGGGAGGCCATTCCAGAGGGAGGCACCTGCAGAGGCGAGAGATCTATCCCCCACTCTCTGCCTGCAGAAGAGTCTGACCGCCAGAGAATTGGAGGTAGATGAGCGAAGGGCTCGAGAAAGAATGTGAGGGTAATTAAAACCCTCTAGGTGAATAAGTCGCTGTGGTCGGATGGCTTCTCTGCAGGGTTTTATAGGATTTTCAGATGGGTGTTGACCGTGGTACTTGCTAGGTTATTTAACTATTTTCACAATACAGAGCAAGCCTAACAAGGACCTGAGTAAGTGTGGGTCATACCGCTCAATCACCCTGGTACATATAATTGCCAAGATATATACTACATTTCTGGCAAATAGGCTGGACCCCCTTCTGCCCGTGTTGATCCAAGCTGATGAATCGTGATTCTTTAATACCAGTTGGTGAGCAGGTGCAAGTGGCTCTAAGTCACTTGACCTAAGCCTGACCCACCTGTCAAATACTTTAAACTGTTGATGCCTTGCTGTTTTGCCACCCTTTTTCCCTACTTAAGCAGCCCTCCAGCCTCTTTTCCTTTGCATTTGGTGAGCAGGTGCAAGTGAATCTAGGTCATGTGGCGTAAGTCCCACCTACCTTGTAAGTCCTGCCTCTTTCTTTCTGATCTTACCTCTTAGATCAAGGACGTCTCTCGTACGGACATCTGAATTGAAGGGCAGACAAAGATCAGGGCAATTACTGTTTGGACCAGTTCGGACACTCAGGACACAGAGCCCAAACCCCTGTTTCTCCCTCCGTCCCCACAGGCAATCCCCACCATCACCAGGCAATGCCAACGTCAACAACATCGCCCCTCCTATACGTCATGGACTCCACAATTCAGACACTTTACCCACATTAGCCCAAAGCTCACCAGCACCCCCTCTCCATCCACAACATGGAAGTTGATGCACACCAATATCCGCTCAGCTATCACCCATCACTACACATGTCTTTGACACCATCTTCATCACTGAGACCTGGTTGACACCCACATCTTAGATGTCCTTCTCCCTGAGGAATACAGCATCTGGCACAGAGACCGGCCGAAACAGGCAGATGGAGGCCTCACAGTCACCCGTAAGAGCTTGTGACCCTGCACCTGACTTGACATTGACAACATTGGCTTCTTCAAAGTCCTCTCCTTTCACTTCCCACTCACCCCGGCGGACACAGTCACCTTCAATCTTATCTACAGACCATCCAAACCCAACACCACATTCATCGGAGACTAAACCGACTTGGTCACCACCATTTCTCTCACACGTGCCAACTAAATCTTCCAAGATGACTTTAACCTCCCAGGAAAAAAGGCCTCCATTCAATGCAGGAAGTTCTCTTTGGCCTTCTCGACATCCTCAGCCTAACACACCACACAAAAGACCCAACACACGAAAAAAGCAACATTATCGACCCCATGATCACTGCACTTTCTTCCCTCGACTACAGCTCTCCTCTCCCGCTTGATTGGTCTGACTAACTAGCTGTGCATTTCAGCATCCTGTGCACCACCCAGTCAAGGAGTCCCCATAGAAACTTATCAGACAAAGGTCCTCATCAGACTATGTGCACTTCAAGAAAATCTCTACAACCCACTGAAAACTAATAAACACAGCTAAGGCCTCCTACTATCAGAATACCACAGCAGAATATGAGAACAAAAGCACAGCCCTCTGCAAAGCAGTCAAGCACTGCGTCAACCAACTACCCGACCTTGCTATACCATGATCCATCGAAAAATCCACCACCATCTACACCTTCTTCATCAACACAATCAGCAAGATTTTCCAGCATATAGACACCAGTTCTGCATCCAGGAAACCACCTCAAGCCCCTCCTCACAACTCTCTCCACACACTGGACAACATTCAAGACACTCTTGAAAGAGGACCTGGTAGAATCCCTGGCCACCCTCAAATACTCATCGTATAAAGACAATATCCTGCTAGCATTCACCCTCAAGACCTTCCCCTCAGAAGCTCGCTTTCCCTACCTGGAGATCATCAACATCTCCCAAACTCAAGGCACCTTCCCATCGACCCCAGAAACAAAAGAAATCCTCCCTCTACTAAATAAATACTATCTGGATCCTGACATCCTAGGTCACTATTGCCCCATCACCCATCCTCCTTTCTTAGGTAAGATCATCGAAAAAAGTGGTAGCCACACAGCTGCAGCAACACATCAACATCAACAATCCCTGTTCAGATCCAGATTCTGCACAGAAACAGCAGCCATACAGGTGGTCGACTATGCCCTCAACATCCTTGACGACAACCACGCATGTCTCCTGGTTCTAATCAATCTCTCTGCCAATTTTGATATAGTAGACCATTAGGCACGTACCGACACCCTAAATCATTGCATGGGGATCAGAAACCTTGTCCTATGCTGATTCATGTCCTACCATGCCAACCGCCAGCAGTTTGTTCAGATGGACTCCTCTAGCTTTCCAATGCTACCCCTCAACTGTGGAGCCCTTCAGGACTCCATCCCCTCCCTGTTGATCTTCAATTCATACATGGAGCTGCTGTGGGCCCTCCTAGCCACACACAACATCCACACCCACCCCTGCATGAACGAAACACAGCTATACCTCACAATCAACTTGATCAACCGACATCCATAGGCTAAAAACCTGCCTCTCGCTGATCAAGTTGTGGATGTCCAGTGCATACTTGAAGCTCAACCCCTCCAAGTCCAAATTTCCACTCCTCAACAACACTGATCACCCAGACACACAATCATGGCTATCAACCATGAACTCTGAGGGCTTCACACCTGAGCTCACCTCCTGCGCCAAGTCTCTCAGGTTCCACATTGACACACACCTCTACCTCAAGACACACATAGCTTAGAAAACTCAGAAAGCTTGGTATCAACCCCCATCCTGAAGAAAGTCATGCCCTTCCTCCCTGCGGACAGCTTTAGATCCACTGTTTAAGCCCTGGTCCTATCCCACCTGTATGGTGGCATTGTCATTACTCTTGTCCCTCATGTCCCCATCCCTCCACAATGTCAGGCTGGAGCAGGCCACAATCACCTACATGGCCCTCAAGGGCCTCTCCATCCCTCGAAAGACCCACTTCTAGTCAGACGTGGCAGGAACTTGTGGCACCAGACTCACTCACTCCCATAGGATGACATTGGGGATTGGACTTGTTTTGAATTGATGGGGACAAGATGGATGCCCCCACATATTTCGGTTCCCAGAACTGCATGTGCAGTCTAGTCTTTTGGGTGTGGTTCAGCCCAGAGACACCTGGGATAACCAGAGACTATTTAAGCCATGCTCAGGCTGAGAAACATGCTTTGTGTTTTCTGCACCTGCAGTTTGACACTCACCGTGTTCGGATCGTTCTCCAGTAGGCCAGCATCTTTCTTCTGCGCTCAGCTCCTGCAAGAACAAGAACACCGTTAGGAACAGCCTTACCTTGCGGCGCTTCTGCCCATCATTCATCGCTCCTTCTGTTCAGTGGGCATCTTCGGCGGTGTCATTCCCAACCCGGCACACTGCTTCCTAAGGAAAAGGGAAAAGAACAGAAAAAAGGCATTAGTAAGCATTCTGCAAATCTTCGCTTATTTTTAAATACTGTACGAGCTTCAAACGCTTACCTGAATCCCAGCCGCTCTGGGGGAACTCTGTCTCCGGTACTTCTCATCCATCTGCAAGAGGGAAAAGACACTCCAGGTTAGCATGGAAACATCTAGAGGCGCTGCATACCGCGCTTACTCACCGCATTTGTTCTTCATAACCGGCATCTACGCTGAAAACATTGCAGCACCTAAAAGACACAGGAAAAGAACTCAGTTCAATACAAATACGAAAGGGGTGCATCGCACATCGCGCTCTCACTCACCTTCAGCGCTACTCATCTCAGCAGCACACCGCCATCCCCGGGCGCCGCCCATCATCTACGAAAGGAAAGGAACAAAGTTAGAGAACTGTTCAAAAGACTCATTATACTTACCTGTCAGACTCTTGCCAATGAAGTAACTAGGCAGCAATGAGCCTGCATCAATCAACGTGCCCCTGTGCTGAAGGCAGGACAGAGAGCACACTATCCAAGAAAACAAGGTGAGCTGTGGATCAAAGGAAAGGGTTGGACCCCGGGGAAGAAGGAGTTCACATACACAGAGACAATAGGGAGTTACACTCTACCAGTCCTGTGTTTCAGGCCCAGTCTCCAGTCGAATAGCCTTCAGGGAAGGGTTCGAGGTCGTAAGAGGTCAGAACAGGCTGAGTGACGTCCCCGTGGATACCAGATGAGCGTTACAGGCATGCACTCCACGAAGGACTCCGGCCATCTTCCCTTGAGCCCCTGAGAGGTGTATTACATGCGGTTGCATGCCTCATCAATGGTCTACACAGATATGTCCACATCAACCTGGCCCTCATCAAACTTTGCTGGCTCCCACTGTATGCACAAATAATCATGCTGCATCTACTATAAGGCAGGCGCCCTGAAGTCACCCAGGTACCTCGCAGAGAAACTCAGCATCTCTGGCAGACAGCACACCACCAGAAGCCAGGACATGTGCAGATGTGAAATTTGCTGCTACAAAAAGGAAAGGACCAGGACACAAGCCTTACCTGGCTATGCCCTAAGACTATGGAATCTCCTCCCCATCAGCATCAGACTTGCCTCGACCCCCCTACAATTCAGAGAAGAGCTCAACACCCTCCTCTTCAAGGAGTCTCTCCTCCTCAACACCTAGGCCATCACGTCAGCCCTCCCACCACCTGACTCACTAGACCCCACCCACTCCTCTCCTCCCCGCCAACAGGTACAGCTGAACCCCTCCTCTGTTCCTCTCTGTATATGACCCACCACTATATATCTTTTATGTTGTTACCTCTGAAAAGTGCTCTATTGTGTATATGGATTGTTGTATAACTCTGTAAAGCGCTCCATTGCTGCTCGAAGCTGCTCAATGTTCAATAAATACCATAAAATTATTAATGATAATTAAAGGTTGTCAAACATTTAACAATTTCAGAAGGGTGGTGCGCTTTATAGAAAATATAGGGATACACAACATCCCATCTGTGTTGCTTTCCTTAGATGCAGAGAAGGCATTTGACAAAGTGGAATGGTCCTTTCTGTTTGCTACAATGTAGAGGATGGGCTTTGGAGTGGATTTTAACACATGGTCAGAGCCAATTACAAAACACCCTTAGATAGAATTATGATCAATGAGATGCTTTATGAGGAGGGATAGGGTGCAACTCTGCTTCATTCCTGTACTCAAGTACCGTAGTATGGTAGACTTGAGTACAGGAATGAAGCAGGGCTTCACCCTATCCCTCTTTCTATTTTCAGTTTAACTAGAGACCTTTCTGTTTAAACATTGGGAGACATAATGGGGATTCTCTTTGGGAGAACACAACCTAAGGTTCCATCATTCGCCAACGACATGCTGCTGACCATTACTGACCCCTTGCATTCCCTGATGTCAGTGCAGAAAAAACTGGAGGAATTTCAGTAGCTAGCAGATTTGAAGATTAATAAAGTAAAATCAATTAATTTAATGCTACAGGGGGCACATCTTACTGAGGCTAAGGCAAATTCCCCCTTTTCTTGGATAAAATATTTAAGGGTGATGCTCACCAGCAAACTTAGTACATTATTCTCTGCAACTGTTCCACTAATTTTGATCAGCATTAGGAGTGACTTTCAGCAGTGGAATCCACAGTCTCTCGGCTTGGCTTCATCGCCACAATCAAAATGACAGTGTTGCGACGGCTTCTGTACTTATTTCAGGACCTCCAAGTTCAAATTCGGAAGCACTTTTTCAATACATAACATGTATGGAAGGGTAAAAGACTGTGGGCCTCATTACGAGGTTGGAGGTAGCCATGGTGCTATTAGCATGACTACCTCCAATACCGGTACTGTGTCTGGTCCCGTTCAATGGAAACTTACCGGTCTATTCCGACCTTTGCGGGACTGGTAAGCCCCCACTGAAAAAGCCATTCCCCATTCCCATTTCAGCCCCTATAGGGCTCAATGGGAAGGGGGAAGGTGCTAATAACGGTACTGCAAATTGTGGTACCGTTATTAGCTCTGAAGTCTCTTAACGGGTCCCTTCCATAACGCCTGGTAAAACCAGGCGTTAAGGAAGGGACCCGCTAAGGGACTTGTAGTAGGACGGTAAGGGATTACCGGCACAGGTGCCTTTACCGGTGCCGGTAATCCCTTACCGCCCACCTCGTAATGAGGCCCTGTGACTCTCGTGTAAAGTCCTGACAGCCCCTAGAGGGAAGGGAGGCCTAGCCCTCCCTGACTTTTATTATGAGGCGCCATGAATTAGAATGATAAGGTAATGATTTTGCTACGACTTTAGGAAGCATTGGGTCCAGCTAGACAGAGCGGTGGTGACACATCCCCTACATGAGGTGCTTTGGCTCCTTAGAAAGGACAGACCGATATATATATACTTAAGCCAGATAAAACTTATAGCTGACATATACGACGGTCTTGTTTGGAAGTATCACGTATCTACTTTGCCATCCCCTTTTACCCCATTGTTTAGGAATCCTCAGTTCTTCTCCAGGCTTGGAAGATGGGGCGTTTGCGAAATGGCAAGAGGTGCGTTGTCTGAAGCTTAGAGATTTATTTGCAGGATCAACAATCAAATTGTTTGTTCGAGTGCAAACAATATTTTTCATTGAAAGAAAATGAACGCCTTCACTACTTTCAATTACGGCATTGGGCATCCAACCGGAGTAACAAGCAAGCGGCTCTGAGGATACTGAACCCTGTTGATGAATTTCTAATCACCTAGAAAGAAACAAATGGGATGATCACAGACATATACAGGATTCTCTCTAGTTCAGGGAACCAAGAGGAATGTTCCTTTTTGACCAACTGGGAAGAATTGGTAGGGGAAAAGATACCTGCCTGTCTTTGGTAGAGATTGTGGAAAGAAAGCTTACAAAACCTATTCAGATCCATGAGATGTGGTATAAAATGGTGTTTCAATGGCATTATACCCTTGTCAGGCTTCATAGAATATTTCCACAGACATCATCAGGATATTGGAGAAACTGTGGACGAATGGGAACATGGATTCACATATGGTGGAAATGTTAGAGGCAGCGCAGAATTCGATTTGCTTAATACTAGAGGTGAAATCTAGCAAGTCCCCCTTGAGCCTAATTGTTGGAGATGTGGGATCAGAGTCTAGTGCCTAGATCCAAAACATTGAGAAGGACTCTTGCAATATTGATAATCACAGTGTTGTTACTTATAGCCCAAAAGTGCGAAGGGGAAGCGCTACCAACATTTCAGGAGTGGTAAAAAAAAATATGGACATTAGTGGTGCTGAAATGGATGACATATGCCTCACAAAAAGAACAACCACAGTTTAGAAATGACCTGGAGAGAAGTGCTGAACTCGCTCAAGGAATTTTTCAGCGTACAGTTCTGTATTCAAAGAGTTACATTACTGGACGTTGGTTGAAAACTGGTGCTTACCCACAATTCACACAATATACATATGAATGCTGTTCCAAGAGGGTTGGAAGAGTGAGGGAAGTACAAATCACCAATTCGTACTGTATTGAAATGTGTGTCACAAAAACAAATGGTTTAAAATTCAATAAAAATATATATATATATTTTTTTTTCAGCTGTACACACAGGGACATTTTAAGCAGGACAGGAGTCGCCGAATTTCAGGCATGTATCGGTTCCTCCTCTGGTCATTAGAAAGACTGTAAGCCTGATTCATGGAACGTTTTCCTATGGGATTGAGCCATTATAAATCACTTCCATGAATCAGGCCCTTTGTGTCATCAAAATACTCATGCCCACAACCTCTCGATTTCTATTCTTGAGCATTGATGATCGTGCTCCCTCTGGAGGCCAGGCCTCAGAGACTCAACCCTCCCTCATCAGGAAGGATGTCCTGCCTTACTCCTTATCTTAAACCTTTAAAGTCTAAAATCCCATTTTTGGGACATGACATCAAGACAGTGATCGTAATCCCGCCAAGACGTTTAACAAGAAAGCAAATCTTACTTGTGTATTTAATCTCTACTGCGCCTTTACAGTGGCGGGGATACTCTGTGGTGCAGCACATCACACAGTTTCAAAATGATAAGGCTGCTGCCCGCGGGGGGTTTCACTGAAAAGCAGCTGCTGATTGGGGTAATCACACTGGTACATTCAAGATTAGCTGAACTACGCTTAAACGAACATTTAAATAAAAATTAATGTGACAGAAAAGTACATGCAAAATTAGTACTGATATATTAATATTTATGAAGGCTGGGAATGTTTATATAAGAAGAAAATCTCTTGACACTTGTGTTAGAATCTTTCTTTACCACCTCCCTCTCTCACTCTTTCGCTCTCTCTCACGTTGTCACCCAGCCTTTTTTGTCCAATGTCTCCTTTCTGTCTTCTAGCTTTAATGTCTTTTATTTTTTTCTCAGCTCTTCACTCCTCTGTCTCTTGATGTATCCCTCGTTGTTGTCTTTTCACCTAAATCCTCAATGCATTGTGTATCTCTTTCCCTTCCTTTTCACTAGGACATGCCTTTGTCTTTTTAAATAAAGGTATGCATTGCATCGTAGGCATAATACAGGACTTGCGGCAGCGGCCCTCTAGTTATGGTTAATTTGCTCAACTAATAGAAAGAGCACTTTGTGGGTGGCTTATAACTTTGCCTCCCCCCGGATGAATCTCCACAAAACTTTGCAAGAAAAGGTATGTGGCCACTTAGGAATGATCCTGCAAAGGTTGGTGTGGTTTCGTCAAGGGGGGGCAAAGTTATAAGGGGCTCCCAAAATGTGTGGAAATCCTCAAAAATGCAATGCAGAAACATTTCTGCTCAAGCCAACAGCCCAAACCGCTGGATGGATTTTCACCAAATTTGCAGCAGGATCGGCAGCTTGGTTGGGAAAGCGTGTGTTTGTAAATTTGGTCTAACCCTGTCCAGAATTATTATTTTTTAAATGACCAAAAATGAGGTAAAAACAAATTAATGATTTCTGGGTTCGGTGTGAGGACTCACTTCCCTATTTGCTCCACGGACACCCCACTGGACCAATCAGGGTCTGGCATGATATCCCCGCATCAGACACACCTGCTGATTGGATGCTGAGAAGTGTGAGGTGCGTGATATTTTTGGAAATGGTCACCATGTTGATTCCACGGACAGCAGCCCGTGTATGCGGATAGCGTGGTAGGGAAAAAGTCTGGAAAGCACATTTGGGGTTATTTGGTGGTTGATAGAGGGGCTGGAAAGGGTGAGGGTGGAATAAAGATGATATTGAGCTGTTTTTCTAAGTGAAAAAGGTGGGTGCCGGTGCCGCGCAGTCCAAAGACACCAGGGTATTCTGTGGACAGCTCTGTGAACAAACAGCTTGAATTATACATTTGTGGTTATTTGATGGGTGAGAGAGGGTGTTGAAAAGGTAGGGGAATGGAATAAAGATGATATGAACTGATTTCATAGGTTAAAAAACGGTTTGCAGTCACTTTTCGTGTCCACAGACATCAATTTGATTGCAGGGGGTTCAGGACGGATTTCACTATTTGAAGGTGCATTGTGCATACTTGTTATATGGTTTAATTGTAATGTGGTGGCTGTGGCCAGTGCCCAGATTCTTGCTGCATGGGCAGAGGCCACTGCTCCAAGAATCTGGCCACTGGTCACACACACTATAGTAATACTTTATGTATAGTAATTACAGGGAATGTAGAGGGAGAATGCAGTATTTGTGATATGGTGGAATGATTTAATAAAAGTGTATTTGGTATTTATAATTGTAGTACAATTGAGGACAGTGTTTCTTGACGTCTCTTCCACCTTTCACACTATCAACAATTGTATCCTCATTAAATGGTTACATGATAAAATTAGCATTACAAAGCGGGCACTAGACTGACTGATTTGTTTTTCTCACCAACTGCCTTTACCAGCTGCAACTGGTCTGTGTGTGCTCCCCTATCTCACTGTGTACATGCAGAGTACTCCAGGCTTTTATCCTATATTTGTGGCTCTTCAATATCTATTTCGTCCCTCTTGCTCACCTGAAGTCATTCTTTTGTTTTATCATTTCCAGTGTTATGTTAATAAAACAGAGGTTTCCTGAAGCTTCCCTGAACTAATGTGTTGCCTTGTTTTTTATCTCTAATTGTCTGAGCACCATAGAGGCATTGTGTGTGGCTAACACTCTGTGTCTCAATGCCAGTAAAATGGAGATATATTTTACTGTGACACCTGTGTCCTGCTATTCTCATACCCTCTGGCCACTGTCTTTGGGTCCTCAACTCTCACCATTCTGTGAGGCCAAACACCTTGAGCTTATCTATAAGTCCTCTCTCTCCTTTACTCCTAACATTTTGGAGCTTGTAAAGAAAGTCCATGCTTTCACCTTGAACACCTTACAGGAATTGTACTATTCCTCACATTCACCCATAAGCTCAATGTCTGTGCATTCCTAGTCCTGTGCAGGCTAAACAACTGCAACAGCTTCATCCTTAACCTCCCCCTTTGTTGTCTATGCCCCTTTGGCTAATCTAGAATAGGGCTGAAAGACTTATCGTTGGCTTCAAGCCCAGGGATCGTATCGCTGCAGCTCTAAAATGTGTACATTGGCTCCTGATAATTGCAAGGACTACAATATGTCCAACTTTGTTTTCCTAATACTGCCATGCTAGAGCCCTCTGCTGCTGTAACTCCAATACTCTGCTTGTCAAACACATTTTCAAACAGAGAGCGGGAGGCATGTCTGTGTCTTTGGCCAGTGCCTGTTTTTGGAACAGCCTTCCTGCTCCTCTCATACTTGAGCTGGACTGCCTTAAGTTCTGGAAACATCTGAAAATTGGAAAACTCTACTTTTATGTTCCTGCTTTACTTAATCCCTTCCCTGATAACTCCTAACACTGCCACTGAGACTGGTGGCGTGGTCCACTATGAACCTCACAGGTATAAGGCCCTAAATCCTGTCAACTCCAGTACACCCTTCCGACCCTTCAGCACTGCCCTTGCGTGTCTACTGTATGGGAAATTTGTACCACACACTTGGGACATTTCTGCCCCAGCAGGTATCTAGTGGCCTGCCACTTTGGCATGTCTTGGAACTTTCCTTCTGGGCATGTATGAACACTTGGTAATCCTTACTCCTGATTGATAGATTGATTAATTGAGTCATTTGTAGCATGCAACTAGACAAACCCAAATTGTACCAAGGCACAGTTGACATTATAACTAAGGCTGTTATGGCCCGACTATGGATTATCACATCTACTCCTCTTTCCATTCATACATCTCTTTTACTGCACCAATCATATGTACATGCATAGCATCAGTGTATAACATGTTTTGGGGATAAGCACGTGAAATGCATATGCAAAAGAATCATAGAAGATATTTAGGTGGCAAATGGTGTGTAGAAGTTTAATATGTTGATGGGGTTATATGTAGAGGTTTATTTTTAACTGATGTTTGGATATATGTGTGACTGTTTCAAAGCAGGCAATGAGGCAGTGCTACAAACATAACAGTAAAAAGGGTAGAAGGGTTGTCTTGTGCCATTTTGTGCACACACAATCCATTGTTTAAAAATACTGCATGAACTAGAGAGGGGACTGCAGAGGCCAGGGATAGTTATGAAGGTCCATGGATTAATGCACTTATTGTATGCTAGAGAAAATTATTTGGGACCTAAAAACATGTTACTGTGCTTTTGTATTTCTCTCTAATATGCAATTGTCCATTATTTCCATTAGAATAGCATAAAATGCTAATGGGAAAGTTGTAGAATTTTATTGAGTCTAACTATTTTACTGAAAAATGTAAAGTATATGGAGTCTATAAGCTTATTGTTTTACTTCTATTTTTAACTGTGAACGTTGTTGTTTGGTAATGGATTTTTTGCTGTTTTTGTTTGCAGGAGAGACCAGGAAGCTAGGTGGGCAGGGAAGTAAGTGAAGGGGCAGCAAGCAGAGCTACGGAGAGGCAGGTGAAAAGGGAAGATGTTAGGTGTGCATTACATATAAGGTAGGGGGCAGTGTTTCTCATGCTCCTTAATTAAAGCCTCAAAAGTACTTCTCCTCCCTGCAGAGTGGTGTGTTGCAGTACATAAAAAGTACTGTTGTCTTCGGAAGATATAGATCAACAGCCTCTTGTATGGCCTGCAAGGTAGCTGGTGGGATTTTGTGCCCACAGGAGTAGCCTGTGTGGTCGCAGTATTGGTTCTGGAAGTTGAGGTAGAGAAAGACAACACGCTGCTTCCTGAGAAAGGAGCAGCCTTTCTGATAGCATCTTGGTGGTTGGATTTGGTGTGCAGGTGCATGGAGTTGGTCGCCTAGGAGTACCACCCAGGTTGTCTGCGATTGAGTACAACGTTCACCTCACTGCATTTCACTTTGGTAGCCTTAGCCAGTAATCTTCCATGTCCTTGGTGTTAGTCTTAGCAGTGCATGGTGGTGATGTGAGATATATTTGCTTAGCTTACCGTAACTGGCGAATTTCTGCAGTTTTTCAGTTTTACTTGAAACCATAATATCCCTTTAAAAATGTTTTTTATTGAATTTCACTTAAATATTTCAATTAAATCTAGACAATGTTTTCCCAGAAGTAACAGTTTAAAACAAGTTACCGCCTATGAGGGACAAACAATATCAAAGTCAATAGGCTAGAAGAGTCTGCAGGGAGCCAAGACAGTCAAAGTCAATTTGAAACAGTCTATGGAGCTGAAGCCCTTCTTAGAATCAATGCCTTGCACAAAGTTAGAGAGTTTGTTAGAAAATCACTTGTAGGGTCACAAGCTGGTAAGCCTTTGGAAACATAGTTGGAATCAACTCTAAAAATAATCCACTGCAATTCCCAACTGTGAAAAGCATTCCTAAAAGACAAGAGTGATCCATCTGGATTCTGTCCTGCCACAGCGGTGCAGACCCTGTTTTCCTGAAACTCAGTCATTGGGACAAGAGGGAGGACATCTGGAGTGCTCCAGTGGTGGTACTTACGAGGTTGTCAGCAGCTACGGGCTCTTTTTGGTTGAGCAGCACTTTGCGGTTTCAGTGCTTAGCAGTTCTCGGAAACCAGTTGTGCTTCCTTCACTCCTTGGGTACTGCACTCTGGTGAGAGGACTCGAGCTCTGGTCTTCCTGCTTCTGGTGTGTCCTTAGGAGACTCCTGGAGATTCTAGACAAATTTTATATGCTTCACTCGACTACAGATTACTCGACCCCTGGCACTCGGTTCTTGCAGCAAGGTAGTACAGCCAGTCTTGGAAGATAGTCCAGTGGAGTTTGTCTCAGGGTTAGTTGGTCCCACTAACCCAAGGGGAGAAGCCATCCCTTCTGGAGCTTCTCTGTCAAATTGAAAAAGGAGTTTCAGCATTGCAGCTGGGCTTCACCGGGCAATTCAAATGTCCAGGAGGATGCAGCAAGCTTTGTTCACGGTTTCTTCAATGGGTGTTTCTCCCAGTGGTCGAATCTGCCTCTACACCCACAACCCTCACCTTTTAAGCAGGTTTATCACATTCATGCACAGACTAGGCTGTCAATCACATAGCAGGGGACAGCCAGCCAGCCAGTCAGGACTGGTTGTATTCAGGCATTCCTAGAGACAAAGAACAGGGATGTTTCAGACCCTCCCTCACATCCTGTCCTTCCAGACACACTGGAGCCCGAGGTGGGCTTCAGGTCTGAATCCTGCCAAAGGCAAGTCAAACAAAGGTCTCAAATCTGTTAAGACACCCTGTGTCACTGAACTGAGGGTGTTGTGTAAAACATATGAAAAGATGATGCCTGTGCTGTTATCTTAAACCCCATAATAAAAGAACACAAGTGCAAAACACACATCAAAATACATGAAAGAGTGGGAAAAAAGGATCACACTCTTTCCAGGTAAAAAAGAAAGTTGCTGGGGGTCTCTAAGGTGAAGGGAATTAGCACATTTATGAGAATTCCCTAACAAGGGGGTGGCCTACTCTTGTAAAGCTTGTACTTTGCTAGGTAATGGCCTATTTTCACCTCCTCCTACCTCATGTCCAGGGTAAACCACTTTATTCTGACCAACATGACATTTACTAGCCTTTGTGGTCAGATGGGCCTCATCCAGAGCCTGCAAAACATATCCTATGTGGTGACTATGTTCTTCCCAAGTGGGAAGTGGGCTGAACACTGCAATACCATCCAAGCATGCCATGCAGGTGCGTTCCTGAGTACAAAATGCATAACCTTAAACGGGTATAGGCCTCCTGGGGTGGAGAATGCCATTTTTCCCTTGCATGAGCTGTCAGAGCTATTTGCCAATAGCCTGAGGTCAGGTCAAATGTACTGAGGAACTTGACTGAACCAAGTGTGTCCACCAGCTCATATGTCCTGGGTAAAGTATGGGCATCAGTCATGGTGACTGCAGTAAAAGCTCTATAGTCCATGCAGAATCTCGATTCTTTGGTTCCTGTTTTTGGTACTCGTAAAACTGTACTATGCCAAGGCCTTGTAGATGTCTTAATAACCCCAAGATCAAGCATTTTCTTGACCTCTTCCTTTATGTGAGTTCTGATATGATCTTACATTTGGTAACCCCTGCTTTTGACAAGGAGACTGTCACCAGCAATAATTTCATTCTGGCCCCAAGTGGTCAAGCCTGTTGTAAGTGAAAACAGGGAGGCACTCTGATTCAAACGAGCCTTGCACGCCTTCTGTTGTTGCAAAGTCAAATCTGATGAGAGTTTCTCTCCTTTAATTGTCTCATCTGAAGGTTGTCCCCTGAGGAGATCAGCCAGAAGCTCACACTCCACCTCCTCTTGATCAGAGGCAAGAAGCAAAGCTCCTAGTTCTGGTCAGGAAACATAAGCCTTCAGATGGTTAGTATGATAGACCCTAGGGGACTCCTAGGGGTTTCCAAAGTCCACCAAATAATTGACCTCTCCAAGCTTGCCTACAATCCTGAAGGTTCCAATCCACTTGTCCTGTAAGGCCCTCTGCCTTGTAGGTACCATAACCCATACACGCTGATCTGGTGCAAACTCCACCATGTTGGCCTTCCTATTGTGCCAATGATTGACCAGAGCATCACCTGCTTTCAGGTTTTCTGAAGCTTCTGTCATCAACAGTGCCATCCTCTTTCTGAAGCCTAAGAAATAGTCAGTGACCCTCACTGGCTGTAGGGAAAGAGCAATCTCCAACCCTTCATTGATCAGAGCCAACAGGCCTCTGACTGGATGACAATAAAGAAGTTAAAAGGGGCTAAACCTAGCCCCTGATTGAGGGACCTCTCTATAGGCAAATAGAAGGTATGACAGTAGAAGGTCCCACTTTATTCTAAAGGGCTCTTCTAAATTACCTATCATGCTCTTCATAGTATGGTTAAACCTTTCACCAACCCATTGGTTTGGGGATAGTAGGCTGTTGAGAACTTGTAAGTCACTCCACAGTTTTTCTACATGGTCTGCATGTAGTGGACATGTGATTCCCTGTCAGAGATGACTTCCTTAGGAAAACAAACCCTGGTAAAAATACCAAGAAGGGCCTTACCCGCTGCCTGGACAGTAACAGTTCTTGTAAGAACAGCCTGTTAGGCAGAATTATATGCAGTACCCTTTGGGAACACCACACACAATTAGGGCTACAAGTGACAGTACAAATTCACCTTTGGTACAAGCCTGTAGTACACAGTAAAGTGGTAGCGATGGCTGAGCAGCCAGACTTATCTCAAGAGTAAAGTGAGCAGTATCAATAATTACACAAAGGACAGCAATTACCATGATTCAAACAAACACTAACTCAAGGTTTCTGAGTAAAAGAATATACATTTATTTACACATCAGTTATAAAACATTTCACTATTATCAAGCAGTTGAAAAATCATGTTTCTAACACAACTCCACACCCTATAGATACCCTATAGATTCTGGACAAGTTAGGATCAAAATTAAGTGTGAGCAAAATGGCACTCCAGTAATTTAAAAGGGAGGGAAAGACAAAGTTAGACAGAAGTTGAGCAGCACCAACAAGTAAGTAAGCAGGGCAATCTAGAAAAAGGAACTACAGTGAGGAGATCAAATCAAGGGGCCTGGCCCAAAGTCAATGGACCAAAGTTTTTGCAGAGGATCACACAGTTCAGGGTAGTTTGCGGTTAAGTCATTGCAAGAGTTCAGAATGAAGTTGGTCAGACAAAAAGTTACTTTAAAGAATAGAGAAGGTCCAGCCCTCGGATTGGCGAAAGATTTCATACACTTTCACCGCGACTGGACGAAAAAAACAACCGGGTTAGCACAGTACCTTTAGAGCAGAAGACTGCTGTAGCTGAGGCAGACGTTCCTGGCAGGTCCTGCAGGCTCACAGTTCCTGAAGCGACTGTCAGAATGACAAGAAGGAGGAATACTGGAGGGTCCTGCACTACCCAGGGAAGAAACCAGTAGCGGAGCAAAGCGACAAATAAAAGATGTGCTCCTTAAAACCAAAGCAGGGTCCAACCTTCCTGGCTATCCGGTTCACTGTAGCTGTGCACAGCAAATTCGACCAAAGGAGGGAGGCCTGGCTTGCAAAATGGCGAACTGGTGTTTCCCGCCAGCTCAAGGGGAGTAGATTCCTTGCAGATCTACCCTGTCGTCGAGGTTTGGAGATTCAGACCCGCCTCAGGGCTTCACCGGGAGGTTCAGTCATGGTAGAGGTCACCTTCTGTCAGCTTCTTTTTGGTTCTCTCGATCCAGTGGCGACTCTGCCTTCTCAGTCCCAGAGATCTGCTTTTAATGCAGTTTTCCCCTATTCACACAGCCTGGCTGTCAATCACACAGCAGGGTGGCTGTCCCGCCGGGACAATCACCACAGCCAATCATACCAGAGTGTGACATGGGTCTCCAAGGAGACCCTGCGCAGGGAGTCTCAACCCCCTCCCTCACATCCTGTCCGCCTTAGACATACAGGTGCCTAAGAAGGGCTTCTGTGCAGAAGCTCGCTAAATGTCAGCAAACAAAAGAACCAAACCTGGTTTGGCGTGCAGCGTAAAAAACGAGAAAGACTTTTACAAAAAGAAATGGTGAATAGACCCAGCCGGAACCATATACAAGTAAATATGGTGCAGCGGGTTTAAGTTCAAGGCTACCAAGATAGCCTAAAACAATACCAAGGCTATTTAAAATAACCGCGGTAGGAAAAATCGGGTAGTTACCACTGCCACCAGCCAAATCTTAATGAAAAGGGAACAAAAAAATGTTCCATGAGAAACAGACAAAAAGGGATAACTAGTAATCCTTTCCAGTGCTCTATGTAAGATAGTTTGTACTGGGACAGTAGTCAGTCCCAGAAAATGGAGTCTAAGTTGGGAAGTCTAAAAGACAATCCCATGTCACTGCACTGAAGGTGCTGTGTAACACACAGTAAAAAGATGATGCCTATGGAGTAGGTGAGGCTCTGCAGTCTATGAACACAAACATGTTAAACACACACAGCAAAACACATAGAAGAGTCGGAAAAAGGCTCACACTCTTACCAGGTGAAACATATAAATCCTATAAATCCAGCAAAGCTGCTGAGGGACTCTGTAGGTAAGGGAAATTAGCCATTTTGGAGAATTCTCCCTAACACAGCCTCAGTACACCTGGTAGCATGGTCTACTGCAACCAATATACATTGGTGGCCTGAGGAAGTTGGCGGATCTAGGGGACCAACAATGTCAATACCCAAGCTCTCAAAAGGGACTCCCACCACAGGAAGGGGGTACTAAAGGTCCCACATTCTTGGATCGGCTCTTTCCAGAAGTCTGACAAGTGTGGCAGATCCTACACAATCTATCTACATCAGCCCCATAGTTGGCCAGTAGAAGTACAGAGATGGCCTCTCTTTGGTCCTCTTGAAACTCAAGTGACTACACAAGGGATCTCATGTGCTAATTATAGAAACTGTTGTCTCACCTCCTGAGGCACTGCCAGTCTCCTGTAGTTCCCTGGGGTAAACTCAGTAGGTTTACTTTAGAGGAGGCCATACTCCGAGTACAGCCTATGCTTTTTTGGCTCTTGCCCTTCCAGCTGGGAAGATGTCTGCTGGTGCAGACCTTCTAGAGGGGGACACTCTCTTTGTCATCTGCTGAAGTCTTCCCTAGAGGGTCAAGCTTCTGCAAGTAAAGTCTGCAGCTCAGGATAGTCTCTAGGATTCAGATCTCCAATGCAAGGAATGTTTTCTTCCAGCCCTGTGTCACCAGTAGCTGATTCCACAGAATTTGGTTGGTCCTCCCACTCAGCATCAGCTGGGGAAGAGGTCACTGGAGTGATTTGGGACAGTCCTGTCAAGGATGTCCTTGTTCTATGAACAGGTTTATGTTTCAAACCTTTCTTTTGCCACTTTCCTGGTTTTGGAAGTAGAAGGGTGGCTTTGTAACCCTTTACCCAACCATTTAAGTTTTTCAAACATTGACATACCCAGGTAGCCCAAGGGATACAATCAGTCTTTTTGAGGGGCCTTAACCTCTTAATGTACTGGGAAGGAGTTTTTCCAAATCTGGATATTAATGCCAGCTCTAGACATGAGCCATGGAATCAAATCATTCCCACTTATTCCTTGAAGATCATAGCTGTATTCAAACATACCCAGCCAATCCAACACATCAGGTTTAGGTTTGTACATACTCACTGCTTTTTTAGGCAGGCAAGGCCTCTTGGGACTAGTAGATCTAGAAGACCCTGAAAGGGAAGCAGTATTAAGGGATATCTTTCTCGTCTCCATTTCATGCTACATTTCCCTTTCTCTTAGTTTCACCTCTTGATGTTTGGTTTCAGCTTGTAGATCCAGTTTCTTGAACTCAAACTCGAATATTAGTCTCTCAAGTCAAATATGATCTGGGTTTAGATTTGGACCTTGTGGGGTCACAATGGAAAGTAACTGAGGAACAAGGGCATGCTTCTGGAGACTCCTCTCCCTCCTCTGACCCCTCTTGCATATAGGAGTTTGATTCTAAACTAGCATCCTCATCATTATCCTCCACATTATTTGGGTTAGTGATTGTTACAGACCTACTACCCACGCTTTGGTGATTTAACAGCCTGTCACCAATCCATATATTTTTTTTTTCTTTCAGAGTCAGACCCCTGGTTTTACAGATATCTTTCAGTTGTTCTACTGTCAGGCAAAACAGGGCTGACTCATTAAAGCTATCCATATTCTGTCATGTTATAATTGCTAAATAGCTTAGTGTTGTGGCTGGTTTAGTTGGGCACACGTACAACAGTCAATTTAACCACTTTACCCAATCCCATCTTGTGCCACCAGTGTTAGGTAAGAATTGGTGCAGTCACACTGCGCGAGACTACACAATACTTATATGCTTGGTATTAGGTAACCCAAGTTTTGGTTTAGGTCCATACTATACAAGTTGGTAGTGTAACTGAACAGCCAAGAGGGGTACATTTGGGTTGTAGAGCTGTACCAATGACATTTATAAATACAAGTAACCAAGTAACACTTACACTCAAGGTTACAGTTACAAATAGTTATTTATTTAATTAACAACAATTTTTAAATAAGCGTTCTTTAAAAAGACAATTTATGTAACAACGTAAATATCCTTTAAAAATACTTTTCAGAATCAGAACAAGTTAGTGGGTAATCTTTTGATATGCTTCTTACACAATTTCTACATTGTGATTTGACTTCAATCACAAGGACAGTAATGACATTTGTATATCCCACTAGTTATACCTTGCAGATTCTGAGGTTGCAGAAAGGAAAGGTTTAAGGAAGGAAAAGGTTAAACAGGTTCTCAGTATATATGAGGACACTTAAATCTTCCAATGAAATCTAGACAATCAACATCTATGAGGGACAAGCAATGTCAAAGTCAATGGGCTACAGTCTGCAGGGAGCCAGGAGGGCCAAAGTCAATTTGAAACAGTCTATGGAGCTGAGGCACTTCTTAGAATGAAAGTCTTGCACACAGTTAGAGAGTTTGTTACAAAATCACTTGTAGGGTCACAAGCTGGTAAACCTGTGGAAACAGAGTTGGAATCAACTCTAAAAGTATGCCACTGCAATTCCAGACTGAAAAAGGCACGGCTAAAAGACATGGAGGTAAGGATCCCAAGTCTTAACAGTACCTCTGGTTTGAAGAAGAGTGTTACAGCTGGATTCCGTCCTGCTACAGCGGTACAAACTGCATGTTCCTGAGCCGCAGTCATGCGGTTAAGAGGGAGGGCGTCTGGAGGGCTCCTGCAGTGGTATGTGGAGGTTGTCGGCAGCTATGGGCTATTTTCGGCTCAGCAGCAAATCACGGTTTCAACGCTTAGCAAACAGCACTGTTGTGGATCTCAGATACCAGTTGGGCTTCTTTCACTCATTGGGTCCTTGTGTCCTGCACTCTGATGAGGGGACTCAAGATCTGGTGGTCCTGCTTCTGAAGGGTCCTTAGGAGACTCCTGGAGCTTCTATCTGGAATTCAGATTTTTCACTCGACTACAGATTACTCGACCCCTGGCACTCGGTTCTTGTAGCAATGAAGAATCACAGCCAGTCAGGAACGTGGTCCAGTGGAGTTTGTCTCGGGGTCCCACTAACCCAAGGGGAGAAGCCATCCCTCCCGGAGCTTCTCTGTCGAATTGAAAAAGGAGTTTCAGCACAGCAGCAGGGCATGGCTTCACTGGGCAATGGAAAGGTCCAGGAGGATTCAGCAAGCTCCATTCACGGTTTCTTCATCAAGTGTTTTTCCCAGTGGTCCATGCTGCCTCTAGTTCTAAAATCCTCACCTTGTAAGTAGGTTTAACCCATTCATGCACAGTCTAGTCTGTCAATCACACAGCTGGGTAGCTGCCCTGAATGGACAGCCAGCCAATCAGGACTGGTTGCATTCAGGCATTCTGAGAGACAAAGGGCAGGGGAGTTTCGGGACCCTCCCTCACATCCTGTCCATCCAGACACACTGGAGCCAGAGGCAGGTTTAGGGCTGAAGCCCACCAAAAGAAAGTCAAACAAAGGGCTCAAATCTGTTTTGACACACGGAGTAAAACCCAAGAAAGAAGGCACAAACGGAAAATGGTGAAAAAAGAAGACAGGGACCATTTTGACAAAATGTTCACCCATGGGTGCTGTACTGCAGCTGAGGGTAGAAAAGCACAATTGTGGGAAAATAAACCACTGCCACCAGCCATTTAAAGTAGGGAGGGTAGCATGAACATGTTGCATGGGAATGTAGGATAAGGGGCTATTAGGTAACCCCAGAGCACTCCAGATAAAATGGTGTGTACTGGACCTACAAATAGAGAAGGTAAGTAAAGTCAATTTCACATTAATATTCTTGAGAAAAGTAGCTCACACAAGAAAAGATATTTAAACCTTATGAGAAATATGAAGGATTTCTTTTTGACACTGCACTGAAGGTGTTGTGTGTCACCATGTGAAAAGAAGATGCCTAAGGAGTTTGTCAGACTCCAAAAACAATGGAAACAATAAGCCAAATCAGGTCAAAACACATGCGAGAGTGAGAAAAATGGTCGCACTCAATCCAGGGTTAAAATTAAAAAGTCCTGAAGTCCAGCAAAAGAGCTGGGCGTCTCTAAGGTTGAACGGAATTAGCACATAAATGAGAATTCTCCCTAACAGTATTCTAATGTGATCTGTTGGCTAAGTTGTCATTAGACGGTCAGTGAATGGACGTTGTTTGCCACTTAGCTAAATTGAATTATCCTAAGCAATAGTTAGATGTGCCTTATCTGCCAAAAGTGGGTGCTTATAAAGGGTTAACTGTTAATGACAAATGCTGTAAAAACAATAAATGACATTAGGACTTTACTTATTTAGTTATTGGTTATATGTTATGTGCACTATACAGCAGACGTGTTTCAATGTACATCCAGACAAGGTAGGGGAGGAAAGGGGAAGGAACGCAGGGGATTAAACAACAACAAAAGGTTCTTAAAAGGTCTTGAAACATTCAGAACATGCAAGTGCTATAGCATGAGAGCAGGGGAAAAGGGGAGCTGCAGGGGGGTAAAACAAACAAAACATGTAGATTTAGAATGTGCTAGTGCTGAGACATAACAGGCCGAGAAGGGGAGGAAGGGTAGTGCAGGAGGTACACTATGCAAACAGTTAATAAGGGCAGGAAAAGGTAGGTAAAGTGGCTGTTCGGTTGAATAGGGTGGTTTCTACTCTGATACATGAGAACCAAGTGGGTTTTGTCTCTGGCAGGGCAGTGGCGGACAATATGAGACGCCTACTATTGACAATTGAGAAAGGGCATAATCAACCATTTGCCAGTGCGATCATTTCCCTGGATGCTGAAAAGGCATTTGATCGTGTTGAATGGAACTTTTTATTTGCATGCTTAGGGAAAATGAAATTTGGGCAAGATTTCCAGCGCTGGGTTAAGTTGTTATATACCAACCCTTCTGCAAGTGTGCTAACGAATGGCCTTATTTCTGATCCGTTTGAGCTTCATCGTGGTACAAGGCAGGGTTGCCCTCTTTCACCTCTCCTTTTTATTATATCTATAGAACCTCTAGCAGTGTGCTTAAGGGCGGATGTACGCCTTCAGCCGGTAATTGGAAATGATCGGAATAATTTGGTTTGGTTATATGCTGATGATTTGTTGATTGCCCTGCAAGACCCGGCTGTTGGTATTTCTTATTTGATGCAAGACATTCATTCTTTTTCCGTGATATCGGGATATAAGATTAACTGGAGTAAATCTGAGATCCTTCCAATCAATGGGTTGTGTCAACGACATACATGTGTTCAATTTCAATTCAAGTGGTGTGCTGAAAAGTTGAAATATCTTGGCATATGGATTGGAGCAGATGTAGTGAAGTTACCTGCCATTAACTTTGCTCAGATTCTTCCGATGCTAAAATCAGATTTGATGAGGTGGAGTCTTTTGAAGTTGTCGACATGGGGCAGAATCAACTGTTTGAAGATGAACCTGGCTCCTCGGATAAATTACTTCCTGAGCATGCTCCCCATTAAGATACCAGGAAACTTCTTTAAGGAGATCAATGGGATTATGCAGAAGTTTATTTGGAATGGGAAGCCTCCGAGACTTGCAATCTGGAAACTTCAACTCCCATTGAAATTGGGGGGAATGAATTTGCCTAATTTCTCAGACTACCATTTATCCTTTTCCACTCGACATTTATGCAAAGTTATTGACTCTGGAGATGTACAGTCTGAGCATTTTGACCTCTTATCTTGGGAATGCAGTGCTGTATCCCAATTAGACCCGAGAGCTCTGCTAACCACTCGAAGGAATAAATCAAGAAAAATCAGCGCCCTTACTTCCTTCTTACAAGACTGCTGGTGTGAACTCTCAACCCGTTTGAGTGCAGATCCATATTTACATCCAGATGCTTCCTTATGGAATAATCCAGCCTTGATGTATCAGGGCAAAACTCTGTTTTGGATGGAATGGTTTGTGGCTGGTATCAAATACATTGGAGATTTGTTTGATGGGGAAAACTGGTTAACGTTCGCTCAGCTTGGCCAGAGGTATGATATGACGGAATGCTCATTTGCCGAATATCGTAAGTTGAAGATTATTATTTCGGCTTGTATTGAGGAGCCACAATTAACTGCTCAGAGTCCAGCCTGGGCAGCTTTAACTGTATGCCTCGGTGCATCTCACCCTGCTTCTACTATGTATAGTATCATAAAAGCTACTCGGAAGGGCGATCCGAGATTACCTGCTCTGTGGGCGGAGGAACTTGGGGAAGATGTGAACTTCAGGTGTTGGCGAAGGTGCTGTGGAAACACTCGTTTGGTGAGTTTGGATTGGTCCCTCAGAGCTTTTCAAACAAAGTTGTTGTTTAGGGCCTATTGGACGCCGGAGAAACTATTCAGGAGACAACTTTTGGACAATAATCTTTGCTGGAAATGTAAGTGTTCTAGAGGATCTCTGAGCCACTTGATTTGGTCCTGTCCTAAAACGATGCAGTTCTGGGAAAAGGTATGTGAGAGATTAAGTTTGGTCTTAGACATTGCAATCCCCATGAATGCCTCATTGTTGATTTTAGGCGATGATTCTCTTCTGGAGGAAATTGACTTTGGTAAGAAGGTTTGGCTGCTACGTGCATGTATGGTTGCTAAAAAATTCATTTTGAGGTCCTGGAAATCGAGTAATTCTTTCAACATTGATGATTGGGTGGAGGAGCTTCTTACAATTTCGACATATGAAAGAGCTATTTACAAACTTTCTGATGACATTGACAAGTTTTGGGACATCTGGGGCTGCTTTCTTGACACCTATGGGTAAAACAGAACTTTGATCTGGGACAATATATACACATCCTTGTACACTACTGTGTGTATGTTATCTATAGGACGTGCATTGGTTGTTTTATAATTGAATTTGTTATATGGTTCATGTAATTAGTTTTCTTAGTCCTTCTCTCCTGCATTTGCTCTCTTTTTTCCTCTCTCTCTTTCCTTTCCTTTTTTCCTCTCTTCTTCTTCAACCGGTTCTATTTTTAGTACACTGATGGTTATTTTTAAATTGGTTGTGATATGTTGCTTATTTACATTGTATTGATTGGCTGTGTGTTTATTGGATTATTCATGTTCATGGTTGTTTATGTAAAATTAAAAAATGTAAAACAGGAATGCAGGGCAGCCACATGGAGAGGATCTCCTCCCAGCAGCACTGGTTTTGCAGGACAAAAAAGGAGTAAATATACATTTCCTTTGAGGGGGCCCTTAAACTCCACTGCACACTTTTCCCCTTTATAAACAATGCATTTCTTAGAGTTCAGCACCACTTTTCTAGTTTAATGAAAGTTTAAGGACACTTTCTTTAACTAGAAAAGTGGCAGTCTATTAAGAAATACTCGCAATATCGCTTTTGGCATCTTTTGCTGCTTGAAAGCCCTCCAATATTTCCACGCACCTCAGAATGATGGTGCTGGAAGCTGGAAGGGAGAATGTCGTATTTCCATGCACTTTTTATCAAAAACTAAGAATCAGGCCTGTGGTGTACTTCCGTAGTAACGTGAGTTGCTTGTTAGGCGAAGACTAGCAGGTCAATTCTTCAGTGAAGTCTTTGTTTCCATATCCTCATGAGATTCCACCCGTAGGCTCGGGTTTTCTAACCAATCTAAGATTTTGGTAAGTGGATGTGTTTTGTACGTCACGAAGATGATCAAGGGGGAATGGTTATGCAGATGTTCTCCACATATGCAGTGCAATCTTGCAAAATGAGTTCTTCTCATTTTGAGAGTTTCTGATGTGATGTACATATGTTGGTTCTCTCCCCACATCTGCAGGATTTCCTGTTCATCTGGTTCAATTATCTGGGACTAGTATTCAAGTATTTCCTCCTACATGCCGAAGGGCATGCTGGATGTGGGTTGAACGTTGAGTGTGTGAATGGCATACTAAGTACTTGCATGCTGTTTGGTGGACCTCTTACTCGCATATGAATTGAAGTATATTCTGAAAGAATACATGAAAGAAAACGTTGGTTAATTAGTGGAGAGCCTTTGCAATGTTTACTGTTAGCTACCAAAGAAGGAGTCTTTGAGAGCATGATGTGTGAAATAAAGCTATGCACTACATAAAAAAAAAAAAAAAGTCATGCCATTGGGATAAGCAGGTAAATAACGACTACAACCTGGAAAAGCCTTACCTCAGGAATGAGGAGCTTCATAACCCATGTAGGCAGACACAAGCATCGCTGGTTTCAGGGTGATCCATGGTTGCAGATAAGACACTGCAAAGCCCATCAGGAAACCAGAGGCAAATTGAGGTTGCAGGAAAAGTTAATGCAATTGGCCGGAATCCAGCGATAGTCAGTGGATGCAAGAATACAATGCAATGAGCAAGGAACAAAAGTCAAAATGGATGCTGCAGGAAAAGTTGATGCAAACAGGCCAGGATCTAACAGTCAGCAGCTGCAGAGAGTCAATGCAATAAGAATGATCCAGTACCAAACCCAGGGAAGGTAGTTACGGAAGTTCAGAAGGCAGCACAGGGCCATGAGAAGGGGTCAGTAAGGTAGAAGGGGGTAGAGAGCATACGGAGGAACAGAAGTAGCAACAAGAAAGGCAAAAAAGGGGGCACATAGGGAGACAGACAGAGCAGGTTAGCAGAAGGAGGAAAAGAAGAGGGGAGAGAGCCACTAAAAAGTGGATGAAGTGGCTGAAGGTGAGCAGCAAGAAGGACACAAACAAGGCTATAGCTAAGAGTGTGAAAAATGGACCATCAGCCAACAAGAAGAGAAAGGATTGAGGTGGCAGGAGAGGAGGGTAAACCACTGGAGAAGGTGGCTGAACAAGAAAGAAGAGCGAAAGGATCAAGGTGGCAAGGAAGGTTGGTAACACACTGGAGAAGGTGGCCGAGCAAGTAAAGAAGAGAGAAAGGATTGACATGCCAGGGAGGAGGGATAACCACCAGAGAAGGTGGTAGAGCAAGTTAAGAAGAGAGAAATGATCACATTGACAGTGGAGGATGAGAAACCATCGGAGAAGGTGGCAGAGCAAGGAATAGGAAAGCAGGGTTCATTTTGACAAAACTAAATGACCAGTTTGTTTGTTTTTTATTTATATAGCACACCAAACTCTTGGGTATCTGGGCGCGTTACAGGTTACATAGTCATTTAGAGCAGATCACAAAATAGAATAGGTACATGAGATTATTTACATAGCATTATATGAGAGTTACATAACATTGTGATTTTACATGATTACTTTACAGATATATAGAAACAGGCAGAATAATATAGATATGAACATGAGTAGCAGAATAATGCAGGTTATACGTCAAGAGATAAGAGCCAGCTTTTGGTCTTTTTTTTAAAGCTGTAGAAAGAGGGGTCTGATCTTAGGGCTACAGGCAGGGAGTTACACAGGTGAGCTGCCATAACAGGGAAGCCCTCTACTTTTTTGAGCTTGGATCTGGGGACCTTAAGGAAGTGCGAGTTCAGGGTTAAGGTGGGACAGTCCAATGTATTTTTAGTGAATGTATCCACTAGGTTTTTAGGGTCCGAGTTGGATAGACATTTGTGGGTGAGGGTTAATGATTTAAACATAATTCTATCATTGACTGATCGGCATTTAGTGTTGCGTCTGGCATCTGAGATGTGTTGCATTCTAGGAATGCTTAGCACAGTTCTTAGCACATTATTTTGCAGTACTTGCAGTTTATTGACATTGTGTTTACTTGACCCAAAATAGAGTGCATTACAATAGTCTCATTTTAAGAGAATAAGAGCTCTTGCCAGGGTAGTACAGCTTACTGTAGAAAGGAACGGTTTACAGGCATTGATTAATTTGCATGTATAACCTGTAGCAGAGGCTGTAGCATTGATTGATCTGTGCAAATTCAATACTGAGTAAAGGTAAAAGCCCAAAGTTTTTACCTCCTTAGATACTTTGATATTAATACCATCAATGTTGAATGATTTAAACTGGTTGCTTAGTTTGTTTAGTTTTACTGACGAGCCAATGAGAAGGAGCTCTTTCTTTTCGACGTTAAGGCAGAGGCCATGAGTGGCCATCCACGCTTGGATAGTGAGATACATTTATTGCAACAGGGTAGAGTCAGTGTCATAATCACCAGAGATAGGAATGAGAATCTGAGTGTCATCTGCATAGTTAGTGTAGGTGACACCCAAATTGTCAAGGTCATCAAAAAGGCGCTTGGTGAAAATATTATACATCGTGGGAGAGACACACGAGCCCTGTGATACTCTGCAGGGTTTTGGTGCTCTCTCCACTGATGCAGTGAGTGAGAAGACTCTCATGAAGCAATTGTTCAAAAAGGATTGAATCGAGGCTGTAGCTTCTGAGGAAAAGTGGGCAGCTGAAGACAAATGCTTACAGAGCATTTTATGATCCAATAAATCAAAAGCTGCAGACAGGTTCAATAGGAGGAGGTGGGCTAGTTTCCCTTTGTCCTTTATCTCATTCATTTGATTTTTCAAATTAATAAGAGCAGATTCTGTGCTGCATTTAGGTCTGAAGTCTGACTGACGGAGTCCCAGAAGATTGTTAGCCTCAAGTTAGGTCTGTATCTGTAGGCTGCATCTGTAGGTAGGCCGCCTTGTCTAAGATGTTCAAGAGAAATGGGACAGTTGTTATGGGTCTATAATTGTTCGGAATCTTGGGGGTTGAGAGGAGGTTTTTTAGAAGAGTGAGCAACCAAGCGTCCTTTAGATTAGTTGGGACAGTGCAAGAGTCAAATGAGGAGTTGATAAAAGTGTTGATGAAAGGGGCTAGGTCCCTAGCTGTCTCTTTGATTATTGTTGCTGGGCATGTATTTCCCTGGCATCTGGAAGTTTTGAGGGAGGCTTTTATGTCCTCCACTCCGTGTATAGAAACCGCATCCAATTTAAACCGATTGCATGGTTTTGGGGCAATCGTCTGTGACTCCTGCAATGGTTGGTCATTAGAGAGGTTTAGTGTTTTAGATTCCATTTTTTCTTGTAGAAGATATATTCTGTTAGACAGCACAGTTTGAATATTTGTACACCAGGTCTTGTCCTTGATGCAAGTATCAGTTGGAGGAGTAGGGGACTCTAGTTCTCTTAGGATGACAAAGAGTTCTCTTGTACTTGACCTAGCTTTGGTAATTCTGTCATTGTACATGTCTCATTTGGTTTGGAGGATCTCCGATTTATATCTTAAGGCAATTTGGTAAGATTATTCTTGTTCAACGCTGTGGAGTTGTTTTTCCAAAGAGATTCCGCACTCCTTTTTTCATTCTGCATGGCTTTAAGCTTCGGGGTGACCACGAGTTAAGGTGAGCTCATGGTTTAACTTTGCACATTTTTAGGGGTGCTATTTTATCAATGGCTTCATTGAGTGTAGAGTTATATAAATCTACAAGAGATGCAGGGTCTGAACTGATGGATGTAGGATTGGTGAGCGGCTGGAGTAACGGAAGTTCATGTTCCACTGTTATGTTACACTTGTTTCTAGTAAGTAGTGGTGGTGCAGGATGTTCGTCAGATTATGTTGTGAGCTGTCTTGAAGTGTGAAGGATATAAGGTGATGATTAGCCCAGGCGCACAGTTCGTTGGACGTTATTGTAATCTGACAGTTGAGGTCAGCAACCCAGTCTAAGTTTCTTCCTTTGGTGTGTGTTGGCGTGTTGGTCCTATATGTGAAGTTTGTTCTGTAATGATACTAGCGAGTGCAGAGGCATTCTCATCATTCAAGTCATTGAAACCAAGATTAAAGTCTCCACGTACTAGGTTTTGTGTTTGTGGTAAGTAGAGAGGTGATATCTTCCTCAAACATTGAAATACGGCCAGGTGGTCTGTATGTTAGGTGCATAGTTATAGTTTGTGATGCTGTGAGTGGCAGTTTGACCGTCAAGAGTTCTCCTGAGGGGAATGGAGGATGTGACGATTCCCTTAATCCCAATTTAGTTTTGGTAATGAAGGCAATGCCACGTCCTCCAGATGATTCTCTATCTAGCCTTATAATGGCTAGATAGAGGCTAGCCGGTCCGATAGCATAGCGAGTGGAACGCTCGTTTCAACATCTGTGCAGAGCCTGCTGATGCAGGTTTGAATCCCGACAGGTCCAAACAAAGCCTTTCATCCTTCCAAGGTCAATTAAATGAGCACCACTCAGCGTGGGTAATAATAAACAGTGCTTAGATGCCTGAGGGTTAGTAGCACTCCATAAATGCTAAATTATTATAATTCTCAGGTATATAGCAAGTGAGAGAGTTGATCCTGCTGCTGCATGAAGCCAGGCCTCTGTTATAGCTAGAACATCTAATTGGTTAGAAATTATAAGGTCGGCAATGTCTAGTGCATGAGCTACCATGGATCTGGCATTAATAAGTGCACCTTTAATATGTGGCAAGTTATTTTTGGATAGGTTGGGAGGACAGGGTGAGGTTTTCTGACCATTTGGGTTAATGATATTGTGGTTTGGTTTGTGTTTAAATCTCTTCTTAAATGAGATTTGAGTATTCAGTTTGTCACTCATATTGGAGGACGGCATGTAGATCTTATTCAGTCTAGATCCATGCCTATAATTTCGGAAGATAGTAGAACAAGGTTGGAAGGGCGTTGACATAGTGGCATATCCTTGAAACCATTGGTCAGGAGTTAGTGAGCAGGTTAGACTAGAGTTTATACTACCAATGAGCATGAGATTATCAGCGACTGGATTTAGCGGTGGCAAGAATTTTGTTGGTTTTATGAGTTCTGACTGAGGTATTGGCGTTAGATTGTCAGTTACTGTATTTAGTGGTGGCAAGAATTTTGTCGGTCTTATACTTTTTGACTGAGGTAGTGGTACAGTCATGTTAGGACAGGGCATGACAGAGGTCTTGGCTATGTCCCAGAAAGTGTATGGGCCTCATTACGAGTATGGAGGTAGCCATGGTGCTATTAGCGCCATGGCTGCCCCTCCATACCGGGCTCCAAAACCATGTTCATTCGATGAGGAATAACCGGGTCATTCCAATATTGGAGGACCCGGTAATTCCTCCTTGAAGGAACCATTCCCCATTACCATTTGAGCACCCATAGGGCTCAATGGGAATGGGGAGGGAGCTAATAATGGGCACGTAAATAACGAGTTCTGACTGAGGTATTGGCGTTAGATTGTCAGTTACTGTATTTAGTGGTGGCAAGAATTTTGTCGGTCTTATACTTTTTGACTGAGGTAGTGGTACAGTCATGTTAGGACAGGGCATGACAGAGGTCTTGGCTATGTCCCAGAAAGTGTATGGGCCTCATTACGAGTATGGAGGTAGCCATGGTGCTATTAGCGCCATGGCTGCCCCTCCATACCGGGCTCCAAAACCATGTTCATTCGATGAGGAATAACCGGGTCATTCCAATATTGGAGGACCCGGTAATTCCTCCTTGAAGGAACCATTCCCCATTACCATTTGAGCACCCATAGGGCTCAATGGGAATGGGGAGGGAGCTAATAATGGGCACGTAAATAACGAGTTCTGACTGAGGTATTGGCGTTAGATTGTCAGTTACTGTATTTAGTGGTGGCAAGAATTTTGTCGGTCTTATACTTTTTGACTGAGGTAGTGGTACAGTCATGTTAGGACAGGGCATGACAGAGGTCTTGGCTATGTCCCAGAAAGTGTATGGGCCTCATTACGAGTATGGAGGTAGCCATGGTGCTATTAGCGCCATGGCTGCCCCTCCATACCGGGCTCCAAAACCATGTTCATTCGATGAGGAATAACCAGGTCATTCCAATATTGGAGGACCCGGTAATTCCTCCTTGAAGGAACCATTCCCCATTACCATTTGAGCACCCATAGGGCTCAATGGGAATGGGGAGGGAGCTAATAATGGGCACGTAAATAACGGCCCGTTATTAGCTCCATGTTCCCCTTGCGGGACCCGGAAAGGAGGTCTGGTTTTACCAGACATCTGTTCTGAGTCACGCAAAGGGAACCTCGTAATAGGTGCTCCCGTAATGAGGGGTGCCGGTGCCGTACCGGCACCCTTCATTACAGGTGTGCCAGGGTCGTAATGAATCCCTATGTCTGGGAATTGGCCCTGGAGTTGAAAGTGTGTGGGCCTGGAGAAGGTATGCTAATGCAGCTGATTTATACCAGTAAGCCTATAATAACTATAGGGAGGAAGTGCATGACTTGGACTACCGGTGTAAGGCACATGTGTGAAGGAGGTTGAAGATGGCCCTGCTTATGTTCAGAGACGGGAGACTAGAAACGGATTTAGTAAATCATCACAGGCAATAGTAGTCAATGAAAAATAGTTGTGCATGATGCAGCTTAATGTTTCCTATTGGCAGTAACCGTGACAAGCACTTAGCGGTACAACATAAGGATGCAGTAGTAACTCACACATGGGTATGGCATAATATGAATTGCGTGTAACATGGGGAAAAAAGTTTGTCTAGTACATGGAATGGCACAATGCGAAATGCGCATAACATCAGGCCAATCGCATTTATTAGCAATTAGACAATAGCAAAATATGAATAGCGATTATAGTAGCCAGAGCAAGTTGGTAACTGGAAAAATATCATATGGGCAACAGGGGTGACTAGCACATGGGATTGGAAACATGCACATTTTAGCGGGGCATGAAGGCAACAGCTGTTATTATTAATTGTGAGTGACAGAATGCTAATCTGGCATTGTATGAAGGCTACAGTATTTCCTAGCTCAAGGGAATGGCGATGCGAGTTGCACGTAAGGTGGGGTGACAGAATTCACTAGCACATAGAAAACTCCTGAAAACTCCCTTCTTCCAATAATAATGACCTATCCCGGCCCACCAGTTACAATACAGAATAATATGCGTGTTGGATTTCTCTGAACATTCCCGCGCCCTGATGCCTGCAGGCTATCGGCGCGTTATAAACAAGTACATAAACATAAACATAGGAAACACAGGATGTGGAATGCGCATGTCCTAAGGCCACCGCAGTTATTAGCAGTTAGACAATTGAAAAATGCGAATAGTGATAGAAGTAGCTAAAAACAACGTGTAACTGGCAAAGTATCATAGTGATATCAAGACGGAAGTAGTAATTCACACATGGGATTGACAAAATACGAAATACCATAGCATAGAGGGAATAGCCGTTATTAGCATTTGTAAATTGTAAAATGCAGGTGTGGCATATCATACAGGCGGAAGTATTCATTAGCATGTGGGAAAAGCAGGATGCGAGTTCACAGCAAAAAAGGTCAGCATGTTGGGCAAGGGGTTAGCCATGGGGGTTGTTTGAGCTTCCCACAGGCAGCACCTACTTTGTCAGCAAGTGTCTCGACTTGACAAAGTTGGACCCAGTCATGAATTTATGAAGTGGTGAATACCAGTCTGTTCAGCTTGAGAGGAAGAGGGGACGTGGTTCCAAGCAAAGTAGTCAGGCAAGACGGTGGCAGAGCAGTACTCATGGAATGCCAAGTAGAAGAGGAGGCGTAGCAGCTATCCCCTGAAGGGCTGGACAGGCACATACAGGCCCTTATTAAGCTGCCATTGAGATTGCGGCTGGCTTCCGCCTGACGGTGATGCTGGAAGGCAGATGAGGAAGTTGTGCACCAATCAGAAAGCAGGATTCAAATAAATGGGAAGGTCCCTTAACACATGACTGCGAACATGAATGCGAACAACGCGGCCATTACGCATGTTCACATGCAAACAATGTGGCCAGTGAACAAGAAACAGAGCAAATAGGGTAGACAAGCTGCAATGATATGATATGACATTATATCACGCCTATTCAAGGCAGGACGAGGTAAGGGAGGAGAACACAGGGAGGGCAAGACAAAAAGCTTACTAGGCCAAGTGACATTGAGATTGTGCAAGTGCAGGGGAGAGGGAAGGGGAACAGGGTCGGGGGAAGGGGAGGAGGAGCAAGTGCAAGTGCAAGACAAATGATTAAAACATCGAAAAACAAGAAGTGCAGCCAGCAGATGGCAGTGCAGGGGTTAAGTGCAGACAAGTGTTAGATAAGTGGAGGTAGGGGGACTGTAGGGTTACAGATGCAGCCCCAAGTGCACGGTTGCCAAAAGGCAGTGCAGGTGTGCAACTGGGGGGGGGGCAGAGACCTCGGCCCATGGTTCAGAGGGTAGCCATTATTTCCTTGGGATAAAAGGGGACAAACTATCACCCTCCTTATTCCACATTGAGGAGTCGAAGACTCTATTCAGGATTTTTCTTTTATGCAAACTATGATTTTCACAGGTCAAGCACTGTACAAATCCCTGAAAATCTGTGATTCAGATTGTTCACCATTCTAAGAAATCCATATACAATGTATTTCTGTGAGAACTCACGCAATGAATCAATAATTGTGACCTGTCATAGACTAATTTTTCCAGCACAATTATAGATTCAATGGCATTATATTTAAATTGTACTTCCACAACATTTAGTTTACAGGCCCAGTCCCTATTTAATGGCATAACTAGTAAACAGGTATCCCCCAGAATAATGTAAATTGTTATTTGGGATTTATTCATTTTTGGAATGTTTTAATTTTTGAGATATGTATCTGAATGTGCTTGGGTTATTGTACTTATTTTTGGTTTGTCCTCCAAAGGCTCAAGGCAGGCTCGGACATCAACAGCTCAAGGCAACTCTGCCAGGCAAGCTTTTATTTTCAGTCTGTCCACCTGTTCCCAAGCCCCTCTTAGGCAATGTAGTTCTAGCTTGGGAAAGAGCTACTCATTCAGCTCCCTCTGTAAAGGTCTTCTCGAAGAGACTGTCGATCAACTGCTTCCAGGTGGAATCCAAATCAGCTCTTCTGCTCTCAGAAAGGCTCTCATCCTTTGCTTTGTTTCCAAAAACACTCTGCTTGCTATGTCTTTCTCTTAAAAAAAAAAACAAGACATTCAACCCATGTAGCATCAATTGACATGGCAGTCTTGGATTGGACAGTTCCTGTGATAGCTTCTGTTCACCTACTCGCACCCACTAGATGCCTCGTCTTTGATTCAATTGACTAAATGTATTTTGCTGTGTCATTAGGGGACGCATTTAACTGTGTCAAAAGTCAAAACAAAACTTTATTCAGCAATGAAACCATCAAAGTGCATATTGATTATGCTAACTATTGTGATCATTGCACTCAAAACAGAGAACTATAAAAGCCTTTAAAATACAATAAAGATTTGATATCAGCAACAATACTAAAAATAAATTACAGATCAATTTGATTCTCAAAATATTCAAAAACAGGCAACATCCTATTACAAAGTAATCAAGGCAGTTCATACATATAGTTGTCTAATAATATAGCCACACAGTTCACCATCCCTATGGTAACAGGCATTAAAAACAACCAACTGACTAAAAATGGCCAGAAAATAAATATTTTAATAAACACATAGGTTAATTAATATCCCCTAATATCCCCAAACATTCCATCTAAAACAACTCTCTACAGGGGGAACAGAGGGACGACAGGGACGGTGATCCTATTACTCCAGGTGACATTGAGATCGCACAAGTGCAGGGGAGGAGAAAGTGCGGAGGGAAGGGGGAGAGGGCAGTTCAGTACGTAGGATAACAGCCAAATAAATAAGACAATAAACCATCTGGTGGCAAGTGCAAGGGTAAGTTGCTTGGAGAAGCGTCTGACCCTGAGGGAGTAGGAGGTGGATGAGCAGAGAGATCGAGAAGGAAGATATTTAGGAAGAGACAGTTAAAGGAATAGTGGTTCCAGGCCCTAGAAGGCCTTGTGGACAATGCAGAGGGTTTTGAACTTAATCCTTGCAACCACTGGGAGCCAGTGCATACATTTTTTTCCTTATGAGATACGATCCCTGGGCTTGAGGCCAAGGACAAGTCTGTTTTGGATGAGTTGTAGAGGGCGGAGAGTAGAGACAAGTAGATTTAGAAAGAGGCTGTTGCAGTAGTTCAGCCTAGAGACTGCAGTGGAGTAACATTACTGGAAATGTTGGGGGTGGGGGGCATGACAACTGAAGGAAAGGGGCAGGGTGGGGGAAGGGTGGATGGTGGCTCTGAGGGATAACGCTAAACTACAAACCACAAGAGTTCCTTGCCGATGCTCTGTTATAAATTGCATAAGAGTGGTGCCGTATCTTTAAAATTTTATTCTAAACACAAGCCCGTCTTCTGAAAGTCAGAACACCACAGTGTGTCTTTACAATTCACTGCATGCCATGCTTGCTTTATAAAGATGCCCAGAATAAAGTCATGTCACAGTAAAAAAGTGCTTGACTGGTTTCCCCAAAATCCCAGTCTGAGTCTAGCCATGTAATATTTCATGCTTGCCTTCTTGATGCCCATAAACAAGTGCTGCACCTTCCAAGCACCTCTCGCACACACATTGTTATTGTTATTTTGCATTTATATAGCGCCTTATATACCATTAGTATGGTCTGAAGGCGCAGGTTGGTTGAACGCCCTTGGGAACCGAAATTCGGTCAGTAGAGAGAGTAGAGAGAGTCCAAAGGTGCGTGTGCGCACCAGGTATGTGTGCAGCTGGTGCAGAATTCGTGTGGTAGCTGCTTCTTAGCGGTAGGTGTGGTGGTTGAGAGATCAGGAGTATGTGTTCGCTCTGGCAGGATTTATCCAGACCGAGTGTGGCTGCGTTTGGCCTGAGGAGAACGCTTGGCTGGGGGGTGTGAAACCAGCAGTGTTTACTTAGAGTGATGGGGAGTGAGCGGGAGATGTTGATATGAGAACAGTTACACCGAATGGTGTCATAGTATCTCTGTGTTCTAGTTGAGTGGTGGTGTAAAGAAGAGAGCAAGCGTGGGGTGTGGTATGATATATGCTCTTTCCAATGTTCCCTGCATTCCAAAGCATATTATGTATGTCACGCAATTCTATGCGATCAGGTCCGTTCTATGTATTTTTATTAATTTTGGCATTCAAGATTGCCCTACACACTCCTGTCTGCTTGACACACTCAGGCACTCTAGTCTACCTTGTGTGCTCTAGTCTATCCCTCATTCTCCAGTGTGCCCCACGCATGCACTCATGTATTCCATACGCATGTGCTCCTGTCTTCCCCGCGCATGCACTCCTGTCTACCCGTGCATGTACTTCTGTCTGCCTATGCACTCATCCGTTCTGTATATTCATCCGCTCTGTATACTCATCCGCTTTGTATACTCATCTGCTCTGTATACTCATCTGTTCCGTATGCTCATCCGCCCTGTACGCTCATCCGCTCTGTAAGTTCATCCGATCTATCCGCTCATCGATCTACACATTCATCCGGTCCACATACTCATCCGCTCAACATACTACTCGTCCGCTCTATGTACTGCTCATCCGCTCTACGTACTACTCATCCGCTCTATGTACTCATCCATTCAGCACACTCATCTGCTGTACATACCATCCGCTCCATACACTCATCCGTTTCACGTGTTCATCCGCTCCACACGCTCCTCCGCTCCACACACTCATCTGCTCCACACACTCATCCGCTCCACACACTCATCCGCTCCACATACACTCATCCGCTCCACATATACTCATCCTCTCCACATTCATTCATCCGCTCCACACACTCGTCCGCTCCACAGACTCATCCTTTCCGCTCTACGATACTCATCCGTTCCACACACACATCCATTCTATGTATTTATCCGCTCCACACACTCATCTGCTCCACACACTCATCCCCTCCACACACTCGTCCGCTCCACGTACTCATCCGCTCCACGTACTCATCCACTCTATGTACTCGTCCGCTCTATGTACTCGTCCGCTTTGCGTACTCGTCCACTCTACGTACTCGTCCGCTCTACGTACTCATCTGTTCCACACACTCATCCGCTATACGTATTTATCCACTCCATACACTCATCTGCTCCACACACTCGTCCGCTCTACGTACTCGTCCGCTTTACGTGCTCGTCTGCTCTACGTACTCGTCAGCTCTACACACTCGTCTGCTCTACGTACTCGTCCGGTCTATGTATTTATCCACTCCACACACTCATCTGCTCCACACACTCATCCGCTCTCCATACTCATCCACTCTCCATACTCATCTGCTCTCCACACTCATCAGCTCTCCACACTCATCCACCCTCCACACTCATCCGTTATCCACACTCATCTGCTCTTCACACTCATCCGCTCTCCACACTCATCCGCTCTCCACACTCATCCGCTCCCCACACTCATCCGTTCCCCACACTCAGCCTCTCTCCACACTCAGCCGCTCCCCACACTCATCTGCTCCCCACACTCACCCACTCTCCACACTCAGCCACTCTCCATACTCAGTCGCTCCACACAACTCATCCGCTCCCCACACTCGGCCACTCTCCACACTCGGCCGCTCTCCACACTCATCCGTTCCCCACACTCAGCCTCTCTCCACACTCAGCCGCTCCCCACACTCATCTGCTCCCCACACTCACCCACTCTCCACACTCAGCCACTCTCCATACTCAGTCGCTCCACACAACTCATCCGCTCCCCACACTCGGCCACTCTCCACACTCGGCCGCTCTCCACACTCAGCCGCTCCCCACACTCACCCACTCTCCACACTCAGCCACTCTCCATACTTATCCGCTCCCCACTGTCATCCGCTCTGCACATTCATCCGCTCTCCGCACTCATCTGCTTCCGACATTCATCTGCTCCCTACACTCATCCGCTCCCCACAGTCATCCGCTCACCACACTTATCCGCTCTCCACACTCATCTGCTCCCCACACTCATCCGCTCCCCACACTCATCCGTTCCCCCCAATCAGCTGCTCTCCACACTCAGCCGCTCCCCACACTTATCCACTCTCCAAACTCACCCGCTCTCCACACTCAGCCACTCTCCATACTCAGTCGCTCCACACACTCATCCGCTCCCCACAGTCATCCGCTCTACCCATTCATCCGCTCTCACACACTCATCCGCTCTCCTCACTCATCTGCTCCCTACACTCATTCCCTCCCCACAGTCAGCCACTCTCCACAGTCATCCGCTCCCTACGCTCATCCGCTCTACACATTCATCCGCTCTCCACTCTCATCCGCTCTCCACTCTCAACCACTCTCTACACTCATCTGCTCTCCACACTCATCCGCTCTCCACATTCATCCGCTCTCCATACGCATCGGTTCTCCACACTCATCTGCTCTCCACGCTCATCCTCTCTATACGCTCGTTCGCTCTCACACGTTCATCTGGTCTAAACGTTCATCCGGTCTATACATTCGTCCGTTCAGTATAGTCAGTCCTACGCCCTCCTGCGTTCTATTCGCTTCTCTGTATTTACGTACTCATCAACTCTACACGTACTCATCAACTCTACACGCACGTCCGCTCTACACACCCCACCACTCTACACATTTGTTGGCTTTAGTATGTTCATCTATTCTATAAACTCATCCGATCTCCATACTCATTTGATCTTTGTAGCCGTCTGTTCTTCCACTCATGCACTCTTCCACTTAGTGCATTCATCTGTTCTATACACTTCATCCATTCTAATTATTTCATCGATGTCAATCACTACGTTCCCTCCTCATTCATTATGTCCATTTCATCAGTTTAGATCTCCTTACTTTCCTAAATGATTTATTCATATTATCCACTTCACTGTTTTGATCTACAATACTCGTTTAGTTCTGTTTGTCGTTCTGGTTTACATTCAAATTTATTAGCTGTCAATTTCTCACATCAGGTAGTTTGTTGGGTCGGAGCCATTGTGATGCTGTTAGTTTGGAAAATCGGTTGGTTTTAGGGGAAGAGCCATGTTTTCAGTAGTTTGCGGAAGGACATTAAATCCTCAGTTAGGCGGATGTGGGGTGGGAGTGAGTTCCACAGGGTTGGGGCCAGGGCTGAGAATGATGATCCGCCTAACCTGACTGAGTTTGTCTTAGGAATTACTAGGAGGCCGGCTGAGCTTGATTTTAGGGTGCGAGTGGGATGATAAGGTATTAGCTTGTCTTGAAGATATTGAGGTCCAGTTTTATGCAGTGCTCGATGGGAGAGGCATAAGGTTTTGAAAGCCACCCTACGGGCTACAGGAAGCCAGTGCAGTGTCTTAAGGGCAGGGGAGACGTGGTCTCTTGGACCGAGCGCAAGTAGCATTTTGGCCGCCGCGTTTTGTGCCCTTTGGAGTTTATTCAGTTGGTAGGCATGGATTCCGAGGTATAGGGGGTTTGCGTAGTCCAGTCTTGATATAACGATTGATTGGACCGCGGAGAGTCTTTTGGGAAATGAGAGATATGGAAAGATGCGCCTAAAGGTTTTAAGCTGGTAGTGGCAGGACTTTGAGACATTGTTGACTTGGCGCGAGAGTGTTAGGTCAGAGTCCCGGGGCATCCAAGATTTTTCACTGAGTTGGAGGGTGTCGGTGAGTTGCCCATGGCGTGTGGCCAGGGTAGTGGGTGCAGAAGAAGATTGGAGTTGCCACAAACCATGATTTCTGTTTTGGAGGGGTTTAACAGGAGGTGGATTTGGGTCATCCAGAGTTCTATGTTAAGGAGGCAGGATGCCAGGTCAGGTCGGGAGTTGGGTTTCGAGTTCAGGAGTTTTAGAATTAGTTGAGTGTCGTCGGCGTAGTTGTAGCACAGGATGTTGTGTGAATGAATTATTAGTGGGAGGGTGATCAGGTAGAGATTGAACAGCAGGGCGGATAGACATGCTCCTTGTGGGACTCCCGTGTCGACTGGTCGGGCTTGGGAGGTAAAGTTGGAGAGTGTCGTTATTTGGTGCCTGTCTTTGAGGAATGAAGCTATCCATTTAGAGCGGTTCCACAAATTCCTAGGGAGTGGAGGTGGTCTAGGAGGATTGAGTGATTGATCGTGTCAAAGGTGGCCGATAGGTCGAGAAGGATTAGTGCGGCGCATCCCGTTGAGTATGCTGTCATTTTAAGGTCATCCCAGATCGAGGTTAGGGTGGTTTCAGTTCCGTGACGTGTTCTGAAACCTGATTGGGCGGGGTCTAGGAGATTGTTGGCTTCGGCAAAGGCATTTAGTTGAGAGTAGGCGGTTCGGTCAATGAGTTTGGCAAGGAACCTGGTGTTTGAGATGGGGTGGTAGTTTTTGGGCTCCAGAGGGTCGAACAAAGGTTTTTTAATTAGCGGTTTGATGTGCACCATTTTGAATGCGTCGGGAAAGTTACCGGAAGAAAGGGAGGCATTTATGATAGATCTTGCGTGTTCTCCTGCGCAGGTGGAAGCAAAAAATTCTTTAAGGGTTGTGGCTGGGCAAGGGTCCAGTGGTGATCCAGATGGTTTGCGGGCAGATAGATGCATAAATACATACACACACTAAAAAGTCATACCCATTCACCATGGACGGCATCAGAGCATTTCAACCTTTTCAAATAAAAGAGGCCTTGAGCCTTAGGGGTGTCTCCAACACCTGCCCCCATGTTGCCAGTCTGCACTCAAAAGTCTTGTAACACAGCATTATATTCAATTCTCTCTATTTTAGTTTTTGGGCTTAAGATGTGCACTTTGCAGTGCTCGCATTATAAACTATGTTTTCTCTTCCCACAGGATACACCAAGATAATTGGCGGCTATTAACCTTATCTTTGTCACCATTGTAATGCATGCACCCGACGGGCACCTCAGACTGTTTTTGCTCTAAGCAGCGGCCCCCCAACCATCATGTTGAAAATGGTGCCCCGCACATCTTCATTCCTGCCTGCCATCCACCTAGTGACAAAACAAAATAACATTCACAAAATTCATTCCACCCAGAACAAACAAACCATGCATTATTTATAATTCATTCAGACGCAAAAGTCAACAGACAAATGCTTGTACACACTCACCTACTCACGCACACATGCACCCAACATCTCCATTACAATGCAGTGTGTGCCCACAACATTCATATGTATTTTACATACACAATAACAAACAGTGGCACACAGCCATTGAGCAGACCATGAAAACCAAAAGGTTGGGCTACGTTGACTTGACCTGGCTGAACTACAATGCCATAGCAGGACAGGACCTGACAAACAGTGTTTGGGGGAGGGGTGAACTTTTAACAAAGGCTAGGCAATTAGTGATAATTTAGCACATTTCATTGTTAGTACCTGAATTTGTATGCATACATTTTTAGGCAACTGAAATCATGATGAGTGACTTGGTACTTGCATGTCAGGGGAGTGAGCAGGACATGTGAAACAGCAGGCCACTCATTCTCATATTCTTAAGTAAGTGTTTCTGACACAGAGAGTCAACATCTTTTAACATTTAAGCTGACTAGAATAGACTCATTAGAATATGCAAATGCACCCACAAAGTTTGCCCTTCTCCCGGCCACTCCTGCAGTCTCCAAAAGTTAGCCCCTCACTACAGGGTTAGCCTGCAGTCAGGGTAAGCCCTAGGAATTGCAAGGCCCTGGGCGCCAAATGATGTGTGGGTCCCCTCGTAAGAAAATGATGTAAAAAAAAGTCATTAATATCCGTAGGGGTCAGATAAACTGACACTCAATATCTGAATTTTAACTGTTAATATTACGGTTGTAGCAATATCAGGAGTGAGGCTTATTTTGGAGTAGCTGACCGAGTGAGCTGAATCATTTGTAGAGATGGGGACCTTAAAAGAAAATACTGTGACGAGGAAGAGCAGGGCAACGAGCAGTGAAGATCACCAGTAAATAATCCAAACATACCTAAGGTGACTCCACGTTCCAAGGATGTAAGTGCAGGGATTGGTCCTGGGCCAGACAGGGCAATGTGCTTTTGCTGCAGTATAGTGCAATCGTAACAAAGCCCATTTACCCAAAAGGTACTGAGGCAGTCAGAGTGAGCAATTCCGCAGGTCTGCAAATGCCATCAATAGGTGTCAAGTCCAGAAAAAAAGTGTGGGGGTTCATTAACATACACAATGGGACTGAACGTATCCTACCGTGAAATGCGCAAATTTTATTCAACTGGCCTTGCCTAACGGAAGAAAATTAAAAATAAAAATTAACATTGTCTTTTACAAAATTAATCATCAATGCCCGGAGAAAAAAAACAGAGAGTGGATATTTTCCTAGTACACTGCTGACAAAGTGTAAAAAGTGTGCACCTTTTAACCCAAAACTCTATATTGAAATATTCTATGGAAATCAAAATACCAATACAATATGTGTGCTTTGGGGACACTTTCATGTGGTTTTTTGGGTTCAAATCCTGGTAGGCAAAAACTTGAGAAAACAACTTTTTTGCATCCTGGCCTCAAAAACACTCAAGGAGCATGGAGCCAGCACTGTGAAAAAAGTGAGCGAATGCAGTCAACCCACATGTAATCTCAACTTGTACCCTGAAAATCAACACAGGACCAGGGAGAACATCTTCAGTCCAGCAACCTCTCTTCCCACATCCATGGACCTGGTAAATCATCGCAACAAATGTGCCCTCCGATCCTTTCCCCTCCTCACCATGACGTTTGCCGTTCAGCAATACTCTGTTTTATGAATCAGACCTGAAAAGTACACACATCATAATTAAAGTACTCCAGAAATATAAGGATCCTCATTGAAATATGTCAAACAATAAGAATAGCAATAAGTTATTTTCATCCCATCTTGAAGACTTCAAATACCAGAATGCATTTGCACAAAATTATAAAGAATGGCTTGTACGCTGTCTTTTAAGACTTAATCATAACAAAAGATAGTGTGAACTGGTAATTTTTTGCTTCTTTTGACAAAGGCATACTTCTCCCCCCTCAAAATGTTTTATTTAACACACTAAATGCGAACATATGAATACTATCGATGAATAGTATCAATTCCACCCAGTCCAGCACCCTGGCAGTGGCTGCTGACTTTGAGTCAGGCCAGCAGCCAGGGTGAGGAACTGAGCCGCCTGGGGTATCCCTGCCGCCCGCTTTATGTAATGGACAGCCAGGTTTGCGCTGTCCAATTACTTAATTGATGCAGAGGCTGCAATGTGGCCCTGCTCTGCCTCAGCAAAAAGATGGGGGGGGGGAATTTGGCATGCCACAAAAGTTGGGGGGACTTGTCTTCTCCCACTCCCCCTTTAATTTCACCCATGCTAGAGAGAATCAAAGCTCTGGAGACAGTGAGCTTCTGGGGGAAGGAGAGGAAAGGAAGAATACCCCTGAGGAGGTGAGGCTGTGAGTGTGACTTCTTAGAGACATCAGAGATGTGAGGGGGAGAAGGAAAGTGTGGAGCCAAAGATTACGCCAAGGTTTTTAACCTCACAGGTGGGAGCAGGAAGAGGGCCAAGAGAGGCCGGCTAGAGAGTGACAGGAAAGGAGGGAGCAGGTGTGCCAATGAGGAAAATCTCGGTTTTACTGGCATTAAGGGAGATATCATTGGTGGCACAACACTCCTAGATTGCAGACGGACAGTCAGAGATGAGAGAAGGAGAAGAGGTGGCAGAAGGGAGCCTGTAAATGAGTTGAGTGTCATTCGCATAGCACTGAAAGTTGGGGCAGAAAGCAGCAATGCAGTGGCAAAGGAGTGCCACGTATTGGTTGAACAGCCAGGGAGAGAGGTTAGAACCCTGGGGAGCACCACAGGTAGAGACAGCGATAGAGGAGAGGAAGGACACAAGTTGGACCTGGGAGGTTCTATCTGGGAGGAAAGAAGTCAGCCAGGCCAGGGCCTGAATGGTGATACCCAGATTATCACGGAGACGGTTGAGCAGGATGTCATGGTTGACCGTGTCGAAGGCAGAAGAGAGATCAAGTAAGATGAGGACACAGGGGGTGTTGAAATCAAGGTTGGAGAGAAGGTCTTCACAGATGTTCAGGAGAGATGTTTCTGTGCTTCTGGCAGCTCTGAAGACAGACTGATGGTCATGGAGACAACCAACAGATTCAGTGTGAAGATTAAGCTGGGACATGACCAGCTTTCCCAGGAGTTTGCAAGGGAAGGAATCATGGAGATTGGTTGATAGTTAGCCAGACAGGAAGGGTCCACAGAGGGTTTCTTTTGACTCCAGTGGCAAAGGAGTGTTTGCAGATGTCAGCCAGAGCAGGAGCCAGGGTGTCAATGTAGTCCTTGATGATTTTGGAGGAACAGGGATGAACCTGTTTTGACGAGACTTTCATAGATCAGACTTGTCTAGAAATCTCATCTGGGGAGAACAGGGGAAAGGCAGAGAAGGTGGGAGGAGATGTGGCCAAAGATGGGCCAGAGGAAGAGCAGGGCGTATAGGAGGGGTAGAGGAAGAGAAAGAAGACAGCATGTCCTGAGTTTTAGAGATGAAATGAGAAGCCAGGGCTGTGCAGAGGGCCTGGGAGCGGACAGGAGATGTAGAGACTGCAACAGGATTAGCCAACTCCTTGCAGATGGACATATGGAGACCTTTCTAATGAAGAATGTTTGCTTGATGAACACATCAAGAGCCCAAGTGACTACTTTGTCTTTTGACATAAAACAATATAATAAAGCTGGCTTAAATTGGCAAAACTCTGTACTTATTGAGAGCGGTTTTGGTGTCCTCTTTCAAACAGGAATATAGGATCTGCACAATAATAAAAAGTGCCCAATGGTTTCCAAAGTATTCAAACAAAAAGGACACATCAATGACTCTGACTTAATTCCTTCCCAATTGCCCTTCAAAGTATTCAATGCGAAGCAATTAAACCCAAATCATATTAAATGAAATTGCTAATCTGCTAGAATACCATTCTAGGTAGAGCTACAGTATGGTAAAAATTGAAATTTACCATATGTTAGAGGCTTTCTCACACTCATCAGTCATTCATCTTTCTTAATAGGACTTTCAGTAGCCTTTCCTTAGCCTTTTCCCTGCTAGACCTATATATAGATTCCGACCGGTGAAACTAGTGGCTCACATTCATAGAGGCCAATGTAGAACTAACATGGACTTGCCATATGGTATTTCTCTCACTTTCACATCCCATTAGGCCCCTAATGATCTGCCTTGGCAATGTGGCACCAGGATTTGTCTGTGTGAAACGCCACATTAGGCAAGGACATGACTATCCTTATTATATCTCATCTCCAGTTCCACATGAACTGAAAAGAATGGTGTTCCCTAAGGAAGAGATAGCAAGTACTGGCAAAAGCTTTTTCTATACATTGCAATAGAGCCACCAACTCTGTTCCGCAGGTATCAGCTCCATAAAGACCAATGGCTACAGCTTTGTCAGTGCACACTTTCTTCATTGTATCTAATGGCTATGTTCCTATCCTGCCCCCTACTGCCTGGCTCATTTTGCTTCTTGAGGCCTTCTTTACCCTTTTTTTGGGATAAACACTATACGGAGGCTCAGCAGTGTGTAGCATTTTAATATGCTAGGCTAAATGGAGATGCGTTTTTGTTGGGCCACATAACATATTGAGCTCGGGCTTAGGATGTCTATATTGAGGCTCACTATTGGTGTACATGCCTTTATTTGGGGACGCACTTTGTAGATCATTTATGTGCTTTTTTTCGTGGCCTTGGAACTGCAGGAAAATTGTTTAAATAATACACTAGTGAACACTAGTGAACACAGCGGTTGATTACTTCTTATTGTGTTTAATCTCCACAGATTGTGTTTGAAGAGTTAGATCTTGACACAGTAGCTGTTTCACGTTAAAGACTGATCATTCTCCTCAAAGGTTTATTCTCTTTTGGGAACACATTTGGCTACCGCATTTTGCAAGGTATGTGCAAGCATGTTCCTTAGGGGGTGTTTTGACTTTTTATACTCCGGTATGATTATAGTGTGACACAGTGTGTCGTTATTTTTTCTTCTCTAGTGTGTTCTTACTCAAATCCATTGAAAAGGATTACTAATATAAGCGGCTGATATCCGGCCGGATGTGACTGTACTATTGGCAACATTGGATCCTTGGAATACACAGATCCCAAGGTATATATGTTTACAGCAGATTTTTGGTGCTAAGGGTTCCCGAATGGGGACTAGGTACGGGTGGCTTTATTAATTCAGGCTTCCGTGTTTGTGTAATGTTGACATATGACATTAAAAGTAGGTAGATCTTGGGAAATGTTGGTGCACACACAATTTTTTAATATGGTTGTATGTTTTTATAGATTGCATTAAGAATCAAGTTCAGATCCATGCCCACCAGGACTGGAAGGGAAGATCACTGTAGAATTTTAAGAAGAGCTACCCCTGATGAATGTCAGACATCTAAGAGTCAACAGACAGAAACATGTTGGGTTATATATAGATTGCAACAAATGCATTTTTCACTGATATTTGTATGGTAAATGTTTTTTTTTTTTAGTTAATGTGGTATAGTTGTTTGTTTTATTTTTACATGTTGTGTGTGTAATTGTCCTGTTTTTTGATAACCTGGTTTTAGGGTTGTTCCTTAATCTGTGTATTATTTATCACAGTCTTAATGAGAATTATGTCTTTTTTCTATAATACAATATTGTTCTTAATGATATAGCTTTTGTGTGTTACACCTTTCCTTCCCATTAAAATGTGAATTTGAACTGTTTTCTTCTATACTATAAAATATTGTCTTGGGGTCCCCAGACAGTGAAAGCAGTAGGTCTATGTAACAGACCTGGCTGTGGGGATTTTTTTTTGTTTTGATTTGACCTCATTTTTACTGCTCTATGGATCTTATCCATCACAATAACTGATGACTTTGTCACACTCATTTTCAGTTTCATGGCAGAAATAGGTAGCATACAAGTCTAACAGCATCTGTAATGAGTGTGGTGTCCATGCAAGGAGTGCAACATCATCAGTGTAGGCCAGTTTGGGAGGTCTCCTTGTGCCAATTTGCAGTACATCAGGGCTTCCAGTTTCCAAAACCACTTGCACCTCATTAGTACAGAGATTAAATGCAATTGGGGCTAACACACACCTGACGTAGACCTCTATATGTCCTAAAGGATGCAGTACATTTCCCACCTGAATAATAGTGTACAACACATTTGGTGTTGACATAAAACAATATTAGTTTTAACAGACCTTGAGAGATTCCCATATTAATACGATTTTCCAAATGTGTTCCCTATCCACCAAAGAGAACGATGTTGAAAGATCCATAAAGGCAAAATGTATTCTGCCATCATTACATACCGTACATATTTAAAAAGTTATCAGCATAAAGTTAAGTACTTGATTGGCTGTCCTCAACCATTCTGTGAACCCAAGTTGTGCATCACTCACAATATGGAAGTATGTCATGCATTCCAATAACTGCGCTCACAGCACTCAACCCGATTCCCCCATAAGAGAAATTGGGCAAAATGATTTAGGGTAAGATATATCCCCCTTTTTATAGATTGGAAATATGATACCTCAATCTCAAGTTTCAGGGATTATTTTACCATGCACAATGACCAGAAAAAGGTTATATTACAGGGATAGCCACATGTTCACATTAGACCTGAAAAAGTCAGACAGGACAAAACCTGGGCCAAGGGACCTATTGGGTTGTGATGTCCTTTATAATTCAGCATAAGAAAAAGGGGTCCTAAGTTCAGTAGATGGCTTAGCCACCACCTCCACTGGCATTCTTATTATAAAACACTTCCTCTGGTTCCACCCATGGCTCTTGGGTGAAGTCCTTTTGTCTTAAGAGTTTGACCCTTCTATACTCCCTCATTTTACTTACAAACAATATATTATCTCTTGGTTTCACCAGAAGAGCCTCCCATAATTGTTTCCTGGCCTCCGAGCATATAGCATCAATCCCCTCTACCCTGGAGCCTTTTTTGTCAATTTGTGGGAAATTAAGATAATTAATTCCTCATATACTCACCTCACGTGGCTGCATAATGCTGTCCAAACACTTAAGCATCACCGGTGAGGTCTCCCTCATATCAGAGTTAGATAGATGATTGACACCCACCTTGTCTCTGAATATCCATTTACGATTACTGGGGGGTCACTTTTCCAATGGGGTAATACTTGACTTCCTTTGGTTTCTAGAAGGCATGATAGGAGAAGAGGACAATGATTGATACCCTTATGGTCAACAACCTACACATCTTTTAACATTCCCAACTGATTGCCTTAATCACAAAATAATTGATCATTGAAAAACCCTGGTGGAATCTAAAGGTCACTTTTGCTGCAGAGTGTGAGGTCACCATTCCATTCACAACCATTAACCTATGATCTTATACCAAGTGGTCCAGTGCCCTCCTGTTTGGGCAGGTAAGTGGTATCACCCCAAACATCATATTCCCCAGGGTAAAGATCTTCCCTGGAAAACCCCTTCCCTATTTTGGCATTAAAATCATCCCTATGATTGATATGGCCTTTTGGTTCTGATCCGTACTATTGGCTGTTATGAATGTTTTCTCTTTTAGCAACTTTCCCTCCATATTCTATGGACCCCCAAAAGTGTTGCCTTTGTTTTATACCATGTCCTGACTTTTTGCAGTTAAGTGAAGCCTCCAGCTTCACTCCTCTGGCCTTTTGCTCACTTGTGATGGGGAAACGGCTGGTCCTCCAAACTGTCACTATTGGGCAACTATGTTTCCCTTAGTTTTTTGGTTTTGCTATCTATGTAGTAACTTTTTCATGTAGCACAGAGCACCTTACAGTGAAGTTAAATGGGGATATGTTTCTATCACCCTAGACTACTAGACAAAGGGCTGTGCTTCAAGGTTTTTTGCTTGTTCCATGGCCATCTTGTCTTTACGCCTTCTTGCAGCGTTTCCAAGTCAGGAATGTGCTTTTGTGGTCATGCACATGCCTGGGAAAGTCTTGCGTACCATGTGTTTGGGGTCCCAGGAAGTGGGTTGGGAATAATCTACATAATGCCACCAGTTTGCCAGGAGTGCATGAATGAGTAAGACCTGCAGTAGTCCCTGATTGGACCACTGCTGGTGTGCATGTGTGGAGCAGGTCTTTCCATGTAAGTGCTGAGTCTGATCACTCCACTGGCTTTGAGATAAGAAGTGGTGTCCTGCAGCCATTCCAACAGATCAGAAGAGGAGCTAAGTATCCTGTGTAGCCGTGCAGAAGAAGGGAGATCTGTGGAAGCATCTTGAAGAGGCCTGGGGAAAACTCTTGTCTCTGGCTACTGAGCTCAGAAGACCCTTGTTGATGCTTTGACCCACTGGACCAGTTGGAATAACCAGTCTTGATGTGCTCTCATGGCCCTGCAAGTTGCAGTCTTCGAAACTGTCCCAGGGCCATCCAGTGGGCTGACCAACACCAGTTTGTGCTACTGTGGTAAAAGCGTTTTTATTCTGCATTTTGGCTCAGAACTCCGGTGGTCTTGAGCTTGGCCAGTAAGTAGCCTTTGTGTGAAATGTCAGCTCCCTAAGATCAACAGGTCCTTAGATAGAAGGATTTCTTTTGAATATGTCATCTGTGATACCTGCTGACACTGTGCATGGGTGACCATGCCTGAAACCAGCTTTACCAAATCTGGATCAGTGCTTAGCGGAGGCCTGCATCTGTGTTTGCTGCATTCATCCACAGGAACAGGTTGCTTTAGCTCCTGGACCTGACCGAAACATCTCTTTCACCCACAGCTTCTGTTAATCTGCAAAGGCAGAAACACGTACCTCAGGTGACCCTGCAATGATCCACCAAGTCTTAAGAAAAATTGGAGTATACGTGGTAATTTACAGCAATATTAACCTGAAAGCCCTACAAAAGCTAGAAAACGTTTTACTTACCAGTGAAGATTTTCATCTGTCTTTTGGACCCATTTTCACATCTTCAGGATTATTCCCCTAACTGTGTCTCAACTCATAAAACTCTTTGGAAACTTTGTGAACCATTGGGCACAAAAGCCCCATTAAGCTTAGGGTTGTACTTTACAAGTTAGGCTTGCAATTCCTGTGGACCCTCACTGCTAAACATACATACTTACCTTCCCTTTCAGGTGTTGTTGGGGTTGAATTGCTTATTCTGCACTGACAACTGTGATTGTATATATGTGTCATAGTGTTAGCAATGCGTGATATGATTACCTGTTATTAATATTTTTTTCATTGTGTGTTTTCTGGGAGTTTTTTTGTAATGCTTAATGTGTATGTGCAATCCTTGGTGTTTCACTGTGTGGACTCATCGTGGACCTCTGACTCCACTCACCTCTCCTGAAATGAAGCCTTGTCCTCTCTCCATGCTACCTTGATTCGTAAGACTAAACACCCAGAATGTGTTCCCTGTTCACTATAACTAGGATGGCATTCTAAGCATCTGTCACCAGGCCAGAGTTTAGAAATCCATTCAAATATAGGCCACATGTTCATTGCTGGACCTTTATATGTCCTCTCTCTGGTATTGTAACAGTTTGTTAAAACTAGCCACAACTTCATATGCACAGTAGCCATTGATGGAGCGGGAATGGTAAGACCATGTCTACTAGAACATAAGTATATCATGCTATTTAACAAAGTTTAACCAGTCAGGGTCTGCCATCCTTGGCCATATACCCATTAAGCTCCAGGATAGCAATGTAACTGTTAAATCACTATTTCTATTTCTGTTTTAAGGGGTACAACAATGCAGCCTTTCTAACTGATAACTAAAATCTAAAGTGGGCTCATTAGCTACATTTCTCCCCTTCCTATTTGGACCATCTGTTATTCCTGCCAGTATATAGTGCCATCCCACAGCTACTGTACCTATAACTGTAGACCAGATCTTTATCCAAATTCAATAGCAATATATCCATCCTAGTCTGGCTTCCATCTTTCTCACTCAATGACTCAGCCGGACTGAGCTAGTCGTGTCCTATATTCTGTACCCCAGCGATTCTCAATCCAACTGTCAATACACATCCTCAAGGTTTGCTAGAGGCTCAAACCTATTCCTTAGATCTACCAGTTCGCTTTCTTACCTTGGTTGGCCTATCTCTCTTCCCTCCTCTCATTCTATACTCCCTCCCGGCCTCTCTGCTCTGCTGAACTCTTCTTACTTACTGTTGCCCCATCCCCATGTGCCTCTTCATGACTCTGTTCCTTTCAGCTCTTGCCCCCCCCCCACATTGGAACTCTTTACCTTTCTCGGTCCGCTCCATTCCAACATACTCCTCCTTCAGCACCTCCCTGAAATCTCTTCTTCTCCATTCCCCCCGATCTCCCCTCCTACCTCCGTACTCTCCTACTTCCCTATTCTCCCTCCTACCCATTTCCCTTTCCTTACTTTCCCTTATCCCTCCTCCCTATCCTTCCCTTATCCCTTCCCCTTCACTAACCTTCCCCAACCTAGGTAAATTGTTCTATATATTGTCCGCTGGTTTGTTTCATGATTGTTATTATGCTTCATTCATTATTCTTGTATTTTGTTGTTATATTGTAAAATGCTTTGGATTAAAGCGCTATATGAACCTAATACAAATACAAATACAAATACCAGTTGACTGACATGTTGGGTCCATGCCCATTTGGTAGACCTGTGTCTTTTGGTGGGAGTAGGATCTAGTATGCAATATTGATCATAACTTTGCACTTTTGACTTAAAAGCATGTACAAATGAATGGCAGTGCCAGTTCCCATGTGTTTAACGTCGAATTGCTGATTTATCTAATATCCTCTAATGAAAGGATAATATCAGTCAGTAGTAGGGGCTCCCTACAGGTTAGAATCACACAACCCCATCCACATCCTTTAAACTCCTACCCACCCAGTTCACTACCCTTGCCATAAGGATATGATGACAGGGATCCTAAACTGAACCTGTTTTTGAGTTTCAAAAATGTGTCACCGTAGCAATCAAAGAGGTAGCCAATTTCTTAACCCTTTGTTTAAGTCGGGTCACTCCTGCTAAAACTGGCACAAGAGGGGTTGCCTACGGCAGGAGGACCACATTTTGCAGTACATTAGCATGAGAGTCATCTTATTATTGTAGATGAAAGAACTTCTGTTCCTACCAGTTTGTCAAGAAAAGAAAAGTGTCCCTTACAAGCAGCAATCCCATTGAGCCGAACATTCTCATCGGTAACAGAGGTCTAGATGGACTAGACTCAAAAGGGCTTAGATCCATGGTGCCAATAGCTGGTGGGTTAGGGGGAATACGCTTGGATCTGCCGCGTAGTCAGGCAAGTTCAACTATATAGTTGCTGGGGCTTGATGCATCATATTAGGGTGTCCTTAGGTGATTCCCCTGTTTTTTTTTTTGCACACAGTGGGGGTACCAATAATGGCAGAAGGGGGTACCATGGCTCCCTCTAGAGCCCCGTTTTTTCAACATTGAGCATCTGATTCCTAACCATCCGACCTCTGCCTTCAATTTCCATATGGAGCGGTTGGCTTAGTCTAGTGTTCCCTGAAGTAAGTCTATGACAGTCTTTATGAAAATAGGTTGGGAGGCAAGGACTCCACCTTTCCATGCATCCTACACGAATGAAGCATCCCACATCACAAGTTGTCTGCTTGTCCATGAATGTGGACTCCTCCTCAGCTTCATCCTCCTCTGAGCACTCCTCCCCTTTCTCTTGCCTGTCAATGCTCGACTTTTTCTCCATAGGATCCATCTGCTACTGTGACTGTGAAAACGCAACTCTTTGTCTGACCTTCAAGCTTTTCAAACTCTTCACAGATGTTACCCATGCCTACTCCTTAGGTTTACCATTAACTTTCCGTTTACCATTGCAATGTCCATTATATTTCCTCTTTCCTTCTCTTTTCTCAAATTTAGACCGAGTTACAGTGGAAATGCTATGCTCCTGTGCAGGCGATACAGAGCGAGCTGTGCTGATGAATAAGATAGACAAAGGTGCTACCCTTAAAGGGGAGGGAAAAGAGGCATTGGATAAATATGGTATCTGCAGCTCTGGAAGCAGACAATGATGTGCATGGAGTGATACCTCCGCCAATAGTTGTATACCTGCAGTTTCATGTAGATCTCTACTAGGAAGATATATCATGTGCAGCTCAAGAGATGCATGTTTTCTCGGGGGGTTGGGGAAGTGGCATCAGATGGACAGACCTTTACATTTGGTAGCGCGAATTACCAGAATGGTTACCTCAGCTTTGGAGGTCAAGATGACACAGTTTTGCATGACGGCAATATTACTGTTGGCAATGAAGCCTTCCATGTAGATTCCCTTAAGTTCTTGAAAAGTGTCACCTTAATCTATTGAAAACATGTCATCCAATGAGGAATACCAGGCCCCTCAAGGTGCGGTCAAGCAATATTTGTTGAATCTGCTTCTGAAATCTCCTGACAGCCAACCTCTTTTCTTTTCATCTCGAAGGGGCAGGAAGAAGCCACAGTTTCTGTTTCATGGCCCCTATCATGGACCACTACCCAAGCTACAATTACACGTTGACTTAAGTGTATCTCTCGGTCAAATTAAACATACATATCATGCTTAGCCTAATTCACAGAGGTACAAACTCCTTCTAAACCTTGCATTGCTTGACCACACTTGCACACACCTTGATAATAGCAGTACTTGAGCTGAGGCAATGGCACAACATTGTCAAACACAAGCCACAAAGTGACTGGGAAAACAGGAGGAGGCAGAGCACACTGATACCTTAGATATCATAGACTAAGGGAAGCAATACCTCTAACTCAGTTTAGGATAACACAGTTATGCTCATGGTAAGTAATGCTTGAAGGTGCACAGGCCAAAACATATAACCTTATTTGAAAAACCTAACAGTGCCTCTAGGGAAGTAAAAACCAATAGTTATGATAGGTTATTCATATAGTTCCTTTTGGATTACTTACAGTAAAACAGAGTAGAAGACCCTAACATTTGTACTGTGACACTCAGCAAGAAATCACATATTAAGTCAACTGGATAACATACATTTCAGAATAGTGGAACACTTATTCTAGGAACAGTAAAACACCTATAACTCTGATTCAGGATAACACAGTATTCTACTAGAGTTGAACCTTGGGGTGCAATATTCAATTACAGTTGTTTTTCAGTTCACCGACTAAGGGAAGCAATAACTCTATTTTAGTTTAGGATAACACAGTTATGCTCAAGATAAGTAAAACCTATTTACTTCTGTCAGGAGCTACCAGCAACCTAAAAGGTAAGTATGACCTAAGCAGACCTATTCTGGACAGGCTAATAGAAAGTTGTGGGAAGTAAGACCCAATTGGGGACACTCATACAATTATCATACAACAAATAATAATGTGAAACCAGCAACATTATTTTTGGGAAGAGGGGGACCCAATTTACTGGTGAGTAAGTTAAACCTTTACCAACTTTCTGTTAGAACGTTGAAACACTTTCTAAGTAAAGTACAACTTTGATAATACTTATTTAAGAAGGCACACAGCTTACTCAAGGTGTGTAAATCATAGATATACTTTTCAGAATGACAAAACATATCTAAGGTAATTAATAACATTTTGTAACTATTCACTCAGAGAGTTTAAAGTTACCAACTAACTCATGCACAAGTGAGTAAACGTTTCAAAGTTTGTTTACTTTTCAAGGCAGACCCCTTAAAGTAGCCAGCCCTGCCCAATTCTAGTACATGAGTTCTTTCAGAGGCAGATGAGGGACCCTAGTGGTTTAGGAGCCAGCTGTAGTCAGGCTGAGGTTGGGCTCAGTTGCAGGCAAAGTTCAGAGTTCCAGAGGAAGACTGTTCAAACAAGTAAGTAGTTAGTTGAAGGTCCAGGGACTTCCCAGAAGACACCCTAGGTGGATTACAGCAGTGGGCCTGGGTGAACTGGACGAGAGACCTCCCAATCACAAAAGAAACCCCAAAAATACACAGGAATCACAAGTGACTTAAGGTAAGTAAATACCCAAGCCAGCACAGAAGACGATTTTACAGCAGCAGGATCTACAGCCAAAAATCCAGTCCTTGAAATCCTTCATCAAGAAGACAGAAGACAGGTCAATGGTATGTATTTTGCAGCAAGGATCACATGGAAGGCTCTAGGCAAGGTTTTCCTGATGGCTGGATATGGCTCTGTGGAGTTGGTGCCTTTTTTCAGGAGCACAGAAGGAGACAGAATATCGCTGGTCAGATTCTTGTCTTTTGCAAGGTCCAGTACTCTGTTGAGGGGAGTTTTTAGACTCGACTCACATCTCTGGAGGTCCAGTAGGATGTCCACAAGGTTTTAGCGAGATTTGGAATTTGGAATACCATGCACCACTCAATAGCTTGATCTCCCAGTGTATTGGGCTTTTGCAGCCTGCAATGTTGCAGCATGGTGTGGAATAGCTCAAAATGCAGGGATTTCTGAGTCTAGTGGGGCCCACCAAGCTCTGGGTTGGGGTCATCATTTTCCAAGTCCCCAGATTGATTGGAAGGAATGGTAACGGCAGGCTCCAGTTACCCTGCAGGCTCTCCTGTCATGGAAATGGTCTCAGACAAAAATTCTTCATCTTCCTCTTTGGTTTTGGTTCCCGTGGTCAACTACCTCTTCAGCTTCTAGGATCCGACTTTGATGTAGGAATTCAGCCAATCAAACATCCTTGCAACACTCAAACTTGGCAGATTGGCAAACCTTTTAGGACAGCCAGCCTCCCAGTTTGAACTGTATTCTAACACTCATGCTGGAAGACAAAGGACTGCAGACCTTTGGACTCCTCCCTTGCTTCCTGCCTTCACAGACACTCTGGAGCCTGGGTGAGGAGTCAAGAGGACTCCAGCTGAAGATAGAAATCACACAAAGGAATTTCCCGGGCTGGAGGTCAGGGGAAGTAACAAGACAGGACAAGGAACACTGAAATGGCAAACAAAGAAGACAGAGGCCATTTTGGTAAAATTGGCTCCCATGGGTGCCTTAATTGGGGCTGTGCAAACGTGTGAAAAACGTTTCTACTCACAGAGCTATAAGGAAAAATAATCCACCAGTAAAAGCAAAACAAGTTCTGGGGTTGACGCAGGTCAGGAAGATTTATCATTACTATGAAAATCTAACCTAACACTGGTCTTGTTTGTTTAATCAAGCAAATAGTAAAATAATTAGAACCAAAACATGATTACAATATGTTTTGCTTTATTTAGATTTTTTTTGCACAATACTGAACAATACAGCTTGAAATACGTGTTTTCTAGGGTCCTGGTATCAATAAAGACATGTAATTTCTTGAAAACGAAAATCTGGACAGATATGCATAATGGGTGAGGCGTTATTGCTATACCAGGTCAAGGTTTGTGTAGACAACTGGACATGAATATCATCAATATCTTTCCAGCTAAACATGAATAAATAACCCTAACATGGTGCAACATTTGGAATGTGTTTATCTTATTTTTCTTCAGTTTTAAAATGCATGTCTTTAGTTCTGGGTATAAGCAGCTGCACATATTCATCACTTTTAATAGCTTAGACACTGATTAATGGTTTAATAGAAAGCTGACACTTCTATTTCTTGTCTTAAGAGAGATGAGCCCTGTATAAACACAGCTTGGGTTTAACTAGAGTACACGCTAAATTAAGGATTGTGAGGTTAGATGCAAACAGAAGAAAAAAACATGCTCTTTGTGTAACTCCTACTCTCAATGACAGTATAATAAAAGTGTAGGCCTGTCAAGACACATTTATCTCAATCTATATAATTTTTAAAGTGCATTTTATTTATCATCTCTTTGCAAAATATAACATGTAACGTGTATAAATCTGCATGGTCTTCATGCAACAATATGGAAAGCTGTTACTTTAGCGATTTTCTTTTAGTTTTTGAAAGTCCAGGTTACTCCTGTTCTATTTCGCATTAAGTTACTTAATTGCATTCAAAGTCATTCAAATTGCACCTTGTATAATGAAAAACATACTGCATGTATTCAAATATTTTTTTTACCAAAGGCTCCGCTACATAGACAGTGACACATGTCATAGGAACTAGCCAATCGTGCCACAGTCTCTACCTCTCCTGTACCTTCCCAAACCCTCTGCACGGCGCTGGCTTCTCACTTCATTTAAATAACACAGGACATCCTGTTCTCACTCTCCTCCTATTGCCTCCCGCCCTCCATTCCCTGCTCTTCCTCTGGCCCTTCTACAGCCACCCCACACCCCCTTCTCTGCCCTTCCCCTTTTCTCTGCAAACGAGGTTTCTTGACAAGTCTGATCTATGAAAGTCTTGTCTAAACAGGTTCACCCTTGTTCCTCCAAAACTATCAAGGATCACATCGACTCCCTGGCTCCTGCCCTGGCTGACTTCTGCAATCACTCCTTCACCACTGGAGTCTTCCCATCCTCCCTGAAGCACTCCCTGCTTCTTAAGAAACCCTCTGCTGACCCCTCCTGCCCGGCTAACTATCACGCTATCTCCATCACTCCCTTCCTGGGCAAGCTCCTGGAGAAACTGGCTATCTCCCAGCTTAATTTCCATACAGAATCTGTTGGTTGTCTCCACGACCATCAGTCTGGCTTTAGAGCTGCCAGAAGCATGGAAACTACTCTCCTGAACATCCGTGAAGACATGCTTTCTAACCTTGACTCCAACACCCTGTGTGTCCTCATCTTGCTTGATCTATCTTCTGCCTTTGATACTGTCAAACATGCCATCCTGCTCAACTGTCTCTGTGATAACCTGGGAATCACCGGTAAGGCTCTGGCGTGGCTGACCTCCTTCCTCTCCGACCGACCTGGTTCAACTTAGGTCCTTCATCTCTGATATCTTTTTCTCTACCTACGGTGTCCCCCATGGATCTAAACTCTCTCCCTGGCTGTTCAACCAATACCTGGTACTCCTAGTCCACCACATCGCTGCTCTTTAACCCAATTTTCAGTGCTACGCGGATGATACACAGCTCATTTTCAGGCTACCCTCAGCCTCCTCCTTTCCTTCCCTCTTCTCTGACTGTCTTCTATCCAGGAGTGGTGTGCCTTCAATGCTCTCTGCCTCAATGCCAGTAAGACTGAGATTTTACTCATTGGCACACCCACTCCCTCCTTCCCTGCAGCTCCCTGGCTGGCCGCTGTTGGCCCTCTTCCTGCTCCCACCTGCAAGGCTAAAAACCTTGAGTTCATCTTCAACTCCACACTCTCCTTCTCTCCTCACATCTCTGATATCTCTAAGAAGTCACACTACCAGCTGCACCTCCTCAGAAGTATTCTTCCTTTCCTCTCCTTCCCCCAGAAGCTCACCATCTCCAGAGCCCTGGTTCTCTCTAAGCTGGACTATTGTAACAGCCTCTATCTAAATCTGTCTGCTTCTACTCTCCGCCCTCTGCAATTTATCCAGAACAGGACTGCGAGATTTCCTCGGCCTCAACCCCAGGGATCGTATCTCTCCAAGACTGAAATCTCTGCACTGGCACCCATTGGCTGCGAAGATTAAGTTCAAAACCCTCTGCATTGTCCACAAGGCCTACTGGGGCCTGGGGCCACATTACCTTCAACTCTCTCTTCCCAAATATCTTCCTTCTCGAGCTCTTCACTCATCCGCCTCCAACTCCCTCAGGGTCAGTTGCTTCTCCAAGCAACGAGTTGGTGGTAGATTTCTCTCTTCAGAAGGGGCCTCCCTCTGGAACAGCCTTCCTGCCTCCCTGAAACTTGAGAAGAACCATCTCCAGTTCCGGAAGCACCCCAACACCTTCCTCTTTGCTTCTGCATTCTCTCCCCCTCTCCCCTACTGAATTCCTGGCTGAATATGCACTGGTTTCCAGGCCACCCGTTCTGTTCTCGGACACAGGCACACCTGCACTGCCTGCCTGGCAACCCCCGCACCTGGGGACTGTTACTCTGTATCCCTACAGTCCACCCACCAGCACTTATGTTGCTCTTACCTTGCACTTGCCACCTTCTGGCTGTTTTATTTATTTATCTTATTTATTCTACTATCCCTGTACTGCACTTTCCCCTCTCCCTTCCCCCATGCACTTTTACCTTTCCCCCTCCCATGCACTTGGGCGATCTGAATGATACCTGGCCTAATAGGATCGTTGTCTGACTTCCCTCTGTTCCCCCTCCCTTGCCTCGTCGCACCTCAAAACACTTGCATATAGGCGTGTTATAAATGCCATATCATATCATATGGGTTGTCATTGGCCTAATGCACACATGGGCCTACTGTACACATGTATTTTTTGGATGCGTGTTTGCGTTGTTTTAGCTGCCTGTTTGTTTCTACCATGCAGATATGTTCACCAATTCGTCAATTCAACATTACGTCCACATCTCAGTTGTCTCCGGCCTGCACCTGTTTTTTTCTGTCTCCCGCCTGCATAGCTTGGTATTTAACTTTCCCATATAATTGCCTACATTGATAAGGAACACTATCTAGTATGTTGTGTCCTGGAATTCATTCAGTCCAAATGCTGTCCTTTTGCATTTATGCTGCAAAGCAGCTGAGGGACATGTTCCAGTTGTCTTCACTATGGCAAGACGTAACATTTGTATGCATTCCTTTGCCATTTAATATCAGTATCTAAAAGAAAGTGCCCCGTTCCTCGGTGACAGCTTGCAGTGCTGCCTTCTTAGCGGTGATGGTGTGGCTGCGCAATAGGATTCCTCTGATGGTGGTGCAGAGTTACCTCTCTATTGGCTCCAACGTTGCTCCCATCATAATGCATTCTACTGTTTCCGCATATGTTATGACGGTGCAAATCACCTAGAAAAATAGCACTGTTTATGCTATGCCCACTCATTCCCCTTTACTCTCACTACATACCTTGTTCTTGCTCTGTGGGTCGTAGAGCCTTGCACTATATGTATGGAGGACCATTAGCTTCTCATATTAAATAGGTTTTCTATGTTCCATAGCTCTGCTGTGCGTGTGCCTGCTGTGACAGAGATCTGTCTGCATGTTCACAAATGTCTTGTTGGCTTTAAGAACATGATATGCCTCTCTCTGCAGATGTGCGCCATCAATCTTCTGAATATGCCTGCAAGCCATGATGAAAACACAGACTAACTGCACAGAAATGGACAGGCTTGTGCTGCATAGCAGACATTATCTACTACTCAGTGAGATGCACGTGTGTGTGTCTGTGTGTGCGCGCGCACGCTAGAACAATTATGGATGCTTTTTTGGGGCACTGTCTATCTCTCTCTTTCTGTCTGCCCCTCTTGTTATCTGCTTTTCAGTGTTTCAAACACTCTTGCAGTTGCACAATTTCAGCCTCATGGACCATTTAACTATTCAGTAACCCTTTTCCCCTTCCAACATCACTCAAATATGCCAAGAATGTCCATAGACAGTTCACCAAGCAGATCCTGCTTCATCCTGGTGGTGATTTGTCCATCAATCTTTTCTGTCTGCTCAAACATTCTGTTCTAATGCTGGGAGGTTTTTCATTTCTGATGCAATGGCAAAACCACCGACGTTGGCCTGTAATACAATTTTCATTGACAACACACAGTCACAGTTTATAATGACAATTTACACCAGTGTTTTCATGTTTGCCAATTAGGAAACAGTCTAAACAGTTCAGCTGTTAAAGTGATGTGGAGTTCCAAATCACGTCGAGTTATCATCACATTGCCTAAAATCTGGCCGGTAAACACATCAGCCCAAAAATGTGATGGGTGTGAAGGTTCTGAAATAATCTTATCGACCAGTGATTGTGGCAGCATTGTGTCTTTTAAATTGTTTTCCTAAGTAACGGCACCCTTCTGCCACCAATGTTGACCTTGCTGCAACTAGCCCGAAAAAAGGATGTGGGTGGGGGTGTCAGTGTCATTGTAGGGAAGACAGATGCTGAAACCTGTGGCGTAGCTAAATGCATATTGCAAGCACCTGTTACCTGTATGCCGGCATGGAATCTTCTGTGTTCTGATGGGCCAGACAGTTATACACTGGGTGAGTTGGCTTTAACGACAGTGCCAGGGTTGAGATCCTGACAATAGGTGTAATGGATTGGGAGTGCTAATAGCAAGTTGAAAGGGAAGAGTCTGTGTTTAAGTATGCTAGACATGATAGACAAGGTGATAATATCTAAGTGTGGAAACATGTGGTGTAAGATCCAAAGATTTAAGCAGTGATGATTTAGCGAAGGAAAGAGTAAAGTCGGAAGCTGGTATATAAAGAAGGTTGCAGACAATGATCAACCTAATGGCAAGTTCAAGTTGGGTATTATAGGTGTTTATTAGTTGTCGGAAAGGCAAATTACCCTAAATTGTGTTTGCCCAATATTTAAATCAAAATGTATTTTTGAGATAGGTTATCCAGTATGCACCAATTCTGCAGTGTTTTTTGGAGAAAACACATCTTCAAACTTCATGATGGCTTCAAGTCAGATTGCCCCAATTGGTCTATGTGTGACCTTGTTTGAAATTGCAGTCAAATATTTCCATAACCTCTACACGTGTTTCTCCTCTTTATGTTTCAGTGGGTCACCAGGAGGATTTGCTTTGATTATAAGATGTGTCTAAAGTAACATTTCATAAAAAAAGAAAAGAGTAAGTTGCTAGAAATCAAAAATTTAAATATGTTTCATTATAGCTTTAGCAGCTCAAGAGTGTGCTCAGATATTGTCACATTTTGTGACTCCAAAGTTGGAGATCACTCACCCATTTGTAAGTTCCTTTATGTTATTAGTATGGATTTACCTTGAGGTTTCGAGGTCAGTCACGGATTCAAACAATTATTAAGTAACCCAGTAGATAAATTAATTAGATTGCATTTAGTGGTATTATCTTGGATTGGAGATGCATTGCAGTAATTTGATGCAGGTCTCTGTGGCTTGCTAGCAAAACGGGACGTACCTTACCTTTTTCCTGTTGATTTGGGGGATTCAAATGTCCCGGGATTGCTAAAAAAAAATCCTCTCTTCAGATCGATATTTTCGTAATATCTGCCAGTACATTTGCAAACGCGATGTCGTCACCACGTTGTTATACATGATGATGTCATCATGCCAAGCATTGAGTCCGCCATCTTGAATTGGGCTGATAATTAGCCTTTAACTATATAGTATTTGGCTAGATTTGGAAAGCAGCTTGCACAATTGTATAGTAGTTTATTTGGAATGTTGCACTTGCTCCAATCAATAGAATGTTATAAAGGGAACAATATATTGCAGTTCCTGTTAATTTTGGTAGGGGAATGCACATCAAAAATTACAAGTGATATGCATACTTTGTATTGGTAGGAGTGGTTGCATGTTCTTGCTGAAATTAGAAACTAGGAGTAGAGCAGCATCGGTGGACCATAGCGTCCTGGAAGAGATGTAATGCTGGAATTTCCATGCAAAGGAAGCTGGGCTTTCTTCTTTGTAAGCACAACATGCAATGCAAAGGGTTTGGTAAAGTATTCCTTTTTTATAAGCATCCAGAAGAGCAGGTGAAGTGCAGTGGTGATGTGTCATTATTAGGAGGAATCTGCTTGCCGTATTTTAGACTCTGTAGTTTTATCTTGAGGTATTCTTGGAGTCCAAGATAACGGCTGCTTGCATGTAGTGAGATCTAGTGAAATTGACCTGTGGCTAAATGACAGATAAGGAAAACATGCATTGTAGAGTGTGTACTTGGAAGAAACTATTTCTGACAATGGTTCTGTCGGGGTAATTTCCCGGTGGCCAGCAGGGCCGTCTGCAGACCTCCAGGGGTTGGGGAGGCCCCAACTCTTCCCGCGTCCCAACAGAGTATGAAACACACACAAGTGCAAGAAGTTACTGTTGTTTACATGCAGGGACGGGCTCACAGGTCATAGTCATCCGAGAGACCTCTCGAACCTGGTGGGCTCGCAGGCCCTTTTTCTAGCTTTTTCTAGCTGTATGCCGCGGTTACGTGCATCACTTGGCTGAACTAGCCCCCAAACCAAACGCCACCTCGGATTGGCTCCCCCGATGGTGGGGTCAGTAGAGACACATGTAGGAAAGGTAGTTAGTGGTGGAGAAACGGTCAGGTGGTATGCTTGGGCCGTCCCTAATAATCGATACAAGTGAATTGTTACAAGGGGACGATTAGTGATTGGCTAAACTATAATGGCATCAGTGGTGTGCCCCTCGTATTCTGATTGGTTCACTTGCGAGCCCCCAAGCCTGGGACCATCGTTGTTCCCAGCTCGCAGTGTACCTGGTGCTGGCAACAAAGTATGACTATGTGTCAGTGGCAGACAAGGGACAGGTCTGACTATTGTCTGGTGTGCATGTCTTTCCCATCGCTGTCGGTGTCCAATTTGTCACTTCATTGTTGCGGTCTGTGTCCCAGGCGTGAGACCCCAGCGCTTCTCTGGTCCCTGGAGCTTGGCATCGTATCAGGTTGGCCTGGTCACGTGTTGCGGGACCGTGGCTGGAGCAGAATTATGAGCATTTGATTTGTATTTCAGCTCGGGGAGCGTTTAACAGTGGCAGGTGTAACCCTGGCACGGGGAGTGCGACATTGCAGCCTTGGCTGGGGGCTCTTGTCAGGTCCATTCTGTGCGATCAGCACCTTGCAGCTTTGTCTGGACACTTTGGTTTTGCGGCTTACCTCGGCCTGGCTTATGGATGGCGGTACATCATCCATAATATGGGGTCACGAGGGGCAACAGACATTCATATGCATTAGTCTATATACAGGGTCACATCTTCATGGTTTTAGTGGCGAGGAAGCGTCTGCAAGCATGCACACGAGCTCTTCTGGCATCTTGCGTTTCTGCGGTGCTGTAGCTGGCCAATGTGAAAAATAACAACGATGCATGTGTCAGTGTAAGTGGTCCTTTATGTCACAGCACTGAGTATGTTCGTTGTGTGGATTGGTGTGTGCATGACCATGTGCTTGGTGGCACATGTGTTTTTGTCCGCTGGCTATGTCGTCATGGCATCTCTAACAATGGTGGTATTTGTGATTGCTGTCTAATCGAGTTGATCCATACGATCGATGTTGGCTCCATCTGAGGTTACAGCACATGATTTGATTGGTGGGCAGCTTCCCTGGCTGTGTGGGGCGTGGCCACAGTGGATCTTGACATCTGGGGTGGCCGTGAGTGGGTCGAATTCCTCTCGCGGTGGGTGCTTTGGTCGTGACACCCTAGGCCATGGTCTGGATAAGAATTGGGGGAAGGGATTGTCCCATTTTCCCTCTTCAGTTCTAAGCTGCAGTTTTATTGTGAGGCCACTGACCGCAGTGGTTCGGCGGTTATAAAGCATGGAAGATTCATCTCATCGGTTCAAGGGCTTGAGGTGGTCATTAAATGAATCATGCTTCAGACCAGATGTTTTGGTAGGGTTTAGCTTGTTTACTGCTTTCCATGTGTCCACGTGTGCAAGGCAAATGATTAGATCTTGTGGGTTCGTTGAAATATTTTTTTCAATTTGCAGATGTCATCTTTATAGTTACAGCAGATGAGGCCAGACAGACTGATGGGGTTCAGTAGGGGTGCCATGTCAATGTTAAAAAGTAGAGGTCGGAAGTGTAGATTCCTGGAGCGCTCCACAGCTCTAAAGGAGATGTTTGGATTTGATGGTGGTTTCATTCGAGCAGGAAAGAGATGATACTGGGTAGAGCAGCTCCTATTTTCCTGTTATTCCAATGTATCCCAATGTTTTAAGAATCTCACAGCAGATGGTACCAAACACTGCTGAGAAGTCGAAAAGAATGGGCACAGTCTTGGAATTTTCATCAGTGTTTATCTTTAGTGTGTCCCAGATTGAATTTTGAGCTGATTCTATCCCCAAAGACAGTCTAAAGCCAGGCTGTGTTTTGTAGAGAAAGCTGCTCGTCTCAATGAATCCCAGAGCTGACATATACACGTTTGTCCCTGTCCTGATACAATGAATTGCACTGTTGTTTTTTTAGGAGTCTCCTGATATAAACTGATTTTGAAAGCAGTGTAATGTTAGCAATAGTGATTGGTTTATTGGGAGAGAGAGAGAATTGAGTGAGTGTACGCAAAGATGCTGTTCCCTTGCTTACTTCCCCATAGGGAATTAAAATGAATTTAAATGATAAGACCGAGCGAGGCCAAAACATGCATGGGGTTGTTTGCTGCTGTGGAAAGAAAATGTGGCCTACCAGTTAGGTGTAGTAGAAGTAGCGTAGACCCTATAAAACATGGTGATGTTGAAGTTTTTCCAAACAATGCAAGTGGTTGAAAATAATCCAATATCTTAGGTCCGTACCTTTTTTTGTTATAGCCTGTCTGCCTAAAAGAGAGCATGCCACGTGCTTGCTGTGCCAAAGGAAACCAGGCTGCACCTCACCTCACTGATGCTGCCCAACAAGGCCAACACATGCCCGGGTTGGAGGTGTGTCCATGCAGAGGAGATAAGGTCTAGCATTTCGGGCTAGATAACTCGCTGTACAGTAGTTTCTGTTTATACTTTTGGAGTTGTCAGGGTTTTGTTGACGATTAAATAGATAGAGAGGAATCCACCTACTCTGCCTGTCAACTTTAAATAAGTAAACCGTTTGGAATATTTGAGGTTCCCTTTGAAATAAGCCACTTTTAGTACACATGAAAAACCTCTTTGTTGAAGTCAACTGAAGCAGAACTGCTTTAAAAAAAAAACAAAAAAAACAAGAAAATAAGAAATCTAAATATCGACATATCACAAAGTACAATAATCAACAGTTCCAAAATGTTTTATGCAGTAGACTTTCTTGACTTTTGATAAGAGGCTCCTTCATTTTGTGTTACATTTTTTTTAGAAAAGAAGTAGGCTGGATAGCCATTTGAAGACCCTGTGTAAGTTTGTATGCCATGGGACAAGGCAAAAGTCAGCAAAAAATCTCAGTCAGCTGCAAAACCATATCTGTAACGTGCATCCAATAGCTAAGGAAAGGAGATGTTTAACATTTGACTGTCATCCGTTTGATTAAATGCTCTATAGAATTAGTAGTACGTGCAGGCTCAGTCATTTGTGTAAATGTGCATGTTCTCAGTACACAGATAGATGTGGAATTGGGTTGCACTTCAGTTTTGCTAGGCCAGTAATGATACGTATGTATGTGATCTGATTTTACGATTGCATTTCGGGACAGAGAATCATAATTTTCTCACTTTTACTAAAAGGCATAATAACATATGTTAACTGGCCAATGCATTCAGAGCAACTACTAATTACTACAAAGAATCAGCCAATACATATACAGGGACAATTATTTAAACGGACGTATTCAATAACAGTAGTGGCTACTCTGTATCCATTATGGGCTTCTGTATTACCATAGGGCTCAGTATGCCAGGCAGTCCATTCACGCAGCCGTTCTCACCTCAGAGAGTAAACATACTGTTTGGTCTCTGACTTGAAACAGCAGTTGTACAGGAAAGTGAAGAAGGACACACTAGTGTTTGCTCTTCCTGGTGGGAAACCCTACCTTCTCAGGACTGGTAGACTCTTTAAGAACAAGTGGACTCACAGTGAAAAGACGTTCATTCGTCACTTCAAAGGACTCCATAAAGTTCTATGGTGAGGACGGGGCTTTCAGTTTAGGTTGCTTTAGAAAGGGGCATGATGTTTGTTTTTGTTTTACAATGGAATGTAATAAGCTGTCTCTTTTCTCTGCTACTCTTCGGAATGTCTTTGAGAGGACTTCATTTCTTCCACCGCTTTCAAGACCTGATGCGGATTTCGAATAGAGACAGTGAGCTGTGTTTTATTAGACAAGTAGCAAGGACAGATGACAAACAAAGATGTTATTTGGGGAGACCTTTGATTTTTTTCTGACAGCTCCTGATCTAATGCTGTGGGCGTCGACACTAGGGGTCTATGAACATTTAGCAGCCATCATTGCATGGAGCAAGGATCAGAACAGTCTAGCACCCAGACGCGCCGCCATTTCTGACAAAACAAGGGGGAGGTGTGCCTGTCGGAAGCGTGCCATTGCCTTTGGAGGATGGCATCCTGCGTTGGTTTTCCCTGAGCTGCCACACAGCAGTCCTTTCGAGTATCTAGTGTTTTACACCTGCTAACTCTCAAATGTAACACGTTCGAAAGCGTAAATTGAGACCAGACCTTCTCGAGGGCCTGTCTATGAACGCACTCTCAATTCCTGTGTGCACCTGCAATGTTATGCCTCCAGAGACAGAGCCAACTTCATCATCTTTATGACAGAAAACCTTGCGGTTCTTTCCTTGGTGAGCACTGAGCAGCAGAGCTGGTAAGTGCTGCAGTGGACACAAAGGTGTTTTTACTTCAAAGCCAGAACAGAGCAGCTGATTCTAATCCTGTGATTAGTCGTCCGTTTAAATTATGATTAACTTTTGGGTCACACACCCCAATCAAGACATTCTTCGTTCATGTGGAAAATGCTGCTTTCATATAACATGTCTGAGCTCAAAGACCAAAGAAATCTGTATGTTCACTATACAATCTATTCTACATGTTCTACTAATACAGTAACATCACTAACACCAGCCCCATCCCCCAGTCCCTAAAATCCAACCTCTGGCCAGAGGTGGAATGGGAACCAAAACAGGCCATGGAAATAATGCTCAAAGTGGCCCCAAGTTATTCATTTTCAGCAAGCCCAACCCTTTCATGTGAACACATTTGGAAATGAAATAGTTTACCACAAAAAGGAGGTTGCATAGGGGTCCTTGTAAAGGTGGACAGGAAGGGCGCAGGGAAGCACCTACTAATCATCAATATATATTGGCAACCAGGAAGGGACCTAAAGTCTTCTATCGACTCGATTGGCTCTATTATTGATGAATGCCTTGAATTGGATAATGAGCTCTATTATATCCTATGTGGAGATTTCAATTCAGAAATTTGCATTAAAGAGGAAGGTGGTAGTGACCTGGGGAGTATGTGTAAAAATAAAGGGTGGGTTGCAAGAAAATCTGCTCAAGGGAATCTATGGGCATAGTTTCTTGGAGGCTGGGGGATGAGATGTGCAAATGATTTGATGGATGGATTGGGAGACACTACTACATGGTCAAGTGGGAAGTGGAGCTCCACTATAGACTATATTTTGGTCTGTACAAAAACCTTCGCTCTTATTGAGGGATTCACCCTGATTGACTCCATGGAAAGTGATCATAAAATGCTGACTGTTACAATGGAAATGATGGAAAGCGTGGTTGAGGACCCCGTTTATGATGTTCAGGTACTCCTTAACGACCAACACAATAGAGTTGTGTGGCACAAGGCTAATATAGCCAAAATAAATAGATATTTTCAGGAGGATTTTGATTGTTCTACTTTCGGGCACAAAAAATCATTGTACACCCACAACTCTTTTTCGGGGTACATCTCTTCTGCTATTCACTCAAAACTAATGAAAAAAAATAATAAAATAGTTTTGAGGAGACAAGAGCCTCGCAAACACGCGTTCTCGGAAGAGATGCAATGCCTTAAAAAAAAACGAAATCGCGAAATACGGGGCATACTAAGTGCCCACAAACAAGGCCTAGTGAATATAGATTGGAGGGATCTAAATCGTGCAAAAAATAAATGGAAAACAAAAGCTAAATGCCTACGTGCTCAATTATATCAGGAGGATGCTATAGATATGTTGACTTCACTTAAGGAAGTGAATTCCCGCAGGTTCTGGACATTAATTAATAAGCCTGGGTATTCACAGAGCAAAGCCCTAACAACTTGTGTAAGTGCAGAGAAATGGGTAGGACATTTTGGAGTATTATACTCCACTCCAACCGGAACCTGGAATCCCCCGTCTTACATTGTAAATACCCCATGGAACATCACATTTGGGGTTAAAGATGTTGAAAATAGAATTACCAGATGCGCATCCTCTAGGGCGCCGGGGCCGAATCGGCTTAGTAACAATGTCATGAAAGACAACCCTAGACTATGGGCTAAAATGTTATTTCTGTTATATAAAGACGTCATTCACACGAGGACTCTGCCATCCAGTTGGAAAATGTCTTATATTATTCCCATATATAAAAAAGGGGACAGGACTGTACCGGTTAGCTATAGGCCTATAGCCCTTTTAGATGTCGACTCGAACATTTTTGCAGGAATTGTCCTTGAACATATCCAGACATGGATTGACAAATTTAAAATTGTATCACCATATCAATTCGGATTTAGGAAGAATGTAGGCACTGATGCAGGAGGCCTAATAATTAACATTCTACAAAACACTGCATGGACTCCTGGCAATACTCCAATTTATGCCGCATCCATTGACCTGACCACTGCATTTGATCTTGTAGACAGGTCAATTTTGTGGGCTAAACTGGACCTTTTGGGAATGCCGCCTCAGTTGCTATCGATCCTTTACTACATGCATGTAACCTCCAGATTGAAAGTAAGACTTAGTGCTAAGGGAACCCTAACCCAGGAGATTCAGGTTACAAATGGCCTTAGGCAAGGGTGCATATATGCCCCTACCCTTTTTAATCTATACTTTTCAGATCTAGGCAACAACTTTGTAAATTCTAATGTCTTTTCACCCAAAATAGAAGGGTGTAAGCTAATGTGGACGGCTTACGCCGACGTCGTTACCTTATATGACCACACCCCGATTGGTCTACAGCAACTCTTATCAGCTTTTAGTAAATACATCCACCAAAATGCCTTAAAAATCAATCTCACTAAGACGGTAATAATATGCATATCTAGTAAGAAGAATTCCAAATACTTCTCGTGGTTTCTAAACCACGAAAAACTTTTAAGGTGTTCTTCTTTTAAATATCTTGGTTATCCCATATTTGGAAACAAAAAAAAAGCAAATTTAAGAGATTACCTGGAAACCAAGACTAGAAATATGATTGTTCAACTCTGTAAAATTGATCTGAAATACGCCAAGTTTTCCCTCCTACCTATCATTCGGTTATATAACAGCAAAATCGTAGCACAGTTCTGTTATGGACTGGAGTTGGTACCGTCTTGGTGTAGAAACAAGGTTGGGAAATATGAATCTAAGCTGGTTACATCCATGGTAAGTTGCCTTCCTAAATGCATCCCTATAGGGGCAATTAGGTACGAGCTAGGCCTTCACTCCTTGAGGAGTATTCTTGAATGGAGAAGATTATGCTTATATCGGAAACTGATGACGAGCCACGAATGTACACTTTATTATATCTTGGGAAGGAACATCAAGAAAGGCGCTCCCTCCTCAATCTATCTGAAGGATTTGATGGAGGAAGTTAACAACATACTTGACAACCCGGGTGTCTCAAGAGACCTTCTAATCAGTAATCCTATGAAAGTAAAATTACTATTAGCACACGCAGATTGGAATCTTACTGTCGATGAGATTCAGAAGACCAAGCTCTATTCTCAAATCATAAATGTCCATAAAAAGGTGAGCGAACCTGCTCCATACTTACTAAAATTCCCGAACAGAGATTGGAGGCAGGCCTTTATGAGGTTTAGATTTAATGTCTTAGAAACAGGAGAAATTTTGGACATCAGGAACGGTAATCATAAAGGTCCCTCCTTTTGTAAGTTTTGTAAACAAAAAGACAAGGTGGAATCATTGTGCCATTGGCTGACGACATGTGATGGGCTCAGAGAAGAGTGTATTGTGTATTTTAGTAAGTTTGTGCCCAATAATGAGCGAGTTGACTTGGAGCTCCTGTGGTGTGACATGGTACATGGGGAAAGAGTGACTCTACAGATTGCGGTTGTTAGGTTCCTGAAAGTGTGTTGTGACGTGAGTAATATCACGAAACCATCTGGTACTCCAATATGATATACTCTTGCATTAATCTTCTGGGAAATCCAGGTTTTGGGGAATAATTTTAAATAACGAGCCGAGAGGAAGGGCAGATAAATATCATTATTCATAGGACTTTAAGTATCTCTTATACTTTCTAAAATGTTTTTATCATGATGAAGAATCACATCATCTTACATTTTATTGTTATTAAGCAAAGGTTGGAAAATAATGTCAATATTGTCTTTTGTATGTCACGTCTAAAATGTAATGAATGTTCATACCATGCTTAGGCTGGTATTGTTTTAGTTGGAACCTAAAGATGTTTTTGTAAAAGTTACTTCGTAACTATAAATAAAAAAAAGAGGTCCAGATTGCAGAGGCCTACCAGGAAATCTCCAGAGTTCCCTATAGGCCAGTACCCCCATTAATGTGGAAAACCCACCACCACTTATAACTTGACACTTTAGAAAAATGCTGTCCTTGCTTCACCAACAGCTCTAAAAAATTCTCCTTCCATTACCTCTTCCAGAGCCTCTTTACAAGCAAAGGCAATAGTTCACATCCCAGACCCCCCCACCCCCCAATCACCCCACCGCCCAATCACCTCTCACCATTTCAGTTTCCACTTTGCACTACATTTGACCAGTTATTTTTCGATACCAAGACAATGCTGGATCATGTGGTCCTCTTTCCCTATCAGCGTGCCATCTCTAATCTGGCCTTACCAAGCCTTCTTTCCACTGGTGCACCTACATTATTTCCTAGCTACAATTCTTCCCTCCACAGATTAGCCTATTAATCCAGGAACATTCTATGCTGAACCTTGCTATGTTAAACCAAAGGTAATTTTTAGTGCTAACTACTACCAATTTTGGAATGATAATGCCCAGTTTGGGGAATTCTCAATTTTTTTGTCCCATACCCGAGCAATAAAAGTGTTGCTGGGCTATAGACCGCCGGACCCCTACAGAACTTTTTGGAAATATTAGATGCTCACCTCACCTTAATGGGAAGTAAACATAAAAACGTATTATGTATAGGAGAACGGAACATTTGGTTGGAGAGGGATAATACCCACCCCAATCACGGTGCCCTGATGGAACGTCTGGATAATCATGATTTAGAGGTTATTACCAGGGATTCCTCTCATACTAAGGGCCACTGTTTAGATCTTCTAGCAGTAAGAGGAGGGGCTGCACAATTCCGTGAGTCCATCCCACTTCTGTGGTCAGATCACTGTCTGCAATTATTTGCTATTAGGGGAACTGGACCACATAAAGAGAAAGGAAGGCGATGAACTTGGAAAAAATCCCTAGGGAGGAAGGGGAGAACCGATTGGCATATCTAGATTCTGGCCTTACATGCGAAGAGTTTTTCAGTAAGGGGGCAGCCATTTTAAAAGAGATCTGTGACAAGTACGCACCACTTAAACTTAAAATCACAAAAAAATCCAAATCTTGGTTTAGCCCAACATTGGGTCTGATGCGCAAATGGGTACGTCCGGCCAGTAGACTACAGAGGTCTTCCAAATTGGATAGAGACACTGAGAAGGTGAGAGTCTGCTTAAAGGAATATAAAACTGCTGTGTTTGTGGCAAAAAAAGAATTTCTTCAAAGAGAAATCCAGCAGGCAGGTAACGAAGCTAGAGCTTTATTTGATGTAGTGGCAAGGTTAAGGAACCCCAAATGTATGGCAGCACCCAATGCTGATTCACAGGAACAAGCCAACAAGTTCAACTTCTTCTTTGAACAAAAAAATGTGGATATTCAGAAAAGCATTATTGAAGTGATGATTGCAGAAAAGTGGGAAGAACCTAGAGAAGAGATAGGAGTGGTAGAAGATCAGGAAGAAGAGGAGAGCTTCTGCTTCCAACCTATTGAGAAGGAAACAGTACAAGCCCTAATACTCCAATTAAAACCCACAAAGGACATGGCTTTCCCATGCCAGCGTGTACTGCCATTCCTTTGGCAGCTAACCTCACCCCATGTATAACCTCCTTTATAAATAAATCCTTAAGGGAGGGCTGTGTTCCATGCGCCCTTAAAGGAGCTCTGGTAAAACCCTTGTTGAAGAAGCCTAACTTAGATCCCATGGTGTTGAAAAACTATCGTCCAGTCGACAATCTTAGATTAATATCAATCAGGGTTTTGCCCAAACCATGGGACAGAGACTGCCCTTTTGGTGGTCCAGGATGATCTATTGGACGCTGCAGAAAAGGGAAACTCTACAATACTTTTGATGTTTGACCTCTCTGCGTCATTCGACACTATCAACCATAAGATCATCCTTCAACAAATTGGAAAAATAGGGAGAGCCGCTAAAGTATTGGTGGATTGGTTTGACTCCTTCCTACAGGATAGAACCCAGCAGGTGATACTGGGAGCTTTCCTCTCAGAGCTAATACAGCTGAGATGTGGAGTACCCCAAGGTTCAGCGCTCTCACCTCTGATCTTTAACATGTATATCGGACCGCTGTTTTATATTTTGAGAAAACACGGTTTACGATTCCATTCATATGCCGATGACACACAGATTTATGTGGAGACAGACAACCTGTGCGAGGCATTTGAAGGCATTCATAGGTGCATACAAGATATAAAAAAAATGGATGGCATGTAACCAGCTTCAGCTCAATGCAGCAAAAACAGAGGTGATACTATTTAGATCAGAGAAAAAAAAGAGTGTGAAAAACAAAATATAATACCACAGATCCTGGGTGAAGAGATCCCGTTCTCGAAGAAAGTGAAAAACCTTGGGTGCACTTGGCAAGGGAACCTGGCCAGTGAGGCCCAGGTAGGGGCTAAAGTAAAAGCTGTGTACTATTGCTTGCATATGCCTAGGAAAGTACTCCCCTTTATAGCACCCCAAGATCATTCTGTGGTTGTAGGAGCACTGGTAAATTTCCACCTTGACTACTGTAACAGTCTGATGACGGGGATTCCACCGAAACATATGTCGAGACTACAGAGGGCACAGAATGCAGCAGTCAGGCTAATTGCCCACCTGGAGAAAAGCGACCATGTCTCAACATCCCGGAGAGCACTCCACTGGCTCATGGTGGAAGATCGAGTTAAATTTAAAGTGGCATGTCTCATGTGTAAATGTTTCTATAAAATTACACCTAGATACTTGGCCACCAGAATCCATCACTATCAACCAACCAGAGACCTCCGGTCAGGAGTTAAACTTTTGGTGGGCGTTTCGCGGACCAAACGCACCTCAAAGGGTGACAGGAGGTTTTTGTCATGATCTCTGCTTCCAAAAGATCAGAACTTGCCCGACTCCCTTGGAAGCAGACCATAACCCCGGTTCCGAGTGCCAGCCAGTCCCAATTGGGACCTTTTGGACCCTGTCCTGGCGCCAGTGGCACCAGGCTCATAAAGATGCCCAGTCCCAGCGCTGGAAGCGCCGGGCTCATAATGCTTGGGTGGACTTACCTGCAGCAGACCATGCTGCTTACTTACCTGCCAGTTGAACCCCTGATCCTCTTCTGTTTGGGACTACTTTTCCTGTTGGGTGGGGCAGGAGCCACTCCCTAGGTTCAGAACACTGGAACTCTTCTGGAAAGCAGGAACTCTTTTCTTACCTAGGCGTGGCTGTGGAAGGAGACACCTAAGCACTACAGGAGGCTATTTAAACCACACCCGATGGATGAATCTTGCTTTGCGTTATTCTGCATTCTCTGCAGCAGAACGCTCATCGTGTCTTCTGCTTCTGATCCTGGGACTAAGGGAACAAAGGCTTACCATCCTGGAATCCAGTCTTCAGCAGCACCTGTAAAGACAAAGAAAGAACAGGTTAGCACTACGGTCTTCAGTGGCAGCGCATCTCTTACCTGGTCCATCGGCTGTCACCAACGCCTCGCGCTGCATTCCGGCATCTGAAAGACAAAGGCTTACCTACCCTTTGCATGCTCCGGAGGTCTTCGCACTGCGTTCCGGCATCTGAAAGACAAAAGCTTACCAGCTCTTTGCACGCTCCGGAGGCCTTCGGCGCTGCATCCCGCATCTGAAAGACAAAAGAAGGTGCGTTTAAAGACATTGGGCAACTTTATTACTCACGTGCCATTACTCCTTCCCACGCCGAATCCAGTGGGTATTCCAGCACCCTTCAGCTTCTCTAAAGCTCCGAACTTGTACCTGCAAGATAAAAGGGACAGTTAGTGCGCATCGTGAAGCAGGCTACAAGCGCTTACTTACGTGCTTCCAGGCGCTTCTATTCCTCACACGGGTTCGATCCTCAACTCTCATCAGCCCGCCATCCGCCATCGCCGGAACCCTGCAAAACAAGAGATATCATTACAAAAGACTTTTAAGACATTTGAAGTGCCCAGAACTTACCGTTCGTGCAGTTAACGATGGACAGCAGTCCTCTGAGGTCAAGAGGCCTGCACCCTTATCCAGTGAAGAAACTGGTTACGGCACCCTGCCCCGAGGCAGATGGAGAGCTCGGCGTTCACTTACCTAAGATGAGGGTGTTAACCTTTGGGGTTCTACAGGAGAAGAGAAAGGGAAGAGGAGAGAGGCACCCAATAACCCCAGTTCATTAATCCCATATTTTCTATCTGCAGACATCTTACTCTTCGAGTCAGACATACAGTGCACAGAGGTCCAGCCCAAAGAGCCAACCGTGTGTTAAGCATCACCTTTGAAGATACGGCATTCACCCAGTCAAGACCGGCGCCTCTGCGGGAATCAGGTGAGCGTTACAGTTTTCTGTGTTTGGCCCAAAGCTATGGAACCAGTTGTCAATCGCCTTACGATCATGCACCTCACTAGAAGCCTTCAGGAAAGAACTGAAAACCTTCTTATTTAAGTGAATCTAAGTAATAAGGGCAAGTACAGTTCCTCACAATTAAAAGTCGATTTTTGGTTAACAACTGCGCCCGAATGCAGTTCATTCTGTCTGGTGCACGTTAGAAATAACCAAATAGACAAATAGACAAAATGTACCTAACCAAATTCGTAGCATACCAACACCAATGAAACCCCTCCTCTGGCAGTGTTTTCAAGCATAAATGCCACCCGTTTCATTTCAATTCTCTTGTCCAACTCCTTTCATTTCCCCGAATCCTTACTTCTGTGTAGCCTTAGACTTGAACCACAAAAAAGTTCAAATCTGCACAACCCATCGACCGGCAGCTGATTGCCTGCAAACAGATATGTGCTCCTTTTCCCAGCATCCTTCACCACACCACTCCATCACTCAATAGCATTCCAGATACATCGACACACTGCTGAAAACAGGAGGAAGAGAAACAGTGAGTTTCTATTGTAGTCCAGATTGTTTGTGTGGGTGGGCCAGGGTTGCAGTCGGGAGAGGGAGGTCAATTTCCATTTGGTGTGGTTGTAGGAGTAGCCTAAACCACCAGGAGCTACAATACATAAGCTACCAAACAAGTCATACTGTAGACATGATCATTTTTGTTTCCATACCGAGTATGATAATAGGTACTCAAATAGTATGAGGTTAGGAGGTTAGTCGTTACCAGTCCGAACCATGACAGCTTCTTTGAGAGCAGGCTGCCACACAAACATGTATACATTCTCTTTAAGTCAGAATCCTTCAAGTACGTATTCAAGGCAGGGAGAGCTGATAGAAGTCCATACACAACGTTCTAGCCTTGACATTTTTCAGGTATGTCTTTGTTGGAATTATTCAGTTTAGAGCAGCTTTTCCGTAGGTGTAGTAAGCAAAACACTCACAACTGATCATGTACAGGCTTTACCTTAATGAGACAAACTAAAACCAAAAAGCACTGACAAAGCCAACAGATGTGGCTTTTGTGTCACCATGAAATCGGCATTTTCCAGGTATTACCATAATGGTACAAAATGATGGCAGATTGTTTAAGTACCTGGACAAATGCCTATTTATTCCTATAAGCAAGCCAAAACTGTTGGCTTCGACAATGTTATTCTTAAAAGTACAAGGAACAGATGTGAGGACACACATATTTCTAATACATCAAGGGTATCATTACGAGAATGGTGGCAGCCATGGAGCTATTAGCGGTAATGGAGCCTGGAACTATTAGCTCCATGGCTGCCACCATTCCAGGCTCCATTACCGGGTTCCTGCAATGGGGACTTACCAGTTTACCCCGAGATCGGAGGACCCGGTAAATCCTCCATGCAGGGACCCTTCCACATTCCCATTTGAGCCCCCATAGGGCTCAATGGGAATGGGGAGGGAGGTGATAACAGCCAGATTACAGGAGGAAATGAGCTAATTTGTGCTGTACCGGCCCCTTCAATCCGGGAGCGCCAGAGTTGTAATGAGGCCCCTAGTGTCTGAAGACACACTTGGCTTAGACATGTCTACTACACCAGGGGCCATGATACAGAAACGTTGCACAGGTGTAAGTGCAAAATTGCACGATATTGCAACTACTGCAACATTGGCCCTTGTTCTAAAAACACTGGGACATATCAGAAAACCATTGCACCAAGACAAGCACAGTTTGGTCTGGTAAAACACCAGGGCAAAAAGATATAGTTGCAATGCATTTTTGGAGCAGGGTAAAGTTTGCCCTAGTGCTAATATCATTCCACAGCAGCACTTTGGCAAATATTGCTCTGATGCTGTGAGAAACTCATGGTGACAACAAGTAAGACAGACACAAGTGATCACAGTTCAAGGGTGTTTATTTGGACAATGAAAATGGTATGCGGGTTGGAAAAATGCCTAAGCTAAACCTAAATCTAAGATGGGATGGGTATCGACCATCAAATGATAAGGCAGTCCCAGTGGCCTCAAGTCAAATAAAAGGGCCAATACAAGGAGTGTAGGGTTAAGTTTCAGGAAAGAAAGTGTTTTCAAATGATAAGTTAGGAGGTGGTATCCTGGGCTTACCTTCCCCACATTCTGGGCATGTGGAAAAGTGGAGTTGGTGGAGCAGAGTACAGTCTCAGGCTTGTCCAGCACGAGGCAATAGTTCCAATGACAGTTCTCAGGGCTGTCGATGGCCAAATCTGGTTTCCTTAAATAGTCTCTTCCCTTCGGACCTGATGTGGTCAGATAATCAAAAACAAAAGTTCCTTTAACAAATGAAAGTTTCTTAACAAAGTTCCATATGGGTGATGGTTTCACCCCTGGGTCTCCCTCTTCTGGGCAAACCCTTTTCAATTGTGTTCTGAAGTTTAAATATGGTGATGGCTTCACCCCTGGGCCCCTCCTTCTGGGCTGACCTTTGCTCAATTGTTTCTTTGAATCTCTTATTCTTTTCTCATTAAACTTTGAGTGATTAACTCCTTGGATCTCCTTCATTCGGGCTCGTACCTCTCTCAACTGCCAGCCCTTGTGATGACTTCACCCCTGGATCGCCCTCGTTTGGGCTCGGACCTCTCTCGACTGGCAGTGTTGTGAGTTTAGCTTCAGCCCGGATCTCCCTCTCAATGGACCCTCGGACCCTTCTTAATGTTTTTGTCAAACAGTTCAGTGACTTTGCCTTTTTAACTTCTCGGGTGATGGCTACACCCCTGATCTCTGTTGGTGGGGCTCGGACCCCTCTTGACTTTAACAGGATTCAATTCCCTTGGTTTCTTAATGTCCACTTTCGCTATGGGATTCACTTGCCTTCCTTTCACAGTGCTTGTAGATCAAAGGCTTTCGATTTTACGGGTATTTTGCTTCACCCTCTGTATGACCACTTTGACCTGTTTCGCATGCCTTCCTATGACCTTCTGGTATTTGTAGTTTTTTTCTTATATGGGGCTCGGCCAGAGTCTCTCAAATTTGCACCCACGTGGTGTCGCTTTCCCTCTGCAGCTGATTTCCCCTTCACACTCTTTACAGTTAAATTATAGTTCATCCTTTTTGATTAAAAAGTTGCCATTTGGTGATTCCTACCTAACATAGCCCAGTGTCTATTGATTCCCCCCTCAACTCACGGGCTGTGATGAACCGTTTGCCTTTAGCTTCTTCTGAAGTCAAGGCTGCTATCACAGGCATGGGAGTCTCATCTGCTCTGCCTTATCAGCATAGGCTTGCCCTGTTTACTGTTGACATCTACAGCTAGACACTTGTGATATTGTTTGTGGTCTTTGATTTGCCTCCACAAAAGTTACAGAGGCCTGGGATGAAAAGGGCAAGGTTACGTCTCTCCTCGCCACCCTCTCGTTTCCTGCTGTCTTTCTCCTTCTTTTGAACTGCTGCGTTTTAACAGTCTCAACGTACTGTCTGCCGTGTTTGCCTTCCTCATACTGTGCTCTCTGGCTCTACCTTGTATCCCTGTGGGGAAGGGAAAGGGTTGTCAGGTGTGTGTTGTTCTGATCAATTGCTTGACTTTGCCTAACACTAGTATTGGGACATGTCAGGTAAACGGATGGAGTATTAGTCTGTTTCCAGTTGCGTTGTGCGAAAGTGTTCACAGCAAAATAGGGGGAGGCATTGGTTTGGAATGTCCTACGTGAGAGGATGGGGAAAGGTGTTAAAGGAAAGGGAGATACAATGTCTCACTCATCAGTGCCCCACTCCAACTCCCCAAGGACCCCCATACAGGTGATCCTCCCTTACTCGTCCACCCCCAGGAACTGGATCCAACAATAGCGTTGGCCGTGTCCTGGCCACCTGGATGACAGATCCTCAAGGTCTAGACAGGGAGATGCCTTCAGGTTTTTCACAGTGCACAAATGCAGTGAAAATGTTTCTTTTTTTGCACTGGGGACATTTTTGTACTGGTGATCATAACAAGCCAAACTGCACTTGTCATGGTGCAACAATTTTCTGAACCGGGGTTTTTTGAAATAATGCAACCTTTGCCCTATTTCTAACACTGTGTAATTTTTCAATTGCACCAGTGCAAAGTTTCTGTGATCGGGCTCAGGAGTGCACATCCAACTGCAATTCAGGCCTTCACTCTCAGAAGATTGCCTAGAAATAACACTGGCAGGACAAAGTGTGACGTTACTGCATGATAGATATACCAGGAGGGTTTATTTTAGGTAGGGAAGAACAGACAGTGGGAATGGCCATGGAATGTAAATAACCTAACAATGCCAGGAGACTGTGTGTCCCGCCTCATATCCTTCTCTCTCCTCTCTCTATTCCAATGTAATGGTCTCAGTATCTAGGTGCCACTAAATTGCCCATGAATATCCAAAGCTAAAAAGAGAAAGATGTAAGTCACTTAATCAATCATAACCACTGGTATTGCTCTAAGCATCCTTGCATAGCATTGTTTGCAAATCAGTTCTGGTCCATCCACAATGTAAACAGTCTTCCTTGAACTGCTAAACCACAAAGCCTAAAAATGACGAGGGTGGCATTTTTTACAGAAGAGATGTCAACAAGCAGATCAGACTGGACTGCACGTTCAGGTGGCAGAACCAAGACTTGTTTGCCTTATGACCAGACCCCTGTGTAAAGGCACTGGTGTGCTAAATAATTATGACATTGGATGCCTTCAAAAACCTCTTTTTTTCACTTACCTTAAAGTAGGTAAACACACACAATATATACTTGGAATGTAATTGGTAAGGTTACTCAGTCGGTTGAAGCACCTGCTGCAGATATTGCGAGCTTCACTCGTTTGTATGTTCGATGAACAGGCAAACAATGCCATCATTCTCAGGTTGATAACATGGGTGATAACATGAGTAACAATGAGTAACACTGCCTTATGTTGGGGAGGCAAACATACCTTCCAGTGGGGTAACATTTCACAGTCTGCAGCAGGCAAACGTGGAAACGTGGGAGCAGCAGGAGGCCCCCATATACCCTGGATAGTGGAAGAGAGGAGAGAAAGTTATGGGGAAAGTTGCAAATGTACAAGACGAGGCTGCCCACGGCCTCACGCAGACGCTGGGTAGTAGGTGAAGCATAACATCAAGGCAAGTATGGAGAGAGAGAGAGAGAGAGAGAGAGAGAGAGAGAGAGAGAGAGAGAGAGAGAGAGAGAGAGAGAGAGAGAGAGAGAGAGAGAGAGAGAGAGAGAGAGAGAGAGAGAGAGAGAGAGAGAGAGAGAGAGAGAGAGAGAGAGAGAGAGAGAGAGAGAGAGAGAGAGAGAGAGAGAGAGAGAGAGAGAGAGAGAGAGAGAGAGAGAGAGAGAGAGAGAGAGAGAGAGAGAGAGAGAGAGAGAGAGAGAGAGAGGCTTTGATGGAATAAGCAGGGAGTCGGAAGCAGAGAGGTGGACGTGGAAGATGCCTAAGGGAATGGCAGGGGGAAGAAAGGTGAGGGAGGTGAAAAGGTGAGGTATAGGCTTAAGAGCAAGAATGGTTCTGCGGTGTGAGTGTGTTTGTTTGTGTGGCGAGACGGTAGGAAGGGTAGTGTACATAGTGGGTATCAAGCAAATATTATTGAGTGAAACGAGGGTGTTTAAATAGTTTAAATATATTTGGATGTTGGGGGAGCGAGTTGTAGTTGTAGTGTAGAGGATTGAGTAATAGAGAAGAGGAGGGAGTAGTAGTGTGCAGGAGAAAGTCATAAGTGGATGGGGGGTGGTAGTGTGGAGGAGGGAGTGGTTGAATGGAGGTGGGATTCGTAGTGTGGTGGAGCGAGCAGTACAGCAGAGCAGGGAGTAGTAGAGTGGAAAAGGGAATAGTAGATTGGAGAATGGAGTAGTGGTTCTGAGGAGGTAGGGAAGTAGAGCAGTGAAAGTAACATCAGCGGGTGGTGGCAAGAGCCAGAAGGAGAGAGATCATGAAAGGGACAGAAGCTTTGGTGGGTGTAGTGTGGCAGAGTGGACATGAAGAAAGAGTAGACAAGGGGAGTGCTAGAAGAAGCTTGAATCACACAGAGTGTTTGTAATTAACCAGTCCTCATCCCTGTAGATCACTATGGAATGGATGGACTTGGGACAGTCCCAGAGGGAGTTTAGACAGTGAGAATTTAAATAATCATCTTTAGCAGAAGACAGATTTGTAGATAAATCAACATTCCGTAACACTTACCAGAGTTTTAAGGACACCAGGGAAAGGGAGGAGGTTCATTACAAGACAAAAGAGAAATGGACGGTGATAGGGCCCATCAAAACATAAACAAAAAAACTTGATCCCACTTCCGAAAGTTGGTGGGATGTGTGTGCCATCTGTGAACAACCTCTGTGATTTGCTCCTGGGTGCCCCCATTGTGCTTGTTTCCAGAAATCTTCCAGCACTATTTTCAGCACTGTCATTTTGCATGATGGGCTGCCTGCTATTGTATTCTACTCAGAGAGGTCTGCTCCAGGGTGCTGCACTATTAGGAAGACCGTGCCAGATAACACACTGTAAACGCCCATCGGTGTCTCCACTGCCTCGTTCCACCACTGACATGCCCAAATTGTACTTTCCACATCATAATACACATTGTGACTAAGCCAGCCACACACAGAGGTTAAGCACAAGGCCCAGCGCTCACTCCAAAAGCAAACACTACACCTCGCACACCAACTTGCAGAACACAATTCGAAACAATGCACCCTCACAGTGTGGGCACAAAAGGCTGCCCACTGCAGGCATACAGGGGCAAGGTGTTACACATGTGTTCAAGAGGGCTATCCTGATAGGCCATTATTTCCAGTCTTTTTGCTGCCCGTCTTCTATGTCCCAAATACTCTAAGCACTCCTTCCCACTCTTCTTTGTATATCTTTCTCCCCACAACACTCACACTCACCCTTAACCACTCGTCTCCCCCTTCAACCCGCTTTAACCCCTCTGTTGCTTTGGTCTTCTCCACAGGCCCACACACGCACTCTCACCATGCACTCTCACCCGACACACTGGCATTCTCCTCAGGCCCAAACGCTCACTTCAGGTTAGTAGACAATGGCCCACTCCACGGGCTCACCTTCCCCTCGGTAGTAAAAGTAGGCTTTGAGTCACCTACACTCACTCTCGCCTTCCACAGAAATCTCAAGCGTGCTATTATACACTAGGTGCCTTTCGGCAAAGACCCTTCCACCTAGGCGAAAGTTGGAGTGATTTGTGTGCCATCTGTGAACATCCTTTGTGATTTGCTCCTGGGTGCCCCCATTGTGCTTGTTTCCAGAAATCCTCCAGCACTATTTTCAGCACTGTCATTTTGCATGATGGGCTGCCTGCTATTGTATTCTACTCAGAGAGGTCTGCTCCAGGGTGCTGCACTATTAGGAAGACCGTGCCAGATAACACACTGTAAACGCCCATCGGTGTCTCCACTGCCTCGTTCCACCACTGACATGCCCAAATTGTACTTTCCACATCATAATACACATTGTGACTAAGCCAGCCACACACAGAGGTTAAGCACAAGGCCCAGCGCTCACTCCAAAAGCAAACACTACACCTCGCACACCAACTTGCAGAACACAATTCGAAACAATGCACCCTCACAGTGTGGGCACAAAAGGCTGCCCACTGCAGGCATACAGGGGCAAGGTGTTACACATGTGTTCAAGAGGGCTATCCTGATAGGCCATTATTTCCAGTCTTTTTGCTGCCCGTCTTCTATGTCCCAAATACTCTAAGCACTCCTTCCCACTCTTCTTTGTATATCTTTCTCCCCACAACACTCACACTCACCCTTAACCACTCGTCTCCCCCTTCAACCCGCTTTAACCCCTCTGTTGCTTTGGTCTTCTCCACAGGCCCACACACGCACTCTCACCATGCACTCTCACCCGACACACTGGCATTCTCCTCAGGCCCAAACGCTCACTTCAGGTTAGTAGACAATGGCCCACTCCACGGGCTCACCTTCCCCTCGGTAGTAAAAGTAGGCTTTGAGTCACCTACACTCACTCTCGCCTTCCACAGAAATCTCAAGCGTGCTATTATACACTAGGTGCCTTTCGGCAAAGACCCTTCCACCTAGGCGAAAGTTGGAGTGATTTGTGTGCCATCTGTGAACATCCTTTGTGATTTGCTCCTGGGTGCCCCCATTGTGCTTGTTTCCAGAAATCCTCCAGCACTATTTTCAGCACTGTCATTTTGCATGATGGGCTGCCTGCTATTGTATTCTACTCAGAGAGGTCTGCTCCAGGGTGCTGCACTATTAGGAAGACCGTGCCAGATAACACACTGTAAACGCCCATCGGTGTCTCCACTGCCTCGTTCCACCAGTAACATGCCCAAATTGTACTTTCCACATCATAATACACATTGTGACTAAGCCAGCCACACACAGAGGTTAAGCACAAGGCCCAGCGCTCACTCCAAAAGTAAACAATACACCTCGCACACCAACTTGCAGAACACAATTCGAAACAATGCACCCTCACAGTGTGGGCACAAAAGGCTGCCCACTGCATGCACTGCACGTGCTTATTAAACAAACCACCTCGAAACACAACTGCACGTAGAAAAAGGTAATTTTGACCTGCACGTGCCAAAGCAACAGCAAATCTATGTTGTATTTTTCTCTTCCCCCCCACTAATCAAACCAAGCATGCCAATTTGTCCACCTCTCCTAGCACTATGAGGCCGTGTGATTTGCAGCAGAGTGTTGTATTAAATCAGATCATTGAATTCCTTTCACTTTTCTGCTATGGGAGAGGTCTGTGATGCACCCATGATGGTGCCTGCCATGAGCAACGAGAAAGCTAAGGGGAAATTCACTCTACGATGGGTGCACTATATACATTATTTGTATTATTGATATTATTATTACTATTATATTTGTAGATAACACTGTCGTATTTCTAAACCATGTGTGAGTGAGGCTTGGTGTGAAGTACAGAATTACTTCCTGCTGACCTAAATGTCAGCAGCAAAAGAAAATAAGGCCAATTTAGGAGGTGTGATTTGCCCCCTGAGCACACAGATTTGTCTAGCGATGAGAGGCCTAACTGTGAGCCCAGGTTTTCTGATTGCAGAGTTTACAATTTTGTAGGCTTCAGGTGACATGTTGTTCCACTGATTATTTAGTTGTGCACTTCATGCAATGTTGTACACATAGTAGTCTTGCTGTGTATATGGTTGGAAACTTGTAGATTTTCTTTTATGAGTGGAAGGAGCTGAAACCTAATGCACAGCACTTAAATGAGCTGGCATTGTGTGTGGATTTTAAATGAGAACCTTTTTTTGACTTTACATAACAATATGTTTTGTTTCTCTGCCTTGCCTTCCCAAATAGTACAACACTATGTGGGAATGTTGTTGTATAGTTCTCCGTGGTTACACTGAGGTGTTTACAGGTGATAGGCATGTGCCATGGCAGTGTGGGGGTGTTTGTTTGTGAAGGGGTTCTATTCAAGTCAGTTCAAGCTACAATGAGGGATCTGATCTGAGCGGGGAGCTGAGGTTCGCATAGAAGATACTTATGATGGAATAAAAGTGGTTAATCCCCTCACCTGGTTGCGGTGTCATCGTCATTTCAAATTTAAAGAAAGTGAGTGCACTGTTACACTCATTGTATACAAGATATGTGGAATCAAATCTCTCAAGTGCTCTGGGTAAGCATTCAGCTGTTTTGCAAATGGAATGCAAAGTGATGAAAGACTCAAAGCTAGGGCTGGCTGAGCATGTCACTGACATAGGCCAATTCAAAATGTCTTTAAACTTTAGTATATGGGAACCTCGGGGAAACCAGCCAACACGCAGGGACCACGCATGAGTCAGTTAAGTTTAAACAGGAAATGCACTCTATTGCTTAGATCTCAGGTAGGAGGCTGTAAGGGAGAGATATGGCTAGGCATCCTTCTAGTACTGCTTCCCATCTCCAAGTCTCCACCAACCGTCATCTATTTAATCCCCAGCACACAACATTCTACATTCCATCTGGCATTCCTAAGGAAGCTGACCCAGACAGACAGGAAGGAAAACATTCACTCAGCATGCACACATGCCAAGCAAATATGCCAGGCACCACATAAACCTCAGTGTAACATCACCTGTTCAGATTAGTTGTTTGATAACGTTATGCATCATATTATGCATGATATGAATACAAGGCCCATTCCTACAAAACTAAATATACATTAAATCACAAAAAAAGAAACTTGTGAATTTCAGTTTGAGAACATAGTTTACCTTGTAAATTAGAGGCTGCACTTGTAAGGATGATGACAGGTAAAAAAAAAATACCACATGATCTTGCTAGATATTCGAAGGCAGCCTACTTGAGCTACCTCAGTTAGAAATTTAAATGGACCACCATCTCAATGTCAGGGTCCTTCTTTGGACAAACCTGGGCACCCAGCCCACGAGCGAGCGCTAGCATTGACAATTGCATGCATTTTTCTATAAGAGCCTGGCCTATTGAACCCCCTCAATGCCCAAACTCTTTGTATTTAAAATAATTACTTTAAACCCAGAAAAGTCATGCAGCCGCCCTCTTCCTACGAATAAGGGTGCTACTCTCAAAACTCCTCCAACTAAAGCCTGTGCCAAATGGCAAGAAACCCCGACCTCCTTAACCCTGCAATGGGTGTAACACACACAAACCTAATCTGACACTTATTCAAACACAAACACTTATTTTGCTCTGCCCTTGTATATCCCACATCTATTTACTCTGTAAATTGGCCAAATGACAACTGCATGGCTATGAAAAATTAGAAGTCCATTTAGCAATGTCCTCTGGTAGAATTGGAACATGTATTTTCACCCTTGCTGGTCTCTCAGAGCCAGACCTCTGAAACATCTATGTACCCCAAACCACATATGTGCACATGTACCCCACTATGTCATATGGCATAACCTTCACTTACCATGTCCCCAGAGCTTCCATGTCAACTGGCTCTTTTCTTCCAAACTCCTTATGTGTGTGCCTATATTAGGAACACAATATGTATGACCATGCCCCAGTATCCCCATCATTACCTCAGCACAAGATGCTGGCCTACTACCCCTGTAACCTGTACTCTATTTGTTCCCTTTTTCTCAGGGGCAGCCTGTCCTTTTTGACAAAATATGTGAAAAAACAAAACAAATTCTGTATTACAAACCTCTGCAATACAACCCAGCTAGGACCCGTAGGAGTATCTACAACCTTGTATCAACTCCCCACCATACACTTTTGACAGGAAACCACCAACATTCATAATTCCATTCACATCATGATATGCTGTTAGGTAAAATCACCAAAGGGACCCCCATTTTAACTTTTCTGTCACTGATGGACATCCACACTCTCTCATTGGTTTGGTACCTCTCCGGTCATGCTCTGACAACTTATCTGTTATGTTAACAGACATACCTGCTGTGTCCCTGCTCATATTCGGTCGTAACCACCTACTCATGCTTCTGTACCAGAGACCCTACCGTTGGCAAAAGAAAAAATAGGGAAATTATGAAGGGGCTACCACACCAGGTAACAAAGAATCAAACACAGAGGTAAGCTCAATCTGTGGCACCCCACTGTTCATTCTTCAGGACAGTAACCATCCAACACTTGAACCACAACATGCCCCACAAGAATATACAAATGTGCGTGTGGCATGAGCGCACTAAGCTACCACACACTTCCCCTTTTACCTAACATAAACAAAAGAAAATAACTGGAAAATATACAGAAAACAAAGAGAGAAAGGAGAAAGAAAAAGAAGACAAGAAAAGAGAAGAAAATGAACTAGGGTGGATCTCCAAACCACCAAAAACAAAATCAATTAAACTGAACACACTCACTGACATGCATAATTCCGAACCTCCTGGACGGTCAGCAGGCCCTTTCAGAAACCCACAACGCACAATCCTCAGGAACACCAACAACAACAACACCCTCTTCCATACCATCTGACCTGTTCCCTTCGAACAAAGCTGTCACCCCTTCCTTTGGATCCTGCTGTGCACCATGACATGGGGTGGTAGACACACTGTCTCCTTCAAAAGGCGCACACCCGGTCAACCTGTTGGGAGTCTCTCAACAACAGCATCTGTCAACACAACCCACCAATCCAAACCATTACCCAATGCCAATTGAATCACTCCCTTCATAAATCTGTTTCCACGCTCCACCAACCCATTGGCCTTTGGGTTGTACCGTTATGTGGTGTTGAATCCCCCTCTCCTTCAGAAATCTGTCATCTCCTGTGAGACGAACTGTACACCATTGTCGGCGACAATACTCTCTTGTGAAACTTCCCTGCCAAAAACGTCCTTAAGATACTTACGTGCCGAAACAGTAGTAACAGAATGCAGAGGGGAAAACTCCATCCACCTGGGTGAACAGTCAATCAAGACAAAAATTAACCTGTCACCCTTACCCAACACCTCAAAAGGTCCCATGATATCAAAAGCAACCTTGTTCCACATCTTGTCCATTATCATTACTACTGGATGCACTGGCTGCACCCTAACACACTAAGCTACACCACATTACAACATTCCATTGATTCTGAACAGCTGGAACCAACGTTAATTTTGATTTCTATATTAAAGAAACAGACAAGTGCAAACCATACTTCATTTAGACTTGAGGGCATCCCAGGCAGGAAAGATTCTGAACTTCTAATCTATTCCATTAACTTAATGCAGTCTATGCTATGAACATGTGCATTCAGGAAAAGATCTGACCTCTACAAGCATTTTGTCAGCATAAATTGTCATAAGCTTGACCCAAATCTGTACCCTGAATTCTTTAAGTGCTTGTCCAAAACCGAATCCTCTGTGATTCAGGGTTTGGCTAAATTAATTTGCCGAGTCTTCACATCAAGAGCAAAATAGCTCTGTGATGCCCCCCCTGTCTAGTAGTGCAAGCATGGAAGATGTATCATGTGGGTTATGTTGGTGCATTACATTTCTGTTGAATATAGAGTGCTCAGCCCTGAAGAAGAAGTTCCCTCCGAAATTCATTGGCTCATGTGCACTAATGGATGAGGATGCTGTTTGCCTCTACTTCTCCATTATTAAACCTATTTTTTTGATGCAAAACGTTTTGGAACTCAGAAAACGACTTTCTCATTGAGCAATGTACGTACTAAATTTTGAACTGTGTTAAATACTTACAACAATACACCCTGAACTACACTAGCAGCTCTATTTGGAGAGCAGTGTGTGAGCATCTGGTTAACTGAGTAGTTCCACCCAGTTTTGTTCTGCAGTATCCTGGACCCACTGAAAATTATTACAATGTTATCACGATACAGGTGCAATGTGTTACACATGTGGTCAAGTGGGCTATCCTGATAGGCCATTATTTCCAGTCGTTTTGCTGCCCGTCCTCTATGTCCCAAATACTCTAAGCACCCCTTCCCACTCTTCTTTGTATATCTTTCTCCCCACAACACTCACACTCACCCTTAACCACTCGTCTCCCCCTTCAACCCTGCTTCAACTCCTTTGTTGCTCTGGTCTTCTCCACAGACCCACCCACGCACTCTCACCATGCACTCTCACCTGATACACTGGCATTCTCCTCAGGCCCAAACGCTCACTTCAGGTTAGTAGACAATGGCCCACTCCACGGGCTCACCTTCCCCAGGGTAGTAAAAGTAGGCTCTGAGTCACCTACACTCACTCTTGCCTACCGCAGAAATGTCAAGCGTGCTATTATACACTAGGTGCCTTTCGGCAAAGACCCTTCCACCTAGGCCAAAGCTGTTAAAACAAGACAAACAACACTTACTAACACACGTGCATCCCTCCATATTCCTTCAAAGCACTGCTTTAACAACTTAAATATTAAAATTACACCCTTCTCCCTCAAATGACACAACTATACCATTGCACTAACACAAGTGTGCCCACACCTATGCCCACTCCTTATGGGGTGGCAAGTACTAAGATCTATGACTACTACGGCCGAGCGTCCTCCCACTTCAATCCCTTCCCCTGGGCATGCAACCACCATACAGCGCTTTCTTGCACGGTTACACTCACGTTTCCTAAAAGATCCATGAGTATCCTTGGCACCAACCTTCCCATGTGAGCGCACTACTCACCCCTGATCACAGGCAGCAATCTGGACTAGGCAGACCTTTGTGAACTCGGCATCTGCAGGGCCTCCTTGGTGCTGCACATGGATCACGTCTGTGGTTTGCCGGAACTGTGCCCCCATGGAGGGCAGCCGGAATACTCTCAGTTGACCGAAAGAACTGAGAATCTCGCTGGGGCCACCAAAATGGGTGAGCACAAATCAAACAGCACAGAGGAACAGAACTGATTGTTGAGAGCTGACACACTGGCGTACAAAGGACAGTAGTTTTATATTGCTAATACAATGTTTGAGCAATTAGAAACAGTTGCACTTCAAACTCTGCATCTTCTCAGTTCCCAAGGGGCTTACTGGTTAAGCTACATCATACTCCTATAGTTAGACATACATTAGTTGGACATGATTGGAGCAAACTTACCTACCCCTCTTTCAGCCCATCTCCTCCCTGCGTGTTGCCACATTGCTTCCTGCTCCTCCCTGCAAACACTTTGCAATTAGTAATAACATAATTGTGCTGACCTCTGGATCTTTATTAATCTGCCACTGGTCAGCACGATAAAGTAAGGAAGATGAGACACCCTGGACTGGTGGGAAAGAACACATTCAAATGACACCGGCAAGATAGTAACCTTCGCAAACACTGTTGTGGACACTCACAGGGCTTTTTGCTTTACATGGACACCAGAATGTGCCGTCTGATTGGATCTACTTGGAGCGCTCTACCATTCCACATCCTCGTTCCAAAACCTGCTGGGCAAGGGGTGATTTGAAACCACCTTAGTGCCCTGCAAGTGCTTCTCTGGGTCAGGTTGATTTCCCCAGCTCCCATAAGTAGCCGGGGGACTGTTTTGTCAGCCTGGATTACATCGCCCGGTGCTGTTCCCAGCAACTGTGGTCTGCTACAGACAAACAGCCAGAATTCAGCATCCCCCTATCCCTCTGCTACGGTCCATGGGTCATGTGTTTAAAGCATTCTTATGAGGTGTAGCGCACCTGTGGTGCCCCTTATGAAGACTGCTTACCTGTGGTCTCACCTTTCTTGCATTTGTGCAGCTACTTCCCTTGTGTTCATGGCATGTTATACGCAAAGTGTCCCCCGCTTGTTCCTCTTCACACCTAACCCTTCGGGGCTGGCTTCAGCTCCCTGTGATCTCCTTGCTTCCCCCTTAGAGGATATCCCAGTCCATCCCCCTTATTCCCAGAATTGGTAGGTGCATGCCTCTGTCTGGCACTGCACCTTCTTTACAGTTTATTGGTATGATTATGAACAACATAATAGCCAAATCTGGAATAAACACAATATACATGTTTTGTATCATATATTTATATAGGTCCATTGGTTGTCCCTATCACCCCTGTTATCTCATCATTTGTATCTCTGCTCTCTCCCAATCACACCCGCTCTGTAACTGGCTCACATTGTCACATTCTCTCCCTCTCACAATAATATCTGTTGTGGTATTAGATAGTAACCTTTGCAAACACTGTTGTGGACACTCGGAGGGCTTTTTCCTTTCCATGGACACCAGAAAGTATCATCTGATTGGCTCTTCTTGGAGCGCACTACCATTCCACATTCTCGTTCCCATACCTGCAGGCCAAGGGGTGATTTGAAACAACCACCTTAGTGCCATGCAAGTGCTTCTCTGGGACAGGTTGTATTGTATTGTTTATTTATTTGTAGAGCGCACAGGGACGTTAGGCAACTGGGCGCTTGTGAAAAATCTTAGGTTACAGTTACATAAATATCTTACATTTCTTATGTTATAGTTGGCGGCATATTTTACAATTACATAAGGGATATTAGGATATATTTACAGTTATCGGTGGCATAAAAAGGATTAGAAAAGGCATAGGGAGAGGATAGAGGTGTCTAGGTCAGTGGAAACCGGTCATTCAGAGGAGAAATGTCATCAGTCGTTGGTTTGTAGCCAGAGTTTAACATTGGTCTTGAACAGGTTAAAGGAGGGACTGGCTCTTAGTGGATCCGGAATAGAGTTCCATAGATGTGCAACCAGTACTGGGAAGCTTCAGCCTCCAGTTCTATTCAGATTGAAGTTTGGGATTCTGATACTATTGGTTTGTGCCTTTCTAATGGGTCGTTCGGATGTGTACCTAGTGAATTTCTCAGTGAGGTAGGCAGGTGCTTTGTTATTAAGACAGATGTTCAGAGTTTTAAGTTTGATTCAGTAATTGGTGGTCAGCCAGTTAGAAGTGGGACTGGCTCATCAGCCTTGATTACATCACCCGGTGCTGTTCCCAGCAACTGCGGTCTGCTGGAGATGAGCAGCCTGTATTCAGCATGGCCCTCGCTCTGCCGCTGACCATGGGCCAGGTATTTAAAACATACCTATGAGGTGTAGCGCACCTGTGGTGTCCCTTATGAAGACTGCTTACCTGTGGTTTCACCCTTCTCGCATTTGTGCAGCTACTTCTATTGTGTCTATGGCATGTTATATGCAAAGTGTCCCCCCTTGTACCTCTTCACACCTAACCCTTTGGGGCTGGCTTCAGCTCCCTGTGATCCCCTTGCTTCCCCCCTAGAGGGTGTCCCAGTCCACCCTGGTTACTCGTATAATTAGTAGGTGCATGCCCCTGTCTGGCACTGAACATTCTTTACAGTTTATTCGCATGATTAATAACAAAATAATACCCAAGGCTGGAATAAACATAATATACATGTTTCTTATCATACATCTATATACCTTCGATTTAGTCCTGAACATTTGGCGGAATGCCTCAGGTCCTTTGGTTGTCTCTGTCGCTCCTGTTAACTCATTATTTGTACCTATGCTCTCTCCCAATCACACCCACTCTGTATCTGTCTCACTTTGTCACATTATCTCTCTCACACAATAATACCTTTTGTGGGATTATCTCGCAATACCCCTTTCACTCTCACCCACTTACACACGGTGTGCCACTTCCTCTCTTTGTCCCTCTTACGTTTCTCAATCACCTCTACCGTGTCCTCCCTTTCTCTGTGCCCTTTCTCTCTCCTAGTGACTCAGGATGTCTCTATTATCCCTCTTTCTCTCTCTGTCTCACTGTCTTTATCTGTCTATCTAGTTCCCCCGTATCTCTCTTTTCACCTGTCTCTCCCCTCCAGTCATCACTGGTGTGCAACTGTCTTGCTTTTCCTCCATATCTCCTCCCAATCAACTCTGCTGCTGCTGTGCGACTCCCTGTGCATCCAAAGAAATCACCCTTTCTCTCTCTCTCTCTCTCTAGCTCCTTCTCTTTCTCATTTATGCGTGCTCTCTCTCCGATCCAATGAGTTATTCTAACTTTCTTGTGGCTCAGTATGCCAACTCTTTAACTTCTTAACATTTTGCTCATCTACAACCCTCTTCCCCCAAACCCTGTTCTCCTGCTTGAAGGGCCAGCTCCACTCCACTGAGTACTCTCCCATCAGCTTGATATTTTACTCTGTTCTGGGCCTTAATACATCCCTGCCACATCCGCCTTGTTTACAATGAGAGGAGCCTCACTCCTCTTACCTTTTTGATTGTGCAGGGACTCATTGACAACCCTCTTCCCACTTGGCACTGACTTTCACCTCCTTGGACTGTTGTTTTTGATGGTGGGTCTGCTTACTTCTCTTCATAGTGGATGGCAACGACTTTGTCCCCAAGTTACAGCAACATCATAGCTGGTAAAGGCTTTGCAGAAGATATTGGTGGCACAAGGGAGACTTACAGAGAAAGCTGAGACAGCATTGGTGTCTCAGCCACGTATACTCACGCTCGTTCAGTCTCACACACATGATTTTATAATTATAATTGTTTTTTTATAGCAGGCTTAATACCAAAGAGGTTTCTAAGTGCGGGCCAAGGATTCGAATCCTGTGTTGTTCTGCGTTGTCTTGCTTCCAAGAAGAGCATGTTGCCACTGAGCTATACTGCCCACTCTGCACACACACATTTTCCCACTTAGCTTTTACACATTTGATGCTTCCCTGTACCTCTGTGGCTCCTACATTAGTTCTCAGCTCACTGACGCCAACCTTATCACTTCTGCTGGTACCTTCACACCAGGCAGCACTTCTAACTTTCCTGCTAAATTGAGGGATGGATTGCACATTTGTGCCCTGTTGAAACACAAGCATGCTAGTCATGTGATAAGGATGCCAAGCAGCTTTGCCTGGGTCACTGATGTAATAAGAACTGGAGACGCTACTAGTGAGGTAGTGTTGCACTTCCACTCACCTCTGAAACGACTGGCATAGCGAGTACCGGGGACTCATCAGGAACCTTACCACCACTGTAAGTCCACCACTGTTTTAAATCAATGTAGAATTGCATTTTAGCAAAATATACTTTTACAATGATGATACTTGGTTTACTTTATACATGTTAGCGGTCTGCTTTACAATCTGGTCAATCTGTCAGCTAGTCCATTCACAAAGCCTTGTCCTTCTTACTCCGCTTAGTTGACATACTGTTGCTTTCTCCTTATGTACATGTAGTCATGGCCGTCCTAATACCTACTTTGGTGAAGGCATGCTGATAGATTCTGACTGTGCTAAACTGGAAAATATATTGAGCAATGTACTAGCTATTCTACATAGCACTTCTATGTCTTCCTCTCCTTTGCACCAATTATCTCTTTTAACCACTTTCTGTTGTTTCCTCCCTTCATGGTATGTTTTCCCGTCTATTCCATTCACCCAGCAGGACATCACATTAGGCAAGTATACTCAGCAGAACCTGTCAACCATGACTTCCTATTATGACCCTTGAACCCTTGATCCTAGTTAATTAGGCAAGCCTGGTGCTAATTTTATAAATGTAATACCAGTCCTGCCACACCCTTGTGCAGTCTCATCATCCCGAGACCCAGAGACATGACAATAATACAATCAATGTCTGCATTCACTCTGGAGCACATCAAAACACATTGCCACCTGTACACCTCTCACACTCCACCACGGCTGTTTTGGTGGCAGACATTTTAGAGTAATGCCATTGGTGCAGGTCCCTTTCAGGCATGCCTTGTTAGACACAGCGAGCAGGATGCCGGGACCTAAGCATCCGCATAGTTAAGCCTGAAAAAAGCTATCAGTTTGTTATCAGAAATCATCTTGCCATATTTCCTATCTCCTTTCCCAGACATCATACACACTGCTGCATGCACCATGCCACTACCACATCTGATGTGCCAGTACTGTGCGATATCCCAACTGAACCATGTGCCATCTTGCCCCTTCCTCCACTGGCCCTACTTCGCACGCCCAACTCCACTTTACCTTAAAGACAAGCTCAGGCCCAGTACCAGCTGCACACAGTGTCCTAAATGGAAAACAGTCATGCATGCACAGCAAGTCACAGCCCCAGAGGACATTCATGCTTTACACTAAAGGTCACACTGATTCACAGCACCTTACCAAATCCAGCTTAGCATCCCCCCAACAAACCTTCAAAAAAGAGGCCAGAATATTCCCAAACCCACACCTAAAAGGAAAATCCCAAGCCCAACAAATAACTGTGAATACTCATAACACTGCCTAGAGCAATAGAATCAGGTCACCAGAAAAACCTTGCACCCAAATACCTACCCAGAAAGAAAACCTACACTAGCCTTTTCAACTACTTCACAAATAGGCATAGATGCTGAGATCATTACCGGTCTCTTAAAAATCCCTGGGCAAAATGGTGCTTGTTTCTGGAACATTCCCTACCTAGGCTCCTGCCACTGTTTCCCCTCCCAATCACTGGGTGGACACCTGGGCCATATCTCTCAAACAAATTCTCTGAAAGGCAGATAGGGGAATTGTCTGCCTCCCTCTCGTTAGACTTCCTTTGGAATAAGCTTGTCAGAACACGGGGACAAAACGTGGAAAGAAATGTCCCTGTTGCCACACAACCAAGACATCTGTTCACATTATCATAAATTAACTATCCAAGAAATTCAGAGGTGAACTGGCTTAGGGAATAGTTTGGGAAAATCAGGCTCTGATTGCCCTATTGCACAACTAGTCAATCACCGAAGCGTCTGCCCAAAAGGCCTTGGTTGGTTGATTTTGAGCGTCAATGTGGTCCATTTCAATTGCTTGTTATCCAAAGCTATCAGCTGCAGAGTGCACTGCTATTGGCATGTTAATAGCCAAATATGCTTTATTATGCCTAAGAAGCCACTCATCGTCTCGAAATGCACTCCTAGGTAGCAAACTGTGTTTTACGAATCTGGGACAATTTAGCTGGATGCTTTGGCCTATTTCTTTTCTAAGTCCAACCATTCAGATAAACAGGTAAAGGTTCCCGAAAAGACTGTTGCCCTCATTCTGACCCTGGCGGAATTCGAAAAACGATGGCGGAAATGTAATACCGCCATCGAATACCGCTCGTTGCGATTATGACCCGTCACCGTAAAGTACGATGCCATTAGCGACACCGTAGTGAACGCCAGCACTAACTGCACCAAATACGCGCACGCGCGCCTTGCAAAACCGTAATTTCCACCATGGCGCAACGGTACGCGAATTCTGACCGTAGCGGACATTTACTTAACGCCATCAAGCATGGCGGAAAGTACCATTCCGCCATGGTGAGAATTACGGCATCGCGAACCAACTGTAAATGGCCCTACTGAGTGCCTGTACTCCACTCCCTGTCCACATTGCACAACTCCTCGTAGGCGCAATGTAGTCACACTATGCAACCAGTGAAATGTACAAGTCACCCATGCATGCCAACGAACAAATGCATGCAGGGGCTGCAAGTGCCTTGTGAGTGGCCATCCATATTTGGCATGTCACCATTGCCGTACTGATGCAGCACAGGCATGTGAAGGTTCAAGTACACCAAAATGAACTGAAATATTCCATGAGACAAAACAACAATAGTCCCCCATCGCTTGCCACCAGTGTAAATCAACATTCAAAGCAGTATCCTGAGGGAGACTGCACCAGCCCTGTACTCTTGCCAGTAGACAAACCAACCATCAGCATAAGCATGTACCACACAAGTTGGCAGAGTGACTGAGCAGCCAGGCTCATCTCAAGAGGGGCCAATGGGAGCTGTAGGGCACAGATGGCACGAATACAGAAGCAATTCCAATGGACCTGACCTCAGTCTCCCTCCAAGAAACGCACGCAAACACAGGCACCTGTGACCAGCCATTTTCTGATAATCCCATCATTCCACCAATCCACCTGGCTGACCGGCATCTGTTGCACAAAAGCTAATCCCCCGCCCCTGAGCATGACATCATAAAAACAGTCATAATGGCAGCCCCTATCCCTGACCTCACTGGGCTTCGTAGGCAAACGCGGCCAGTACAGTACCACACAACTCTACTTAGAAGCCGGAACCCAATGCAGATCAACTCACAATACATCGCGCCACAAATCGGAATATGCTACATCACTAGCAAAGAATAACGCTACACGGTTAATATCGGAATATAAATTTAATGCACATCAAAATCACCAAGCCCATACAGCCATTTGCTCATAAACTCCCAAATAATTTTCATTACTGTGGGCTGCATCCGCAATAAATGACCAGCTTCATCTTGTGTGACGCCCTGTTCCTTCATGGTACACAGGGGCTCCATTTACGTTCAAAAAGGCAACATGGAAGCGCCTAGAACCGCAGGACCGTCCCATGAAGTAGGCACTAGTCCAGCTGAAAGGTTGATATGTTGCTCCTAGCCACTAGTACTGCGTAAGGGCATGTGGCCCTTTGGCGATCGTCCCATAAGATCGTAATGGTGCTCCACTGATTAACTCGAAGCTGCAGGTGTTGACTGTAAAAGCCATCTGCAGGAGTGGCGTACAGATGGCAGCGGCAAAAGGGGAGGAGATACCTGTCACCCAAATGAAAAAAAAAATAATAGTATGGGCATCCGAACTTCATATGTATTACTCACTTCTTTCAACACACTAAATCTACAACCATATGCATGCTAGCCCACTCAAAAGGATTAATTTCACCGAAAAATCACTTGCGAATCACAACGATATAAATCGAGGTGAATACACTATTACAAACGAGTGTTTGTGTGCATGCGTCTGTTAAAACAGAATCCATTAGATGGGATTAGTAACGTGCATAGACACAAGTGTTTGAAGGCGCGTCGAGACAGGGAGGGTTCAACAAGGGCAGATAGACGATGGTCCCACTATGGCAGCTTTGCATCACATAGCGCAGGGGAAGGGGATAGATTCCAAAAAGCCATGTACATGGCAAACTCACAATTAAATCATCTGTCCATGCATCCATTCATCATTCCCTCATCACGGTATAAAAACGCCTGAATATTTACTCACATAACATTTGAAATTTCCATTGAGTCTGTGCGTAATGCAGTCTGCAAAATCCACTGTGCTCCCGCCCGGATTTCTAGTGTAGTGAAGTAACATGTATTTGGGGACGTCCTGCCTTATCGTCCACTACGCTATTGCGCATCCCATTCAATTCATATCAATCATTGCATTCTCGTCATGGGCCCTGTCCCAAGGACATTCAACAATATAACGTTATATTTCCAGTCAGACCTGTGGGCGTCTCCTCGCCGCTAGTTGAAAACCAAAAGCGCTGTCCTCCGAATTCCTCATTTGCAACATCACGTCGAAAAGGCATCTGTGAACGCTTGAATTCACAAATACATCTATGTAGTGCGGCTGTGTGTGAAAATGGTAACTGGCTTCAATCACTAATGGGACACCCCGCCCGTCGGTGAACGTCGGTACAGTGCTGCATGAGGGTCCACCGTTGATCGAGTACTACATTCCACTGACCCTTCACAAGTTTGTTCGCGACTGCAAATATACTATGTGAAACAATGGGACCATAGCAGAATTAACATATAAACCAATATTTCACTGCCATCGGGATTAAATACATGATTGTAATTGCAAGATGCCATGCTTCAAATTGCAGCGTTGTGTGCGGGACGTGCTCGCCCAAAAGTTATTGCAGCTGGCACAGGTGGAATGAATCACCACAGGTGGAGGCTATACAGCCTGAAAACACATAAATTGCACACCCAAACCCCTCCCACAACCACACCCACTCCAAAATGCTACCGACAGGACTAGCGATGTTGGGCCTGGGGGACCTGATAGCACTGCAAGTACTCCAACTTCAAGAAGAAGACGAACACCAACTACTACAACTACCGGCCGCACAGAGGAGACGCAGGAGGAGGAGGAGGAGGGCAAGGCAGGGGCAGTCAGGCCCACCAGCACAGCCACTACCACCACGCAGGCAGCCCGCAATCCCACGCCTCCGAGCTAATCCGTTCAACCTCACTGCTGAGCAGATCCACACCCTCTACCGTTTGGACCGGGACACCATAACCGCCATTGTCAACATGACACATGCTGACCTTGTCAGCATGATAGATAGCCCAACCGCCATCCCACCCCTACTGAAGGTGGTGTCTGTACTCCACTTCCTGGCCACAGGCACCTACCAGCACACAGTCGGACAGTTGCATGGCATTTCACAGCCACTATTGTCACAGACACTATTCCAAGTGCTCGATGCCCTCCTGAAGCACACAGACGACTACATCTCTTTACCACGCTCGGAGCAGGAGCTTACAAACACAAAAGTGGGATTCCATGCACTTGGCGGCATACCGGGTTGCATTGGTGCCATCGACTGCACCCATGTGGAATTGGTTGTCCCACATGCCATGGAGGTCCAGTACCGCAACCGGAAACAATATCATTCTATCAATGTACAAATGGTGTGTGACTCCAACAGGATCTTTACACATTGTTGTGCCCGATTTCCAGGATCAACCCATGATTCTATGGTCTTGAGGAACTCTACAATACCACGCTACATGGAACGACATGCAGGGCAACGATCCTGGCTACTCGGTGAGTCTCATTTAATGCATGAGAATGTGGGGTAGGTGATGCGTCAATGACCTGGCAGGAAGGGGGTGGGGATGCGTACGTAGCAATGTCATTCCACAAACATCCTTCATTGTCCACATACAGGTGATGCCGGGTATCCACTGAAGAGATGGCTCCTTACACCAATCCGGAACCCACAGAACCAGCATGAGGAGGACTACAACCATGCCCACTCACGTACCCGTGTAGTCATAGAACAGGCATTCGGCCTACTGAAGGCTTGTTTCCGCTGCCTCAGCAGGTCTGGCAGGGCACTCCTGTACCGCCATGAGAAGGTTGCAAAGATGGTCATGGCATGTGTCATGCTACACAACATGTGCGTACGTAGAAATGTGGCCATGCCCCCTGACGCAGAACTGCAAGCACCTGAAGATGGTCATGATGAGGGTGGGGATGTGGCAGCACCTCAAGGAGTCCGCGAGGCACAGGAGGCCCGTGAAATTCGTCAGAATCTCATAGATGCCTGCTTCTAGCACTCACGCCTGGTGGCTGTTACATGGACACGGGACTTGTGGCACTGTGTGAGTCTGGAACATGCACAATGTGGACTGTACGCCAAGAAAGGGCTCGTACACAAAGATCAATGTCCACACATCTCATTGGATGAATATGAAGATATGTATAGCAAATGTGAAATGATATTACACACCCAATCGACCCGCCACCCAAAAAAGCCCAACACACCCCCTCCACCCTCCTACCTCCCCCCGAACACCAGTGTCCAAAGTTGCTCATTGTCAGTGGGCAGACGCTATTGCAAGCCCCCTCTCCGGGTATCAGGGGCACCCCTGCCTGTGGAGCGCAGGTTCCTCCCAGATCTACGTTGGGGGCTGCCCTGGACGGAACTTGCAACGGATGATGTCTCTGCCTGCTCACGTCCATGCATGTCCATAAGGGTTTGTGAGAGCTCAGTGAGCACACAGCGCACAGCGGCAAGTTCACCACATACGTCTTTGGACGTCGCATGCAGTTCCCCCCTCAGGCTCTCGGTGCTTCTCTCCATTTGTCCCCTCAGGCTCTCGGTGCTTCCCTCCATTTGTGCCCTTAGTGTCTCTGTACTTCGCTCCATTTCTGCCCTAAGTGTCTCAGTAGATGTTTCAATGGCTGCCTTAGAACCCCCACATTCAGCAGCATGCTCCTTGAGGAGCGTGGCAGTTGCTGCTGTTGCACAATCATCTGCTCGAGGGACTGTTGCCTCTGCTGGGCCATGCCCATTCGCGGTGGTGTCACAGAGGGGCTGATCACCTCATGTTGCCTTGCCACAGGCCTTGTGGGGGTTGGCCAGTCGTCGTCTTGTGGGTGCCCCTGCGTGGTTTCCTCATGGTGTACGGGATGAAACAAACAGGGGGATTGAGACAGGTCATGGATGGGTCCTACATCGACAGCACCGTTTTCTGTGTCGGAGCATGCTGGCATGAAAGCAGTGTCACCTGTGGTGCTGCTGCCACCAGAAGCAGTGCCTTCTGTGGCATCCATTGGGGGGACCTGTGGTGCTGCTGTTGTGGACATGCTGGCTGCTGGGGTGCCTGTTGAAGTCCCCTCCAGTGTGCTGCCACTTGATTTGTGCTGCTGCCGTGTCTTGATCCGTGCAGCTGAGGTGGAGGGTCTTTGGCCGTTGGTCTTGGCCCTCTTTGCAGGTGTGCTGGTAGGGGTGTCCTGAAGCTCGTCGTTTGAATCGGACCCTGTGGTGGAGTAAAGGAGGGCGAGCGTTATTTATGGGTCTGTGGAAATTGGAATGGCAATGTATCACATGCATTGGGGTGGTACCTGAGGGTGATTTGGGTCAGGGCCTTGGAGGTGGTCTCATTTTTGTGTGGATTGAGGATGCAGTTATTTTGCAGCCTGCAGTTAGGGTGTGCATGCTGCACATGTAGAGGGTGTTTTTAGGATTTTTACTTATTTATGTATTTAATCTGACTTTTAAAGGGCGCTATCATGGCAATGTATGTGGACGTTCACCTGGACATGTGTTTCTATTGCACTATGGGGACACATGGTACTTCACATGATTGGACATTGTGGATTTAGCATTGTTTTATTTGGGCCACCTACCTGATTCTTCGGATGTCTGCACTCCTTTCTCCATCCCTCCGACTCCCTCTATGCTCTCCATTCCAATGGTGGAGGCACAGATTTCTTCCCAGGGGGTCAACTTGATGGGTGATTCCGATCCTCCCCCGGTAGCTGCGGCAATGTTTCGGTTGGCAGAAAGTATGCTCCGGACGCGTATCCGCAAGTCGTCCCATCGCTTTCTACATTGCTGTGGGTTGCGGGGTGCGGTCCCCACTGCACTTACCCGCTGTGCCACCAGGGCCCATATGGCCTTCTTGTTCGCAAGTGCCGTCCTGGTCATTTGCGTCGAGAAGACGACGGCAGCATTCTCCTGGAGGGTCTCTGTGAGCACGGTGAGTTCCTCATGGGAGAAGTGGACCTGCCGCTTGCGATCGCATGCTTTTTTAGCAACTTTTCCCATATTTATTTTTTTGACTGGGGTGGCTAACGGGTTGGGATGTGTCTCAGGGTCGGATTTGTAATGGTTGTGTTGGGATTCTGATTTTATAGGTGTACGGCGTGCTGTTTCCCGTTCCGGCCCCATGTTTTTACTTCCGTTTCCGTATATTTACGGTGACCGTAATTTGCGCTGACCGCTCATTACGGTGACCGCTAAGATGGGTGGCGGAATTGCACCTAGGGCGGCGTACAACGGCGGTAAGGGGCGTTTTGGGGTCATTTCCGCCTACGCGGACTTTGCACTTCCGCCATGGCGTGATGCTCGTGCCCGATGGGTCAGAATTAGCCGCACTTTTCTCCATCGTGCAATGGCGGAAACGCTATTTACGCTATGGCGGTCATGTCAGTTACTTTCCGCCAGGGTCGTAATGAGGGCCTGTGACAGGACTGGGGAAATGTCAGCAGTCTAGTTCATGATATATTTATCTTCATGAGGGGATACAATGATTGCCAATAAAAAGCAGAGGTATCCTTCTGGCTTTCTGATGTTTGAATGCTAAGGGCCAGAGCACCGCATGGGGGGACAGAAGAAGGGTTGTTTTTACACTCTGCAGGTAAGGTAAAGGTAGATTGTGCGCCTGTTTTTGCAGCCCTCAGTGGACAGACATAGGTAAGAGGCATGATGACTTTGTGAAGCTGTTTCTGGGTAGATCACCCTTTATTTCTGTCATTCCTGTTTGCCACAGAACAAATTAGAGGTAGATATTGAAAATGCCAATGCTTTATGCTTCCCCTTACCTTTGCAAGAAGCCAAAACCTACGATGCATGATCTTACGGGGGTTAACATGCAAAGCACAAGTTAATTTTCTCCACTGGCAGAATGTTCCCCTACTTCCTCCCTGTTTAAGATAAGCAAGCACCCATCTAATCTGCTCAAATGTTTTTTCCAGATTGCCTCAAACTTCCAATTTGTTCCATAAGAGGCACTTGACTGTTGGAGGGCTCATATGTATGCCTCAGTAACCATATGCTTTTGTGGATGCAGGGAAATATGAACATATTTTACTGCCATATTTTCTGAGCCACCCTGTACTTCTGCCGATAGTTAGAAATTAAGTAGCCCAGTGCTAAGAGGTTCTATAGTATACCACACGGTGGAGAAAATCTTTCATTGTGTCACTTTTGTTGATCACTTCAAAATTGCTGAGAATTGTGAACTTGACACAGTGAAGGCCTGGGTCACTTTTGCAATGCAAAAGCATGATCAAAATCAGGCCCTTACTTGCATTAATGATTGACTGATATTATATTATGTGTGCATCCTGTACTTGCAAGTTCCAACACAGAAGCGAGCAAGAAGAGGATAGGTTTACCACCCACCACAATCAAGACCTCTTAGGCAATGTTTGTAAACATCCATGGAGTGTTGCCTCTGCCTATTCAGCGAAGACATGCATTTTATCTGCAAAGGCCACCGAGATGCAAAACCAACCAAATACCCAATGCACTTTATGGAAAGAAAACTATATTTAAAGCCTTCATAAATAGACAAATAATGTGGCCAATTTTATGTGTGTGTACCATGTGCTTCATTATTCATTGCCGTTGCTTTTTTTCACTATGAACTCAATTGAAAGTTGTGCCAGGTGAGCTGCTTATAAGCAGGGGCAGGCAATATCCAATGAGCCTTAGATATGATCCTGGCAGCAGCATTCTGAATGGACCACATCTGATTGATCTGTGTACTTGGTAGTCACTAGTACAAGCTGTTGCAGTTGCCCAGTCTTCCTGAGATTGGCTTGTCTAACAGAAGTCCTTTTCCAATCCTGTAAAAGTAAAGGAAAACATTAAAGATCATGATACGAAGAGTCATTTGCACAGAATGGCGTTCCTGCTTGCCTAAAGCATGTAGAATCTAGTAAGGATGACTATATAAAACTGTGTAAGTCAACAGGCATGAATACAATGAGTTGGTGGCTCCCTAGCTGGAAGATACGATGGGTTGGGCCAGGATGCTTATGCTCTTAAAATCTGCAATTTCTGGCATTATTTGGGGTTCATTTCTAACCAACCAATTCTATGTATGCTCTTGCAGAGGAGAAGACCCAAAGTCCTGAAAGTTCAGGGAAATTTGCCAAAAAAGTAATCGAATGGGATGTGTTTGGAGACCTTCATCATGGGATGTGTTGGTGACAGAGATCCCTTATCCCGCCCCCATGGAACACTACACCCTTTCTTCAAGTCCTTAATGGTCTGCAGCACACAAGCCAAAACTAGGGCTGAAACATCACCTAAACCTGCCTGCTGTTCTGGGGGTAGGGGATCCCCTCATAATCCAGGGGCTCAGGGACCTCATATAATATTGTTTTACCTTCCTGTTTTCTCAGTATTTTAAAGATATAGTGTTTACTTAAGGGATTCCCCTTTGCACTTAAAAAAGGCTGGAAGGCAATGGGCCTCATTACGACCCTGGCGGAACGGGTTAAACGGCGCCGTAAAAGGCTGCGGCGCCGTTCAACCCGTGCCGCCACATTACGAGGTCCCCTTGTGGGACACGTTAAGTACGCCTGGGAAAACCAGGCGTGCATACCGGGTCCCGCGAGGGGAAGAGGGAGCAAGCAACGGGCCATCTCGTAATGGCCCGTTGTTTACTCCCTCTCCCATTCCCATTCAGCCCTATGGGGGCTGAAATGGGAATGGGGATGAACCGTGTCCATGTCCTCGAGTGAGGAATTACCGGGCCATCCGAACTCGGAATGTTCCGGTAAGTCCTCATTCCGAGGACACGGACACGGATGCGGTTTTGCCGGCAGCCATGACGCAAATTGCGGCATGGCTACCGGCATAACTTGTAATGAGGGCCAATATGTTTTATCTTGGAACATAAAGAATTAATTCACACTTCATGTCAACTGTGAACTCGACCTGTCTCAGGTCTCTTTATTAACGCAATTAAAGATTGTCACAATAAAATACAGATGGAAATGAAACAGAAATACATCACCATTAGTGTTTCTCTAACATTCCTCATCCCTGAAAAGCCTTCACTGGGAATCAACAGGGCAGGAGAGAGAATCCTTTCCCAACGGAAACACATCTGCTTCAGTCAGTCCAGCCAGAGTTCAAAGTAGGAAGTAGTGAAGTGCTCTTTCCCTATCTGTTTTTCACTCTAAAGGTAATCCAGTATTTTTCCAGCAATGCTGTCTGTGCATGGCTCCAGCAAACACACATTGTGCAAAAAAATGGCCTCTCTTTAAGCTTGAAGGCAAATGTTCATATGTGTTCACAGAATGCATTCCACTTAGACTCCATCTTGGATTCAAAGGTTACATATTTGAAATGCACTCCAACTTGTCTGCACATTGCTACCCTAATAAGCCTGAGGACAACTATTAGCACCACACCATGTCACCATGTCCACATTGTACCCTCATACAGACATCAACCCACCTATGCCAGCACTGTGCCTAACGCCACCAGTCATTTACTTGTCCAGTATGCAAACCTACCTTACAACCCCCTCCTCCACTGTCCCAACCTCATTTACCCAATTCTCAGGTACCCACATGAACGCACGGGCCAAGCCCTCCCACACTGCTTGCAACCAGACCTACATAGATTGCACTAACTGGACACTTCCACGCATGCCCACTATGTAACGTGCACTAGCCCTCACCTAGGTGTGTAGCCCATTACCTCTATGGCCACCTACAAAATCATTCTGTGATCTGTAGGTGCTGTAGAGGGGGCCGGGCACCCTACAAACCAAAAGCTATATGGAAATGCAGCATTTCAACAAGTCAACATACACTTGCAAAAGGAACCAGACACAGCAACAGCCAGGCCCAACAAACTTCATACCCAAGGGTCGCTAGCACCACAGATTCAGATCATCACACACACACACACACATATGCACAAACACACAAACACACACAGACACAAATAGAAACACAAACATTCCATACAAAATATCTTCCCAGAAACAAAACATATGTTAACCCTTGACAACCAGTGTGCAAACAAAGTCACAAAAGCTAAGAACTTGATTAGGCAAATATAGCCCAGCAAGACTGTCTCCATCAGAACCATATCTCAGCAAAGTTCTTTCTGTTAGAGGAAAGCAACTGCCCAACTCCTCTCCACAAATAGTTTATTCCAGAAATGTGCACCATTGCATTAGTTCTGTAACAAGTATGGGGCGTTTAGCAGTCCCATACTTGTGTGTCACTAAACCAGTGTTTTTTGGATGTGTGGCAATCCAATATGACACTGCTATACTATTAATAAAACAAAATACAAATTGGTAACAGCCTCTCAAAAATATGTATCATATAAAAACCATATTCTATTTTTATCAATACATGCACTAAATTCTTTCAGATCACTCTCCATGTTGCTGATGGACCAACACATGAAATGCACAAGTCAATGATCTTGGATCCAAGTAATAAGTGGTTTATATGAAGAACATTAAATGCGCAAAACAATGTTGACTCATGCAAATCCTAAAGAGACTGTACATTCTAAAAGGCCATATTTATTGTTGGGTGAATAAATACAATTCCATCTCTAAACCATTTCAGGAAATCACGTTCACACATTTCACACTTCTATTTTACTTTAACAGGACCCTCGATAACACAAATAACAAATAATCTGAATTTAGAAGCCCTGAGGGATAATCAATCCAATAATGCTAATGGTAATGTTAATGTTATATATTTTTATACTGCACACTGGTGCCACCTGAGTGGTCTATTCAGATGGGGCCATCATGGGGCCTCCACGCACAAACCATCCAGATCACAGTACTCCAACCTCCTGTCTATCCCCAGGACTCGCAAAGTTTGTGCGGGTGGCTCCAGCTTCCCATCAGTTGCCCCCACCCTCTGGAATGCGCTCCCTCCCCACCTCAGAGCCATTGGCTCCCACACTGTCTTCCGTAAAACCATCAAGACCAACCTTTTTGTTTGATGTGTTAGAACCTGCAATATACTGTAACATGTAACTACCTAAATGTAAATAAGTTCTTTCTGGGGCCGCTTCTTTGTAACCCTTAAGTAAGCCTCCTTAAGTTCTGATTTAGCACCTCGATGTGTGTGTTCTGCTTGCGCGCTCTACAAATACAAATAAATAAATAAATAAATGTGGTGTTGTGCAAGATTGTGTGTTTTTTGTTTTGTGGTTTCTAGTTGTGTGTTGTGAAAAGTACCTGTGGTTTGCTGTGTTGTAGGGGTCTGGTTGTATTTAGTGCAGAATGTGAGAGGTGTATGCGGAAAGTTGAGTTTAGTACGGTTTGTTAGTGGCATTCTAAGTCCGTCCTCGTTTAATTAGTTGTACCAGCCTCCCCCCAAGTTGCCCTTTCTGGGTTTATTGACAATTGCTGCCTTAGCGGTCATGGTTCCTATGCTTCTATGGCATTTCATAAGCTGTCTGATTTCTTAGTTCAGGCCCTGTTTTTGCCTAGGTGATGTGCTCCCTTCCCTAAGGGGGAACCAAAAGGGTAAGATAATTCTCTTCCTCGCTACCTTTTGGGCAAGGACTGTTATCTATCTGGAAGGTCAGGTGCATTGCTACTGTTAAATTGATGGTCCTCACTGGGGATGCGCATAGGCTTTGAGTCTCCCTCCCCTGATTTTCCTCCCCAGGTTCCCTTAAGCCTCCTTCCCTGGTCCAATCTTATCGGGCTTACCACCTTCTCTTGTTTATTAGTAGTCCTTGTTTAGAAGGTATGGGGGTAGGGACACCCTTTCTAAAGGACTCTCTTCCAAGTCCTATGCCTTGTTCCGCCATTGTTTTTAGGCTACATTTCCTTTTTCCTGTATTTGGTTTGTTACAAGGTGTGCGGTCACTGTTCAGTTGGTTTCATTGTGTTCAGAGCTGAAGAGCCAGGTTTTCAGCAGTTTCCTCATTTTTGTATGGTCATCCATAGTTCGTATTTCCCAGGGAAGGGAATTCCATAGTTTCACAGCTAAACACGAGAATGCTGATCCACCCAATTTTTTCTTCATGTCTGGTTTGGGTTGTAGGCGGAAGTCACTGCAGGATATCAGGGCTCTGGTTTGTTTTGAGACGGAGAGTTTCTTTTGAATACATTCTGCTCTCTGGCCATGTATTGCTCTGTGTGTTATATACATTGTTTTGACTGATTTGTTTTTTACTGAGAGCCAATGTATCATCTTCAGAACTGATGTGATGTGGTCTCTTCTTTTGAGTTTAAGGAGAATTCTGCCACGAATTGTATTTGTTGCAGTTCCCTTAGTATGTAGTCTGACATTCCAAGGTATATGTTGTTAGCATAGTCGATCCTGCACTTGATGAGAGATATGATGGCCTGTGATGTGTGTGCGAAGGAGAGCAATGGTAGAATTTCTTTAATCATTTGTAGGTGGAAGAATCACTTCTGGATTTGCGCATTAATGTGAGGGTCTAGTATTAACTCATTGTCAATGAGGATTCCAGGGTTTCTAACAGTTGCAGATGGTGTTGCTGTGTCTCCTAGGTCTATGGGCCATGGAATCTGCTGGTTGCTTCCTCTGTCTTCAGGTGAAATAATGGTTTCTGTTTTGTCTGGGTTTATTTTGAGATTGTTGATGTTCATTCATAGATACAGCACCTTGAGACAGTCTGAATTTGAAGATGATTTGTGTATCATCTGCATAGTTATAGCATGAAAGTCCATGTTTTTTGATGAGGTTGATTAGCGGAGTCATGTAGATGTTGAAGAATAGCAGTGATAGCAATGATCCTTGGGAACCTCCTAAAGTGGTGCAGAATAGCTTTGTATGACTGGATGTATGTTGGTGGCTTTTGTGATCTGGTTGCCGTAGTCTATCTTTGTTGCTTTGAGAATTTCAGATTTGTATGATTGGATTTGTAGTAGGTATTTTACTCTTTTGGCTTTTTTGTAATTATTCATCTAATCATGTTCTAATTTACAGTTATTTATTTTCATTTATTTTAAGTGGGGTATAAACCATCTAGACACTACTTTCTTTCTTGATGGGACAAGGTGCTTTTCTGGGTAGAGGGCATCTATTGTTTCCGCAATATAGTTCTGGATCAGCTTTTCCATCTATGTCTATTGTATACAATGATGTGGCTGTTGGCCTCGAGGTTTCTAATTGTTCTTCTAAATTACTGTTCTTGATGATTTTACAGTTTCTTTTCCAAATCAGTGGGTATTATTATTAGACACTTAATATACAAATTAGACAAAACATTCAGCGATAATACACTGTTCCATGATGTGAACTTCTAAACTAATCACCATATATTTGTTTAAAACAAACCAAAATAGAAATTATAGCCACAACAATAATATCAAGGTAAATGCTGTGAAAAAAAAAACAATTATTGAAATACACAAGTCAAGATCCATAACTATTCACAGCCTCTATGCTTTCTACGTTCACCTGAATCAGTGAACAATAACAACATACTGAGCCCATTGCTCTGCTCTTACACCAAAATAATTGAATTAATGTTAACAAAGGGAACTGTAAACACATTATAAATATGTCTCTTAAAACGATCTACTCGAATGATTTTCAAGATTATTTTAGTTTAATAATTTGGAAAAAAAAATAAAAAAAACTTCAAACACAATTAATGATAACAGGCGATTTGAGCTGTCAAGACTCCCTTGTTTATTTGTGTCCCTTCCTTCGTGGAGAAGACAGAGTAAAGTGAATCAATGCAAAACCCCAAAAAATGAAAATGCAATATATGGATAAAGGACTTGAGGATAGTGCTTGTTTTAACATATATAAAAATACACAATATCATGGAAAATAATAACACTTGTATCAAGATCAATAAAACATACTACTTAGTTGGGCAATAATGTACTGCCCACTTAAGACCCCTTTCATGTTGTTTATTCAAGCCCAGAGACATTGCACCCATAACTCAAATAAAGCACGCCTCCAGATTTCTCAAAAAAAAAAATAGTATTTTTTTGCAGAGGAGATTGTCCTAATCCAACCACTTTGATATGTTCAAATCTTTGACTTTTTGATTATCACGCTTGTGAATTGTTAGCAGGAAATTAGCATTCTGACTCCTAACCGTTTCCAAATGTCCTGCAACCCTATTGCAGAATTTGCGAATAGTAATACCAATATAAAAAAAATCAATAAACAACAAATATGGATTGTCAAGTCACACTTTTCTGCATGTACATTTAATAGACACCTTTGGTGCAAATATGGGCATCATTTATTGTACATAGTAGATACCCTTTATAGGTGATCAAGAGATTTTCAGTACGATACACCATACAATCTCTATCCAATTTTAGAAAGCTCCAAGGTTTTCTAATGTTGCTGTAAACTTATCATCTGGTAGCATTATAATTGTTATTATCAAAAAATCCTCTCTGCTGCCTGCTTGTCTTTTCCTTATAAAAACCATTTAATAGGTTCGATTTTGTAACATTTGTCTTTAGGGGTCAGGAAATTGTGTCTCTCCTAACTGTTAGCAGAAAACCTCCCAAGAGCATTTTCCAGTATAGTCAATGGAGAGGGTTTATGTGAGTGGTAGTCCAAAACATTTGGTGATATAAAGGTTACACACCCCTGCTATAACAGTTCTCACATACCTCCTTACATCCCGTGGCCATCCATATAGTTTTACATGATTCAAGATCATATATAGACACACATATAGACACATTTAATTCTCAGAAATTATGCATAAGGTAGATTCCTAATCTTAGAGAGAATGAGTGATTTTCATGTGCAATACTGCATTTGCAGTAGTAGGATGTATACATATTCTAGTGTTCAAGGAGCTTCTTCCACATAAATTACATGCAAATGCAAATTAATTAATTTTATTTATTTATTTTATTTATTCAGATTTATTTAAAGCGCACGTCAGCCCGGGGGCATCGTGGCGCTGTTACATGAAGACATACATAATCTGGTTACCGTGGAAGGAAGATGGTTACAAAGCAATTTTCATTACAAGACACATTTCGTATCAGACACATTTCGTATCAGACGTATGCGAGCTGGTGTGGGTGAAGGAAGGATGAAGTTAGTTGAATAGAGTGGTTTTGAGAGATTTGCGAAAGGAATACAGAGAAGGTTCTGCTCTGAATGAGTTAGGGAGGGCATACCAGAGCTTAGGTGCTATCTGTCGGAAGCCAATGCCGCTGGCTTTGGCTCTTTTTACAGTGGGTACTCGGAGTTGGTTGGCGTGATGGCTTCTTCTGGGACAGATGGAAGAGTTCTTTGTTATAGTTTCAGATAGGTAGGGGGGTGCTGTGTGATTGATGCACTTGTGTGTGAGAGTGAGGATTTTAAAGTTGATTCTTTCCTAATATTGCAGTTGTTGTTATTTAGTTTTTACAAAAATTGTTCTAACTTTTGTATTGTGCCATTCCAAATAGTAATATTGTCGATGAACCTCTCCCAAAATATTACCTTGCCAACGGCAAGACTGTCTCCCAGAGATACACAAGTGAATTTCCACGAACATATAAATAAATGGACGTATGTCAGAGCATATTTTACTCTCCAGAAGTTCCTTGAATCTGATGAAATAATCAGTAATACAAGAGGGGATAGACATTCTTTAAAGTAAAGTTTAATATTTCCTAGATCATATCACTATGGGCGATAAAATGTGCTGATCCGTCTCACAAAAAATAAGGTCATTGCATTTAAACCCCACTGATGTTCAATACATGTATACTGAAAATATTGCTCAACATTGCTAAAACAAATCTCTCCTTTTTTCAAGATGTATATCATCATTAGTGGCCCAGTTCATAATTGCTGAACAAAAGGCAATGAGATTGAATAGTCATGTTCTTATATATGTCCTATGTCCTGTGTGGAACCAATACCATTTATCATGTTATGACCCGGATGGAGAATGTACACTTTCTTATGAATTGTAGGACATCATTTAATTATTGGAAATTTAGGATGTTGTACAAACAACCACGTATTATCCAATGAGAAGATTCTGTACATGTGTCTCTGTACTTCAGGAGCTGTGTCTCAATACCCACTTGTATAACACATATTATAAGAGATCTGCATATTTGCTTTCATAATATAATCAATGATATTCATAGTAACTATGTGCCCACCTCTGTCTGCTTTTCTGATAGCTAAAGTGGTATCCCTGCTTACACTGTTCACTGCTTGATATGTAAGATATAATATACTATACTTCACATATATGGACATGGATCTCATACTTTTAGGCAGTCTTCTTAGACATATAGATCTTTTAAAAGAAATTGTACGAGAGCATCAAAACTATGTTGTCTTTGAAGTACATCATTAAATAGTTTATCTTGGTTTAAAACATGCTCTAATATCCTGATTTGCATAAATAATCTTTTTTCAGCACACATTCCTCGATATCAACCTCGCCACCCCTCTCTAAAGACATTACATTTACAAATATAATGGCATCTCACTATGAACTGCTTGCGTAAGTAGCATTTGCTATGTGATACAGAATACATGGATTTCTTTTTTATTTTGTATTTGTATTTTCTACTGAATTTGAAAATGTCAATCTTTCTGTGCACATTGTTGTACTGATTGCTTGGTGCAAATGTCAAACACTTTTTAAGAACTACAGATTGATATGAATCTATGTGTTTTGGGGCACATTCATAATCAGTGCTTAACCGTTTATGAATTTGATTTTTTAATTTGGTTCTACTCATTCCTATGCCAGTAATTACTGTGAAGTAATTTACTTAAAAGTAATGGCCTCGAAATGATACATTGTGTTTTTGGGGGTGTCTCCCTCATGCCCTTATATTCCCCTACATTACTACCCCTAGCCCCTCCTTGCCCCCTTTTTATCCCTTTACTCACAACCCCTTGATGCATTTTCAAAGTAATTACATTGAAGTAAATTACTTTGAAGTAATTACTGGCATTGTAACTACAGGATACCATTTATTCCCGTGCTGTGCTTGTGTCCTAATCATGCATTTGTCTTCCTCTACTTTCATGATCTACTTTCATGATCTTGATCATTTGGTACCGCAAATTAACCATCCAACATATAGTTTTCTTCACTCCTCTAAAAAAAAACAACAACAACCTTCTATTGTATCCTTCACTTCTGGCTCTGTATCTGATCTGTCAGATCCCAAACCCTTTTGAAAAATATTGCGGTCACCTACTCTGGAGGGGAAGGCGGAGGGGTTCTAATTTTCTCTTTTCCTCAAAGGATTGGGTTTGTATCAGGGAGAAAATGTCCTGCAAACTCAGCAATCTTATTGGTCTCTGCAGTGTTCCCCAAGCTGGAAGGGAAGAGTCTGCTCTCAACTGCGTGGGATCTATCCGCTGTCCGATTTTATCAAGGTTTCCTTATTTCATCTGGTGTAGCAATTGATGGAAGCCTCTGCATGCCTGAGTGGCCAACAGAAGTAGTAAGCACTCAGTGGTGTTCCTTTTTCTCCTAGTGATCCTTTCTGAACCCTCCCTGCAGGTGCCCAATGTAGTCTGGGATGGGTAGTTCTGAAAGAAACGATGAGAAAGCCTAACCAAATGCCACATCAATCTCTCAGAGGAGTCAGAGACTGTCCCCCCAACTCCCTCATTCTACTCCGACAACTGCCCTGATAGACTGTCTACTCCAGGATGGCATGTGTTCCTAATCACCTTCAACATGGTCTAGCCCCTGACCCTGTCACACTAGAAATAAATGTATGCCACAGTGTGCATGCCAATATGTTCCTGATTAGAATGGTCAGAAAAGCCTTGCACAAAATGATTGGCATTCCATTTAACGACAGTAGACATTAACACCCATATTATCACCTCAAGTCCACCTTCCATTTACATTGGGGAGAGGTTGGAAGAGGAAAAAAAGTAGGGCAAGATGGGAGTGGAGGCAGAGAATGGAAGAAAGGAGATGCAGTGGCAAAATCAGTGAAGGACTGGGACATGTAAAATTAGAAGTAGCTGCAGCAATTTCGGAGATTAAAACGGGGTTGGGCATGTGGGATGACAAAAGGTGGTTCTGGGACTGGGGAAGGTAGAAACCTGAGGGTATTCAAAAAGTAAGACCTTGAGAATCCCTTATTCAGGTGGCCAGGACATGCCATCGCTGTTGGATCCAGTTCCTGGGGGTGGACCAGTTGGGGAGGATTGCATGGGGTGGGGAACCCGGGGTTATGCTCAGGGAGTACCCCAGGTGAGATTTGGTATTGTGCCAGGGAAGGAGAGGAGGGCAAGATATCTGAGGCTTTCATGGGCTGTATTGCAAATGCCCCTCTTCTTCCCCTTAGATCTCTGGGGTGCAGATCCAACCACCCCTCCATATGTAAACAGTCCTCTAAGGTCCCAAACCAGGATACACCCCAAAAGCATAACTCCCAGAATCCTTGTTTCACCAGACTCCATTCGAATACTCCCCATCCTTCTTCTTCCCATCCCTCTGATTACCATTTTCCCCATTCTCAACTTGATCTGACAAAACACTATGATTCCCACAATCCCCTTTGTTCATGTAACAACCCCAGCTATTCCCACTTACCCTGCAAACCCTACCTATCCCGTTCCTCTGATTGTCATCTTCCAATATCCCAATCTACAATGAAAGAATACTTCCAGTCCCACAATCCTCTATGTTCTGTTCTTCATCCCGGTCATTCTCATCCATCTCGCAAACCTTCTCCATCTTACCCTGTAAGATACTCGAATACTCTAACTTCGCCCCTTTCCGATACAAACACCTTTGCACAACAGTTTTGTAATAAAACAGTTTACCTGACATGTCCCGACACAAGGGTCAGGCAAAGTCAGGCAATTGATTTAAATCACACACAGCTGATGACCCTTCCTTTTCCCAATGGAATAAAAGGTGGAGCAGGAGAGCACAATACGAGTGAGGCGAGCAGGGCAGACAGCACGACGGCAGAGCTATGCAGACATGGCAGTTCAAGCAAAGGAGGCAGGAATCGAGAAGGTGGCGAGGAAAGAAGTGACATTGCTGTTTCCGTCGCAGACCCACAGAACCTTCTTGGAAATAAGAGCCTAATACCGCAAACAATAGCACCAGTGTCTTGCAGCAGATGTAAACGGTGCATTGGGCAAGCTTATGCCGATAAGCAGGAGTGAGGGAAGCTCCCGCGCCCGTGGTACCAACCTTGACTCGAGAGAAGCCAAAAACCAAGTGGATCATCACAGCCGGTGAGTTGAGATGAGAACTGATAAGAACCAAACAGTGTTGAGTGAGAATCGCAAAGTGGTACATTTTTTACCAAATTTGATGAACTATGAAATAACTTTAAAAGTGTTAAAGGGAGACCAGCTATAAAGGGAAGCCAGCACCACCTGCGTGCTAAACTCAAGATACTCTGGTCGATCTCCATCTGAACCAAGCTACAATTACCAGAAGGCCATAGGAGGAGCAGCGAAATAGGTCAAAGTGGTCATACAGAGGGTTACGCAACATCCCTGTATAATCAATAGACATTGATCGACAAGCACTGAGGAAGAAAGGGAGGTGAATCCAACAAACATTGAACTGTGTGAAATGGAGAACATTGAAAGTAAAGAGGGGTCAGCACCCTTAAGAGGGGCAATTAGGGGTGACCCTGATCGAGAGCCCCAGTAAACCCTGTGAAGGGAGGCTAAGAATCAAGAGGGGTCGGAGCCCCACAGAGGGGGACCCAAGGGTGAAAAGTCGTTAACTCAAGATTGAGAAAAGTGAAAGCAAAAGAGACACCAAGATGAAGCCATCACCCGAGTACCATCAGTCAAGAGGGGTCGAAGCCTGACAGAGGGAGAACCAAGGGTGAAGCTATCATCTAAATTTAAAGTAAGAAGATAACTGACATATACATTCGTGGAGTACAATTGAGAAAGATCAGCGCCCGGAAGAGGGGAAGCCAGGGGTAAAGCCATCACCTACATGAGCTGCAGTAAACACATTAAGTGTCACTGCCCAGAAGAGGGGGACCCATGGGTGAACCCATCACCCAGCGAACATTGGAAAATAACTTTCATTTGTTGAAGGAACTTTTGTTTTGTTGTTTGAACACGTCAGGTCTTCGAAGGCAATAGACTTTTAAGTGAAACGAGACTTGGCCATTGACGGCCCTGATAACTGAAAGCTCGAGAATGAAAAGCTGAACTATCATCTTGTGCTAGAAAAGCTTGAGAGTGTGTCCTGAGAGCTGCCATTAAAATTGTCTTCTCATGCTGGAGAAGCCTGGGACTATACTGTGCTCCAAGTTCCCATCATACGCTGTGTCCAAAACGTGCAGAAGGGAGACCCAGGCTACCGCATTCTGACTTATTATTTGAGAAAATTTCTTTCTTTTCTTGAGAATTATCCCACACCCTTTTTGTGTTATTTGTGAGGTTTGGAAAAAGGTTTCTTTGTATAGACCCTTTTTAATTTGACACAACACCACTAGGACTGCCTTATTTTTCCTTTGATGGTGAACGCTTGCTCCGATTTTAGATATAGGTTTAGATTAGGCATATTTCCAACCTGCATACATCATTCATTGTTCGATAAACAACCTTGACCTGTTATCGTTTGTATCTGTCTTACTTGTTGTCACCATGAGTTTCTCACAGTAGGCAGCCAAATGTTGCATGAGTAGGGTAGAACGGTAGGTGGGTTTGCCAATGTGAAATATGTGGGTCTACACACATGTTAGTATGCTCAGAACAGTCAACAATGGATTGAAGGGCAAAGGGCCAGCAGTTGAGGACGTTTTAGGTGGGTGGCCATTGTTGGGAAAGATGCATCAGGCAGCTTGCATGGACAATTTAATAGCAGACAGATTAGGAAAATACTGTCAGAAATGTGGAGGCAGGAAAATTAATATAGACACTACCACTAACGTCCGACAATATCCAGTTCCTATTTTTATATCATGAGTGTACTGGGAGTAATGATTGATTATAGCCTTCAAACTTTAAGAATCTGGTAGCACTTTCTGTTCTGCTGTGTGAGCCTAGCATACTAAAACACAGTTAATTACTAAACACAGTAAATCTAATACATTTTGGTGAGGATTTTTACACTTTTTTGTTGGGGAATTTGTCCAGGAATACAAATGTGTATTTTGTTTTCTGCTAAATGTACTTTACCAGCACTAACCTTCAACAAATGTCTAGCTATGCATGTTTTGTTTTACACTAACTGTACTTTAGCAGTAGTAAACTTCAGCACATGGAGTTTTCCATATTCTCATTTGCAGCTCAACTGGGTTTCTGTGACCTTCTTCATAACATAAATTTGAGGGATGGTAATAGTTTTTTTCAGTCTCCTTTTAAACCCTCCACCCCCTCATTGATCAGTTTTTTAGTTGGAAAACGTGTGTAACCCTTTATTTCTTTTTGTCCCTTTGAGAATGTAGTTGGTTTGATTCTAGATTTCTTTAAGATCTAGAGTCTTCAATTTATTTTTTGTGTGATGAAGGTGCTGATTCAGCATCAGACATGGGGACACACTTACCAATTACGGGACTAAGGGAAAAGGGGCCAATGCACCCCTGGGGGGACATTTTGGGTCCCTGGAAGTTGTAGCCAGCCCCAGGGACCCAGAAGGGGGGAAAACAAAGGAAAAAACAGTTATACATATCACATTATGGATGACAGGGAACTTGGTACACAAACACGAGAGAGGTAAAACCAGAGGTAAGGTACACTTCACGGGGGCACTGTAGGCAGAACCCAACCCATGAGTCAGCTCTAAGCACACTATCTGTGCACCATGGCTGGGGGAGGGGGGAAGCTGAAGGCACGCTGCTCGTCTCTGGCAGACAATAGTCACTGGGAACAGCAGCGGGTGATACAATCAAGGCCGGTGAGGAAGTCCCACAGCAATTCCAAAGGGAGCAGGGGAAATTTACCTAATCTAGAGATACACCCACATATCTCAAATTCAATTTCAAATCACCCCTTGGCCGGGAGGCATGGGAATATGGATGTGGGATGGAGGAACGCTACAAAAAGCCAATCAGGAGGTACGTTTTGGTGTCGCCATAGCATAACAAACTCCTGTAGTATCGACACCAGTGTTTGGGAAGGTCATCAGGCAGGTGCTTTGTGAATGTCACCCATCCCTCTAGTACAGGGCGTCTCGAGTTCCTTCCTTCTTGGCGCTGGCCAATAGCAGATGAATAAAGAACCGGGGTTTAGCACAATTGTGTCATTAGTAATTGCAATTTTTTTGTGGTTTGAAGCAGGACGTCACGTGGCACAACATGGGTAGGGAATGAGCCGGGAGACGGCAGGATCGTTTTGCTCCAATCATGCCTGACGAGGGTATGACAAAGTATAACTAGTATAACTATAACTAGTCAGCTTCATCCAACTGTTGCTAATTGTATTTAAAATGGGCTCAATGGGAATGGGGATGTACCGGTTCCAGCACCTACAAAAGGGCAATTACTGGGTAAAGGGGGGGGGGGCGGAATACCCCAGTAATTGCTTATTCACGGGTGCCGGTCCCGGTTGCGAGTTTGGAGGTACCCTTGGCGGTTTTACCGGCAAGTCTACCTCCAACCTCGTACTGAGGCCCATTTTGTCAACTCTTAGCTATTAGTTCTGTTCAACTGTACTATTTGATGTGTGCTCGCCCAGCTGTAATGAACAGCGTTACTTCTTACCTGGTGTCCTCGCCTTTATTGGAATTACTATTAGTAACATATCCATTGTATGCCCGAGTGGAACCCAATTACATATTTATCACACTTATATAATGGCAGGAAAAGATTGTGAAGGACTATTAGTTGCAGTGGATAGGCATTCATCTATTATCCATAGGTATATAACACAGGTGCCTCTTATGCATTTACTTACAAAGGAAACCTTCAAACCCTATGAATAACATCTCACAAAAGTATTTCAAAGTCTGAGATATAGGAAGAATTGCACCTTGCAAATTTTATAACACATGTATTCAGAAAAAAGAAAAGAAAAAGTAAGCAGGCACTTGGCTATATACAAAAAAATCAAATCCTACCAAATCTCTCTCTTGTTAAAAAAAAAGTCCATCTCTAGGCCCCATGGCCTCCTTTAATAATAGTATATTTCAGTGTCACAATGTCTCCGTTTCTCAAGAGCACAATTCCTGCAATGAATATTATCAAAGGTGTCACCTCTAATACATAGATCTGATATGCCACAGAAAATGCATGTCTAGCCAAAAAGGCTCACATGCAAGCAACCATTGAAAAATGTTTCCCTAATTAACATGCTCATTATGCTAGCAATGGTTACACAAGTGAGCCTCTAGTCATACAAGCTTCATGTGGCTATTAAGAGTTCAATGCCTTTGTAAGTAAAAGCACCCGGCATGATTACACAATAATACACTTTGTAAAAACCTCAGTGATGTAGTTTATAACATATAACTGTTTACAATATTAATAAAAATGCATAGCATTTACTCTAAATAAATATTCAAAGAATGTGCAACATGCAGTTGCCTAACTGTAACTCAATTTCGTTCATGCCAGTTTCAATACATTAATTAATGATTACATTTCAGGTTCAGTTAGTCAATTATTTAATGTGTCAATATCATTTGTCTTATAAAGTCAAGTTAAAATATCGTACAGTCTGCTAGACAAATTATTAGAAATAACACCTCTCACCCTTTCACAATTTATAGGCCTTATTCTATTTAGATCTGAAAGCTTTTTTTAAAGAACAATTGCATTTTTTTCTTTGTAAAAGGAGAGACAGAACCCCCTGAGAGATGCAACAGTGAACACAACACTTTCTAGCAGGACATACAAAGGGAGAAATAAAACCCGAGCTGTGGAAGAGAGCAACGTTCACTCTCTGGGCAAGACCTAAGAAAGGGGTCTGTGTTACAGTGAGTGCAGCCTCTCCTGCCATTATTGCGGCCCCATCACAGCCAGATCCTCGAAGGTCCGCATGTGTGTCTGCCCCCTTGCTCCTTCTCTCTATATGTTAATATAAATACATGCGGGTCCTGGAGAGCTTATACCCAGCGTTGCATGCCCAGGTCATGGATTTGCAGCTCCATCTGGAGTCGACTGGTAAGTGTCCATGTGTTGTTGTCGTGCAAAGTGCATGTCCATGTTGACGTGTGGTTGGAGTGTACACCTTGACCTTATGTCAGGCATGCCTCTTGAACGGATGTCTATGTGCATGTCCCATACAGTGTTGCGTGTGTGTCCATTCAAGCATGTGTGACATCAACAGTGTTTCAGCTGCAATGAGTGATGCACTGCAGCATGTAACGACTTGTGCTTGACTCTTGTTGACAAATTGACATTGAGTGGACTCTGATGTGATGTCTCCATGCCTTGCCTCAGGACTGTCAGGTGATGTGTGTGATTGACATGTGTATGTCCCATTATGCATGTGAGGCGCATGCACAATCTGTATGTGCTGACAGTCCCTTGTCCAAGGATGTGATTGACTGTTGTGAAGGACGGTCATGTATGTGCTTGTGTGTTAATTGAACGTACCAATATGTTGTGGACGGTGATGATGTTTCTGGACTTTGCCAGTGAAATTCATGTGCAAATGTTCTGTGCCATACACACAAATGTACAGTACCCTGAAGTATTTTTTTTCTGTCTCCCTACCCACAGCAACGTTGGAAGAATAGGGCAGAGAAGGTGCTGTGGAGCAAGGCAGTGGGATTCCTCCACCAGAAACAGACACAAGGCCCAGTCGCGCTCCCAGGTAATTTCATTTTCTGGGAGCGAGGAGACTGGTGCCACATCAGAGAAAACGGCTGCAGCTGCTTAGGGGAGGTCAAAGAAGGCAAAGGTGGGTGTGGACTCCTCTGCAGTGAGAGGGACATGTGAGGTCGCACTGGGGCAATCCAATGTGGAAGGCGGTGGGGAGGCATCCAGGTTGGCAGGGAGGAGGAGGAGGATGAGACCGCAGCAGCCTAGTCCATGGGGCCCGGCGTGGGTGATGAGGTGGGTGTGACTGGTGCAGTCCACTCTCCAGGGCAGGAGGCAGTGCAGGTCGCCATTGAGGTGCTTGTGCCTAATCTTGTCCCTGGGACTGCGACTGCGCCAGTATGCACCGAAGGTATGCCCCAGGCCGGACTCATCTGCAGATGGCGGATGTTTCCACTCAAAGAGAAAAACCAATACCTGCGGATGTCGCCATTCAGGAAAGAGTGGAACCGTTGCTAGCCAGTATCATGAGGCGTACAGGCACCCTTCGTGATGATGTGCAGGCTTCCAATCAGGGGCTTGCATATCATAACAAAGAGGTCTTGCGTCTCGTGAACTGGCTAGCACATTTTCTGGTCTCGAATTGGGTCCATGGGCTGGCCACTTCTGCACCCCCTCCTCGACTTCCTCCTCTGTACGCCAGTCGCCCTCCCTGCCGCCTTCCAGCCCAGATACCACCGGGGCCCCCTGTGTACCTGTCCCAAATGCGGCGGCTAGTCTGGTTGAGATCACATCACTGTCAGAGTCGGGAGTCAAAGTTGGATGGTCACCACACAGATTCAGCCGCAGAGAGGAGCTGTGCAAATGGAGGGAGAGCAGGTACCATGGAGCAGGGCACGTGCAAGGCAGCCCCAGGTGTTTTTATCCCGGAGTCTGTCCTTAAGGAGCAGGCACTGGACGGTTTGTCAGCAGCAGGCTCAGAGTAGGAGGCTACAGTACTCAAGGCATTCCATCTCAAGGATGCAGGTATCGGCCATCAGGCAGGAAGCAAACGTGGACCTTACTCAAAGGATGTCTTCCGTGTTTGAGCGTTTGGGCCAGCAGATCGGGGGAGAGTGGCAGCGGGCACGGGAGGCAAGACTCACCATGGCCAGGGTGGAGATTTCACTGCATTGGGCAGAGAGGTGGGCTGAGGTCCTCGAGGACACTTGCAGGGAATAGGAGAGGAGCATGTCGGAGTCCCTGAAAGCCCATGAGGTGAGAGCGGGGCCCACCTTGGGAAGTGGACACAGTGTTCGATGATGCCCTATCTGAGACATTGAGGGAGCATGATGAGGAGAAGGACTAGCCCACTGCCCAGGTAAATAGTTCTTTAGTGACACGTTTCCTTCATTTTTTTTTTATGATTTGCATTTTTTGGACTACACTTCACTTTTTTGTACATAATTGTTTGTGTGTGAATTACCTTTTTTTTATTTGCAGTGCAAATTGGACTTTGCTCCATGTTTATTTGTACATCGTTTACTGGGGGGGGGGGTTTGGTTTTGAAATTGCAGGAATTTCTTCTTTTTTTTCAAAATTTCATTGTGGTTTTGATTTGACTTTTATGGATATGGACAAACATTAAGACCTTTCGTTTGTTTATTGTACATATTTGTAAGTTTAGTTTGGACATTTGAACATTCTCTTATTTTTCCAATGTACATATTGTATTTGTTTTACAGTTTGTATGACCTTAATACAACTGCCTAAAAGATTATGATGTGATTACTCACACTAATGGCTTCTACGTATTCTTTATTCTCATATTTACTGATTTGTTTCTCTGTTTGGTGTCCCAGGTAAGGACCATCGTCGGTCATGTGTGTGTTTACTTGCATGCATGTGTCATGTTTGCTATCCTTTTGCGTGTTGCTGTTTCACATGTGCATGACCAGTGGATGTGTGTGAAGGGGGATTTTCAGTATGCACAGTGGAGTCTCATTGGCTATCACATGTGCACCATCACTGTGTTTGAGTGGGGTTGAGGGGGAGACTCACTGGAGTGTGAACTCTTCACATTATTTTCCTGCAAATTGTTTGAAGCAGTGTAATGCAAATGGTGTGCTTTAACCTTCACCTGCATGTGTTTGTGCTGTTTTCATTGTGTGTGCTGTTGTTGGGCATCTTGGAATAGCAGTCACTCTTGCCATTGCTATATTTATGACATTTTTAAAGACTGATATAGCAGTCTCAGTGGGTAGGACACTTTCTGATTGCCATGTAGCCATTCAGAACTTGAGTCACTCCTCTTTGCTTGTGCTTTTGGTACTCCTCTGACCCACTGAACTCATGTCTGTATCTGCAATGGTCACGTGGCTGCCCTTGGAACTTGGCCAAAGGTCCCCTTGCCTGCCACTTGCACACATGCACTGCTTCCCTGCCATCCAGCACACTTGGACAGTTTTTATGTCTGGCAACAGACACCTACATGTACTTTACACCTGCTCTCTGCACTCAGGCTTGGAATTGATGTTAGATGGAAACCTGTGCAGTTCCCTCTGGGACCACTGCCAAAATTAAAATTTAGGACTACAGGTTTTTGGCAGTAAACCCACTTGGTAGCAGTCTGTACCACACAGATTCACTTGGTAGCTGTGGCTGAGCAGTCAGACTTCCCTCAAGAAGAGTTAAGCAGTATGTGGCGTGTACAAAATAGGGCAATTCTTCACAGTAAGACAAGCAAACACGGAACAAGGCTTCAGTGTAAAGATATAAAGGTATTTATTTATAACGGCACATCTATAGAACACACTTTGGCACTATCACGGCAAACACTTCAAGTACAATTACTCTACGAGGAAAACAGATCAATCCCCCTGACAATAGTTCGGCAAATCTAGGTTCTACCAGCATCACTTATTTGCAGACAGAGGTGTATGCCTCAACCTAGATGGTACACTAGTATTTGTTAGGACGGGAGAGAAAATAAGCAGGTTACGAAATCAACACGGTCCCAATATTAAACGGACAAATGCAAGGCAAGAAGACAAGAACCACGATAGATTTTAAAGTTCAGAGGCCAGGCCCACTCGGACAGAGGCGAGGCGATATGCCCAAAAAGTATCTTAGTGGAAATGTGTTCGAGTCGTTGAAGCAAATTGTTATCGGCAGATTGGACCAGTTCAGAACAACACGCTAGAGAAAGCTTGGAGGCGACCCTATGGAGAGGCGAGGATTAAGACACCTCACTCTATCCGGCAACAAGGGAAGCCAGGCGGACACAGTACCTTGATTGTGGAGAGACAGCTCCGGCGGGGGCAGTTGTTCCTGGTGGTGGATGCACGTCCGGTCTTTGCCAAGAGAAGTGAGGATCTCGTCGTCGAAGGAAAGTTGAAGATCGTTGCACCACCAGGGAAGAGACCAGCCGCGGAGTGCTCCGTCACAAGGCACCACCCTTTGGTTGCGGTACAGGGGTAGTGGCTATCCGGTTGCCGAGGTGCTCTGCAAGGGCAATTCGACCACTGCTTCCTGAGGCGAAGAAAAAGCAAAAGGGACTGGTTGTTCCCACCAGTCAGGGGAAGAGACTCTCCGGAAGCGAGATCTCCTCTGTCGTCGGGAAGTGGTGAGTCGGTTCAGGAGGGCTCCACCGGAGGTGTCGTCGTTGCAGGTCGGCTCAGCGTTACCCTCGTCGGATTCTTAGGTCCTGTGGCGACTTCTGAAGATCCAGTCCCAAAAGCCCTGCTTTTATGCAGAAAACCCCCATTCATTCAGCCTAGCTGTCAATCAACACGTGCTAAATGGTGAGCGGGGAGGCTCACCACTTGGGCCAATCACACCAGAGTGCGACCGGAGTTGGCAAGGCAACTCGGTCCAGGGTGCCTAAACCCCCTCCCACACCCCTGTGGTAACCCAGACAGAATGGCACCACTTTGGAGGGTCTCTGTACAGAAGCCCGCCAAAAGTGGAACAAAGGGCTCGACCTTTGGTTTAGGAGTCACATAGACGAACACAGACGCCATTTTAAAAACCAAGTTCTGGCAGAAAATACCATCCGATAGACTTATTTAAGATAAGTAGACCGGTGGTATGTTAGAGATTAACGAGAAACAGTATCAATCTCTAACAATGGGAAGAATCCCATAGGGTTATATTCGGGGTCGAATATAACAAGTAGTTTCCACGGCCACCAGCCAAAACTCGACGAGGGGGGACGGGACAGTGCCCCCTCGAATAACAGACCCAGGAGTAATCAAATTACCCCTACTAGTACGTCCACAATAGGATGGTTTGTACTAGTTCTGGTAGTAAATTTAGGTCTAGTAAAGCCAATGGTGACTTTACATGCCCGGGGAGACAGTAGTCAGTCCCCGGGTATGGAGTCTATGATGGAGGTCCGCTAGGACGCCCCAGTGTTACGGCATGTAGGGTGCAGTGTAACACACATAAAAAAACATATGAGACCCTATGGAGTAAAAGACCCGATAGCCCATAGAACACATTGACATTTAAAGGAATTACACACATTCATGTCCAAGAGTGGGAGAAAAAGAGTCTCACTCTTGGCAGGATGGAAAAAAACAAACTCCAGAAATCCAGCAAAGCTGCTGGGGGACTCACTAGGTTAGGAAAATCAGCCTAAACAGAGAATTCTCCCTAACACTGTTATGTTACATGTGTGATGCACTTGGCTCGGTCTCATTGCTAGTATCATTACAGTAAGAAGTGCTTTCTTTGTGGTGGTTCTGATGGAGAAAGTCATATGTTCAAATACAGTTTTCAACAGTGCTACTGCTTGACATAGTTTTGTTTGACCTGATTTCAACTCAATAGAGTGTGTAGTACGTTCATCATATAATACTTGGCCATGTCACACTTTGATAAACTCTACGACTGTGAGCAGCGCGTCATATATAATGTAACCTGCTATGTTATATGTTTCTTGTTGTACATGAGTTCATGTGTTTAACATGCGTATTCAAATGTAGTTGTGTTGCATTCAAATACAATCTAATGGGTTTTCTGATAGTATAATGGATGCATTTTCATAAGGTGGTCGATCTTGCTCAATGCTATTTAAGGCCGACAAAGTGTCGTGAACCAGCAGGTATCCCACGGAACGACTCTAAAAAACACAGCAATTTTGAGCAGCAACAAAAAATGATGGGAATTATCATCTGCTAAATGAATGGAATGAGCAAACATCGTTCATGTTGGTGTAACTGACACAGCCCGAGAAAATATGTAACTCTGGGCATTTGGGAAGTCAGGAAGTTTGTACTATTGAGACGGTGAGAAAGAAACGTGCATCCTCTCATTACATGAAGTCACAAAACAATACGTGTGAGTGGAGCGACAGAAGCATCTGGTGAAAACAAACAATTGCAAGTACCTAAGGAACTTTTAAAAGTAATGCGGCCTATTGAACAAAATGAGTTATAGAGCAGAATGTGTTAGGTTTTTATATCTGAAATGATAGGAAGCAAAACCATCATTAAAATGCTTGTTAAATATATAATTAAATAGCTGTACTTTGTTTATCATACACCAGCCTAGCACTTTCTCTCTCTAGCTCTCCGTTTCTATCTCTCTCTCTCTCACTTTCTCTCTCTTTCTCTATGTCCCGCTCCTTCACTATAATCCTTTCTCTCACCTTATCTTGCTTTCACCGTCCCTATTCTCCTTGCCATTTCTTCTCCCACAATCGGTGCTTTTGGGTGAGAGTGGGAGTTATTACGAGTTTGCAGGCAGTCATGGTGCTAATAGCACCATGGCGGCCTCCAAAGCCGTGTCCGGGTCAGTGGTGTCGGAATGGGAACTTACCAGTACATTCCGACCTATGCAGACCCGGCAAGTCCCCATTTCGAATACCATTCCCCATTCCCATTTGAGCCCCCGTTATTAGCTCCTTGGTCCCTTAACGGGACCCGCTTAGTGACCTCAGAATGCGGCGGTAGGGGGTTAACAGCACCGGCATCCTTACCGGTGCTGTTAACCCCCTGCCGCCGTACTCGTAATGACCCCCAGTGTCATTGAGTTTCACCTCCCTCCACTTGATGATATCCGGGATCTAAGGGAGGAGGTTTTAGTGGAGGAGTATAGCTGTAGCTGTCCGGAGAGCCTTGTTGTGTTTTAGTAATTGCTTTTGGTGTGGCATACAAGGTAAGGAGCCTCTGCAACTTTTGGAAAGGGGGCCTGAAAGGAGGTTTCAGGTCGGCAGGGTTAACATATTTTCAAAATAGAAAAAATAGGAAAATCCACCATTTAAAGTTAGGACTACCATCTGCAGAACATTATGTTCTTCAGTGTCTAATGTCATACATTTGGCAGTGATTTAATGTCTTGGAATGTTAATCAAGGACGTCTGAATCTAATCATTGAAATTAATTTCAAATGTGGTGTTGTATGATTATTTTACCCTGTTATTTGGGGAGCTGAACAAGCAGAGAACCTTTATTAATAGTAATTCAACGTAACATAACAGAACAGTTATCCTGACGCTATTGACAGATAGCAGATGTGTGTGGTTACCCAACACAATGGTACTCATTTTATTGTCCTCAGAAGGATGAAGTGCTCACTGAACTTGTCAAAATTCGAACCATTGGCCATGAGATCAAAAACAGGCTCAGGTAGTGGATGCCTTAGTCCACTGAGCCACAAGTGGATGTGAAAGTAATTATCAGAGTTACATGTGAGGGGTTCTATAGTAGCCTCCCTTTACTATAACCTCCCCGTCCCACCTCCCCTAATGTATTGTTTACCTTGCCTTTTTTAGAGAAATGATAGTTGTGCTGACAGATAAAACACACATTTCTTGAAGGGGGTGTTGTATTTTTATGGTTAAAACTAAAATGGGAGCAGCAGTGATAGAAGCACCCTGAGGTGTGAACCTGCATGGAATTTGGACACATATACTGTCAATGGCTATGTCCTGCAGGGATGTTTCCATCCCATGGATGGCACATTTTCCATGCATGGGGACATATGGAGGACGTTGATAGGGTCTGCGGGTGGTGCTGGGGTCTGACTACCTTTATGAGGGACTAGAGTACAAGCCAGCAGGTTCTACAATTTCCTTTGTTATTTTCTGTTTTGTACTTTTTAAATTAATAATGCTTGCACATGCTGTAACAAAGCATCAAAACCAATCTATCAGTGCCAAAACACAAGTGTAAACATGCCCTTGATGCTCATAGATGAAACAGGTAATTGTTTTAATCTGATGGGACCCTTTCCATAAAAATTGTACTAACATGTAGGCTTTTTAACATTGTTTTTACAATGTACCTTTTACAATGTCCATTTTTAAAGATCAATTCCAGTACAAAGGTTAGCCATACTGAATGGTGCAAAATACCCCATACCGAATGCCATAATGATATTGCAAGCCACCTAGGAGCTCTGTGCCAAAATAGTAAGCTGAGTTTCTTTATAAGAGCATCGAACTCTGAGGTGAATTGCAATATCCTTTGTATGTACCATAGGGCATATGTTGTCATTATAATACATGGACATACACTACTACCAACTACTAAATCATCTGCCCTTTCTTAATAAATTGTGAGAGATTTTCCAGTTGCAGATTGCAGATACCAAATAATCAATGTACAATCTGTTTGGATTATAACAATAATAATAATAATAATAATAATAATAATAATAATAATAATAATAATAATAATAATAATAATAATAATAATAATAATAATAAGGCGTTTATCCCCGTTCCAAGGGATGGCGAAGGGGGTAACGGCTCAGCAGCCCAAGTTATCGAAGTGAGCGAAGCGAGGGTGGAAAACTAGGGCACCGGGCCCTTGCCCCCTCCGTCCAAGCACTTGGAAAGGGGTATCAAGGCTATTAGCATGCTGGGTTACCAAAGCGGTAACCCGGCTGCTAAAATCATTTTTTCCTGCTTTCAACGGGACGCTGCACGCATCCCATTAAATGAAGGAAAATGCTTTTCCAAGATGCCACCAAGCAAGGGGGAGTGGGGCTTCATACAAATCCCATCTTCTCTTTCCACGGCAGCCTGTAGGAGGAGAGAGGTAAAGAGGAAGGTGTGGCGGCGGCGGCGAGTGCCACCGCCGCATATCTACAGTAAGTGGGAGGTGACGAAGGGGGAAGACACTAACAAAAAGGGGCAGATGGTTGGGGGAATTCAGCGGCAGGGGGTGCCTGCATTCCTAGCCACCTGAATGGCTGGCTCCCCCTGCTTGGTGCTAATAATAATAATAATAATAATAATAATAATAATAATAATAATAATAATAATAATAATATGAAGCTTCTAATACGTTGCAGACAAATAGTGCAAGCAGGTTAATAAAATACATCTAAACACGTTTTAAATGTGTCCTTTAAAATAAGCCTTAACATACAGATTCTTGCTCTTATGTGTTGAATGTCAGCAGTGCCCAAACATACTACCGTAAACAATGAATTGTAAGTTCATGGCTGAAAAATGTCACAGAAAGCGATTTTGCAAATAGAGAATGTGTAAAGCTTGTCAAAACTTTAAGTGCTGCAGGGACAGCTAAAATTCCTCTCTGTGCTGGCTCAAGCAGCAGGCATAGAGATGTCACAACTGATGCATAATAGTCGATTATAAAACAGTTCATTTTCAGGTGGGCGTGCCTAGCTGCCATGTAGAGAGGACGTGTCTCCGGAGAGCTCCGCTTGATGTGCAAAAATAAGCTGTTATATGGGACTTAAACGTGCCTCTAAACCTTGCGAGTAACACCACCGGCTGTGGAATCCACCCCGCAGCTCTGTGAGCCGTTTCCCAGACCTCGGAGTACCGGCAAGCACTTAAATCTTTCTGGCGAAAAGTGGCGTAATGAACTTCAAAATGGCGGCTCCCGTGTGCTGATCCCCTGGAGGGGCCTGAGCGCACACACATCATCGAGGACATCGCCTGCCGAATGAGGAGCGAACCCAGGCTGCCGACTGGGTGCTGGTGCCGGGTGTGCGAGTGGACCCGCCTGGCGCATAAATTGGTGCAGCGTGCCCCCGAGATCCTCGCCGAGCGGCGCCCAGCCTGCGGCGGTCGAGCCGCCAGGGACACGGGTGCGCCTGAAGACTGGAGGTCCCGTCGAGCTGCTGGGGCTCCTGCCACGACCTGCTGGGACCTGTGGTGAGCCAGCGCCGTAGAGGTAAACAGGAGACCAGCACGGACACCACACACGTGGCTGTCCCACCCCCACATGCCTGGCTCCGCCACCTGCAGCGATGCAGGAGCTCTAACCTGCTCACCGGGGTGCAGACGCTTCGGTTTCCCTGCCTGCACGGATCACCTTGGAGAGGCAGGAGCGCAGGGGCCTCGGACACCGCCTGCCGCGCCGACATCCAGCTGGGCAACAAGGTGCCCCCCGCGTTGAACCTCTGCGCTCTCCCCTAACCCAGCGGCTGCCTTGGGGACTCCTACTGGCATCAGTGAGGCGCCGCCTGACGCACAGTGCACCCGCTGGTGCTACAGGACCCTGGGCTCCTTGGTACTGGCTGGGGCCTACGTATTGCACAAACTTACACACCCCCTGGCCTCGCTGCGCTGGGGGCAGTGGATACCCAGGGCTCCACCCTTTATTAATAAGCAATGCTGCCCAGCTGGCATAGCACGTTCCTCACGGCAGATGCAACCAGACATGCCCTCCAGATCCCACTGATAGCACTCAATCCTGTGCGACCACACGTGATTCCACTCTACCACAGGAGACCGGTGCAGCCTACTACTGGGACAGTACCGAAGTCACCTGCCTTTCCAACTCCAGCTCCTTGGGTCACCTGACCGAGCCCATACCACCACCTCTGCCTCGCGCAGTGGCACCACAGGAGGTTCTGCAGCGGCGAGCACATACCACCGTGCTGCATCCTCTACTAGCGGCCTCCCCGCCCACGCCATCTGTGCCGGGAGTGGGGTGATGACCCCGCCTGACAAAATGTCGGGGAAAAATGCATGGTCCAAACAATGCCAGACTACGATAGACACTTTCACGGCCAATGGACCTGCAAACCCAGAGAGCTCAACCATGGTGGCCCCTGATACCCTGCCTAGCCCCACGGAAGCTGCAGCTGAGCCCAGCAATACCCAGATCCTAGACGCCATTAAGCTGTTCCAGGCAACAATGGAGAACAAAATTGATGCTGTGGCCACAGATCTAGGCCTGCTGCGCCAAGACATCCGATCGCTGGCCGGCAAGACTGAAGCGCTCGAAACCCAAGTCCGGGAAAACACTGAAACCAAGACTCACCTCCTTCGAGACATTGATGAGCTTCAGCAAAGGGTCAAAAACTTGGAGGACAGAGCTGAGGAGGCAGAAGGGAGGGCTCACCGGAACAATATACATCTCCTCGGACTGCCGGAGGGCACTGAAGGCCCAGACCCCACTAACTACATAAAGAACCTACTGCTGCAGGAAGTCGGAGCAGAGAAACTCTCCCAAGGCTTCACTATCGAAAGGGCCCATAGATCCCTAGCATAGAAACCACCGCCTGGGGCACCACCCAGGCCAGTGATAGCGAAAGTTCTCAACTACAGGGATCGTGAGGTTATTCTTGCTTTTTCTCTATCAGGAGGCCAAATTCAACGAAATTCCGCAAAAATTGCCATCTACCCTGACTACACCTTTCAGGTCCAAATGAACAGAGCGCAGTTCATACACACGAAGGCCAGACTGAAAGCTGCTGGACTGCGCTATATGCTCTTGTACCATTCTAGATTAAAAGTTCTACACAGCGACAGGGCTCACCTGTTCGACACACCAGCACAAGCCAGAGACTGGATGGATGGGCTACAAATCCCTGACGTCGAGGAAAAAAGGCAGAGGCAACAATAATGCTTCCCTAATCATGCCTGGCAAGTCTTCTTCATCCTCCACCGCCAACCAGCAGACAAACCGAGCCTCAGTACAGCTGAATAGATCCTCTACACGGAGACTCCTGAGTCAAAGGTCACTCCACCCCCTGGAAATTTCCTTTTTTTTGGGTATATATACCCACCCGTAGGGCACCCGGAGTCCAATGGACGGTCAAACGGAGCGGAAACGGGACTGTCATAACGAGGGAAATCTCGCTGGACCTGTTTTATGTTTGGGGAGTTTACAGTTCAAGGGGGGGCGGGAAACGGGGAGTTAGCTCAATAATTGGGAGCTTATATTGGGGAACGTTGAGACCACGGGGAAAAATCCACAAGCAATTCTTCATCAGCAGGACCTCGAGCACCACCTGCAGCCTACAACAAACTGCTGGCACCCATGGCTGACACAATAACGGTTGCAACGTATAATGTCAGAGGCCTGAACAGCTTCGTTAAACAGGGCCGTATCCATGCCTACTTAAAGAGATGCAAGGTCGGAATAGCCTTGCTACAGGAGACACACTTGATCGCAAAGAAACTGGAAGCCCTAGCCAAAGCTTGCAATGGAACCCTAATAGGGTCCTCCTACTCCTCCTATACCAGAGGGGTCCTGATTTGGATTGCCCCCATTGTCCCGTTCAGGCTTCTCAGCACCAAAACGGACAATGAGGTTAGGACAGTAATGGCATGCGGCTCCATTGAGGGCAGGGAGGTATGCCTGTTTAGCACTTACGCACCCAACCATGATGCAACCGCTTTCTTTCACTCCCTTTACACGCGACTCAGCCCTTACATAGACAGAATCATGATTTGGGGAGGCGACCATAACTGCACTCTCGATCCAACAAAGGATAGATCGGACAACAAACACGATCGCCCCTCCCCTCCCGCCAAAATACTTTCCAAATTAATTCAACAGTTGCTACTTAGGGATCTTTGGAGTGACCAGCACCCTGAGCACCGCGAATACTCCTTCTTCTCCCCCCCACAGGCCATACACACCAGGCTAGACTACATTTTTATCAGCCAGGCACAACAGGCTATGTTTGTTGACGTGGGCTATTTACTGTCCGACCACTCCCCCCTGCAGGTCACCTGGGAGGTGTCCCCACCCAATCCCCCGGTGCCCATGTGGAGGCTGAGAGCAGAGTCCTTGCTGGATATAGGGTTCCGGGAACACCTAAGGGATAGCATTGAGGAGTATTGGCAAAACAACTTGCAACGCGTAAAACACTTGAGCACAACCTGGGAGGCATACAAGGTGGTCAGGAGGGGAGAGATGATCGCAGCAGTGGGGGGTGCCCAGAGATCCATCACAACCTCTTTAGAGCGCGCAGAGAAAGACCTGAGTGTGCTTTAAGGCAGAGATGACCCATCCCCTGCACATCAACAAGAAATCACCAAACTCAGACAAACCTGCCTAACTCACTGGGAATCCCTTGGTAAACTGAGCTATGTTAAGTACACAGAGAGATCCCATGCCCTGGGCGACAAGCCAGGGAAACTATTAGCTTGGCTTTATAAGAGTGAGGCTCCCAGGTCACTCATTTGCCATATACTCACACCAGAAGGCACCACCGTGCACACCCAAAAAGAAATCAACTTGGTCTTCTCTGACTACTACCGCAACCTTTACTCCGAGACCCTGCCCACTCCTGACACTGAGATTAGGGATGTCCTAGACGTCATTAATCTGCCTAAACTAGACTCGCAAATGGCTGAAGCCCTAGACGAACCCGTCACCCCTGATGAGGTCAGGGTGGTAATCAGATCGTTGCCGGCAGGGAAAACCCCGGGCTCGGATGGCCACCCGGGGGAGTTTTATAAGACCTATGAGGAGACACTTGGCCCACTATTAGCCCAAGTCTTTAATGAAGCCTTTAAGTGTGGTACCCTCCCGGACTCCATGCGTGAGGCCGTGATCATCCCCCTACTCAAACCAGGTAAAGACGGAGCTGACTGTAGTTCATACAGGTCCCTCTCCATGTTAAATGTCGATTGCAAGATCCTCACCGCCCTTCTTGCGAATAGATTGCACAGAGTAATCCCCCTGCTGATCCATCAAGAATAAAACTGGATACGTCTCGGGGCGCTCCATCACCGAGAACCTGCGCAGGTTAGTTATATACAGTACTGAACGAAGGCCACAGAAACTTGCAGTGGCATCATTAGATGCCACCAAAGCTTTCGATTCAGTAAGGTGGTATTGGTTATATGCTACCATGACCAAAATGGGGATAGGGCCGGTTTTTCTAAAGTGGACCCAGCTGGTTTATGCTAACCCTACTGCCAGAGTGCGCACTAACAGAACTTACTCTTGAAAATGGTCCCTTCACAGGGGCCCACGCCAGGGCTGCCCACTGTTCCCCATGCTATACATTATTGCTGCGGAACCGTTGGCTGCTGACTTAAGACAGGAATACAGAGATGGGGGCATCGAGATAGATGGGGTGACCTACCTCAACTCTATGTACGCAGATGATACCCTACTGTACCTACATAACCCCGAGCACCTTTTGCCCTACATCTTAGAGACCCTGGACTGCTTCCACAAACACACCGGGATCCAGATTAACAGGAGCAAATCCTGCCTCTATCCCCTACCGGCACTACACAATGAAGAATATAGATCCCTCCCCCCTCTGGATCTTGAATGGCAGGTGACCTCTTTCAAATACCTCGGGATTACCATACACTGCAACCCCTACACTGAACACATCCTCAACACGGTTAGAGCCAAAGACTCTCTTGTGAAATGCGTGGAATTCTGGGGCAAGCTCCCGCTGTCGATGGCTGGGAGGGCGGGTCTCCTAAAGATGGTTTCTCTCCCCCGCCTACTACACAATTTCACAAATGTCCCTTCAAAATCCCCCCCTCATTTCCAAAGACATCAACAAACTCTGTAGGGGTTTTCACTGGCAGGAAGGCAGGCACAGGATGGCATTGGAGACACTCCATAGACCCTATGAGAGGGGTGGATTGAAGATCCCCAGCTTCAAACTCTATTACCTTGCAAGCCAGCTAAGAGACGTGACGCGGTGGATGGCCGATGAGAGCACGTCTGATACTCACCTCCTCCAACTAACCCTGCCCCATCTGCTACTCAGAGACTTACTGTGGGTTGGAGAGGGAGCGTTGAGACACAGCCCTTACCTCGTCAAGCTCGGGGTCCGGGTCTGGAGGAGAGCCTGTAAGGTAGTTGGCCCAATAGATCCATACTCCCCGCAGATGCCCATCACAGCACTTATGGCTAATCATTCTTGGGGGCAACTTGAAACACGTACCCAGTGAGAACCCTATGGGGTGGCCAAACTGGGAGACTTGACCCAAGAACAAGAGACCTTGACTTTCACAGAACTCAGTGACGCCACAGGCCTTCCAGTTGGGCAGTTTTTACTGCACAGGGTAGTGGTGCAGGCCGTGACCAATAGATGGCCGGAGGTCACCGACCGGACCTCGGAGAACGAATGCATAGAAACAATATTGGACACTGCCGAGGGAGGCCACGAGACCTCGCAAATCTACGAGGCCCTGCTGTTGGGCTCGACAAGGGATGAACTTAAGTGCAGGGTAAAGTGGGAAACCAAACTGGGCCTCGCATTTGAAGACAAGGACTGGGGGGAGATAACTTACTACCATAAAAAGGTCTCCACAAACGCCCGTCTACAACTCATCCAACTGTATATTACCAACAGGGCCTACCTCACACCTGAAATCATATCGAGGTTCGCGGGAGCTGAAACACAAGTATGCCCCAAATTCAAAGAGCCCAGTGTGGGAATGACACATATGTTCTGGGGCTGCCCAGTGATCAGGGAGTTCTGGACACAAATGAAGGACAGAGTGGCTAAAGCTGATATTGAAGTCCTGGGCAGATACAGACGCAACAGGAAAAATAAACCGTTAAACAAACTCAGAGACCTTATATATATAACAGCGAAGAGACGCATAGCCATGGGATGGAAAAGCCCCAGAGGTCTGGTCGAGACCCTGTGGTGGGTGGATCTTACGAAGTGGATCACTGCTGAAACTGCTTCATGGGAAACTGCAATTCAAGTGCAAAGGCAGGACTCCAGTGAGGATCTGCACCGTTGGGTAGCGCTAACAGTGCCCCTGCTCCATCCCACGACAGCAGATAGTGACTTGGGCAGCATGGGTAGCCCGGACCAGGGCACAAATTCGAGGTGAATTTGGAACTAACCGTGGTCCCGGGAGGGGGAGGGAGGGTGGGGGTTGGGATTCTATTGTTGATAAGCATACCATTTGTTGACTGATAATGGTCTTTCTTTTATGATGTTAAAACCAATAAAGAAATAAAAAAAAAACAGTACATTTTCTTATTACAGGTCATTAGTCATGCCACACTCATCCAAACATTAAAGGCTTTGTAAACATGAGACATATATAGCAATTTCTACAGATTCACAATGTGGATTTGAGGAACTAAATGGCTGCTACATGTGTCACTCCATCGCCTCACCTAAACCAAGTGTCTTGTTGAATTTTATAATAGGAGGGTCTGAGATCGGAAGCCAGGACTCCTGTTAAGGATGTTGGACATATGGGACTGTGAGCTTTATGTATGAATATGTTTATAAACACAATCACTGAAAAAAATAACTTCAGTTAAGAGACATTTAAGGTGAGCTGATTTATCGCAACAAACCCTAGAAATTCAGTGGGTGTGGGTAGTGATGGCCTCTTAACTCTGAGTCCCATCCTAGATGTCTAACAGGATGCTGTTTTGTATGTCATTGAGTATTTCCGTGACATCATGTTTGTCCTCATGGGCATTGCAACAGGGGTTGGAGGCTGTGTTGAGTTAAGATGGTCATCAATACCCAAAACCATTGAAACTCAAAGGTTTTCTTGCAACAAATCAGCTAACCATAACTGTCTCTTAACTAACCATTTTTCAGTGAATTTGAAGAGTTTTGTCATGGTATATTTTCTGCATGGTCTTCAAGCTGTGTCCTTCAGCCATGGTCAGTGGAAACAGCAGTACTACAGGCTGAGGCCCATAACCACCTAGTGACCTGAGGGTCCACTGCCCATTGGCCATTTCCAGTGGCTCACTAGCCTTTGCGTTTGGCCATGCCCAGTGCCCACAACCAAAATGATACATCAATCATTTTAAAATTGGGAAGGCCAAATGCCTTGGGTATTGGGAAATGAAGAAGGTGGGGTGAGGGAACACCAATGGTACATGCTACTTGTGCTCACTCATCCCACACCTCACAGGAATGCTGAAGCAATTCATGCCTCAAGAGGTGACAGCAGAAGAGGTAGGATGTCTGGTGCATATGGTCTTGTGCAGGACTAGGGGTATGTTCCAGGGGCATACAGAGGAAGTAAAGTAGATTGATGAGAGGTAGGAGGTGTATGAGGACACGTTTATACAGCTAGAAGGTATGGCCCAGAAGGAGAACAGTATTCACATGGTTCTGGAATATGTACCAGAGGCAGCACAGAAGGGAACACAGATGGCCACTGTCCATAAAAGAATGTACTGTGAGACCCACAATGGGTATGATGTGCCATGCTTCCACACCAGACCCTTCAGGCAAATCTAGGGTTCGGACCTGCACAATAGGATGTGGGAAAGAAGATTGGCACAGTGTCGCGCAGAAGGATTGGTGGGCTTCAAAAAAGGGTGCTTAAGAAAATATATGCTAGATGTAAGAACATTTCGAATAGTTATCTACATGCTTTAATTAACATGGGTAAATGAAAGCCCACATCCAGAAAACATAAACCCTCTCAGACAGTATTCTTTGTGTTTCAGAGCAAATGGAACAATCATGCTGGGGATGAATACCGGTTGCAGGAGGACAATCAACATCGGAGAGTTACAAAATTTGACTGCGGCTGTGATGAACACCTGGTGGGCATGTGGAAATAGAGCATATGCCCAGCTACCACCACACTAGAAGGGTGTGTGCGCACTGGTAACCATCCATAATCCTATCTTATTTGTGCCCCACGCAGACTTTATACCAATCAATGAGTTGGTTGTGTATAAAGAGAAAGTGCCAGCTGAAATACAAAGAAACAAACACAAAGTAACAAGGAAGAAAAGGTCCAGCAGTTCTTACATCTCGGCAGAATCCACCAAGAGCCAAGTGAGTATTCCACCCCATCCGAAATTGTTCAGCTCAGCATTTGTCTTTTTCACCTCTCTCCTGCTGATTTGGGTACAAGCTGCAGCCAATGCAAAATGGTTGCATATCACACGATACAAACTGCTTCAACTGGCAAATGCAACAGACTAGTCTCTACGATTGATGACCCTCCAAAATCATTCCTTTCTGGATATTATGATGGTGATGGAGGGAGGGGTGTGCCACAAGAAATGGAACATGTGCTGTACTGCAAATCCCATCAATGATGCCACAAATGGAACCATCACAGACGCAGTAGAGAAAATAAGAACAATACATGAAAGAATGTAAACTTGGCTGGATTAATTATTCAGCTGGGCACCCAACTGGCTTGTAGCAGCATTTAAGATAACAGTCCCTGTGCTTTTTATGGTCCTCATCACCAACTGCATCAGTCGTCTAATCATCCATTGGTGTAAGTGCTGCCAGCAAAAGAACACTCACTTAATGGCATTACAGAAATGTTTGCTCATTGAGGTATTAGGTGAGGAACGCCCCAGTATGAATGAAAGAGAGAATGAAGTAGAAATCATTTTCCTAGCACCCTCACTACACTTGGAAAATTACAAAGCATTATGGGGAGAGTGTTCAGCTGATGGAACGAAGATACTGATTGTTGGGGAAGACTTGGACGGTATGAGAAGGAAGGTGACATGGCCAGAGTAACAAGGATGTGGGTGAAAAAGGAAAAGAAAAAAGGTATGAGAGGGGCAATGTCATTCCCAAATAATATTGTGACATTTTCATAGGGCCTATTTAGGAGCAAATGAGCATGGAATTTCCAATAATTTTCCCATGTCGTGAATGTAAAAGTTAAAGAGTATTTCTGCAAGAGCACACCCTTTTTTCAACCACCTGTAGGTATGAATCCCTTCTGACAACTTCCCTTCCTGGTTAAGCTTGACTCTTATTGATGTCTGGGTGTAAAGTTGTTGGATCAAATATAGTAAAGAAGGAGGGCATTTTGCATCTCGTAACTTCCGCCACAGTATCTGTCTCAAGATTGAGTCAAATTCTTGAAGGAGATCAACGACAAACAAATAAATATTCTTTTTAGAGTGCATTGCCTGATATTTAGGGGCTGATAAAGTTATCAGGTTTACTGTTGTTCCCAAACCAGCAATAAATCCCGATTGACAGGGGTCGACCCATCCACTAGATCTCCACCCATTCAAAAATTCTGCCAGAATCAAGCGTGCAAATATTTTACCAGGAATATCAAGAAGGGCAATAGGTCGATAGTTGGTCGGATCGTTCCTATTGCCCTTCTTGAACAATGGAATAATGTCAGAGCTATGCCATGATGGTGGAACACATCCTGTAAGGATTACCTTCTGAAAAATCGGATACAGGATTTCAGCCCATTCTTTCGGTTTTGTCTTTAGGACAAGATTTGTTAGACCATCTAATCCAGCGCCGGAGATGAAATCAAATGTTTAATTAACCTTATAATGTCATCATGTATCCAATTTAGTTCCATCTGTAGATATTAGAGTAGTAGCTTCATCATTTGATGTAGACAACCCTGGAAAGTAAGTATGCCAGGGACTCTCACTAATACTGTTCAAAACAGCGGAGTCAGAAGCATCATATGGTAAAGCTTTTAACAGCCTCCATATTTCTGTACTTGAATTAGATGTCAAGGCACGCAATATCGATTTGCTCGCTAATCGGATTTTCTGTTCTCTATCTGTCTATCTGTTCTGCAGATGACTATTATATTTTGCTCATATATTAGCTAATATTAGTATCCAATTCTGAGGCTTTAATCGCTTAACCTGCCTTGTCACACGTTTTTATTCTTTTTTTAAATTCAGGATCATCGGATCAAACTTCAAAGTTATACTTGTGGAGTTTCTGAGTCTGACCTCCTTTTGTTTTAAGATCTGGAGGGCATCAACATATGCATTATTTAGGTTTCTTCAGCTTCCCTGACTGTCATTTATCAATATTGCTTTTAGTTTCTAATTTTATTTCGCCCATATGTTTCAACTGGAAAAGTATATGCCTTATCTTTTTTATTTATATAAACAATGCATGAAATTACCAGCATATCATGATCGCTGGCAGTTGCAGGAATAATGTTAAAATCTTTCAAACGAGGTAGACAATGTTCTGAGATAAATGCGTAATATAATATTGCACACAGTGATTGCCTTGACCAAGTGGATCTTGGAGGGGTGTCATTTGCCGTAGAGCCATTAAGCATTCTATAACCTCTCACTTTCATTAGATCCAGCCACCCTCTTGCTCTAAGCAACACATTTGAGTTTACAACTCCAATACACTTCATATTTAAATCTCCTACTATTATTGACCAACTAATGCTTCCATCTAATATTATGAAGTTGAGCATGTCTATGACATGCTCTAAAAAAAACATCTGTTAGCATACCTGGGTTCCAATATAAATTGAGAATGGCCATTTTTGATGTTATAACATTATTGTGATCTTTAAATATAATGGGCCTCATTACGACCCTGGCGGATTTTTTCCGCCATCCACGGACTTTTCCGCCATGGCGCAAAGTCCCTTTACGCCATGGCGGATGGCGACTTACCGCCCCATTCCGAGGTCGGCGGGGCGGTAAGTCCCCATTGTCCCATTTACCCTTCCCCATTCCCATTTCGGCCCCATAGGGCTCAATGGGAGTGGGGAAGGAGTTAATTACGCCACCGTAAAATACGGTGGCGTAATTAACACCAAGGTCCCAGAGCGCCATGGTTTTTTCCGCCCGCAAAAAGCGGGCGGAAAAGTGTCCATGGCGCTCTGAAATCTCGTAGTTGGCGGTAAGGGGTCGGCGCAGCTAACGCTGGCGCAAACCCCTTAACGCCAGGGTCCTAATGAGGCCCAATGTGTGTTAATTGCATGCATGGATGGGGAGAAGCCCAGGCTAAAAGATGACTGTTCATGTCTAACTTGTCTGCTGTTAAAAGACCCGCTGAGGGTCTTCTTTTGCCATTGTAGACAGCAGGAATACATCATAATTGGTAACCTGGAAGTACTGGTTCTGATAATAGCCAGGTTTCTTGTAGAGCAATTATTTCTGCATTAGCATAGGATTTCCATTTGATGGATTTAACAAGTGTCTATGACCTCTCGTGTTCCAACTAACCATCTTGACAATAGTTGATGATTTTAAGCTTTGGCATTAATCTTTGCGAGTGTTTCTCATGTAGGGCCGTTGCTAGCCATGTCCAGTCTGAACTTGCATACAAATAAATATCAGATTCAAATCTTTCTGTTCTCACTATCTTACCATAGCTTCCTTTGCAATTTATAGAGATATTATCTCTTTTAGTAACAGTCGCATTCCTCAAGGACCCCTAATTTATTTTTATCTGGGAAGAGGATAACAGTTCTAGATGAAAACCTGCTTCACTATATTTCTCACCCCAAATTAGATCTTTTATGATCATTGAGGGGATCATTAAGATAACTGTGCCCATCAGTAGGTTATTTTGGAAGGCAATAGATTCACAGGGTAATTCATAGAATTTCGCACAAAAGTGGCGCACGCGGCTGGAGCACAGTGTCCCTGTGCGATACACTGCACCAGCCGCGTGCGATAAAATCCATTTCCTCGCACAGCGTGTTCATGGATTTTAGCCTCCAAAACCAGCCGTGGTGCAGAGTGGCGCAGCGACCCTGCAGCAGCGCCAGTTACACCCCCAAGAACGCCCTCGCGCAAGGAAAATCCATCAAAATCCCCAATTCATCGCAAATGTCTGCGCTAACCCTGGACCAGTTCACAGGGCTGCCAAACAGCAAACGCCAAGCGGGGAACGTGTATTTTAGGGGTTCGCGGGAAGTTTCACACGCGATCCCAACAGGGTACGTGTATTTCAGGGGTGCGCGTGAAGTTTGACATGCGATTCCATCAGGGCACGTGTATTTCAGGGGTGCGCGGGAAGTTCCACACGCGATTGTCTGGGGTACGTGTATTTCGGGGTGCGCGTGAAGTTTCACACGCGAATCCTGCAGGGTACGTGTATTTCTGGGGTGCGCGGGAAGTTTCACGCAAATTCAGCAGGGTACGTGTATTTCAGGGGTGCGCGGGAAGTTCCACACGCGATTGTCCTGGGTACGTGTATTCCAGGGGTGCGCATCAAGTTTCACACCCGATTCCATCAGGGCACGTGTATTTCAGGGGTGCGCGGGAAGTTCCACACGCGATTGTCCTGGGTAAGTGTATTTCGCGGTGCGCGTGAAGTTTCGCACGCGAATCCTGCAGGGTATGTGTATTTCGGGGTGCGCGGGAAGTTTCACACGCAAATTCAGCAGGGTATGTGTATTTCAGGGGTGCGCAGGAAGTTCCACACGCGAATGTCCTGGGTACGTGTATTTCGGGGTGCGTGGGAAGTCTCACACACGATTTCAGCAGGGTATGTGTATTTCAAGGGTTCCGGGGAGTACTACACATGAATTGGCCATGTGGGTCCTCCCAGGTGTTCCTTCTACACCCTCCACGGCCCCTGCAGGCAGCCCACACCACAGGGGACTACCCTGCACCCCTGCTCATGTCCCGCAGGCAGCCCATCCATCATGGGCATGCCCCCCAGCCAAGCCACATGTCACCTTGCACTACTGATCAACAACACATGTCTCCCAGCACCCCCACCCACCAGCACTGTGGGGCACCTGCCAGCAGGCCCCCACTCATGTCCCCCTGCACCCCCACCCCCCAGCAGTCAGGGGCACCCTCCACCAGGCCCCCACTCATGTCTCCCAGCACCCCCACTCCCCAGCATCCAGGGGCCCCCTCCACCAGGCCCCCACACATGTCTCCCAGCACCCCCACCCCCCAGCATCCAAAGGCACCCTCCACCAGGCCCCCACTCATGTCCAATTCATGTCCTCCTGCACCCCCACCTCCAGCACTGTGGGGCACCCTCCACCAGGCCCCCACTCATGTCCAACTCATGTCTCCCTGCACCCCCAACCCCCAGCAGTCAGGGGCACCTCCACCAGGCCCCCACTCATGTCTCCCAGCACCCCCACCCCGCAGCATCCAGGGGCACCCTCCACCAGGCCCCCACTCATGTCCAACTCATGTCTCCCTGCACCCCCACCCCCCAACAGTCAGGGGCACCCTCCACCAGGACCCCACTCAAGTCCAACTCATGTCCCCCTGCACCCCCACCCCCCAGCATTGCGGGGCACCCTCCACCAGGCCCCAACTCATATCCCCCTGCACCCCCACCCCCCAGCAGTGCAGGGCATCCTCCACTAGGCCCCCATACATGTCCCCCGCACCCCCACCCCCCATCAGTGCAGGGCACCTGCCAGCAGGCACCCATACATGTCCCCCCAACACCTCATGACGATCCATAATCATGGCCCCCATGCCCCCTCAATACACTGCCCACGCCACCCCAGTCCGAACACACCACCAGGTATGACATCCACCTCACAAAGCGATCACCAGCACATGATGCATCCCAAATGGCTAGTCTGCACATCAACATATATCCGTCAAACCCACACAATGACAGCCTGTGAATGATAAAACACACATTGCGACATGAATGAAACCAAAGAGAGAATACCACACATTGAAGTACCAAATGATAATGTATTAAACAGAAAAGCAAGGCAATGAAATGGAACAGAAGAAAATGGAAATAATAAATGAAATCCAGCATGTCCAATAAATGAAAAAGACACATGAAATCCAAATGAAAAGCAATCCAAAAGCAAGTCTCTAAAGTGTCAGTCTGAGAAAATAAATCCAAGGTGCAAAAATAATAAAAAACCATTGATCCATGGGAAAAAAAAATCAACAATCCAAATCCATTGTCAAACTATGTACAAAGTGAACATCCCGGGTCCATGTGCCCAATCCTTTAAATGAAACGTATAAAATAAAATCCTACCTAATGAAGAACTATATACAAGAAGTTGGGGCATCATCCAAGTGCCCCAAAACAAAACCGAAAGGAAACTTAACACAATAAATGACTATTTACAAGGGCAGCGGGCTAGTCCGACGGCTCACTTCTGGATGTTCCGGGCCAGTGCATCATCGAACTCCTGCTCAATGTCCCGGAGGCGGTCCTCTTCCATGGCCCCGAGGGTCCGCAGGGATGATGACATGTTCTCCTCCAACTCCCTGCGGATTGCCTCGAGGCACTCGGCCCACCTCAGGGCCCTCCGCATGGAGTTCTCCACTCTGACCATCGTGAGCCATGCCTCTTCCACCCGCTGCTGCTCCGCATCTATGGCATGGCCCAACTGCTGCCACACGGAAGACACTTCCCGTCCTGGGTCCTCCTGCCCTCCGGCTAATGCATGCCCCTCCGATGTCAAAGGCCCCGAGCCATCATGGCTCCCACCTCGTTGCTGCTGCTGCTGTGCCTGTGCCCGTGCCCTGGCTCCTGCTGCCTGCACATCCTCCACCGGCTGGGGTGCAGTCGTTGGTGTGGCCACCCCTGCTGGACGTCCGATTTCCGACTGTGGCAGGGATGTGTCCATCACCAGCCTGGCCCACCGTCAGAGGCAGCTCCACAGGGCACCCAGGTGACAAATGGGTGGAAAGATGGCACGGAGGACGACTGGCGCATAGGGTGCTCAGTTGAGGAGGGGGTCGGAACAAGCTCCAGCAAACGGAGGAATCCGGCCTGGGTGACCTGTCCCAGTAGGCCGACGCGGTCAATGAGCCATTCGAGATGACGTGCAGTCTCCTCATGAAAAGACTGCAGGTCACCTCGCATGGCCCGTTGACGCAACGCCACACCTATCAGGACAGGCTCAACCCGTACCTGGATAGCCACGTCCGCAGGCAGAGGAAGGCCAGTTGTTGTAAGCTCATCCCCTGCCTAAAAACGGGTCTGGACGTAGGCATCCCTGCTGGTGCAAGATGATGCAGTGACAGGATCAGGGACAGGATTGCACACAGGCACCTCCGCGGCAGCCCGTGCTGCCTCCTGTCCCTGGTCCTGCACTGCACCACTAACACCAGTGGAATCCCCACCTCCAGACCCCGTCTCTGTCGCTTGCACGGCCTCCTCCTCCACCAAACCCCCCACCAACTTGGATGACTCCGTGCCATCTTCCCCCGTTGGGCCCTGTGGGGTCCCAGCTGCCCCTTCTGCTGCCGAGGAGTCCAACTCCAACCTCCGCCTCTTGGACCTCCCCCCGGCAGCTGTGGCCTGGGACGCGGCACCGGACTCCTCACTCCCCGACGAGATGAGATGACAACCTGGGAGGGGAGCCGGGCCTTGTGTCTCCGGCTGGCGGTGCAATCCCTGCCGCTGTGCTCCACAGCACCTTCTCCGCCCTCTTCATCAGTTGTCGCTGCAGACAGGGAGAAATAAAACACAGGCATCAGGGCACTGTACAATGGACACATACACACATGACAGTTGTATATGAGTGGCATTGGCAAACCTCAGACATGGCATCACAATCACCAACACACATGTCATTTCAACTCGCACACATGAGCCATACCACAGCCATATTGCAACAGCCAGCACCATCCATACACATACAACAGCATGAGTAGGCAAAGTTGAGCCAGACATCACATGCAACACAGGGAGTGCACTACACATGCACACACCCCACCACACTTGCATGCATGTGTACACCTCTGCCAACTGTTGCAGTGTTGAGATCGGCATCCATGTCACATCTGCCAATCAGTCTTCCACATCCCGGTGTCACATGCATCCATGTTGCATCACTGTTGCCCCCTTGTCAAATACACACACATGCACATGTACACAGTGCAGATACATGTAGCTGAAACCCACATCCATGTGTGACATCACGAACATGCCTACTTACATACATATTAATTCAAACATGTGTGCCCACACATCTGCATTTGGCATGCAAGCCTACACACACAAGCACCATCCATGTCTCACACATGAGAGCCCTCGCATGTGTTAGCCTCACGGCCCTGTACACCCCCCCCCTACTTTGCCCCATTAAAACACATGTGCAACCTGCACACTACTGGCACACCACCACACGCACAGCTTAAAATCAGGATGCATGTACACTTACCGCTCGACTCCAGACGGGTCTGCCTCTCAAGGACCTGGACGGGAGCGCTGGGGATATGCGTTTCAGGACCCTCATCTGATCTTCCGACAAGTGGCCCCGGCGCCCCTTAGCATCCGTTGCCTTCAAGAGGCGCCGGGCCTTGTTGAGGGTCCTGGACCTGAAGTCCTCCCAGCACTTCTTGACATGATGGAATAGTCGGACTGCCACCCCCTCCGCGTTGATGGCAGTCACGATGTCCGTCCAGATCTGAGTCCGTCCTTCCTTGTCGGCGCGTAAACTTCCGAAGAGGGCATCATACTGCCCCAGGACTTGCTCCACCTGGACACCAACTTCGGTGGCAGTGAAGCTGGTGCCCCTCTGCCTCTCTGGCCGGGGGTTGCCAGTGGTGCCAGATGTTGCAGTGCCCGACATGACAACCCCAGAGGCAGGAGTGGGTGGGCAACTGGGTCCTGGGGCTGGTCTGTGGAGCGATGGAATCCCAGTCGGGAGTCTTCGGTTCCAGCAGGGGTGGTCACAGCAACAGCACCCCTGGCTGATGTGCAGGCAGCAAATGGCAGGGCACGTGGGCAGTAGGCAATCAGGCAGCAGCAGATGGTAGGTGGGAGCGTGCTCGGGGTTCTGGGGGGCAGTAATTCGGCCTTCTGGGCAGGAGCATGGTCTTCCGTGTGCTTACGCGTGGCCAGCTTGATACGGAGTGATTTGGCACGTGAAAATCCAGCACTTCTGCGTGTAATTTGAGGAAAGGGCCTTAGCAGGTAAGCGCGTCAGCACACGTACGCGAATTCATTGGCCCAAAGGCCCCCAGCGTGTAGGCGCGTCTATGACATTACGCGCACGTGCGTTTTCCATGGCACGTAGAAAAAATAAGCATGTCAGAGTGTCATAGCGTGTAATTGGTGGAAAGGGCCTCAGAGCGTATGCGCATCTGAGACGTGCGCGGGTGTTTCCCTGTCCCCGGGTGCATGTTACACGTCCAATGACTGCACGTCAGAGTGTCAGCTCGTGTAATTAGAGGATAGGGCCTTAGCGCGTACATGCGGAAGTGACGCTGGACGTGTGGGCATGTTTAAAAGGTACGTGTAGAACACCATTTCCTTGTACGTGCTTTTCGTGGAGAGCGAGTGGGTGAAATCTGTACTTCTTGTTGGTTTACACGCGATTTACTTCACGGCGTTCCAAGTTCGTATTCCCTGTTACCTCTGACAGCTTTTTCTCTTTTTGTCTTTTTCCTGGGCCTGTTTCCTCAAACAGCATTCACTTCTTCTGTTGTCCTGTCTCCTCAGACAGCGTACAATTCATCTTTTGGCAGGGGTGTTTTTCACGCTATTTTTACAGGCAGATGTTGAGTCGCGCACGTATTTAACATCTGTGCTTGCCCCGTGTATCGCGTACCCCTTCAGAGGTCATTCTAGGCTGCGTGTGACATGTATACGTTTATTTTTGTGTTTCTGGGTGCCACAGCGTAGTGCAGGTTTATTTTTCCACGCACGTGGTCTAGGAGGGGTTGCGTGCACATTATCTCCCTTTTTTGGGGTGCCTGTGCGTTGCGTGACCCGTCATCTTCCCCAGGGGTCACATACAGCCTTGCTAGAGCACTAGGGTACGAATTCCATCTAGTACCCTACCCCTTTGACCCCCAATTGCCCAGGACAATAGTTTACTGCAACTCCCATACGCATAACAACATCAGTGCCATGGTTGGGAGGCGAGCACACGGTAAGGGTGGCAAAGGTGGCCGAGCCTCAAGAGGTGGGCATGATGGATACGTTAGGGGACGTGGCCGGGACTTGCAGGGTGCCCCTAGCCCCCCATGTGTGGGTGACCAGTCAGGGACACCCATGCCCCCCCCTGGTTGAGGGTAACGTGGCTGACACCATTCCTGCTTAGCCCTTGTTGGACCAGCCCATTGTGGCACCAAACCTGGCACAGGGTGACTCCATGCTGACTTCCAGGTCAGCAGGTCTAGGCCACGTGTGGCGGTGCACGTTGGTGTCACCGGGCCACGTGGATCAGGGGCAGCTATGTCATCTGCTTCCCCGAGTATGCAGGGTGGGGAGGCTGCAGGGGCAGCTGCGGCTCCATCCACCCCAGCTGAGTCTCCCAGCCAGGACAGTGTCGGTCCCAGTCCATCCTGCTGACGTTCCCCCTGACTACATCACACTTCAGCTAATGACTGCACCAAGTCCCATGGTGAGTGTTCATTCCCACACTCCTAGTCCACAGTCCACCGGGGCTCCTGCCCCTAGTGTCCAGAGCGACGTAGGACACTCAGGATCCCCACCACCTTCCAAGCGGAAGAGGAAGAGTGCTCATCCAGTACAGGCTGATGCCCCAGACACGGCTACACAGTCCGGCCCGCCAAGGAAGCCCAGCTTCAATCAGGCCGAACTTGATGCACTTGTGGAGTTTGTGTCCGCACATGACAGAGAAATGGTGATTACTTCAGGATGCAAGACCACACCTGCACAACGTCTGGCACACTGGCAGACCATCGCGGACATCATAAGTGCCCTTGGATTCGTGAGGCGCACAGCTAATGATTGCTACAAGCGCTGGAATGGCCTGAAGCGCAGGGCAAAGAAAAAGCTGGCCTCAAATCATGCCGCTACTCTAGTGACTGGAGGTGGGTCTCCAGCAGAGGACATTGAACTCACTCCACATGAGTATGTTGCTGGGACCTACATCACGGAGGGACAGATACAAGGCGTGGGAGACCTGCCAGATTACGAGGCATTGTCCGGTGAGTGCACATGCATGTGTGTGTCATCCATGTGCATGGTGTGTGTGTGAGGGCTTCTGATTGAGTGCCAGGTGAGGGTGTGAGTGCCTGAGTGGTTTGGGTCACCCATGTGCTTCATCCAATACATTCTGTGCACCAGGATTTGGGTATTGCAGTATCCCTTCTGGCAACAGTAGACATTTAGCCCAACCTCACGCCAGTTGGCCTTGAAGTGTCATCTTGCCACAACATTGTTGCATATTATTCTGTGTTCATTCAGGCTGATTGTTTGCATTCCACCACTTTCACTAGGCATTTCTCAGTCCTATTGTCACATGTGTGACATGGCTATGGTACATGCCATCTGTGTGATGGCACGTGTCATGTATGTGTATTGGAAATGCCAATCACAGGCCAATGTGTGATGGCACTGCTAGCCAGCATGCAGCAAATGTGTTGGTCTTCCATCTTGGTGTCATCAATGTGTGCCATTTGCCTCCCCTTCATACGCAGTGACGGTGCATGCATGGGAGGGTTATAGTCATGAGGGACATGTGTCAATGAAGTACTGGTTCTGTTGCTTCTCAGCCCTAATTGTGTGCCATGGTGCTAATGCCTGTTCCCATTTCTTTTCTTTTGCAGGGGATAACGCACTTGATACTGCTGGGGTTGTGGAGATGGTGCAGACCCAGGAGGGGTCTCAGGCCCGACCGGGCACCAGTGAGGGACGTGGTGTGGTGGTGGGTGAGAACCCACACTTGCTGCAGACCATTATCTCAAGGGGTGTCTCTGGGTGCACCTCCCCCGAGCTCTATTCAGGTGTCGATTTCGGATGATGAGACCTATGTGCGGTCGCAGCTAAGTGTTTCTGGGAGGGATTCTATACTGTCCAACCCACCTGCACCAGGGGTAGAACCCTCAATGGGGATGTCAGTGTTGGTAGGTCCGCCTTTGGTGGTTACGGATGCAGGGTCACACTCCGCAACATCTGATCCTGTTCCTGGGCCAGCAGATCAGAGGGGGAATGCAGTCCTGCAGCCTCAGGCAGTGCCGGCACAGCAAGGTGCAGTTCACCTTGCCCCAGACAGCTGTGGTGCCCGCCGACGCGGTGGCCGTACGCCACCTGGCAATACCACATGGGAGCAATCCATATACGGTATGGCAAACCAACAGGCAGCATCATCTGAGATGATGGCTCAGGCCATGGATAGGGTGGCCACTTCCATTGTCCCCCAAGAAAGTCTGATGGAACAACTACAGCAGGCAACAGACGCCATTTGCCAGTCATACAGGGAGAACATGTTGGCGTCCAACAGGGACAGACGGGCGGCACTGGAGACTCTGCGGGAAGCCATTTCTATTGAGTCCCAGGGCCACAGGGAAGCCCTGAGGTTGGAACTCTGTCAGCTCAGGGTGACTCTTGTTGAGCTTGAGGCTTCAACTGACACGAGGACAGAACAGCAGCTAGAGCGGCTCACATGTACGCTCTCAGCTGAGATGCAGGCAACTAGGGAGGAGGTCCGGGCATCCCGTGAGTTGTTGCATGGGGACCTCCGCACGATTATCTTCCAGAACCAGACCTTCCACACCCGCATGCTTGCTGCCATGGAGGTCCAGACCAGGGCTTTGCGTGGGCTGCCTCCCATAGGGCCACCACCTCCTGATGCAGCTGCAGAGGGTGAGGAGAGTGACAGCAGCGATTCTCTCACAATAAGGTAGCCGTGCAGGCCATGAGCCCATGGAGGTGTTTTTTTTTCCCAAAATCCACACAGGTGGGTTTTGGTGTGCACCCTGTCCTCAGACCTCCTGGGTGGCCTCCCCCACCCCCCTGGCCCATACATGGCCATTTTTGATTTTTGATTTTTGATTTTTTTTACAGTGTGTTGCCTTGTGTGGCTCCCGTGGGCATACACTGTATTGTGGCTGGGCACATGCAGGCTTGTCCTGAATTTGGGTTAGATGCTTGGGTTTGTGTGACACACACCCCTCATGCTTCCCGTTTCCATGGGCTTGCAAAGGGTGTGACCAAGTGACATTTCCTTACACAGTGACGTTGGACTCCCATTTGCTGTGTGGGCAGTCTGTAGTCAATACTGTGTATACATTCCTAGTGCATATTGTTGTTGTATTGTACACTGCATGGTGTATTGATATGTGCCTCTGCATCCATCTCATCCTCCTAATTTGCAGGTCCATTCCTCATGTCTTCACAAGGCGGTGTACTTTGGAAATGGAGTCCATGTTGTAAGCAGTGCACCTACACTTTTGCGTGGCGCTAACACTGTACAGTTGGAAGTGGTCGAAGTGCTGGCATTATCAGGTAGTGAGACTACCAATTTTTTAAATCCGTACTGTCATGTTTATGGTAGGTTGGAGGTTGTGTAGGTGATTAGTATTATTGCTAAATATTTGGTAATGTGTGTTGTTGGTCCTGCATTACTGTGAGCATTTCATGTGTGGCCAGTTTCCATTAGGGACACTGTACTTTGTGACACTTGTGTCATGTTGTGGGGATTAATTTGTTTGCTCTCACATAGCATGACATGCCATGGTGTGTTGTGTGACAGTGCCAGGGAGGGGTTGGGTGACATGGCACTGTTCTCATGCTGTATTTTGCAAGTGGGTATTCATTTTTGCTGCATAGAAGTGTGTCTTTTGATGACACTGCATTGGTGGTGTTTGTGTAGGTAGGGATGCACACATTGTGACACTTCCAGGTGAACAATCTCAGGCTGCTATGGTTCTAACAGTTGACTGTCCCTTCATTCATCATAATTGTCAGATTGTGTCATCATTGATTGTCAGATGGTATGTGCCAGGGCTGTGTGCACTCCACAGGGGTGTGATTTCTATGTGAAGTAATTAGCCACCAGCTGCGTACGGGCTGTCTCACCCCGTGCCCTTTCCCCTCCCATGCGCAGCTGGCGTGCATGTGGTTGGGGATGTGGGGGCACCACCATGTCCAAAGCCAGGCCCCGGCGTGTTGCAACATTGTGCAGGACACATGCTGCCACTATGATACTGCACACTACTGGGGGAGCGTATAACAGCTGCCCGCCAGAAAGGTCAAGGGAGCGAAAGCGTGACTTGAGCACTCTGAATGTGAGCTCTACTATGCCCCGGGTTGCAATATGGGCTGTGTTGTATCTTACCTCGGGAGGCGTGATGGGGTTCCGAATTGGTGTCATCATGTGGGTGCTCAGAGGGTAGGCACTGTCCCCTGGGGAAGTGGTGATGGGGATCATTAGTGGGGTAGTGACATTACTCTGTATCTGTCATGCATGCATGTGCTGTGGCATTTATACTCAGCAAGCAGCCATGCATCGCCATGCCGCCCAGCTTCCATGTCCCAGTTTAGGGTTGAAATCCTGTAAATGAAGCTGTCGTGGGTGGACCCTGGATAGTTGGCATATACTGAGGTGATGATTCCCTTGGCATCACATACTACCTGGACGTTGATGGAATGCCAGTGCTTGCGGTTTCTATAGATGTGCTCAGATGCCCTGGGGGGATGTAGAGCCACATGGGTGCAATCAATGGCACCTAGCACTTTGGGGAATTGTGCCACCCCGTAGAAATCCTGGCTGACAGCCTGCCTTTCTGCAGGTGTTCTGGGCATGTATATGTGCCTGAGGACTGATGGGCGTGCAGTGATGATGGCCAACACCTGGTGTAGGCACTGTGACTGCGTGGCCTGTGACACCCCCCCCCCACTATGGCACTTGTCCGCTGAAATGATCCGGTAGCCAAGAACTGCAGTACATTTAGGACCTTCTCCAGGGGGCTGAGTGCTTGGGAGCACAGGGTGGGTGATGTGAGGTCATCCTCCCACTCACTGACCAGGTTGCGTATTATGTGAGGTGGAAACCTGTACCTCCCATACACCTGGTCATCAGGCATACCAAAAAGGCTGGTTCTGGATGTAAAGATTCTGGCCCTGACTATCCTCCTCCTCCTACTGCAGTATCCCACAGCCACTGCTGCTAGGAACGGTATGTTCATCCTGGGGTCTGAGGTTGTTTGTTGTTACACGTACCCTGCTGATATCGCGTGTGGAAGTTCACGCGGACCCGTAATACACGTACTCTGCTGAAATCACGTGTAAGACTAGCCGCGCACCCCTGAAATACACGTACCCAGGCCAATCGCACTGCTGGGGGGTGGGGGTGCTGGGAGACATGAGTGGGTCCTGGTGGAGGGTGCCCCTGACTGCTTGGGGGTGGGGGTGCAGGGAGACATGAGTTGGACATGAGTGGGGGCCTGGTGGAGGGTGCCCCCACAGTGCTGGGGGATGGGGGTGCAGGGGAACATGAGTTGTACATGAGTGGGGGCCTGGTGGAGGGTGCCCCTGGATGCTCGGGGGTGGGGGTGCAGGGGGACATGAGTTGGACATGAGTGGGGGCCTGGTGGAGGGTGCCCCTGACTGCTGGGGGGTGGGGTTGCAGGGAGACATGAGTTGGACATGATTGGGGGCCTGGTGGAGGGTGCCGCTGGATGCTGGGGGGTGGGGGTGCTAGGAGACATGAGTGGGGGCCTGGTGGAGGGTGCCCCTGGATGCTGGGGGTGGGGGTGCTGGGACATGAGTGGGGGCCTGGTGGAGGGTGCCCCTGACTGCTGGGGGGTGGGGTGCAGGGAGACTTGAGTTGGACATGAGTGGGGGCAAGGTGGAGGGTGCCCCTGACTGCTGCGGGGTGGGGGTGCAGGGGGACATGAGTTGGACATGAGTGTGGGCCTGGTGGAGAGTGCCCCTGGATGCTGTGGGGTGGGGGTGCTGGGAGACATGAGTGGGGGCCTGGTGGAGGGTGCCCCTGACTGCTGGGGGGTGGGGGTGCAGGGAGACATGAGTTGGACATGAGTGGGGGCCTGGTGGAGGGTGCCCGACAGTGTTGGGGGTGGGGGTGCAGGGGGACATGAGTTGGACATGAGTGGGGGCCTGGTGCAGGGTGCCCCTGGATGCTGGGGGGTGGGGGTGCTGGGAGACATGATTGGGGGCCTGGTGGAGGGTGCCCCTGACTGCTGGGGGATGGGGGTGCAGGGAGACATGAATTGGACATGAGTGGGGGCCTGGTGGAGGGTGCCACTGGATGCTGGGGGATGGGGGTGCTGGGAGACATGAGTGGGGGACTGGTGGAGGGTGCCCCTGACTGCTGGGGGGTGGGGGTGCAGGGAGACATGAGTTGGACATGAGTGGGGCCTGGTGGAGGGTGCCCCACAGTGCTGGGGGGTGGGGGTGCAGGGGGACATGAGTTGGACATGAGTGGGGGCCTGGTGGAGGATGCCCCTGACTGCTGGGGGGTGGGGGTGCAGGAAGACATGAGTTGGACATGAGTGGGGGCCTGGTGGAGGGTGCCGCTGGATACTGGGGTGTGGGGGTGCTGGGAGACATGAGTGGGGGCCTGGTGGAGGGTGCCCCTGGATGCTGGGGGGTGGGGGTGCTGGGAGACATGAGTGGGGGCCTGGTGGAGGGTGCCCCACAGTGCTGGGGGTGGGGGTGCAGGGGGACATGAGTTGGACATGAGTTGGGGCCTGGTGGAGGGTGTCCCACAGTGCTGGGGGGTGGGGGTGCTGGGGGACATGAGTTGGACATGAGTGGGGGCCTGGTGGAGGGTGCCCCTGACTGCTGGGGGTGGGGGTGCAGGGAGATATGAGTTGGACATGACTGGGGGCCTGGTGGAGGGTGCCGCTGGATGCTGGGGGTGCTGGGAGACATGAGTGGGGGCCTGGTGGAGGGTGCCCCTGGATGCTGGGGGGTGGGGGTGCTGGGAGACATGAGACATGAGTGGGGGCCTGGTGGAGGGTGCCCCTGACTGCTGGGGGGTGGGGTGCAGGGAGACATGAGTTGGACATGAGTGGGGGCCTGGTGGAGGGTGCCCCTGGATGCTGGGGGGTGGGGGTGCAGGGAGACATGAGTGGGGGCCTGGTGGAGGGTGCCCCTGGATGCTGGGGCATGGGGGTGCTGGGAGACATGAGTGGGGGCCTGGTGGAGGGTGCCCCTGACTACAGGGGGGTGGGGGTGCAGGGAGACATGAGTTGGACATGAGTGGGGGCTTGGTGGAGCGTGCCCCTGGATGCTGGGGGGTGGGGGTGCAGGGAGACATGAGTTGGACATGAGTGGGGGCCTGGTGGAGGGTGCCCCTGACTGCTGGGGGTTGGGGGTGCAGGGGGACATGAGTTGGACATGAGTGGGGGCCTGGTGGAGGGTGCCCCTGACTGCTGGGGGGTGGGGGTGCAGGGAGACATGAGTTGGACATGAGTGGGGGCCTGGTGGAGGCTGCCCAACAGTGCTGGGGGTGGGGGTGCAGGGGGACATGAGTTGGACATGAGTGGGGGCCTGGTGGAGGGTGCCCCTGGATGCTGGGGGGTGGGGGTGCTGGGAGACATGAGACATGAGTGGGGGCCTGGTGGAGGGTGCCCCTGACTGCTGGGGGGTGGGGTGCAGGGAGACATGAGTTGGACATGAGTGGGGGCCTGGTGGAGGGTGCCCCTGGATGCTGGGGGTTGGGGGTGCAGGGAGACATGAGTGGGGGCCTGGTGGAGGGTGCCCCTGGATGCTGGGGCATGGGGGTGCTGGGAGACATGAGTGGGGGCCTGGTGGAGGGTGCCCCTGACTACAGGGGGGTGGGGGTGCAGGGAGACATGAGTTGGACATGAGTGGGGGCTTGGTGGAGCGTGCCCCTGGATGCTGGGGGGTGGGGGTGCAGGGAGACATGAGTTGGACATGAATGGGGGCCTGGTGGAGGGTGCCCCTGACTGCTGGGGGTTGGGGGTGCAGGGGGACATGAGTTGGACATGAGTGGGGGCCTGGTGGAGGGTGCCCCTGACTGCTGGGGGGTGGGGGTGCAGGGAGACATGAGTTGGACATGAGTGGGGGCCTGGTGGAGGCTGCCCAACAGTGCTGGGGGTGGGGGTGCAGGGGGACATGAGTTGGACATGAGTGGGGGCCTGGTGGAGGGTGCCCCTGGATGCTGGGGGGTGGGGGTGCTGGGAGACATGAGTGGGGGCCTGGTGGAGGGTGCCCCTGACTGCTGGGGGGGTGGGGGTGCAGGGAGACATGAGTTGGACATGAGTGGGGGCCTGGTGGAGGGTGCCCCTGACTGCTGGGGGGTGGGGTGCAGGGAGACATGAGTTGGACATGAGTGGGGGCCTGGTGGAGGGTGCCCCTGGATGCTGGGGGATGGGGGTGCAGGGAGACATGAGTGGGGGCCTGGTGGAGGGTGCCCCTGGATGCTGGGGGGTGGGGGTGCTGGGAGACATGAGTGGGGGCCTGGTGCAGGGTGCCCCTGACTGCTGGGGGGTGGGGGTGCAGGGAGACATGAGTTGGACATGAGTGGGGGCCTGGTGGAGGGTGCCCCTGGATGCTGGGGGGAGGGGGTGCAGGGAGACATGAGTTGGACATGAGTGGGGGCCTGGTGGAGGGTGCCCCTGACTGCTGGGGGGTGGGGGTACAGGGGGACATGAATTGGACATGAGTGGGGGCCTGGTGGAGGGTTCCCCTGACTGCTGGGGGGTGGGGGTGCAGGGAGACATGAGTTGGACATGAGTGGGGGCCTGGTGGAGGGTGCCCCACAGTGCTGGGGGTGGGGGTGCAAGGGGATGAGTTGGACATGAGTGGGGGCCTGGTGGAGGGTGCCCCTGGATGCTGGGGAGTGGGGGTGCTGGGAGACATGAGTGGGGGCCTGGTGGAGGGTGCCCCTGACTGCTGGGGGGTGGGGGTGCAGGGAGACATGACTTGGACATGAGTGGGGGCCTGGTGGAGGGTGCCACTGGATGCTGGGGGATGGGGGTGCTGGGAGACATGAGTGGGGGCCTGGTGGAGGGTGCCCCTGACTGCTGGGGGGTGGGGGTGCAGGGAGACATGAGTTGGACATGAGTGGGGGCCTGGTGGAGGGTGCCCCTGGATGCTGGGGGGTGGGGGTGCTGGGAGACATGAGTAGGGGCCTGGTGGAGGGTGCCCCTGACTGCTGGGGGGGTGGGGGTGCACGGAGACATGAGTTGGACATGAGTGGGGACCTGGTGGAGGGTGCCCCACAGTGCTGGGGGGTGCGGTTGCAGGGGGACATGAGTTGGACATGAGTGGGGGCCTGGTGGAGGGTGCCCCTGGATGCTGGGGAGTGGGGGTGCTGGGAGACATGAGTGGGGGCCTGGTGAAGGGTGCCCCTGACTGCTGGGGGGTGGGGGTGCAGGGAGACATGAGTTGGACATGATTGGGGGCCTGGTGGAGGGTGCCCCTGGATGCTGGGGGGTGGGGGTGCTGGGAGACATGAGTGTGGGCCTGGTGGAGGGTGCCCCTTGGATGCTGGGGGTTGGGGGTGCTGGGAGACATGAGTGGGGGCCTGGTGGAGGGTGCCCCTGACTGCTGGGGGGTGGGGATGCAGGGAGACATGAGTTGGACATGAGTGGGGGCCTGGTGGAGGGTGCCCCTGGATGCTGGGGGGTGGGGGTGCAGGGAGACATGAGTGGGGGCCTGGTGGAAGGTGCCCCTGACTGCTGGGGGGTGGGGGTGCAGCGAGACATGAGTTGGACATGAGTCGGGGCCTGGTGGAGGGTGCCCCTGACTGCTGGGGGGTGCGGGTGCAGGGGGACATGAGTTGGACATGAGTGGGGGCCTGGTGGATGGTGCCCCTGAATGCTGGGGGGTGGGGGTGTTGGGAGACATGAGTGGGGGCCTGGTGGAGGGTGCCCCTGGATGCTGGGGGGTGGGAGTGCTGGGAGACATGAGTGGGGGCCTGGTGGAGGGTGCCCCACAGTGCTGGAGGGTGGGGGTGCAGGGGGACATGAGTTGGACATGAGTGGGGGCCTGGTGGAGGGTGCCCCTGGGTGCTGGGGGGTGGGGGTGCAGGGAGACATGAGTGGGGGACTGGTGGAGGGTGCCCCTGACTGCTGGGGGGTGGGGGTGCAGGGAGACATGAGTGGACATGAGTGGGGGCCTGGTGGAGGGTGCCCCTGGATGCTGGGGGGTGGGGGTGCCTGGAGTCAAGAGTGGGGGCCTGGTGGAGGGTGCCCCTGACTGCTGGGGGGTGGGGGTGCTGGGAGACAAGAGTTGGACATGAGTGGGGGCCTGGTGGAGGGTACCACTGGATGCTGGGGGGTGGGGGTGCTGGGAGACATGAGTGGGGGCCTGGTGGAGGGTGCCCCTGACTGCTGGGGGGTGGGGGTGCAGGGAGACATGAGTTGGACATGAGTGTGGACCTGGTGGAGGGTTACCCACAGTGCTGGGGGGTGGGGGTGCAGGGGGACATGAGTTTGACATGAGTGGGGGCCTGGTGGAGGTTGCCCCTGGATGCTGGGGGTGGGGGTGCTGGGAGACATGAGTTGGGGCCTGGTGGAGGGTGCCCCTGACTGCTGTGGGGTGGGTGTGCAGGGAGACATGAGTTGGACATGAGTGGGGGCCTGGTGGAGGGTGCCCCTGGATGCTGGGGGGTGGGTGTGCTGGGATACATGGGTGGGGGCCTGGTGGAGGGTGCCCCTGGATGCTGGGGGGTGGGGATGCTGGGAGACATGAGTTGGGGCCTGGTGGAGGGTGCCCCTGACTGCTGGGGGGTGGGGGTGCAGGGAGACATGAGTTGGACATGAGTGGGGGCCTGGTGGAGGGTGCCCCTGGATGCTGGGGGGTGGGGGTGCTGTGAGACATGAGTGGGCGCCTGGTGGAGGGTGCCCCTGACTGCTGGGGGGGGTGCAGGGAGACATGAGTTGGACTTGAGTGGGGGCCTGGTGGAGGGTGCCCCTGGATGCTGGGGGGTGGGGGTGCTGGGAGACATGAGTGGGGGCCTGGTGGAGGGTGCCCCTGACTGCTGGGGGGTGGGGGTGCAGGGAGACATGAGTTGGACATGTGTGGGGACCTGGTGGAGGGTGCCTCACAGTGCTGGGGGGTGCGGGTGCAGGGGGACATGGGTTGGACATGAGTGGGGGCCTGGTGGAGGGTGCCCCTGGATGCTGGGGGGAGGGGGTGCTGGGAGACATGAGTGGGGGCCTGGTGGAGGGTGCCCCTGACTGCTGGGGGGTGTGCGTGCAGGGAGACATGAGTGGGGGCCTGGTGGAGGGTGCCCCACAGTACTGGGGGGTGGGGGTGCAGGGAGACATGAGTTGGACATGAGTGGGGCCCTGGTGGAGGGTGCCCCAGGATGCTGGGGGGTGGGGGTGCAGGGAGACATGAGTGGGGGCCTGGTGGAGGGTGTCCCTGACTGCTGGGGGGTGGGGGTGCAGGGAGACATGAGTGGGGGCCTGGTGGAGGGTGCCCCACAGTGCTGTGGGTTGGGGGTGCAGGGAGACATGAGTTGGACATGAGTGGGGGCCTGGTGGAGGGTACCCCACAGTGCTGGGGGGTGGGAGTGCAGGGAGAAATGAGTTGGACATGAGTGGGGGCCTGTTGGAGGGTGCCCCTGGATGCTGGGGGGTGGGGGTGCAGGGAGACATGAGTGGGGGCCTGGTGGAGGGTGCCCCACAGTGCTGGGGGGTGGGGGTGCAGGGAGACATGAGTTGGACATGAGTGGGGGCCTGGTGGAGGGTGCCCCTGGATGCTGGGGGCTGGGGGTGCTGGAAGACATGAGTGGGGACCTGGTAGAGGGTGCCCCTGCATGCTGAGGGGTGGGGGTGCTGGGAGACATGAGTGTGGGCCTGGTGGAGGGTGCCCCTGGATGCTGGGGGGTGCGGGGTGGGGTTGCAGGGAGACATGAGTGGGGGCCTGGTGGAGGGTGCCCCTGGATCCTGGGGCTGGGGGTGCTGGGTGACATGCGTTGGTGGGCAGTAGTGCAAGGTGACATGTGGGTTGGCTGGGGGGCATGGCCATGGTGGATGGGCTGCCTGTGGGACATGTGCAGGGGTGCAGAGTAGTCCCCTGTGGTGTGGGCCGCCTGCAGGGGCCGTGGAGGGTGTAGATGGAACACCTGGGAGGACCCACACGGCCAATTCACGTGTGGTACTCCCCGGTACCCCCGAAATACACGTAGGCTGCTGGATTTGCGTGTGGAACTTCCCGCGCACCCGGAGTACACGTACCCTGCTGAAGTCCGGTGTGGAACTTCACGCGCACCCCGAAATACACGTACCCTGCAAATTTGCGTGAGAAACTTCCCGCACACCTTGGAATACATGTACCCTGCTGAAATCGCGTGTGAAACTTCACGAGCAACCCGAAATACACGTACCACGGACAATCGCGTGTGGAACTTCCCCCGCACCCCGAAATACACGTAACCAGGCCAATCGCGTGTGGAACTTCCTGCGCACCCCGAAATACACGCACACGCTATTTTTCACACAGAGGGTGTCCGTGTTTGTCGGTACCCCTTTGCACCTCATTTGTCCTAGAGGGCCACAGTATGTATCATTCATCATAGCTGTATATAGGTGCTCTTTGTTAGCGCACATTTTGGCGCACATTTATTTCAGGCGCAGGGACGCTACCGCCTGCTTTCTTGTGGCGGATTTGTTTGGCCCTGTGCGCGTCTTTGCCCGTGCGCTGGTTTGCCCTATTCGATTCCATGAACACGAGTTGTAGGCGAGCGTGTGGGCGTTCCGCGCACTTGCCTCTTGTACTTCCCCCGTGACGCCCATATTTTCACACGTTGTTCCCCATTCCGAGTGTTACGCACCGTGTTCCACCTACTTTTGTTATGTGCGCCACGCTATGTTCGATTTCGCTGTGGCCGTGGCGCATTCCGTTGGATGACCTGTGCGCAGGCGTGCGCCGCGCACTTTTTCAGCGCACAGCCAATATTTTTCTCGCGTACGGACTTCCATGAATCGATGTGCGCTGGTTTCCCTGCGATTTTCGCACTTGCACTGCGATTCGCACGTTTTGGCACCTCTGCGCCGGAATTTTCGGCGCACATTAATTCCATGAATCGGCCTGTCAATATCACACGATCTGCTTAATTGGAGTTTTGGTAACGCTTTAAATACTTAAATAAGTGTAATGTGATTTGGAAAGGGATCACCCTTTTTACAGTCTCTCATTGTTATGAGAAGAAGATCTGTTGACTTTAAATTTGCTTTTCTTTTAGTTTTTTTTCACAAGAACAGTCTTGAGGCAATAAATCAACAGCAGTTTTTTTTTTTTGTTGGTTATGCTATTTTTATCTTTTATCAATTTTCATTTCTCATCTAAAGTAAGAAATAGTTTTTCGTTCTGTGTAGTTGAGTTATTTACCCTCAGATTGTCTAATGTACAGCTATTCGATTCTTGCACTTCTTGTCTTGATGCATTCATTTCTTCCGTTTGAGATTCATCAAGTGGTAGTGAATACGTTGATAAGTTCATTAACCGCCCTGCATCAATTGAAACATTTTGGATTATAATTGTTTCAATTTAATTATTGACAAGTTCTTGTTCACCCTTTTTTATGACTACATTTTGATCTTTCTTAGTTTTACGTTTCATAATTTGTTGATGGTCAGGTGTTGACAATTGTTGTAAGATTTTTTGGGAATTATTTGAATGACTACTTTTTGATACTTGTTGTTTTTTAGATATTTTTTTACATGTTCGAACTTCCAATGTTTTATTTTTCCTTTTGCAACCCTGATGGGGTTTAAACACTTCATACAAATATTCCTCTCCTATGACTGTAGATTCAATAGCTTCAATAAAGGAACTTGGCCCTGGTTCGTTGGACTGAGGCAATGTTTCTTGGACAATAATTTGTTCAAGGATCGGTTAGGTTGTAAGATCAACCATCGGTACGCTGTTTGAAATCAAACTCTCAAATTGCATTGCTACTTCCTCAATTTGAAGATCCACATATTTTCAACATCATAATGGCATTTCCACTCTCTGTTTGTGTTCAACATTTAAGCTATGGACGAACCAGTCAATCTTGGAGCACAAAAGACAGCCAATATCGTCTTGAACTGACATTTTTGATAGTAGAGTTTCATCCAATTTTGTTCATAGGCCATTATTTAGTGTGGTTAAAGTAATTTCTTGAGATAATGGAGGGTGTAGCCCAAAGGACGGTCTAGGTGTGGGTCTCACACATGATTCCGTTGTAGATGCTGACGTATCCCCAGAAGAGATAGTCTGATTAGGGTAGAAAATAGGAGAGTGAGAAATATTCAGACTCTGCCTTACTGGTTGCATTTCTTTTTGCTTTTCACAAACTACCGTAGGCTCCGTAGTTAACTAAATTCTTCATTTTCTGTTCGAACAACCTGCAAAGAATGGGGGCTAGGTCCTTCCTGCTTGCTATGGATAACCATTACATTTGAAGCTACAACTTGGGATACAGCATAGAACGATCTAATATGTCAGTAGTGTGTATTAAAGCCTCAGAGATGAATGGTCGTTTAATGCCATTGCTTACAGACTCTTTCTCTTTAAAATGCAGCAACTCTTTCACTTTTGAGTTTAGTATGCACAAATCCGATTCATTTTGGCACATTCATCATCATCAGGTATACTTTGATTATTATTGTAGTTTGTAAGCATCAGAAAGAGAAACATTTGCTACAGTGATTGGTTCACTCATATTATTACTTTGAACTCACTTCGACCTGTCGGGAGATTCAATTTGCATTTGAAGATTTGAAATTGATTGCCAGGTTTTTCAGAAAGCATGTTCGCTCCATAAACGCCTGACATCCATCGTTAGGATCTTGGAGCATTTCAATTTAGATCTTACAACTTTTGCATAGCACTGTTGCTACTTGCCTCTATATCACTGACCGATCGTTCTCCTACAGCTATCGAGGCATTAGCCCTGCATGTCCATCATAAGGTTGTACATCACAGGTCGTAAGAGGCTACAAGAAAGCAGTTTTCTACTGCTTCGATCAAACGTGTCAATAATAGCTCTAACCAGTTCTCCAATTAGCAAGCGCTAACAAGGAATACCCCCTGGCCGCAAGCTGTGCTGTGCCACCAAGTCAGCAAACAGCCAACAGCCCTCCTTGATAGTCGGGGCATGGTTTAAGCAATCTACAATAGAAGAAAATAAAATGACTTCACATTCCAAACGTAGAAGTCCACTGTATAAGTCCAAGGTGATTTGTACGTACTCAATTCCCAGTTAAAGGGTCGTTTCATGTTTTATTTGGCTTCAATAATAGTCCAACAAAATACTATGACACTGGCAAAGGGACGTACAGAAGCAGAAACAGCCCTTCTTGATAGTGCTGGCTTGATTGCGCTACCAAACATTTTATAGAGGCTAGGTACGAGTTTCAAATAGATATGTATATTAATCTCAGGCTTTTCTTCTTCATTTGGTAAAATGTGGAAATGGAACAAATTAGACTTAAGTATCTGAACCCCAGGCCCAATACAACATTATGTGTATAGCGTGGTGATTAATAAAGAGGCTAGGATGCATCCAGAATTGTTAAATTTCTTTCCAAAGGTTAACTGTAACCAAAAAGTCCATAGTGGGGTAAACTCTCCAATTTGTAAAAGTTTAGGAACCGGGCAAGTCGTCTATTGTCCTGCCATTGCTTGTTTTCGTGCCCATTTCAAAGAGTGCCAACACTTTAGAGCCTCCCCACAGGTTCTCGGGTCTCCCATTTAAGGTGCTGGTATCCCTAGGGTTAAATCCTCCTCTGGGTCAAATGCGCACCTGCGTGTTCCATCACTCAGTTTTAGATTTAGCTCCCTGCCTCAAAGTACCAGTGGATCTTGATATGGTGAGAGCTTAAAGTACCAGTGGATCTTTATATGGTGAGAGCTTAATACGTTTTTCAATTTCTTGTTTAATTGTCATAATTGAGGGCATAGCATTGGTAGGCATAGGGCTATTATTCATATTAAGACCCTGCTCAGGCTTGCCCTGATTGGGCGTTAATTCAAATCATTATATAGAAGCATCTGTGTATTTCTGAAATTCCTATACCTTACAGTCAAGTGAGTTCCTAAAAAAAGGTTGGCAGACCACCATAAAATCTTCCTCTCGCAATGTGTGGGATTTTATTTGATAAGCCGAGTACCCTTCTAAAACCAGCCAGTGCCCCCACTCCCATGTTTTATGAAATAAAATAACAGCATAATTGGTGAGAATGCACTTGGTTGCCATATATATTTCATTTTTCCTTTTGTACTTGTTATAATCCAGGAAAGGATTGAAAGTACGGATGCAGAGGGTTGTGGGCTATGTTCATTGATAGATTCTATGCTGCTAGTAATATTAGCTGATCCCGATTCCGGGGTTGAAGTTACCTCTGAGGTATTACTATCCTCTTCTCTTCAGATAGTGTTCCTCTTAGATAGTCAATCTTTCTCTTCCCATGATGCTAGGTGTTCAAACCTATTTTCCAAAGCAAAAACCCATCACCTTGTTTCTCTGTTTTCCTTCCCAGTAAATGTATTCCTTTAGCGGTTTCCCCCATTTGTCTTTTCATTCCAACCCCTCCATTAGTATTGGAATTAGTGTTAGAATTGTGTGATAAATTTCTTATTGCAGCTTGAAGCGAAGGAAAACATTTTGGCCCTCTGTTGGATTTTGTAAAAAGTAAGACACTAACAGGCGCTTTTGCGAAGTTTTGATCTTCGTTCTGGGTATCGGTCATTGGATAGAAAAAGTCAAGTCGAACCATGCCCATCCTCGATGACCACAAATGATATGTCAAGTTGGAATGACGCGCATATGAAGCTACTTGCCATGAGGCAAAAATAAGAACTATACAATTCCCCTTGCTGCATTTACTAGTCTTCCCTACCCACCTGACTCTCCTTGAGATAAGGATAGATTAGGGGTTGATATTAGGGCCACATAGATGAGAGTGTATCCAATGGGCTGACTTGCTAATCCAAGTTATTGTGGATTTGTGTGCGTCTTTAATTAAAGAATCATTACCTATTAGATTACCCACTAAGGAGACTACTGCTGGTGGAATATTAAGAATAATGAGCTTGTTACTATTGCTAACTGTTTCAGTAGATCTTTCTATGAAAGTTTCTTTTGAAGTTTCCAGTACCACCCTTGCAGGCCCCTCGTCATTACCTTTCTTCAACACTACATTTGTGAAGTTATTATAATGCTGACTATGGGCTGTAATTACCAAATTCTGCCCTTGCAAATTTATCTGAGGTATGCCCTCCTGTGAGTTGGGGTTCGGAATAATTTCCGACAGTATTATTTTGGGAACACAAGTACGGCCATCTGTTTACCTGAGCTAGCCTCGATTTTTGTTTGCCTAATCACATCATCTATATGATATGATATGATATGATGGGTTATTTATAAGGCGCTTAATACCCAGAGGCTTCTAAGCACGGACGTGTCCTCTTGCTTCCAAAGTAAGTGCGTTGCCCCTGAACTATCCTCCCGAGACAAAGAATCTATCACATTAAAACTATTAGAAAGAGTTGTTTTTTAAATATTATTTTTAAAATCCCAGAAAGGTTGTAGTTGCTATTTTAAAAGGTTACCCATATGCTCACTTAGGTGCTCCACCAGATTTTGTATAAATTCCATATTATCCTTCTGGTCTGGTTCCACCACAATAACAAAAAAAACAAAAAAATCCCCCTCTGATCCATTGTCTCCAGACTGCTGATTATTTTGCTAGTGCTTCCTACTTGATCCATCTTACCATCTGTAGACTGAGTCACATCCTTCTGGATCCAAGTTAAAGAGCAGGCAGAATATATTGATATATTGGGGCATGGAGAATGTATGTGGAGAAGAAGGGGGAACTAACAAAGAAAGAAGTGGAAGGGGCTAAGGAAGAGGACTGGCCAAGTGCCCCACCCCAGCCCTATGCTGCCATCGGGCCTTACAACCTGCGGCAGAGTATAGTAAACCACAGTAGGAGTGCTTAGAGGGGGAAGCAGGGAATACAGGGAAAAAGAAGGCTAAAGACACCCAACAGGATGATGCCCACATAAAGAGAGAGAGGAAACACTTAGCGGTCACTGAGAAGAGCACACAACAAAAGATGCACACATTATTTAATGAAGAGGAGACAATGATTTAACAGGAGGAACAGAGGAAGGAAAGACAGAGAGGGGACAAGGGGGTGTGAGGGAAAGGATTTTGGGAAGGATAAAATTCACACTGGATGATGAGGAACAAGAAGAGGGAGAGGAGGCGGCAGAAGGAGGGGACAAGGATAGTATAGTGTCAGATGAAGAAGCAAGAGAAGATTTAAGTGATGGAAAGGACGAACAGTGGACCCCCGACAGGGAGAGGAGAAGGGAGGAAAGCATATGAGATGAGGGCAATGTGAGGAGCCCAGAAGGGACTGGTTGCCCTCTGTTCGTAGCAGGAAGTAAAAGGTAAAACTAGGGCTGGCACAGGTGACAAAGAGGGGAGGGGAAACAGGACCATGGGTGACGCAGATGCCGTTGTTAGAGAAGGGGAGAGGGGACACACACTACATACCATGGCAGACAATTAACAGAGACAACCTAATTAGTAGCCTGTCCTCCCTTGTGGCAGTGGCCAGCAAGTTGATATATTTACTTGAGAAAGAGACTGCCGGGTTGACGCAGGCAATAGGGGATATGAAAGGTTTATTGTGGCCAAAATAGGAGGGCAGCCAGCGTACAATGGGTTGAAACTGAGTACGAATGCCCACGATGGGACTCCGTTCAACAACTGCTGAGCGCACATGTGGAAGGTCCTGAGAAGAATGTACCCTGATAGTTTAGATTAAGCGGCAGTCATGGCACACAAGATGAAGCCTGACGAAGGCCCAGCAGAGCACATTAAACAGTTCCACGACCTTTGAATGTTGGAAATGTGGAAGTACTGGGATGAACAATGAGAGAAGAGGTAGAGTCCAAGGCTACCCTAACCTGAGGCGTGACATAGGGTCACGGAATTGCAGCGGAGCTGTGTGGTTACTAGCTCAGAAAAACAGATCACCTTGGGATACAGAAATGTCAAAAAAGAGGTTTATTTAGACTAAGACAGAAGACATATTTACAGAAAGTGCCTTAGAACAGGAGATATGCAACGTTAAGCACATTACAGTTTGCATAATCGTGGGTTAGTAAGCAGAGTGACAATTTATTACATGTATTGTTTTAAGATAACAATACGTTAACATTGTCGACACACAGTTAGGTGTTTCTGGTTCGGTATTGATGGCAGAAGGCAGTGGCTGTGTAGAGTGAAGCAGCACTGCTAGGTAGTACCGAATGGTCTTCAGGACAGTAATAAGTGGTCAGGACGATGTTGAGTAAGATGTGTGTGTCCACCTAGAGTTAAAAGGGGACTGTGTTAGTGGGGGGGAGGTGATGACAACTATTGGAGAAAAAGGCTGCAAAACCGTGGACCTACCATGTACAGGTCAGTACACGCCTTGGTTTCTATTTTGTTACGCCAGTATGAAATTTCATTGGGGAGCAAAATGCATAAGTCAGATGCCAGGAGCTGGATAAAATAGAAGTGAATCAGGTAAGTATGTGGTGACCTTTGTGCAAAAAAGCAAAAGGTCTCTGGTGGCCTGCTAAATGGCATTTGAGACATAATGCATTGCAGTGAATATAGCGATGCGATGGTGAAAATAGCGTATGGTAATTCATACTGTGTGCCAGGGGTGCTAGTCAAGTAAGGAATTGAACATAGTACCTCGAAAGATTGCTGAGGTGAGGTGTCTCAATATACGTGAGTGAACCAGGAGAGTCCCGAGTTCTTCAAGAGGTAATCACATCCACTTGGTGGTGTGAGTAACGTAGTTAAAAACGGGGGGCAAAATGGCTCCAAACATCCTTGAGGTGCTCACTAATGGTGGTTGAGCTATGATGTGTACAGTGGTGGGGGCTGCTGCGGTGGCAGTGTTAGTGCCTTTACCAGTAAGTTAAAAATTACAAATTACAGTGGGCAGGGGGCCCAGCCTACCTAGGAGCCCTAATGTGGCAAATGTCGCGCTAGGGATTAACTGTTCAGTGGATGAGCTGTGCGGCTGCAAGGGCTCAGTCCCGTCATAAAATGAGCTGTGTCACTGCTTGGAAACGATAGTGCGCATGCGTGTTAGCAAAGCATTTAAAGAGGAAAAACCCGGTCAGTGCTGCGCATGTCACTAGGGAAAGTTTCTCGAGGAAAGGATGCGTCAAGTACAGCAAAGACAAAAGGGCGGACTGAAAGGGTTATCAGTACAATGACCAAATGCCTTGGTGGTTTGGGCTAATGGTTAAAAGGCCAATAGTTAAGCAAAACGAAACACATTGTATTTATATATTTGCAACCTGTGCATATTGTTGCAGTACAATGGGTTAGGATGTATTTGTTCAGGTCAGTTTGGATACAGAGTGAGCAACTGATTTAACAATTTTGTGAACCCAGATGTTAAAAAGAACACACAATATTCTTATATTTTTAACCTGCGCATATAGTTGTGGAAACAGTACAATGGGTAAGTGTATATTTGTTTGGATCAGTGCGGATACAGTGGGAGCAATTGATTTAACTCATACCTGACACTTCCACTGTGGTGCCCGCCCAACACAGAGGGTTTCCTATGGGGAATATGCTCTCCCAAGGGGGAATGTGCCGCCACTGTATATGCCACAATGGGGAGCTCCACAATAGGGAAATTACAAAAAGGGGGTTCTTTCAGTGGGCAGAATGTACCCACAACAACCAAGAGGAAGAAGATACAGGGGAGTAGGATACAGGATGTTCGCGCCATGCTTCATATGTGGTAACCTGGGCCATTTTGCACGCACTTGCCCATTTGGGCAACACGCTCAGGCACAGGCAATACAAATGACACAGCAGCAAGGGGTTGTCGCAGCACAGCAGCAGTTGCTGCAGGTGCAGTCCCATCAGGCACAATTCCATTAAGGGCACCCCCCCCCTGTCCCAGGGGGAAAAGCAGGCCCAAGTAGGCCCAATGGAGGAAAGGATGGCACTTCCGAGTATAACGCAAACACCAGCACCAGCTGCGGGAAGTAGAACATGGAACCTCACTGTACTGGGGTCAGCATTGTCGGAGGAAATACTTTCCCATTCAAGCAGAGTAACCCGCAACAATAGGGGGGTCCAAAGAGAGTTTGTGTGTGTCCACTCCTAGCAATAATTGACGGCCTTGAAAAGGAATGTGAGGTAGCATTGAAACTAAGACCTAGAGAGTTCTCATTTCTCATAGATACAGGAGCCAGGGAGGGCATATTCCCTCTGTCCAACAAAGTAATGGAGATGCAGGGCTTCTCTGGGGCGGTGGTGATGGTTCCAATAACAAAATATTTACCACTAACAATAGGGACGCAGCATATTATAGCACCTCTGTTGTACTCAAAAGATACTCCCATCAACATACTCGGGAGAGACTTATTAAGCAAACTGAATGCCACAATATCATTCACAGAAAAGGAGATGTGTACTTGATGCCAGGCATCTATTACACACTAGTAGCCACACTCCTTTTAGCAGCACAGACCCAAATCACACTATCAGGGCAACCAATGCACCTTATCATGTTTTTGTATGGGGTTCAGATATTGCTGGCATGTGTGAGAAACCTGAAAGTGACTCCCTGGCTAATCCCTGGGGATCTGTCATCCATGTGGCCAGGACACAGCCATCACTATTGGATCTAGTTCCTGGGGGTGGACCAGTGAGGGAGGATCATCTGGATGGGGGGTCCTTGAGGATTTAGAGTGGGGTACCAATGGGTGAGTCATGGTATCTCCCTTCTTTCAACACCCTTTCCCATCCTAGTATGTAGTATATTCCAAAACACTGCCCCCCTTTTCCGACATGAACACTTTCGCACAACACCAAAGACAATGGACTAACAGCAGAGCTGTTTACCTGACATGTCCCAATGCAACGGTCAGTCAAAGTCAGGCAATTGACCAATGTCACACACACCTGAAAGCCCTTTCCCTTCCCCAAAGGGATAAAAGCTGGAGCACAAGAGCACAGAAAGAGCAAGGCAGACATCACAACTTGAGAGGAGGAGAAAGACGGTGCATATTGAGAGGGTGACAAGGAGAGAATAAACCTTGCCCTTTGTCGACCAAGGCCTGTTAGACCTCCACAGATGAAATCATTAGAGCGCAAACAATAGCCAGCGTGTGTTGTAGCACATGTCAACAGTACACGAGAACCTCCTCCACTGATTACCAAGCCAGGGAGAGAAGCTTCTTTCTCTGGCACCAACCTTGACTCCAAAGAGACAGAAAGCCAAGTGGTTCAACACACCGGTGAGTCGAGGGGAGAGTCGATAAGAAACTGAACTGTGTTGAAAAAAAAACAGCAAATGGCTGATTTGAACTGTGAAAGAGCTATCAAATGAAAAAAGGGGAAAACCAGCAACACAGAAGTCCGGCACCACGTGGGTGCTCACTCAGTAAACTCTGGGTGATTTCCCGATGGTAGAATCTACCATAACCAGAAGACCTTTGGAAAAGGCAAAAAGAGGTTAAAGTGGTCATACAAGGGTTTTGTATAATCCTCTGTACATTTGAAAGTCTTTGACCGTCTGATGATTATGAAGAAAAGGGAAATGATGCCCACTTGGTGAAATTAGCGCATGAACAGTGTGTTGCAAAGGTTGCCGAGAGTGACCCCGGATGCTAACAAAAAAGGGGCAAAGTCTAAAGTCCCGAAATACAGTGTCCTGTTTAGCAAAGGTTGGCAAGAGTGAACCAGGCAGAGGGATGCCAACAAAAAGGTGCAAGGCCTGAAGTCCCTATGAACAGTGTGTTGACAGGAGTGAACCCGACCCAGGGATGTCCACAGTGAATGTTTTTCAAAAGTTGGCAAGAGTGAATCCAGCCGAGGGAAAGCCCTCAAGGACGTACGTAGCCTGAAGAACTATTTAGAAAGACATTAAGATTTGTGAATGCAAGAAGTATTGTAAGACCAGGGGAAGTGGATTGTCCCCCTTGTCATTGGGATCCTAGTCCGTCAGAGGGAGATCCTGAAAGAAAGACCTGAGCCTGATTGAGGGAAATCTAGGGGTCCGAGACTGAGAGTGGGAGGTCCAGGTGGTGGAAAATTCATTTGGAAAGGAACTTGTTGTTTGTTTGTTTTGCTGAATACATCAGGCCCTTGAAGGCAAGAGACTTTTACTGAAAAGAGACTTAACCTTCGAAAAACCTGATAACTGGTATGAACTGTCGACTCACGCTGGGAAAGCTCAAGTGTGTGCTGTGCTCAGGAGATCCACTTTGTCCCTTGTTCAAAACATTGGGCAATCACATCCTGACTTATTATTTGTGAATACTTCTTTCTGTATCGAAAACCCTATCCCACACTCTTTCTGTAATTAGTTGTAAGGATTTGGCAATAGTTTTTTTTTTTTATAAGCCTTTTACTTTTACAAGACACCACAAGGACTGCCTTATTTTTCAATTGATGGTAGAAGCTTGCTCCCATCTTAGATTTAGGTTTAGGTTAGGTGTTTTCCCACCCTGCATTTACAGTTTAAAAAGCACCCTTGAACTTTGATCACTTGTGTCTGTCTTTACTGTTGTCACCATGATTTCTTTACAGATGGGTCCTGAGATACAAGGGAAGGTGTTCTGGTTGGTGTCAGAGTTTCTATTCTGACCACAGTGCAAGAAGGAATACACAAAAAGCACCACGATAGTGCTACAGTTTCAAGAGGTAGAGATCCATAAAGACATGGTGATCCCATGCAGAATAAATTATGACAACACTGAATGACATACAGTACTATGCATTGAGACAACACTGATGATAACAGGAACAATAGATGAACACCTGTTCTCTGATGGGAAGTAAAAGAGGGAGATGGCATTCCAGCTACAAATACCTTGCCCAGTAAGAGTAGTAGAGATAATTGTGCCAATACTCACAAAATAGGTAAAGAGGGGAATCAGACATACAGACAAAAAGTTCTATAAAAGGTTCCTGAACGACTATGGGCTAAAGGGCCCCATTATGTAGGAGTATTAAAAGGAGTATGGCTGGTACAGATAAAGTGAAAGGAAGGGGCACTGTCAACCCAAGAAAAACAATACCCTTTGTCCCGAGAAGCAGATGAGGGGAGATACTCAACACTGTATGCATGTTACCCTCACCTGGTCTCTGCGGGGGCGTTAGGGCACCCCTCCCTCAGCTTGGCTCCCCTGTATTGGCTGTCTTCCCCAGCTGCTGCAGCGTGTGCTGTTCTGGATGCTGGTATTGCCCCTTGCAGGAGATGGGAGGCAATGAGAATGGCGTGGATGTGTTACGAATTCCTTTGACCCTTTTGTGCAAATACGTAGTGCGCGAGAGATTTCCCATGCAAGCTCACCTGTTATTTTGTATTGCTGAGCTCTCCATCCTGCTTCCTTCAGCAGAGGCACGAGAGTGGACCTAGTCACTTCACTGGCCTGTGAGAGTGGCGATCCAGACCATCTGCGACCAATCCACTTGAAAGGTAAGTCTTTGATTATGGTTATTGTTTGTTTATAATAATATCTTTGGCAATGAGTCTTTTGACTTTATGATAAGTAATAATAATTCTTGCAATGTCTCTGCTGTTCCTTGTAGGTGTGAAGAAGGTAGATCGGAAGCATGAGCGGATCCAGGGATTCCTTTGAGGATGATGGGACTCTGAAAGTCAACAGGTAAGCTGGTCGTTATAATGGAATTCAAGACTCAGGTATGGAGCGACCCAGAGTTTGTTATTTATATGATTTCTAACCTGTTGTGTGTCTTTCACCTTGTAGGAGCAGTCTGACGGTGTGTAGCAGAGCCTGGATGCTTGAAGGCAGTTCTGCGGTGCCGGATGAAGATACCACGATGAAGAGGAGAAGAAGCAAAGCTCTCGCATCGCTGGAAGTCCGGATCGGTTGAGGAAAGACTCTGACTCTGTTGGCGCTGGAGAGGCTGGAATCAGGTAAGGTGCACTTCAGCGATGGAGCGGTTGGAATCATGTAAGATGTGCCTTCAGTGATGGAGCGGCTGAAGCCAGGTAAGGTACGTTTGGAGTGATGGGGCGGCTGGAATCAGGTAAAGTTAACCTTCAGCGATGGAGTGGCTGGAATCAGGTAAGGTGAACCTTCAGCGATGGAGTGGCTGGAATCAGGTAAGGTGAACCTTCAGTGATGGAATGACAGGAACCAAGGTGAGGAACAGCGGTAAGCGTCACGCTGCAAAGCAGAATAACGTGAAGTGTGGGCATGTGGTTGGGCTGGCATTATATAGGCTGGCTCTGGCCCCTCCCTTGGGCCCCAACTTGTGGATCCACCTTGCCCCTCCCAAGGACTCTGGCACGTGCCTCCCAATGATATTGTATGGTCACGCCCAGCCCTGAAGCAAGTGCCTTAGGCATAGGGTGTGCAAACCACACCTTTCTATGAGCCTGGCACCAGAGGCACCAGGACTGGGTCCATTTGACCCTGGAGGTGATGAAGGCCTGAGCCCTTGCCCAATGGCCATGACAATGCATTGTGGCAGCGGGGCATAATACAGATATCCACGTCATTGTGCCTCATGGCTATGTAACCGATAAGAAATCAAAGGCAGATCATGGAGATTTATTCAAGATTTATGCCCTCTGAACAGAACACTTGAAGCAGAATTTCCACTTCTACCAAACACCACTACAATAATGTGCAATATTTGAATGAAGGCAAAGTATGTCATGGTAATCAACCTGAAAAATGCCTTCTTTTCGATCCTGGCTAAAACCCATATTCTAGATATTTGACAGCCTTTACATATCAGGGTACCCAATTTTAACACACAAGGGCAATAACCCAGCATCTTCAACCGAGTGATACAGATGGATCTTAGAACCTTACAAGTGTCAAGCACAGTCATACTGTTCATCAATGATTTATTGGTATGCAACGTGACTGAGGAGCAGTGTAGGACTGACTCAGTGCATCTCTTGATGCTACTAGTGGATAAAGGGTATTAGAAGGATGCAAGATAACACAGGAAAGGTTAAGGAGGAGTGTTTCCAGTCTCACTGCGCCAACACATACAAATTTAAGACACTGCTTAGTTTGCAGTTTTATTAGGTGAGTATGGTACAGCCTAACACGTGTTTCGAGCAACACTGCTCTTCCTCTGAGGCTTGTACATCAAAATTAAAATTAAATTAAATATTGGTCAACCATATAAGGGGTTGCAAAGGTAACAAAATAAGTAACGAGAAAAACATAGAAAAAAATTGCAAAGCAACCATAAAGTGCAAATTCATGGATTTCAAAATTTAAGAAGTACCATGGGGCAGTAGGGGTGATATGACCCCCAATTTTTAAGATAAGTAGGTCACATTTATGCCCCCATTAGTTAAGAGGCGTGAGTAGAATTATATAAGGCAAAAACGTTTTAAGTCCAAAAGTAGCAGAAAACATTATACCATGCAATGCATATGGAATTAATACATTATTGGGTAATCCCACAAATCCATTTGTATACATTTAGCATTGTCAACCAGATAATAAGGAAACCCACCGTGTTAATATGGTGGGTTCAAGTTGCATAAATAATTTGGAAACAAAGTTGTAGAGTTGAGAAGGAGCGGAGAAAAAGAGAGAGACAAAACAATGGGAAAACTGTTAGTGCATAATTGCAGTGTATTCACAATGGCCATAAAATGTAAGATTTAATTTGATTTAAAAAAACTAAATATAAGGTACCTTGGATTGATTGTTGAACATACGTGATTACGTGTTGTAGTTGTACTGAAGGTACAAACCTAAAGTAAATGATATTGATTATGGCATTGGTTGTGATTAATCAATTGAGAGTTGCTAAATTATGCAATTTAAAATAATTATGGCATACCTTGTTAAATTCCTCGCAATTGCGGAAAGCTACCCAGTAATATATCCGACTGTGAATGTAACAAAACAGTTGATCCGAGTAAGCATTCCATTGGAGCAAAGCCGTAAAAGAAAGAGAGGTAAATCATTAGGTAAGAGCGCTAGCCGCTTGTCTGATTATAGACACGTGGGCATGCGAACACATATTGAAGGGTGTTCTAGGGACCGGCAACAGTTACTTACCCCGGTGGTCCTGACTGAACGATCTATTCCCCACGCATGCGCTGTATGAACTGTTGTTTTTATTGACCTGCTTGTCGCTGTATACTCCAAAATGGTCGAACCCCATCTAAACTCATGTCGGCCATTTTGGAAGGGTTAAAATACTGTTACTTTCAATTGGAAAAATGGTAAAGAGACGCCTCGCGTATATCGTGCATGATATTTTCAAAACCTAATATATTGAAACTCATTTAAGCAATTGTCCAACTGAAAGTGATGGAGAAATAACAGAATTCTAAATGGTGTTCCAATAAAAATCTCAGGTTGCCATGGAGACTAAATACATCTCTCCAATATGGTAATGTAAAATGTTATAGAGGGCCAATTGATAAATTATGATTAGCAGCTATATGTATACCTAGAGATATAAATGCATTAAGCAGCTAAGAGGTGGATTGCCACTCTTGGCAGGGGTGATAAGACGGACTCGCTCTCTACTAAAATGATGGATTCCGGGAATTGTTTGTCTAAAACTGTTTGCCCACTCCTAAACCTTGTGCACAGCGATTGCTAAAATTTCATATAGTCATGGGATAAGACTAAGTTAAATAATGTTATATGAGAGACACGAACACAATTGGATATAGAACCAGAACAGGAAAGACAATAGGAGGAGAAACTTGAAACTAAATTAGGCAATAATAGAAGGGCTTTCGATAGTCTGAGCAAATTAAATGAAACATTATTATAGAAAAACTGAAAGTTCATGGTCCGTGTTCAGACCATCAATTACTGTTCTGTATTGGCATATGAGGCGTGCTTCCAATCGGCGGAGAATCAAAGTGAGGTTACCGCCTCTTTGTGGCAATGTCACTTTTGCAAGCCCTACAAATCTAATGTTTTGTTTGAGATCAAGCTGATGGAATTTCTGCCAATGTGATGCTAGCGGGAATTTGGCATCCTGGCTAGCAATGGTCGACAGATGTTCACGAATTCTGGTTTTGAGGGGCCTGATCGTACTCCCAATATATTTCTTACCACAGACACAAATGATGCAGTAGACCGTGTATTTGGTATTACAATTAATGAATGACTCAATCCGATGTGTTTGCCTAGGATTAAACAAAACATGATTAGTTTCTAATGTATATGGGCACATGGAACAGCTGCCACATTTGTGAAAGCCTTTGAATTTGTCTTGGTTGAGCCATGTTGTTTGGCGATCTTCATTAGGCATGAATGATGGGCTGAGTAAATTTTTTAAAGTCCTTCCTTTACTAAAAGTAAAATTAGGAAATGGGTCAATCCAGTTGCTGATATCCGTATCCAATTGCAGTAAGTGCCAATGTCTCTTCATGATAGAGTATAGTACATGACTATCCGAATTATATCGAGTAATCAGTCGAATCTTGTCTGGACCTTGTCGATGATTCATTTGTTTGGGATGGAGTAAGGTATTTCTCTCTAACAAGCTGACTTGACGGGCTGTGGCAGCTATTTTAGGTTGGTAGTAACCCCTTTGTAAAAATCTATTTTGTATTGATTGACTTTCAAGATAATATTCATTCAACGTTGTACAATTCCGACGTGCTCTAATCAGTTCTCCCTTAGGTATGTTTGAAATCACATGTTTTTTGTGACAACTGTCAGCATGCAGAATTGAATTAACTGCAGTAGTTTTCCTGAAGGTTTTGGTTGTGAAGCCACAGTCCGAAATGCAGATAGTGAGATCCAAGAAATCAATAGTAGTGGCGCTGGAAGAGTGAGTGAATTGTATGCCCCATGCGTTTGAATTAAGCATATTCACAAAAGCCTCGAGTTGTTCTAAGTTACCTGTCCAAAGCATAAATACGTCATCTATATAACGCTTCCAAAGATAAATAAATGAGGTGTAGGCATGTGTGCAGAACACAAATTGCTGTTCAAAATTATGCATGAAGATATTGGCTAATGCTGGGGCGAAGCTAGCGCCCATAGCAATCCCAATGAGTTGTTTGAAATACACATCATTGAAGAGGAACACATTGTTCTCCAAAGCAAACAGAATAAATTGCTTAAGCATTTCAATATGCACATAATAAGATGCTGAGGTATTACGGAAAATGTATTCCACACTTTGAATAGCCATATCGTGTTTAATCGATGTATATAATGATTTGACATCTAATGTCACCATCAATAAATTTTGTTGAAAAGGTAAGTCATTTAGGATTTGTAGGACATGCATTGTGTCTCTAATATATGCCGTGGTGGTGAGCATGGCAGGTAACAAACATTGATTGATATATAGCGCAAGGGGTTCCAAAACACCTCCTCTTCCACTCACTATTGGTCTGCCATCGGGTATACTAGTATACCGTTTGTGTAGTTTAGGCAGAAAGTATATGGTTGGCATGGTTGGACCATCTGAAATTAAAAATTGTCGTTCAGTGTCTGATAGTACTCCTTTCTTATGCCACTCTAAGATCATTTTGTTGATCTCTAATTGAATTTGACGAATAGGATTAGATGGTAGCTGTAGATAGCAGCCTGCTTGATTAAGGTGAGCAAGTCCCATGGTGATGTAATCTACCTTGTTCATTATCACTACGTTTCCGCCTTTGTCTGCTTCCTTAATAATGAGGTCCTTATTGTCTGCCAGTTCCCGGAGAGCGGCACGTTCCGCTAGATTTAGATTCTGTTTCGATTTGTTCTTGAAAGAAATAGTTTGTTTGTCAATCGTAGAATGGATATCTTTGATTACTGCTTGATGAAAAGTGTCAATAATGTTATCTTGAGCAAATGTAGGTGTGAATTTAGATTTCGAACTAAGTTCTTTAATCGACAGATTCTGTTGATCTATGTCTAGTTCATTTAAAATATTGGAAATTGTTGATTCTGACTGTATGTCTGCATCTTCCAGGGTCATAAGTATATGGGTATTGAGCATTGTTTGGAGCGTGATGTCTGATGGAACTGGTGCTAATGTTTGAGGTTTGAAGATTTTTGATCTGAGTGGCAAAGAATTTTTTAAGTTTAAGTTTGCGAATAAACTTGAAAATGTCAATTTGAATATCCACAAAATTATTAAGCCCGGATGGTGCAAAAGACAAACCTTTATTGAGCACAGAATGTTCAGCAGTAGAGAGACAATGCTTACTCAAATTACAAACAAGATTCAGCGGTTCTGGTTCATCAATTGTTGTTGATGATAGGCTCTTGTCATCCTGCGTGGCACGGCAGGGGCGTTTCCCAACCTCCTTGTTTTTAACACAGGAAAGGGTAGAGTAATTCACATGACTGCCCATCCACGGACAGTGAAGGAGATGCAGACATTCCTGGGGTTATGCAATTACTTGAGGGCATGGGTTTTCAATTACTCCATATTTACAAGGCCCCTACAGGAGGCCCTTAAGGAAGCTCAGATGGAGAAAAGGGAAATAAAGTTGACAACAGAAACTAATGAGAATTTTGCTGAACTGAAAGAAGCATTGGCTGATGCGCCGGCATTGGCTACCCCTAATTACAAAGAAAAATGATATATGTTCTCTCACTCAGATGACTCAGTGATGACGGTGGTCCTCACGTAAAAGAAGCCACAAGGGCAAAAGTCATTTGCTTACTGTAGCGGTGTCCAAGAACCAGTAACACTGGGGTATTTCACCTGTGAACAAGCATTTGTGGCTGCGGCATTTGCAATCGAGAAGGCAGCCACAACTACTATGGTTGTCCAGTAGTACTATACATGGAACATTCCCTAATGGCCATTTTGGAAAAATCAAACAGCACACTGATGACACAAGGGCTTCAGGATATGAAATAATACTGACAAACATCAGGGTAGTGGGGTGTTGTGTGGTCAACTCTACAACATTCATAGCAGAACCTGCAGAGTATAGGGATTACATGCATAACTGGGTAGCCCATATGGACAGAATGGAAGGGAACATCAGTGTAAAAGAAGAAATAGAGGGAGCAGACATGGGGCCTCATTACAACCCTGGCAGCCGTGGTATGATCGGTGCCAGAAAGGTACCGGCACCATTCATACCGGGCCGCCACATTAAGGGTTTGCTTGCGGGTGGCGGTATGCACGTCTGGTTTGGACAGACATGCACACCGGCACCCGTGACCAGACCAGGATGCTAACAACAGACCCGTCATTAACGGTTCCGTTGTTAGCATCCTCCCCATTCCCATTGAGCCCTATGGGGGCTCAAATGGGAATGGGGACCTACCGAGTAATGACGGCATGGCTACCTCCAAACTCGTAATGAGGTCCATGGTCTTTACTGACGGGTTCTCAAGTATAGACCCCAATACAGGAAATAGACATACTGGGGTAGCAATAGTGTGCTACAAGAATGGGATGTATGTAGTTGCATCACAGCAGAGGTTACAATCACAGTATTCAGCACAAGAAGCAGAGCTAGTGGTCATCATCAGTGCGTTGAACATGACGGAAGGGCATGCAGAAAACAAATTCTCAGACTCTAATTATGTCGCGTCCACAATACATTCAGCATTAGCACTATGGTAAAGGCAGGGTTCAGGAGGCGCAATGGGTAACCAGTACAACTTGGAGAGTTGCTCCAGCGACTGATAGAAACATTGAAATTACCAGTGAAGGTGGCCATAATAATGTGTGTCACCCTCACAGTTGCACAGGACTTAAAATCATTGGGGAAGAAAATGGTCAACAAAGCAGCAAAAGAAGCAGCCTACTTGCCTGACGGTACAACCAGATTATACTCAGGTGTAAAGGAAAGAGTGCAAATCTTGGTGGAGGGAGGAGAAAGAGTCAAGAGCAAAAGAAAAATGCAACATTTTAACACAATACCCATTGTATAGAGCTGCAAAGAGAAGCTCCACAGCAGGAGCATGATGTATGGATACAAGGAGGGTGTTCCTCTCGGTGTCCGGTCATTTGGTCGAAAATAAAAGATCGAATGTCCATTTGATCGAATCAAAATGGTCGAAAAAAAAAAGATCACATTTTTTTATTTATTTTTTATATATTTTTTTTAGTTTTGGTTGTTTAAAAAATATTTTTAATAAAGAAAAAGGGGGGTTGGGGGGGAACGCCCCATAAAATTAAAAAAAAAAAAAAAAAATTCGACCTTTTTTTTTGACCATTTTACTTCAATCAAATGGTCATTCGACCATTTGGTTTTCGACCAAATGACTAGTAACCGTTCCTCTCACCGACAAATTTGATATGGAGGCAAAAGCATGGGGAAACCAGTGATGCCAAATTAGCTGCTGTTGAGCTTAGTGCTAGAGCAGTTGCACTTTCCCACCCACGTATCCACAGAACACATAGCGGCAGAAATAAATGAAAGGTGGTGCGTCCCAAAGTTGTACAAGCGAGTGGCAGAGCTTATTGGAAATTGTGTGGTGTGTCAGGAATTTGTGTCCAGACATACATTGAAAACAGACATTGGCACGGCCGGAAGGGCCCTTCTGGTACTTGCCTATCGAATATGTTGACATGAAATACAGATGTAACTCTTATAGGTACATGCTTGTAGTTGTCTGTCCTTTTTCACATTGGATTGAGGTAGGGCCCTGTGATAAAAACAACGCAAAGTCGGCCACAAATTTCTTGGTGCAGGAGGTGTTTTCAAGATGGTGGGTATGTGACAAGATATGGTCTGATAAAAAGCAACATTTCGCAACTAACCTTTTATTATTTATTTGTGTCAATGGTTAATACAAACCTTTGCACAGATTAAAATACAAATACATTACATTACAATAGACAACAAATATAGCATCTTAGCAATTGATTCATAACAGAGCGATAAATAAATATGATCCATTGTAAAAATTGATTAGTCATTCCTGCATCACGAAGCACAATTTATAAGATCAGAAATAAAATATTATAATCCAAAGATAAATCAGTTAATGGGAAATTATTTGGGAGGTGGCCTTCTTCCATACATAGAAGGCAGCACCTGTCAAAACAATAGATTCCACCGAAATAATTTCAGCCCAAAACTGATTCTCTTGTATATGCATTATATTAGTTACCAAAATAATATAGCCTACCTCAATAATTGATTACATTGGGTGAGAATATGTCTTGAGGTTTCAATACTATTACCACAGAATCAACATAACCTTTTCCGTTCCGGGGCTACGTGTCCAATGTACTATATGCTCCAAAGTAGGTAAAATGTTATAACGAATATATCTTCTGAATATAAAGATAAATCTTCTGAATTCATTAGAGCAAATTTTGGTCATATATATGCAAGAGCCGCCAATCTAAAGGCTTGGGTGCTATACTCCTTATAGATATAGGATGATTGGATAGATAATCAATATCCATGAAACTGTCATATTGTTTTCCTTTCTTTTTAATATTGATCATTCTATTAGGATTAATACTGTCTCATTAAATTCCATATTATGTTTTTCAAGACATTTCTTGGCGGTTTCTTTCAAACTAACTAGAAAGTAATGTTTACTGTTTTTGATATATTGATCCGCCAAGAACCCATAAAAATATTTTTTTTTCCATAGGTGTCAACACACTGGTAAAGTAAACTGCACATTTTTGCACCATTCTTATAATTATTATTTATGTAGTACCAAGTTCCATATGGAGTGCCACCACAGGGACAGTCTGTGGAACATTCAAAATGTTACATAAATGTTTTGCCTCCAGTTCATCCATTTTATGTCATTTATTCTTAGGGATTGTTTAAAGCCTGTAGACAATGCTAGAAGTAATGCTACTATTATAGACCTTTAAGAGTACCTCAATGTTTTTGCCACCTTTCTTGTACATAACGCTCCTAAATTGGAGCCCCTTTTTTAGAACATAAAGTCGAAGATTGGTGCAGTAAAAATCATTGCAGGGAGCATTCTTAATAGGTACACTCAGATATGTATAGGTGTCCACCACCTCCAATTTGGTACCATTTATGTACCAGGCAAGATTGCCCATTTTATTTTTATTACCAAATATTACTATTTTGGTTTTTGATTAATTCATTTGAAGGTGATTTCTTTGGGCATATTCCACTAAAGCATTGAGAGATTTGTGTAATCCAACTGGGGTGTGATTTATGATTATAATGTCATCAGCATAGCTGATCCATGGAACTTCAGTAGTCCCAATATTTGGAGGAAAGTTATGTACAGACTTTATATGAGAATCCATGTCTGCTACATGTACATTATACATTGTTGGGGCTAGTAAACATCCCTGTTTGATACCAGTATTTGCCTTAAGGTCAGGGGTGAGAACGCCCTCATTATTAACTTAAATTTTAACAGTAGTATCAGAGTAGAGGGTGGTAATAATCAAGATCAATGCCCCATTTCTTAAGTTTTTTTTTTACATAAGTGAGGTCTAAAAAACCTATCAATGCCTTTTCTAAAATCTCTCAAAAAACATATAGTTGATCATGTTTTTCTACCAACCATGATAAAATCATTCAACAGACTGATATAAGTGAAGGTATTCATACCACTGCGCAAACCAGTTTAAAAGGGTAAAAGGATTGTGTTATCTAAAATCCAAACATGTTACTTTTTCAGAAACAAAGTAGCAAATGCTTTCTGACTTGCATCTACCATTGCCAAAAGTCGATAGTTGGCAATATTGGTAAGGATCCCCCTCTATAGACAGGGACCATGATAGATTTTTGCCAGCTAGAAGGAATGCTGCCTTCTAGTAAGATTTGCTTGAATAACTTTACTAATACAGAGGCACAAAAAAGTGTGTTATCCTTAAATATTTTATTAGGAATCATATCAGGCCAAGGGGCACATGAACTGTTAAGTGCCATACAGATGGCAATATCATTCACATCAAATCCTACTGAAAAAGCACTGGATGACAAATAAGAGTAACTATTATTAGAAATGGCCGATTCATATAATATAGCTCACTCAACGCATGGGTCCCATCTTTGATGATAATTGAATTACTTTCCATTTTCGAACGAGTGTGGCTACTAGTACTAATCATAGCCCAACATCTATTCTTGTCCTTCTGATTCAATAGTTTGAAAATACAAATCCAATTAGCTTTCTTAATGGAGGATTTATGTAGCTTCAACCAGTTTGCATATCTCGTAGAAAGAGCAATTGTATATGTTGTTTTGCTTCCCTAGTGAGAGAAGGGTCCTTATCAATAGTTCTATGTTGACTACGGTAATGTTTTTTTTGTCTTTGATCTCTCTATTAAAGCAACTGTCATGAACACTTGTCCCCCTGCCATGTAACATATTCAATTGGAGACGTGTTTTTAATAATCTCATCGGTATCCAGTCAAAATCTCGAAAAAAAAAAGTTGAATGACAATAATCTCGAAAAAAAAATCTCGAAAAAAAAAAGTCAAATTCCCTCTTTTTTAATTATATATTTATTTTGGGGTCCGGGAATAAAAAAAATGGGTAAAACAAAAAAAATTAAAAACGTCATAAAAAAAGCTACTTTTTTTTCCAAGATTTTTTTTCGAGATTTTGACATTTGACCTTTTTAAATTCGACCTTTTCACTATAAACCGATCTCATCATCTCACTCAAGTCCCAGTGATTACCCTGAAGCTGCAGATAAACCAATATACCTTTCTCCAGAATAAATGTATTCAGTCTTTCCAAGTTTTTATTGTTCCAGGTAATGGTGTTCCCACAAAGATTAACATGGATAGGTTCATTATAATAAATCTTCACATAGGGTATCGCAAGTGACCATGATAAAACTGCATGGTCACTTAGTGAATATAATCATCATAGGACATGATCTATTCAATAAATCCTGGTCCATGAAAACATAGTGCAGGGAAGATGTAAAAGTACCATTTGTCCAAGTATTTCTAGTTAAATTGGAGGTATTACTTTTATTACTTGGACATGAGATGTCCCAAGTATAAAAATGTTGGGACCATTTCATACAATAATCATTTGTTTTTAAATAAGGATAAGTGATCTGGTAGTGTGATATCGTTCGATTTGGATGAGTGTATGTTTTCCCAAATTGGGGTCATTTAGATCACCAGTAATTAAGATGTTATCTCTCAGATGATCCATAAGTGAAATATGAATGATGTTATAATTACTGTATATTATTTCATTCACAGTATCGTTACCAGGAGGTGAGTATACATTAATAGTCAAAATATCTTTTCAAAGTGGGGAAAATGTAACACAGCAGATATCATATATTGTGAATTTACTTACAGGCAGTAAGGACTAATAGATAAAATTGGCTGCACTCCAATAGCGAGTCCACCAATTGGTCTATCATGCAAACCTTTGGTAGAATGTTGGTATATAATCGTGTAAACATACAAAATTAAATCACGCATTTCCCATGTTTCCTGTAAAAAGAGTTGACTAGATTCAATAAGAGTCTGACCTTCCCTCTAAGAAATGAATTATGCCCTCTAGTGTTCCAACTCAGCCATTTGATCGAGTTTATACTACTATACGATCAGTTGGTACGAGAGGTGGGAAATCACCCTTTAGCTTGTTCTTTGTGCTGTATGTAATCTCAACCTTGTGCTTTGTGCTGTGCACCTTGATTCCATTAGGGAGCACCCTGCACCCTATTTCAATACATATTTCATTATGACCAGCCGTAAGGTGAAAACAAAGTCCCCATGGTAAATCTGAGGCTGAGTTTAGGAGTGCTGTAACTGTCTGTGAGCAAAATTCCTAAAGTACCCACTTGGTAGTGCTACCCCATTTGGGGAGCTCCAGTCTCAAAATATCACAATCATTAGGTATATAGAGAGACTGGGAATAGAACTCCATAATGCTAGCAATTGGGTTCTATTTAGGAAGGGGCTATCCTGAGAAAGAGATAACAAACTTCTTGGGAATAAAACATAGACTCTGCAAAGTGCACCTGCTGCAAGTGAGCAGGATTGTTGAGAGATTAAACAGCTTTCTTAAAGAATGTTTATCAAAGCTAACAAAAACATTGTTCAAAAACTATTACCTCCCATTAGTGCTTTTTGCTCTTCGCAACTCACCCATTGCGGATCATCATTTGATCTGCACAAAATTGTAACTGGCAGAAGGATGCACGCGCCTGTTTCTCATGCACGTTTAATTTCAGACACTCACACCATGGTGCAGGTTATGGGAGAAGAAATGCAAAAGTATGTTTTTATACATTTATTTGTAATTAGTGCATAAATAAACTTTTACTAAAATGTAAATTCATATCCAAATAATAATAACAAATTGTGTGACAAACACACATAAAAACAAGGAAAGCTTAATACATACAAATCTTTAAACCATCACACTTCTTCTATAATAGCCCATATTTTAAAATTCTTGGGGATTATCAGTATTTGTGTTTTTCTTGTCAATACCGACATTCTATATATTGGTTGGTTTACCATTAGAAGCATAATATTTTTTTTTCAAAGTACTTATTCACCCAGCACCATACGATATATGGGCTGTATGTGTTGAACCACATTCTGTATTTAAACAATAATTCCAAAATTCAAAAGTTTTTATTGACTCATAGTCAGATGGCCCGATAGTGTCATGTAAATATGTCCCAACCTAACACACTCTGTGAGATGTCTGACCATTTCCATGCAACCTGAAATTTCGCAAAATCTACAGATTATACCTTCTTTCAGAATTTTCCATTGTGCTACACGAATGGTTCGCACAGGGTGCTGATTACTGTGCATTATCATCTAAATCACTTCACATTGGGAATGGGGCAACTAACAGGTAACCTTGTGTTTTCATTTACTTATGAACAACTTGCGCCACATCGCTATAATTATGCAGTGTCTGTAAGTTTTCATAGTTGTTGACCCAGTCCCATTTTTTCAAGCAGCGACTGAAGGCCCCTTTCAATTTCTGGAAATTTGAACAACGTCCGGAATTGGGTTTCCAATCGAGGTTTATGGAGAAAGGTCTTTCATCAATTTCATGAACCCATAATCTTTACCCAGTGTATGTCAAGGCAGTAGTTAGCACCTAACTTGGTTAGAAGGTGGCATGTAGGAGATGTTTTGAATTTCAAAAAGAGTTCCACTCTACATTTAAGTCCCAATGATTTTAGGGACAACAGTCCTAGTTCTAACCTTTTGTATTCAATGGATGCAGATGGAGGAAGCCAAAGACACATCGCCAAAAAAAAAAAACCTTAAAGCATTTGTAACTACTCAAGATTTTGCATCTCATGGGCTTCACACCCATATAGTATTATTATTACAGGACAAAACCACTGTTTGTAGAGGTCAAGAATGCCTCCCAATGTGAACCTGGCATGATGGTGTGCAAATATACGTACCGTGAAGGACATTTGTTTGGCTTTGCGGGATTTGCACAATACAATTTCACGATAGCCTTTGTCAGTCATTTTAATTCAAGGTATTTGTAGCTTTGAGTATATTCAATGTGCACTAGGTCAGTTATCAAGGGTTGCATCTTAACATGACTGTCACGACAAGCATTGTTTTCGTTTTTGTTAAGTTGATAAACAGCCCATGTTCCTCAGCATAGCGAGCAAGGGCATTTAACATGGACTTCATGCCAGAGAATAAATGGTTGCATAATATTAAGTCGTCAGCGTAAAGCATGGTGGCAACAATGCATTGCCCAATCTTCAGGGGGCACTTTGCACTAAGTATTATTCGTGTGGGTCGATCTGCTATATATAGGTTAAAAAGGAAGGCTGCCAATATGCATCCCTGCTTTACCCCTCTACAAATTTGCATATCCCCAAGAGAAGGACGTGAAACAGGCATCAGTTATGGTGAAAAAGAGCAGTAGCGGGAGAAAGCATGAAAAAATAGCAGAGACACCATGCCCTCCCTCTCCCCTCCGCCCATGCAGCACAGAGCACAAGACATGCACCATGGGGGTGGGGAGGGGTGCACGCAACACTACTGCGTGCGCGCTCCCTTGTATCTGCTTCACTAGCACATTGTGAGTCGTACTCTCAGACCATCCACATTTCCTGGCTTTGGAGCCAATTTAGCTGCAAATAGAATTAGTATGTTCTCTTAATACTTAGGGGGTAATTCATAGAATTCGGCACACAAGTGGCACATGCGGCTGGTGCACAGAGAGCGTGTGCGGCAGTCTGCACCAGCCGCGTGCGCCAAAACCCATTCAGGCGCACAGCGTATTCATGGATTAATACATCCATAAGCAGCCATGGCGCAGAGTGGCGCAGCGACCCGGCAGCAGTGCCAGTTACGCCCCCAACCCCGCCCTGTGTGCCAAAAACATTGCACAAATCAGTACATGGCGCAAAGGCCAGTGGACCAGCATACAGCCCCCCAATCACGAAAACGCATGTAAAACTCCCAGCGCATGCCCCAGAATACACGTACCCTGCTTGCGCCAGGCCCAGCGTGTGTAAAACTCCCCGCGCACCCCACAGAATACACATACCCCACTTGCACCAGGCCTATCACGTGTAAAACTCCCTGTGCACCCCTCGGAATACACGTATCCCGCTCACGCCAGGTAAATTGCATGGAAAAAGTCCCCCCTTTGGTGTGGGCTGCCTGTGGTGCATGGGCAGGGTGGATGGGCTGCCTGTGGGGCATGGGAAGGGTGGATGGGCAGCCTGCTTTAGTTTCGGGGGTGTGCAGGAAGTTTCACACGCGATAGGCCCTGTGCGAATGGGGTACATGTATTCCGAGTGGTGCGCAGGGAGTTTTACACGCGATGGGCCTGGCGCGAGCGGGGTACGTGTATTTGGAGGGTACACAGGGAGTTTCACACGTGATAGGCCCTGTGCGAGAGGGGTACGTGTATTTGGGGGGTGCACAGGGACTTTTACATGCGATAGGCCCTGTGCGAGTGGGGTACGTGTATTTGGGGGGTATGCAGGGAGTTTGACACGCGATAGGCCCTGTGCGAGCGGGGTACATGTATTTGGGGGGTACGCGGGGAGTTTCACATGCGTTACGCCCTGTGCAAGCGGGGTACGTGTATTTGGGGGAACATATAGCGAGCAAGGGCATTTAACATGGACTTCATGCCAGAGAATAAATGGTTGCATAATATTAAGTCGTCAGCGTAAAGCATGGTGGCAACAATGCATTGCCCAATCTTCAGGGGGCACTTTGCACTAAGTATTATTCGTGTGGGGCGATCTGCTATATATAGGTTAAAAAGGAAGGCTGCCAATATGCATCCCTGCTTTACCCCTCTACAAATTTGCATATCCCCAAGAGAAGGACGTGAAACAGGCATCAGTTATGGTGAACAAGAGCAGTAGCGGGAGAAAGCATGAAAAAATAGCAGAGACACCATGCCCTCCGTCTCCCCTCCGCCCATGCAGCACAGAGCACAAGACATGCACCATGGGGGTGGGGAGGGGTGCACGCAACACTACTGCATGCGCGCTCCCTTGTATCTGCTTCACTAGCACATTGTGAGTCATACTCTCAGACCATCCACATTTCCTGGCTTTGGAGCCAATTTAGCTGCAAATAGAATTAGTATGTTCTCTTAATACTTAGGGGGTAATTCATAGAATTCGGCACACAAGTGGCACATGCGGCTGGTGCACAGCGAGCGTGTGCGGCAGTCTGCACCAGCCGCGTGTGCCAAAACCCATTCAGGCGCACAGCGTATTCATGGATTAATACATCCATAAGCAGCCATGGCGCAGAGTGGCGCAGCAACCAGGCAGCAGTGCCAGTTACGCCCCCAACCCAGCCCTGTGTGCCAAAAACATTGCACAAATCAGTACATGGCGCAAAGGCCAGTTGGCCAGCATACAGCCCCCCAATCACGGAAACGCATGTAAAACTCCCCGCACATGGCCCAGAATACACGTACCCTGCTTGCGCCAGGCCCAGCATGTGTAAAACTCCCTGCGCACCCCACAGAAACACGTACCCCACTTGCACCAGGCCTATCGCGTGTAAAACTCCCTGTGCACCCCTCGGAATACACGTACCCCGCTCACGCCAAGTAAATTGCATGGAAAAAGTCCCCCCTTTGGTGTGGGCTGCCTGTGGTGCATGGGCAGGGTGGATGGGCTGCCTGTGGGGCATGGGGAGGGTGGATGGGCAGCCTGCCTGAGTTTCAGGGGTGCGCAGGAAGTTTCACACGCGATAGGCCCTGTGCGAATGGGGTACGTGTATTCCGAGTGGTGCGCAGGGAGTTTTACACGCGATGGGCCTGGCGCGAGCGGGGTACGTGTATTTGGAGGGTACGCAGGGAGTTTCATACACGATAGGCCCTGAGCGAGAGGGGTACGTGTATTTGGGGGGTACACAGGGAGTTTTACATGCGATAGGCCCTGTGCGAGTGGGGTACGTGTATTTGGGGGGTATGCGGGGAGTTTCACACGCGATAGACCCTGTGCGAGCGGGGTACATGTATTTGGGGGGTACGCAGGGAGTTTCACATGCGACACGCCCTGTGCAAGCGGGGCATGTGTATTTGGGGGAACGCGGGGAGTTTCACACGTGATAGGCCCTGTGCGAGCGGGGTACGTGTATTTGAGGGGTGCATGGGATGTTTCACATGCGATACTCCAGGCGAGAGGGGGGTACATGTATTTGGGGTGTACGCAGGGAGTTTCACATGCTATTTGGCATTGTGGGCCCTCCTGGGTGTGCGGTTTCCCCCCTCCCCATGCCCTGCAGGCAGCCCACACCACAAGGGACTACCCTACAACCCTCACCATGCCCTGCAGGCAGCCCTCATGGCACCATGCACTTGTGAGCACAATTGTGAGCCCTGACTCATGCCCCCCACCCATCCACCCCCCCAGTGACGGGCACCTGCCAGCAGGCCCCGACTCATGTCCCCCCACCCACTCACCCACCCACCATTGACGGGCACCTGCCAGCAGGCTCTGACTCATGTCCCCCTGCACCCCAACCCACCCAGCAGTGACGGGCACCTGCCAGCAGGCCCTGACTCATGTCCCCCCACCCACTCACCCACCCAGCAGTGACGGGCACCTGCCAGCAGGCCCTAACTCATGTCCCCCTGCACCACCACCCACCCAGCAGTGACGGGCACCTGCCAGCAGGCCCGACTCATGACTCCCACCCACTCACCCACCCACCATTGACGGGCACCTGCCAGCATGCCCCGACTCATGTCCCTCCACCCACTCACCCAACCAGCAGTGACGGGCATCTGCCAGCAGGCCCCGACTCATGTCCCCCCACCGACACGTCATCACACTCCAGACCCATGGGCCTTATGGCCACCCGAATCCCACCCCAGGCCACCCAGTCCAAACACCCCACATTGAATTCCCAAAGCCATGATAGAAAATACATAACAACCATGCCCATGAATACATGTCCCTCAGAACCACACAATGGTGACACATGACTGTGAAAAACAACATTGTGACATGCACAAAAGAAATGATAGAAGACCACACAAGTAAAGTAAAGAAAAAAAGTGTATTGAAGAATCAACAAAGTTTATAAAACCAAATCTCACAATAATGAAAAGAAATAATCCAAGTCCAGAACTCCAAAATGTATCAAAAAAAATAAATGCTGCAACCAATACAATCCAAAGTAAAATGGCTCCTATGGGTCTGTCCATAAAAAAAAAAAAAAATCACAGTTCAAAAAATGCAAAGTATTCCACCATGGGTCCAAGTAAATGAAATCCACATCGAATACTATTTACAAAAGAACATCCAAGGGTCCATGAGCCCAACAATCCAAAGGAAACCTACAAAAAACCCTACCTAATAAATAACTATATACAAAAAGGTGGGGCATAGTCCATGCGCCCCAAATGAAAGAAATATAGAAAGGAAACCTAACACTAATGAACTATATGCAATGGCGGCGGGCAAGTCCTACGGCTCACTTGTTGATTTCCCAGGCCAGGGCATCATCAAACTCCTGTTCAACGTCCTGGAGGCGGGCCTGTTCCCTGTCCCGAGGTCTCACAGGGATAAAGCCATGTCCACCTCCAACTCCCTGCGAATTTCCTCGAGGCACTCAGCCCGCCTCAACGCCCTGCGCATGTAGTTCTCCACCCTGACCATAGTGAGCCGTGCCTCTTCCGCCCGCTGCCACTCCACATCTATTTGCTGGTCCAAACGCTGCCACACGGAAGACTCTCCCAATCCAGGGTCCTCCTGCCCTCTGGCCGATGCCTGCCCCTCTGATGTTGATGGCCCTGAGCCATTATCGCTCCCACCTTGAGCCTGCTGCTGCCAGGCATGTGCCCTGCCTGTTGATGCCTGCACATCCTCCTCCTGCTGGGGTCCAGTTGTTGGGGTGGCCACCCCTGCTGGACCTTCGACTCCCGACTGTGCAGGGATGTGTCCTCCACCAGCCTGGCCGCTGGGTCAGTGGCAGCTCCATAGGGTGGCTAGGTGATACATGGCCAGGAAGATGTCACGGAGGACGGCTGGCACATGGGGGGTTCAGTTGAGGAGGGGGTCGGTAGAAGGTCCAGCACACGGAGGTACCCAGCACTGGTGACCCTTCCTAGTAGGTCGACTTGGTCAATGAGGCATCTGAAATAACGTGCAGAGTCCTCACGAGAACCCTGCACGTCATCCCAGATGCCACGTTGACGCAACGCCACCCCAGCCAGGACAGGCTCAACATGGTCCCGGCATGCCACGTCTGCAGGGAGAGGAAGGCCAGTTGTTGTTAGCGGATCCCCTCTCTGAAAATGGGTCTGGACGAAGGCATCCCTGCTGGTGCGGGATGATGCAGTCACAGGATCGGGGACAGAATTACACACAGGCACCTCCGCGGCCGCCTGTGCTGCCTCCTATCCCTGTCCCTGGACTGCACCACTAGCACCAGTGGAATTCCCCCCCCAGACTCTGTGTGTGGCCCTTCCACAGCCTCCTCCTCAACCAAACTCCCCACCAACCTGGATGACTCTGTGCCATCTTCCTCCACAGGCTCCTGTGGGGGCTCAGCTGCACCTTCTGCTGCCGAGGAGTCCACTTCCGACCTCCGCCTCTTGGACCTTCCCTCGCCAGCTGCAGCCACGAACGTGGCACCAGACTCCTCACTCCCCGATGAGGTGACAACCTGGAGGGGAGCTGGGCCTTGCGTCTCCGGCTGGCGGTGGGATCCCTGCCGCTGTGCTCCACAGCACCGTCTCGGCCCTCTTCATCAGTTGACCCTGCAGACAGGGAGAGACAGAACACAGGCATCAGGGCACTGTACAATGGTCTGATACACACATGACAGTTGCACATGAGAGGCAGTGTCAAACCTCACACATGGCATCACACTTCCCAACACACATATCATTTGAACCCACACACATGCGCAAATTCACAGGAATGTTGCAGCAGGCATCACCATCCATACACATACAACAGCATGAGCATCCAAAAGTTAGCCTGGCGTCACATGCAACACGGGTAGTGCCAAATGCAGACACGCCACCAGACATACATGCATCTGTACATCTCCACCACCTGTCGCAGTGAAATCATTGGCATCCATGTCACATCTTCCAATCAGCCTCCTACATGTCGGTGTCACATGCATCCATGGTGTATCACAGTGGCACACATGTCAAATACACACAAACTCACATGTACATTGTGCACATACATGATGGTGGAACCAGCGTCCATGTGTCACACCACAACCATGCCACAGTACATACACATAATTTTAAACATGTGTGTACCGGCACATGCATTTGGGCACCATGCATTTGAACACATACACCATTGATGTGCCTCACACATGACTGGACTCACATGTGGCAGGCTCATGCCCCTGTACATACACATCCATAGATGGGCCTTCCAAGACATATGTCCAACCTGCACACTCCTGCCACACCCCAACATGCACAGCGTCCAATCAGTATGCATGTACACTTACCGCTCGACTCCGGACGGGTCTGCCTCTCAAGGACCTGGAGGTGGAGCGCTGGGCGTATGCGTTCCAGGACCCTCATCTGGTTGTCGGTAAGGCGGACCCGGAACCCCTCATTATCCGTTGCCTTCAAGAGGCTCCGGGCCTTGCTGAGGGTCCTGGACCTGAAGTCCTCCCAGTGGTTCCGGAGGTGTTGCATGTCGCGGGCTGCCACCCCCTCCACGTTGATGGCAGCCGTGATGTCCTTCCAGATCCTCTTCCGTCCTTCATTGTAGGCGCATGAACTTCCAAAGAGGGCATCATAATGCCCCAGGACTTGCTCCACCAGGATGCCAACTTCATTGGCACTGAAGCTGGCAGCACTCTGCCTCTCTGCTGGGGGGTTGCCACTGATGACAGATGGTGTTGTGTCGGACATGGCAACCCCCGAAGCAGGTGTGGGTGGGCAACTGGGTCCTGAAGCTGGGCTGTGGAGCAATGGAATACCAGTCGGGAGTCTTCTGTTCCAGCAGGGGTGGTCACAGCAACTGGACCCCTGCAGGTGGCTGACGTGCAGGCACCAAATAGCAGGGCACGTGGCCAGCAGGCAGGCAGGCAGCAGCAGATGGCAGGTGGGAGTGTGCTCGAGGCTCTGAGGGGCAGGAAAATGGCCTTCTGGGCAGGAGCGTGGTCTTCCATGTGTTGTCGAGTGGCCACTTTGATACGGAGTGATTTGGCACATGAAAAAAGTGCACGTCAGCGTGTAATTCGAGGAAAGGCCCTTAGTGCGTAAGCGCGCATTTGATGTGATACGCACAGGCATTTCCCTCAGCACGGGGATATCCGCACATGCAAAAAAAACATGTACGTGTGTTAATGCGTGTAATCTGAGAAAAGGGCCTAAGCGCGTAAGAGAAGTGACGCGCACGGGTGTTTCCCTCAGCACGGGTTAAAGGGGAGCGGGGCCAGCAGTTCGCTGTACGTGCCTTTTGTGGAGACCGACGTGTGGGTTGCCACTTCATGTTGTTTCGCGCGCCATCACAACTTCACAGTGGATCAAGGACATTTCGCTTCATTTGGTGGGGGTGTTGGCTATGCATGTTTTTCATTATCACCCAAGTCTGACGGTGAGTCGTGCACGCTATTTTTCCCACTGTGGGTGCCCTATGTATCGCGTACCTGTTTTCGAGGTCATAGTTGCCTGCGTGTCCCACGCTGATGTGCTTTTCGTGTCCCTGGGTGCCACCGCGTACTGCGGGAGGTTAATTCCACACACATAGGCTACCGGGGGTTGTGTGCACGGTTTTACTGCAGTTTTGGGGTGTCTGAGCGTTGTGTGACCCGTCACTTTATCACTGGGGTCACATACAGCCTTGCAGGTGCAGGGGTGCTGTTAACATCTTGTATCCCGCCCCCTTCACCCCAATTGCCTAGGACAATTGTTGTGTACACCTCACATTGGCACTACTACATCTGTGCCGGCACTACTACATATGTGCCACGGCTGGGAGGCCACGAAAGAAGAGGGGCGCCTCAGCTGAGCATACTCCATGTTGCGGGCGTGGTCAGGGACGTGACTGGGGTGACCAGGGAGTAGGGGGACTCCTTCGTGTCCAGGGTGGCTGCAGAGGGGGAAGTGGCAGGGGTGCGCCACTTTGGCACAATGTTGTGCCACGTGTTGGTGCAGTCATGCCACCACCCCCTGCGGCTCCCGGAGATGCAGTTGTTTCATCTGGCACTGGCGCCCATGTGACCCGGCAGTCCGTTTCATCGACTGCCATGCCCCAAGGGTAGTGGTAGCTGCAGGTGCAGCTGTGGACACCACCACCCAGGCTCAGGGTCTGCCAGCGCAGACTGTGTTGGCACCTGCAGAGTCCCTGGAAGATTTCCAGGATGTCTGGAGGGACACTGGAGGTGCACGCAGGGCTGCTCTGACCGATGCATGTGTCTCTGGGGCAGTAATGTCATCTGCTGCCCCGACCAGCCGGGTGTTGGCAAGTGCATGGGCAGATGCACCCGACTCCACCTCGGTTGTGAGTCTACCATCAAGGACAGTCCCGGTCAATGACCCTGGCACAGCGGATGTTGCTGCGCAGGGTCCATTCCAGGGCACCTAGCAGCCACTGACGCAAGTCAGGGCTTCCGTCCTTGTTCAACCTGCCACTCCCTCGGTTCAACCCACTAGCGCCACAGCCCATACTGATCAGGGTGGCATTTGTCAGCCAGGGTCCGGACCACTGTCCAAGAGGAGGAAGGTTGCACCTGCAGTAGACTGGAGAAAAAGACGTGTATTGCTACCCGCCAGCCCGCAGTGCACTCCAAAGGGAAAAAGGAATCCCAAATATATTAGTGTAGCTAATAAGCATTATACATGTTCACATTTAGAAGTTAGGGGTTGCATTGTTCAATACATATTTTCAATATTATAAATAAGGCAATTCAATAACTCAGATTCTTGCAGAAGGAACAAGAACCTTCCACTGTTTTTAAAAAAAAATCAGTTAAGCTATCAAACAATTGAATTTGTAAGGTTTTGTATAACAAAAAAATTCCATGTTTTGTCTAACCAAAACATTCACTAACAACAATTCTCATATGTCCATATTAACTTCATTTGGTCATGAAGAAAAAGTTTTTTTTGGTTAAAATTCACCAATCCCCAAAAAAGTATCAAGTTTGCATTATGTCTTTTATTGCCAATGCGTTTCGGACTATACATCAGTCCATCTTCAGGCAGATGATACTATTGGTTCCAAAACATGAGTTCATGCACACCTTTGATCCCTAGGGTAAAGAGTAGAGAAGGGCCACCTATTAGTGTTCTGTTCAACAAATTAATTTTACAGTTCACAACTGAACAATTGTAAATAACCCACCTGGTTTTTATGCAGGTGGGATCTCTAATCTCAGACTTGATAGCACTTCCTGTTGTCTGTATGTCACTGTATACGTGCACACATAATTTCACCCTCAGGATGGTCCACTCAGAGACAAATGTTTCTAAAAAATGAAAGTAGAGATCGATATAGATTAGTTGACTAATTGAGGAAGTTCTTGGCCCTCAGATAAGTCCTAGTATTTAAAAATGTCTTAATTATTAATTATTGTATTTAAGTTTGACCATAGTCATATATCTAACCAACTTGTTCAATTCTGAAAACGAATAATAACTCAATCCGTGCTCTATACGTATAGTGATTAGTCTAATTGTATTATATTATCTCACCAAGAATGGTATGTTTCTAGTAAATAACCATACTGCTAAACAATACGTCATTTGGGACTGACAACCAGTCATATATCTACCCATGCTGCTCCTTCTTAATAACTATTAAGCCCATGCAGCTATAGCTAATCCCTAGAGATTGACAACATGGTTTCAGAAAATCATAGAACCACGGATAGTGGATCATTCCTTACCTCACAAGCGAGCATCCAGTTAGACCGTCAGAAAACTCCTAGTATCCAGCGCGAGAGTGTGTGTCTCTCGCTCGGACGTGAAGCTTTTCTTATGGTAGTACTGTGCCTAATTGCGCATGCGTGAGGGGGAGTAGTGCGGATCAATAGGACCGACCCCATTACTCCTTCACGCATGCGCAACGATAATACCCTTGGGGGCCGATTCATGGAACAAACGTGCGCCGAAAATCGTTGCGCAAGCAGGCGCAAGCAGGCGCAAGCAGGTGCAAGCGCAAAGAAACAGGCGCACGTGCACGCGTGCGATTCATGGAAGTCCCTGCGCGTGTTTTCCTCGGGATGTGCGCCAAACCCGTGCATGGCGCACATGTCACTGCAACATCCCGAAAGACGTGCGCGACGCGCACAGTGAAAGCGCACAACCTCGGCGCATACACTAGAAAGTGGGCGGAACACGGGGCGTAATGCGCGGAATGGGGAACAACTCGCGAAAATAAGGGGGTAACTGGGGATGTACTGCAGGGAAGCAGACGGAACGCCCACACGCACCCGAACCACACGTATTCATGGAATCGAATAGGGCAAAGCCATGCACAGCGAAAGACACGCACAAGCCGAAACACGTCCGCCACACGAAGGCAGGCGGTAGCGTCCCTGCGCATTACGAAAGTGGCAACATACAGCAATTGTGCCTGTGCGAGCGGGGCACGTGTATTTCGGGGTTGCGCAGGAAGTTACACACGCGATTGAGCGGGGTACGTGTATTCCGTTGGTGTGCGGGAAGTCACACACGCGATCGGGCCTGGGGGAGCGGGCTACGTGTATTTCAGGGGTTCGCGTGAACTTTTTCACGCGATCGGGCCTGGGGGAGAGGGCTACGTGTATTTCAGGGGTTTGCGTGAACTTTTTCACGCGATCGGGCCTGGGGGAGCGGGCTACGTGTATTCCAGGGGTTCGCGTGAACTTTTTCACGCGATCGGGCCTGGGGGAGCGGGCTACGTGTATTTCAGGGGTTCGCGTGAACTTTTACACGCGATCGGGCCTGGGGGAGCGGGCTACGTGTATTTGAGGGTTTAGCGTGAACTTTTTCACGCGATCGGGCCTGGGGGAGCGGGCTACGTGTATTCTAGGGGTTCGCGTGAACTTTATCACGCGATCGGGCCTGGGGGAGCGGGGTACCACTCACCGTCTGCCTTGCATGTAGAAGAACGCGTAGCCAACACCCGCTGTGAAGTAATAGCGTGTGAACCCCAACGGATGGAAAACACACGCACCGCACGAAAAGCACGTACAGAACAGTGTAAAGGCACGCGGGATCTCCAAGCCCTGCCAGGGCAACGCCCGTGCGCAAAACGTCACAGACGCGCTTACGCTGTAAGGGCCTTTGGTCCAATGAAATCGCGTACGCGTGCTGACGCGCTTACGCGCTAAGGGCCTTTCCTCGATTTTCACGCTGACGTGCAGGATTTTCACGTGCCAAATCACTCCGTATCAAGCTGGCCACGCGAAAACACATGGAAGACCACGCTCCTGCTCAGAAGGCCGAATTACTGCCCCCCAGTGCCCCGAGCAGCCTTCCACGTGCCATCTGCTGCTGCCTGCCTGCCTGCCTGCCTGCTGCCACCGTGCCCTGCCATTTGGTGCCTGCACATCAGCCATCTGCAGGGGTCCAGTTGCTGTGTCCACCCCTGCTGGAACAAAAGACTCCCGACTCAGATAACATCGCTCCACAGCCCAGCCCCAGGACCCAGTTGCCCACCCACTCCTGCCCCTGGGGTTGCCATGTCGGGCACATCCACATCTGGCACCAGTGGCAAACCCCGGCCAGAGGGGCAGAGGGGCACCAGCTTCACTGCCACCGAAGTTGGTGTCCTGGTGGAGCAAGTCCTGGGGCAGTATGATGCCCTCTTCGGATAGTCCCGCGCCAACAAGGAAGGACGGGAGAGGATCTGGGCCGACTGTGTGGTTGCCATCAACGCGGAGGGGGTGGCAACCCGCACCATCCAGAAGGTCAAGAAGCGCTGGGAAGACTTGAGGTCCAGGACCCTCATAAAGGCCCGGCGCCTCGTGGAGGGGGTCCGGGGCCGCATGAGTTCCATCCAGATGAGGGTCCTGGAACGCGTACACCCAGCGCTCCACGCCCAGGTCCTTGAGAGGGAGACCCGTCTGGAGTTGAGCGGTAAGTGGCCAAGCATTGCTGTGTGAGACAGGGCATGTTGCAGTGTGCTGGTTGTCTGATACTTGCCTGTATGTGTGACATAGGCCATGTACGCATGTATGTGTGCAGGGACATCATGGTAATGCATGTGCGACCAGTAATGTGTGAACCGCACGGTTGTTGCATGTGTTTAAATGCGACATGGGGAGCCCTATGCAGATTGTACACATGAGAGCATGGCAGTCTCTGTTCCTGGACATGGCTGGGGGTGAGGGATGGGTGCTGATGCCAGGTACATATATGGTGTCCATGTCTGTGTGCCTGACCTGCGTGTCTGTGACTTGTGAATGCCATGGATGCATGACACATGTCTGTGACAATGTACAGATTCACTGATGCAGCCTAGTCATCCTTGTATCCACTGTGATTGGGGTGTACGGGGCCAGATGGATGTGACTGAGGTGAAGTGTGTGCATGTGATAGGCATGACCCATGATGCATGTGAGTTCCATTACATTGTATGTTTCGAGAGTCCATTGGACATGTATGGAAATGTCCATGGCATGCACCATGACTGTCACTGTGTGTGTTTTGCCTGGACTGACACATGTGTTGTGGAGGGACATGATGGAAGTGTACTTTGACAGTGGCACTCATCTGCTATTGCTTCCTGTCTAGGGGACCATTGTACAGTACCCTGATGCTTGTGTTCTATGTCTCCCTCTACGCAGTGGCTAGTGAATAAGAGGGCGGAGACGGCGCTGTGGAGCAAGGCGGCGGGGATGCCCCCACGGCTGCAGCGGAAGGGGTGGGTGAGCCCCCACAGGGGCCTGCTACGGCGGAAGACGGTGAGGAGCCATCCAGGTTGGTGGTTTCCACAGAGGAGGAGGAGGCCGCCACTGAGGCGCACATGGGGCCTGGTGGGGGCATCCCTGCTGGTGCAAGTGGTGCAGTCCAGGGGCAGGGGCAGGAGGCAGCACAGGTCACCGTGGAGGGGCCTGTGCATGTCGCTGTCCCTGACCCTGTGGGTGCACCACCATGCACCAGCAGGGATGCCCCGTCCCAGGCCCGTCCGCAGGTAGAGGGGATGTCCATGTCATCTGACTCCCCTCCACCTGCGGACGAGGGGACCCCTGGCCGTATGGAGAAGGTCCTGATTGGGGTCGCGATGCGCACGCCTGTGATTCGTGATGCCGTGCGTGCTTCCCAGGAGGAGAACGCACGTCATCACGAAGAGCACCGTGCCGACGTGGCCCAATTGGGATCGTCCATGTTCGGGGGTTTCCTGCATGTGTCGGCCAATCTGGCGGCCCTCTCCTCCTCTGTGGAGACTATACGCCAGTCGTTCTCCATGCTGTCTTCCGGCCCAGATGCCACCAGGGCCCCCTGTGGACCTGCCCTGACCAATGCAGCTAGCTCGGTGGGGATCCCATCCCTGCCACAGTCGGGAGTCAGAGGTCCAGCAGGGGTGGACACCACAGCAACTGTACCCCAGCAGATGGAGGATGTGCCGGCATCATCAGGCAAGGCACGTGCACGACGGCGTCGGTGGATTCCATCAGCCTGGATGCCGTTGTGCTGGCAGAGGCAGTGGCGTTGGAGGCAGCAGCGGAGTCAACGTGGGAGGCATCATGGCTCGGGGCCATCAACATCGGAGGGGCAGGCATCGGCCGGAGGGCAGGAGGACCCAGGACGGGAAGTGTCTTCCGTGTGGCAGCGGTTGGGCCAGCATATAGGTGTGGAGCGGCGGCGGGCGGAAGAGGCGCGGCTCACAATGGTCAGGGCGGAGAACTCCATGCGGAGGGCCCTGAAGCGGGCCGAGTGCCTCGAGGCAATCCGCAGGGGGTTGGAGGAGGAGACGGCATCGTCCCTGCGGACCCTCGGGCCATGGAACAGGACCGCCTCCGGGACATCGAACAGGAGTTCGATGATGCCCTGGCCCGGAACACCACGGAGTGAGCCGCTGGACTTGCCCGCCGCCTTTGTATATAGTTATATAGTTAGTGTTAGGTTTCCTTTATTTATTTATTTTTTTTGGTTGCGATTGGACAATGCGCCACATTTTTGTATGTAGTTCATTTTTTAGTTAGTTGTCTTAGTTAGGTTTCATTTGGTTGGGCTCATGGACCCGGGATTATCTTGTAAATAGTTCTTCAATGGATTTTTCTATTTTTTGGATTTTTTTCATATACAATCTTCTTCTTTTGCTTGTTTTGCTTTGTGGTTTTTCTCATTTCATTTCCATTCAAGTTGATTTTAAATACATTTTTATTTTCATCCTTCAATGTGTCGTATCATCTCATTGCTTTCATGCATGTCATGTTGGGTGTTTTAACATTCACTTGCAGCCATTGTGTGTGTCAGACATGTGTTCATTTGCATTATTTGCATTGGGTGTGTAACATGTCATTGCCTTTGATATGTGGGTGGATGTGATAGTTGGTTGGGCCTTTTGGCAGGGGAGGATGGCCATTACGGACATGATTGGGGATTGGTGGGACCCAGGTGCAGGGGGCATGGATGGGACATGGGTGGGGGCCTGGTGGTGGGTGCCCCACAGTGCTGGGGGGTGGGGGTGGTGGGGAACATGCGTTGGACATGGGTGGGGGCCTGCTGGCAGGTGCCCCACAGTGCTGGGGGGTGGGGGTGGTGGGGAACATGCGTTGGACATGGGTGGGGGCCTGCTGGCAGGTGCCCCACAGTGCTGGGGGGTGGGGGTGGTGGGTAACATGAGTTGGACATGGGTGGGGGCCTGCTGGCAGGTGCCCCACAGTGCTGGGGGGTGGGGTGGTGGGAGACATGAGTTGGACATGGGTGGGGGCCTGGTGGAGGCTGCCCCTGCACTGCTGGGGGGTGGGGGTGGTGGGAGACTTGGGTGGGGGCCTGGTAGTGGGTGCCCCTGGTGACTGTGGGGGTTGGGGGTGGTGGGAGACATGGGTGGGGGCCTGGTGGAGGGTGCCCCTGCACTGCTGGGGGGTGGTGGGAGACATGGGTGGGGGCCTGTGGAGGGTGCCCCTGGTGGCTGGGGGTGCAGGGGGACATGCGTTGGTGGGCAGTGGTGCAAGTTGACATGTGGGTTGGCTGGGGGGCATGGCCATGGTGGATGGGGTGCCTGCAGGACATGTGCAGGGTAGGCCCCTGTGGTGTGAGCCACCTGCAGGGGCCGTGGAGGGTGTAGAGGGAACACCTGGGAGGACCCACACGTGCAATTCACGTGTGGTGCTCCCCGCGCACCCCTGTAATACACGTACCCTGATGGAATCGCGTGTGGAACTTCCCGCGCACCCCTGGAATACACGTACCCTGCTGATTTCGCGTGTGAAACTTCCCCCGCACCCTGAAATACACGTACCCTGATGGTATCGCGTGTGGAACTTTCCGCGCACCCCTGAGATACGCGTACCCTGCTCGCACGGGCCCAATCGCGTGTGGAACTTCCCGCGCACCCCTGAAATACACGTACCCTGCTGATTTCGCGTGTGAAACTTCCCCCGCACCCTGAAATACACGTACCCTGATGGAATCGCGTGTGGAACTTCCCGCGCACCCCTGGAATACACGTACCCTGCTGATTTCACGTGTGAAACTTCCCCCGCACCCTGAAATACACGTACCCTGATGGAATCGCATGTGGAACTTCCCGCGCACCCCTGAGATACGCGTACCCTGCTCGCACGGGCCCAATCGCGTGTGGAAATTCCTGCGCACCCCTGTAATACACGTACCATGGTGAAATCGCGTGTGGAACTTCCCGCGCACCCCTGAAATACGCGTACCCTGCTCGCACGGGGCCAATCGCGTGAGGTACATCCCGCGCACCCCAGTGATACACATAGCCCGCTTGCTGTGCTGGTACAGGGTTAGCGCAGCCCTTTGCGCTGGATTGGGTATATTGATGGCTTTTCCCTGCGCGAGAGGCGTTCTTGGGGGCGTAACTGGCGCTGCTGCAGGGTCGCTGCGCCACTGTGCGCCACGGCTGGTTTTGGTGGCTGGAATCCATGAATACGCTGTGCGCGGAAATGGATTTTAGCGCACGCGGCTGGCGCAGGGATTCGCACAGGCACACTGTGCGCCAGCCGCGTGCGCCGCTTGTGCGCTGAATTCTATGAATTACCCCCTTGGTGTGGACCTCACGCGCCTGCATATTAATGTCTATAATCCCTGCGCATGCGCACAGTTGACACCAAAAGTGTCTCCCTCCTGTGCCTGCGTCTTAGTGATAGTCGATTACTTGGTCAGCTCTTCGTCCCGTAAAAAACTCAGCGCTGTGGTATCTGGCCATAATCTTACTGGTTCACCAAGGATCAGTCAAAAGGTGATCATGCGGTCATTCTCTATATGTGGGTAACAATATATTTATGACTATTATGTCTCAGAGTCACGAATGGTCCGTTATAGTGACATCAATCAACTATTCCCTGTGTGTAGGTAGCAAAATAATACACACCATGGACAATCGGAAAATCAAGATCACACTCATCGAAGGCCACACCTGAGTTGAATATCGTCGCTCCTAGTCTCTCTTATTAACATGAACATAAGGTGGTGAGGTGAACACCAGACTACATTCTAAAGTGGACAAAGGTGTAAGGAATGTGTAATGAGAGAAATGTTTAACTTATCAGCCTAAAGTTAGGCATATTGTGCATCATAAGGAATTTCAATAAGGTAATGGGGCAGTTTGTTCAGTATAAAGGGTCCCTGTACCAGCGAGGGGTTAGATTGCATGTACTTGTGTCCAGCTAAGTGGGGATGATGCAGACACAGTCTGCGCGGGTCCCCATGTTCTCCAGGCAACAGTCTACATGTGTTGGAACCAAAATTAAAAAAATCTCCAATGTGAGTGTTTTATTGGTAGATACACTTATCGCGTATATTTCTGCTGTCATATACATTAGAGGAGACTCCTGATCCTAGTTGATGTTCACATTCTAAGTCATGAATGACTCAATAGTCCGCCCTTCATGTTGAGTGCGTGCCTCATAAAACAAATCTGGGTACATTTACACATCCATTAAACTCCAGGTTCAATCCAAATCTCAGTAGAAGCACTTATCACATACTATCCTTGTCACGATCTTGGCCTTGCGCGGAGGTAGCACGTACACCTACCTCCCCGTTGGGTCTTGGGGCCTGGGGTGTTAACAACACAGGCTTCCGTGACCCTCCGGGGAAAGAGGGTTAAGGTCCGCTGGTTGGTTAGGTTGGGGTGGTTAGGAAAACCGGATAACAAGGCAGGAAAGGGAAAAAAGGAGGGATAAGGGAAGGCTGAGTGGTTTAGATGTGTTGCCCCTCCTGGGGTTTTGTTAAGCAATTGAAAATTCGCCCAGCACTCCTTCACTTGAGCACATATTCTACTTTAGAACCTAGATGCTGCTTTCTCTAGATTGCACAAATTAACAATTACGCTATCCTGCAGTATGAATATTTACAGCATACCCACTGATCTGCAAGAACATAAGATCACCACACATGTAAATCACATTGCAATAAGGTAACAAAGGAAAGCACTTAGCTTCGGTTGTCAGCAGGAGACGCGGGGTTAATTCACCAGTGTTCTATCTTGCTGTGCGAACAACGGAACTCCGCTACAAGAACCAAAAAACAGGAGTGAGCGTACATACGCTTGAGAAACAGATCATACATTGACTTGCCGCCGCAACCCGGCATAAACGTTAGCTACATTAAAGTTTAAACAAAGCATGAGTAACTTCTGTCTGAGCTCCGGCTCGCAAGTAGCGAATGAACAGTGCCAGTGCTCCGTTCTTGGATTAACTGTGCCGGAATTCGGGCCGTAGGATTTGCAAGTGTCGGAAAAACCCGACTCCGCTTCGCTACTTGGCGTGGAGCTGCGCGGCTTCAAATAATCACAATGCCGGGCTCCGAAGCGCCACTGACTGTGAAGCGCAATTCACTCTGTACGAGTGCTCGGACTGGGTAAGCAACAAGGATAAAAGTGCACTTATCTGTAGGACTCAGCGGGGCCTGCAGAGTTCGCAGGCGGGGTGTGGCCCCGCTGATAGCTGCCTGCAGGAGCCCACTGGAAACGCGTCTTGCCTCTTCAAGGTCCCGTAGCGCAAGCGGCTCCCCACGTGTTCCTGGCGCGCATGCGTGTTTTGCAGGGCGGGGTCCAGAAGCTTCCCGGTGACTCTCCTGCACGCGAGGCTGCTGGGAAGTTTAGTCCGGTTCCTTCTTTCCTTGTTTTGAAGGGCTAGGGGGCTGGTTTGCCCACACCTAGCCCTTTGCCTGCAAAGGACACAAAGCAAGGTCCTAAAATAAAGGGGTTTTAACCTCTGTGTCACTCTTTTCCTGTGATTCCCACCAGTCACATTACTTTGGTGCTGCATGCTCCCTCCAACCAACTGGGGTATACTGACAGTACTCCCCCTCCCAACAGGTCCTGGTTTAGAGGGATTGTTCAGGTGAAATGTTCGGATCAAACGAGAAGCATGGACATTAGTAGCTGGCTTCCATGAGCGTTCCTCTGGACCATAGCCCAACCAATCCACCAGGTAATGTACAACCCCTCGCACAACACGAGAATCTAGTATGCTTTTCACTTCAAACTCTGGCACACTATTTTCCATAATAGGTGGAGGCTTACTAAGGCGCATTAAGGCTGAGGCAGGCTTTAACAAGGATACATGGAAAACCGGATGTACATGCATTCTAGGTGGTAAGGTCAGGCGAACAGCCACTGGATTTATGATCTTTTCGATGGGAAAAGGGCCCAAAATCGGGGTTGGAACTTCCTAGGGCCTTGCAAATGTAAGTTTCGTGTGGCCAACCAGACCCGATCCCCAACTTTATATGGTGGACTAGTTCGTCTTTTCCGATCTGCATAAGTCTTATATGCTTGTTTAGCTTTCCCCAGATTTGTTTGGATGACATGCCATACTTCTATTAAATGTTGCCTATGGTTCTGGACTGCTGGTACTGAGTCTGTCACATGGGGCACAGGCTGGAACCGTGGATGATACCCATAGGTGCCATAAAACGGTGTCACTTTAGTGTAGGAATGCATAGCATTATTATACGCTAACTCAGCTAACCAAAGGGTTTCTGCCCAAGAAGAATCATTGCCGTAGGTCATACATCGCAGGTATTGTTCTAGAGTCTGGTTTACTCGCTCGGTCTGCCCATCGGTTTCAGGGTGGTAACTGGTGGACAACCACAAGGTAATTCCCAACGATTCACAGAATGCCCTCCAAAAGCGAGAGGTGAACTGTGCACCCCGATCAGAGATGATGTGCTGTGGAATGCCATGTAGGCGTACTATATTCTGGAGGAAAAGGTCTGCAAGCTCTTTCGCCGTGGGGACCCCCTTGCAAGGTATGAAATGTGCTAATTTGCTCAAAGAATCTACTATCACCACTATGGTGGTGAAATGATGACTTGCTGGTAGGTCCACGATCAGGTCCAAGGAAACAGTATGCCAGGGTACTGGAGGAGTGGGTAGGGGTTGCAACATGCCAGCCGGTTTTTGGTGGTCTGACTTGTTTCTTAAACAGCACTCGCAAGTATGTACATACTCTCGGATGTCTTTCCTCATTTGAGGCCACCAGAAATGACGCATTACCAATTCTTGGGTTTTGACCACTCCAGGGTGCCCTACAAAGGGCGAGTCATGACACCACTTAATGGCCTGTTTACGTGTTGCAGGTGTTGGTAAGTACAGGGATGACCCAAAGAAGGGTAGACCATTTTTAATTGTTTGTTTTTTCCCTGGATTATTCCATTGCACTAATTCTTGAGCTGACATGGCTTTTCGTATGTTATTGAACATATCATCTACTACAATACTACCCACAATACGCACGGGTGGTACCATTGGCTTCGGTTCCTCTTTTTTATCTTGACTAGGGTAGGGTTCTGGGTAACGAGACAGAGTATCAGCCTTTCTGTTCTCCGTACCCGGACGATATGTTACCACGAAATCGTACTCGGCAAAGTGCATCGCCCATCGAAGCTGTCGGGGACTCAAAGCCTTGGCTGATTTTAGGAACTGAAGATTCCTATGGTCCGTCAATATTGTAATCGTATGCCGAGCTCCCATCAAGTAATGACGCCACTCGTCAAATGCTACCTTGATGGCCAGGAGTTCTCTATCGGCTATCACATAATTTCGTTCAGCTGGTAACAGGGAACGTGAGTAGAAGGCCACCGGGTGCAATTGTCCGGAATCGTCTCTTTGGGATAAAATTGCACCAAGAGCATAGCTGGAAGCATCTGTTTCTATGATATAAGGACGCGTGGAAACGGGATGGAGTAGTACAGGAGCAGTTGTGAATGCAGTTTTTAAAGCTACAAAGCTTGCCTCTGCAGCCGCATCCCACTGGAAGGCTACGCCTTTCTTGAGTAAACGGGTGATGGGCTGTACTTTGGCTGCAAATCCTTCTATGAACCGACGATAGAAATTTGCAAACCCCAACACCGTTTGTACTACCTTTACAGATGTGGGAGATGGCCACTCTGTGATGGCTTGGACTTTCTTCGGATCCATTGTAATGCCTTCTGGCGATAAAATGAACCCTAGGAATTCTATTGTGGTTTGGTGGAACGCACATTTTTCCAGTTTTGCATAGAGCTGATGCTCACGCAAGCGCTGTAGCACTGCTTTTACGTGAGCCTGATGTTCCTCGATGTTGCGTGAGTAAATTAGGATGTCGTCAATATAGACCATAGTGAACACGTCCAAATACCCACGCAAGACCTCGTCCAGAAAATGCTGAAAGGCGGCGGGCGCGTTGCAGAGGCCGAATGGCATGACTTGATATTCATATAGACCGAACTTGGTTCGAAAGGCAGTCTTCCATTTGTCCCCCTCACGCACCCGCACCAGATGATACGCTCCTCTCAGGTCTAGCTTGGTGTATATCTGAGCGTCCCTTACTTGGTCTAATAGAGTTGGTATCAATGGTAAGGGGTAACGGTTCTTTATTGTTATCCGGTTAATAGCCCTATAGTCTATACATGTTCTTAGGTCCCCGGTCTTTTTAGGAACGAAGAACAAAGGGGATGACACAGGTGACTTAGAGTGACGTATGAAGCCATTGGCCAGATTCGTCTCAATATAGTTTTTGAGGTGCTCATTTTCAGATTCTGTCAGTGCATAAATCCTACTACAGGGCAAGGCCGCTCCTGGTTCCAAATCTATTCTGCAATCGAATGTTCGATGAGGTGGCAACGTTTCTCCAGCGGCTTTACTAAAAACATCCCTAAAGTCCTGATAGACAGATGGTAGGCCAATTTCAACACTCCCAATAACATGTTCTTCGTAGGACACTGAACCTTCGATCTTATCAAGGTGGCAGTTTGTTTTACAATGGTTTGACATGAAACGCACCGATTGTAACGCTCACCTGATTCCCGTAGAGGCGCCGGTCTTAACTGGGCGTATACCGTATCTTCAAAGGTGATGTGTAACACACGGCTGGCTCTTTGAGCTGGACCTCTGTGCACTGTATGTCTGGCTCGAAGGGTAAAATGTCTGCAGATAGAAAATGTGGGATTAATGAACTGGGTTATTGAATGTCTCTCTCTTCTTCCCTTTCTCTTCTCCTGTAGAACCCCAAAGGTTAACGCTCTCACCTTAGGTAAGTGAACGCCGTGCTCTCCATCTGCCTCGAGGCAGGGTGCTGTAACCAGTTTCTTCACTGGATAAGGGGAGCAGGCCTCTTGACTTCAGAGGACTGCTGTCCGTCGTTTACTGCACGAACAGTAAGTTTCGAGTAATTCTAATGTCTTTAAAGTCTTTAGTAATGATGTCTCTTGTTTTGCAGGGTTCCGGCGATGGCGGATGGCGGGCTGAAGTGAGTTGAAGATGGAGCCCGTGTGATGAATAGAAGCGCCTGGAAGCACGTAAGTAAGCGCTTGTTGCCTGCTTCACGATGCGCTCTAACTGTCTTTTTATTTTGCAGGTACAAGTTCGGGGCGGCTGCAGGGTGCCGGAATACCCACTGGGTTAGATGTAGAAAGGAGTAATGGCACGTGAGTATTAAAGTTCCCCAATGTCTTTAAACGCACCTTGTTTTGTCTTTCAGATGCGGGATGCAGCGCCGAAGGCCTCCGGAGCGTGCGAAGAGTTGGTAAGCTTTTGTCTTTCAGATGCCGGAATGCAGTGTGAAGACCTCCGGAGCGTATGAAGAGTAGGTAAGCCTTTGTCTTTCAGATGCCGGAATGCAGCGCGAGGCGTTGGTGACAGCCGATGGACCAGGTAAGTGAAGAGCTGCCACTGAAGACCATAATGCTAACCTGTTCTTTCTTGTCTTTATAGGTGTTGCTGAAGACTGGATTCAGAATGGTAAGCCTTTTTCCTTAGGCCCAGGATCAAATGCAGAAGACACGATGAGCGTTCTGCTGCTGAGGATGCAGAATAACGCAAAGCAAGATTCATCCATCGGGTGTGGTTTAAATAGCCTCCTGTAGTGCTTAGGTGTCTCCTTCCACAGCCACGCCTAGGTAAGAAAAGAGTTCCTGCTTTCCAGAAGAGTTCCAGTGTTCTGAATCTAGGGAGTGGCTCCTGCCCCACCCAACAGGAAAAGTAGTTCCAAACAGAAGAGGATCAGAGACTCAACTGGCAGGCAAGTAAGCAGCATGGTCTGCTGCAGGTAAGTCCACCCAAGCATTATGAGCCCGGCGCTTCCAGCGCTGGGACTGGGCATATTTATGAGCCTGGTGCCACTGGCGCCAGGACTGGGTCCAAAAGGTCCCAATTGGGACTGGTTGGCACTCGGAACCTGGGTTATGGATCTGCTTCCAAGGGAGTTGGGAAAACCCTGACCTTTTGGAAGCAGAGATCATGACAGTACCCCCCCTCAAGGCCCCTCCCAAACCGGGCTTCTCCGGGGGTTTTGGCTTGTCAGGAAATGTTCGGTGAAATCTTTTGATTAGGCGAGGAGCGTGGACATATTCAGCAGGTTCCCAGGATCTCTCTTGGGGGCCGTAGCCTTTCCAGTCAATTAGGTAGAATAGTTTAGATTTGGAGATCTTGGAGTCCAGAATGCTTTTGACTTCAAACTCGAGTTCTCCATCAACTAGGATAGGTTTTGGAGATTTGGTTAGTCGGGTTTGAGGTTGCACGGGTTTTAATAGAGAGACGTGGAAGACCGGATGTATCTTCTCTTCATGTGCGGGGGCAAGTCCAACTTGACCGCTACTGGGTTTACTATGGTAGTGATGGAATAGGGACCAAGGTATCTTGGGTTGAATGTGCGTGGCCCTTTTAGAGGTAGATATTTGGTGGATAACCAGACTTGATTCCCTACTTGATATTGAGGGGCTTCCTTCCGATGTTGATCTGCTCCTTTCTTGTATTGTTCTTTAGCCCTTTGAAGGTGAGAAACAGCTTCCTTAAAGGCTTGGGTGATTGTAGAATGCAGGTAGTCTACTGCTGGTGTTTCAAGATCTTGGAGGGGATCCAACTCTGAGGTTCGAGGGTGACTGCCGTACAAAAGAAAAAACGGGGTTTTCCCAGTTCCCGAATGGACAGAGTTATTGTAGGCATATTCGGCTATCCAAAGGATGTCTTTCCAAGTTTTTTCAGTTTGTTGCAGCATGCAGCGTAAATACTGTTCCAGAGTTTGATTGGTCCTCTCGGTTTGTCCGTCGGTCTGAGGGTGGTGACTGGTCGATAGTCTCACATCAATTTGAGCCGACCGACAGCAACTTCGCCAAAAATGAGAAATAAATTGACTACCTCGATCCAAAATTAGAACCGAAGGAAAACCGTGCAGTCGGACGATGTTTTCGAGAAATTCTCGGGCCAGAGTTGCTGCTGTTGGCAAGCCTTTGAGCGGAATGAAATGCGCCATCTTGGATAATAAGTCCACGATTACTAGAATCGTATTGTATCCGGAGCATGGAGGTAGATCGGTGATGAAGTCCATAGAAAGCGTATGCCAAGGGCGAGGTGGGATGTCAATAGGGCGTAAGAGGCCTGCTGGTCTTTCCTTTTGACTCTTGTTTTGGGCGCATACTCCACAGGCCATTATAAAGTCTCTGATATCTTTTTTCCAAGACGGCCACCAGAAGTAGCGCTTGATCTTTTCTGAGGTCTTGGCCATACCGGGATGTCCTTCCATTAAAGAATCGTGATAACAAGAGATTACTTTTTTCTGTAAATCTGTGCTGGGTAGGTATAATCGTTCTTGGAAATACAATAAGTTGTCCTTTACTGCAAAGTCCTTTCCCTGCAGATGCCAATTCTGTATGTCTGCTGGAGTTACAAGTTGCCTAGCTTTATCCTTAACTTCCTCTATGGATTCTGTGGCGATTACACCCAGAATTCTTTGTTCGGGAATGATTGGTACAGGTTTAGGGTTGATCAAGTGTTCTTCCACTCCCATCCGAGAAAGGGCAACAGCTTTACCGTTTTTTTGTACCAGGTCGATAGGTAATTATGAAGTCAAACTCGGCAAAGAATAATGCCCAACGGAGTTGTCTAGAGGATTGGGCTTTTGCGGTTTTCAAATATTGCAGGTTTCGGTGATCCGTAATCACAGTAACGGTGCGTCGGGCCCCCAGCAGATAATGCCGCCAAGCCTTAAAGGCAGACTTGATGGCCAGAAGTTCCTTGTTAGTAATCGTGTAATTGATTTCAGGAGGCGAGAATTTGCGGGACCAAAATGCCACGGGATGCAACTGATTGGTTACCGGGTCCTTTTGTGATAGAACTGCCCCCATGGCAAGGCTTGAAGCATCAGTTTCCACGATGTAGGGGAGTTTGGGTCGAGGGTGTTTTAAGATTGGTGCAGAGATAAATTTAGTCTTCAAATCCTGGAAAGCTTGTTCCGCCTCGGTAGACCATTCAAAACGTTTGTTTTTCTTTAACAAGGCAGTGATGGGCTGGACTATTCGAGAGAATTCGGGGATAAACCTGCGGTAAAAGTTAGCGAAGCCTAACATGCTTTGCACACCTTTTACGGAGGATGGTGATGGCCATTTGAGAACTGCATCGACCTTCTTTGAATCCATACGCACTCCGCCAGGTGATAATATGAATCCCAAGAATTCAACTTCAGTCACGTTGAAAACACATTTTTCCAACTTAGCGAAAAGTTTGTGTTGACGCAATCTTTCGAGGACCATTTTTACGTGTTTCCGATGTTCAGATTCCGATGAAGAATAAACGAGGATGTCGTCAATGTAAACAACAACACACACATCTATGAGCTCTCTGAGGACATCGTTCATAAAATATTGAAAGGCGGCCGGGGCATTACAAAGTCCGAAGGGCATGACCTGATATTCAAATAGCCCATACTTGGTGCGGAAGGCTGTCTTCCATTCATCGCCCTCTTTTACTCGTACCAAGTGGTAAGCTCCTGTAAGATCCAGCTTTGTATATATGCATGCTTTTCTGACTTGGTCCAGGAGTTCAGGGATCAAAGGTAACGGATATCTATTCTTAACGGTGATCTGGTTCAGGGAGCGATAATCTATACAAGTTCTAAGGTCTCCTTCCTTTTTTGGAACGAAGAACAAAGCTGAAGAAGCAGGGGACTTGGAAGTACGAATAAACCCATTTGCCAGGTATTGATCCAGGTATTGTCGAAGGTGAAGGTTCTCAGGCTCGGTGAGGGCATAAATTCTACTACAAGGAGGAGTAGATCCAGGTATCAGGTCGATCTGGCAGTCATAAGACCTATGAGGAGGTAGAGAGTTAGCCTGATCCTTCCGGAAAACATCTTGGTATTCTAGGTATTCGGGAGGTAACTGGGGAGTCTCTGAAGAAATTGCTGCCAGTGCAACACCAGGTGGAGGGTGACAAGTAGAGACACATTCTGGAAACTGGACCGTTCTTGCTCGCCAATCGATCAGAGGATTGTGTTTCTCTAACCAAGGTATTCCTAGAATAATCTGAAACTGAGGGGCCTTGATCACATCGAACACGATCTTCTCATGGTGTCCATCTTGACTTACTAGCGTCACTTCTTGAGTGGTATGCGTTACTGGCCCGGAGGCTATCTCCGTACCATCCACCGTAGTAATGACGTCCTTTACAGCCTTAGGACAAAGAGTTAGATTCATCCTCAAAACCATTTCATGATCCACATAATTGCCGATGGCACCGCTGTCGACGTAAGCTTCAATTGCATGTAATCGATCCGGATTATCAGGGCTAATGAGGACCATAGGTATCACGAAATGCGAGGTCACGGAACTGGTTTTCACGCTCGGCAAGAGGACCTCTATTCTTGTCGGGCGAGGTTGTTTCCCTGCTCAGAGTTTGTAACTTTGGTAACTGCAGCTCCTACTGCCTTCTTGGCAGGTTTCACCGGACAGTCTCGAAGAAAGTGCCCTGAGTTTCCGCAATAGAAGCATAATTGCAACTGTCTTCTCCTTTCCCGCTCCTTTTGTATTAGAGGACCTTTCAGACCCCCTATTTGCATGGGTTCCCCGGAGTCTACTCCTTTGGAAGGAGTTGGCGGTTTGGAAAATACTCGAGCATCAAACTTGGAACGAACGGCCTTCCTGTTCTGCAGTCTGTGATCTATTTGAACGACTAAGTCTATATAGTCCGAACAATCTTGTGGGGGATTCACTACTTGGGCTAACACATCTTTGAGCTCTCCGCGTAGACCTCTATAAAACAGCGTAATCCTTTTGTCCTCAGGCCAGTGAGTTTCCACTACCAGTCTGTTGAAAGACGCAATATAAGCCAAAAGGTCTTGATTACCTTGTCGCAACGAAAGAAGCTCATTGTCCAAGGCCTGCCCCTGTGAATGTCTTGCGAACAGTTTTTCCATACTGAGCTGAAAAGCTTGAAAATCATGGAGGACCGGATCATCTTGATTTACTAGAGGGATCGACCAGTCTGCCGCATTGCCACTAAGGTACGAAAGCACGAAAGCTACTTTAGCTTGATCAGTTGGAAAGGCTGCTGGCCGGCATAAGAAATGCAACCGGCACTGATTGATAAATACTGCAAACCTCTTTGGGTCACCAGAAAATCGTTCCGGCGGAGCCAGAGGTACATTCCCAGGTAGGTTGATCTGCACTGGATTCATAGAGGATGTAGAAGGAAGATTTCCCCCAGATGCGGGTAACGGGGTCTGTCCGGCTTGTGACTGTAGCAATTGTCTAGCGAGATCATCTGTTCGCTCCTTGGAAATAATCAGTTCCCTTCTTAGAGCGTTCATTTCCTGACGGGCTGCATGCACTTCTGCCCTTAGTTCCCCAAGTAACTGGGCTAGCTGGTCGGTATCCGAGGTTTCCATAGCGCCTGGACGGGAGTTTTGTGGTAGGCTTTGCGTTCTGTAACGCTCACCTGATTCCCGTAGAGGCGCCGGTCTTGACTGGGCGTATACCGTATCTTCAAAGGTGATGTGTAACACACGGCTGGCTCTTTGGGCTGGACCTCTGTGCACTGTATGTCTGGCTCGAAGGGTAAGATGTCTGCAGATAGAAAATGTGGGATTAATGAACTGGGTTATTGAATGTCTCTCTCTTCTTCCCTTTCTCTTCTCCTGTAGAACCCCAAAGGTTAACGCTCTCACCTTAGGTAAGTGAACGCCGTGCTCTCCATCTGCCTCGAGGCAGGGTGCTGTAACCAGTTTCTTCACTGGATAAGGGGAGCAGGCCTCTTGACTTCAGAGGACTGCTGTCCGTCGTTTACTGCACGAACGGTAAGTTTCGAGTAATTCTAATGTCTTTAAAGTCTTTAGTAATGATGTCTCTTGTTTTGCAGGGTTCCGGCGATGGCGGATGGCGGGCTGAAGTGAGTTGAAGATGGAGCCCGTGTGATGAATAGAAGCGCCTGGAAGCACGTAAGTAAGCGCTTGTTGCCTGCTTCACGATGCGCTCTAACTGTCTTTTTATTTTGCAGGTACAAGTTCGGGGCGGCTGCAGGGTGCCGGAATACCCACTGGGTTAGATGTGGAAAGGAGTAATGGCACGTGAGTATTAAAGTTCCCCAATGTCTTTAAACGCACCTTGTTTTGTCTTTCAGATGCGGGATGCAGCGCCGAAGGCCTCCGGAGCGTGCGAAGAGTTGGTAAGCTTTTGTCTTTCAGATGCCGGAATGCAGTGTGAAGACCTCCGGAGCGTACGAAGAGTAGGTAAGCCTTTGTCTTTCAGATGCCGGAATGCAGCGCGAGGCGTTGGTGACAGCCGATGGACCAGGTAAGTGAAGAGCTGTCACTGAAGACCGTAATGCTAACCTGTTCTTTCTTGTCTTTATAGGTGTTGCTGAAGACTGGATTCAGAATGGTAAGCCTTTTTCCTTAGGCCCAGGATCAGATGCAGAAGACACGATGAGCGTTCTGCTGCTGAGGATGCAGAATAACGCAATGCAAGATTCATCCATCGGGTGTGGTTTAAATAGCCTCCTGTAGTGCTTAGGTGTCTCCTTCCACAGCCACGCCTAGGTAAGAAAAGAGTTCCTGCTTTCCAGAAGAGTTCCAGTGTTCTGAATCTAGGGAGTGGCTCCTGCCCCACCCAACAGGAAAAGTAGTTCCAAACAGAAGAGGATCAGAGACTCAACTGGCAGGCAAGTAAGCAGCATGGTCTGCTGCAGGTAAGTCCACCCAAGCATTATGAGCCCGGCGCTTCCAGCGCTGGGACTGGGCATATTTATGAGCCTGGTGCCACTGGCGCCAGGACTGGGTCCAAAAGGTCCCAATTGGGACTAGTTGGCACTCGGAACCTGGGTTATGGATCTGCTTCCAAGGGAGTTGGGAAAACCCTGACCTTTTGGACGCAGAGATCATGACACCGATCCTTGGGCCTTCGGTTTCTCGCTCTTGCCAGGTTTTGGTTGGTGATTACGCTTATCTTGCCTCCTCTCATACTGTCTTTGATCCAACCGTAAGGCCAGATCGATCATAGCGGAGCATGTTTCGGGTTGGGGATCTACCTGAGCTATCAAGTCTTTTACCTCGTCCCTTAGTCCTTGGTAGAACAGAGCTAGGCGCTTCTCCTGAGGCCAGTCTGTCTCCACAGCCAACCGATTAAAGGTGGTTACATAGGAAACCAAATCCTTACCCCCTTGACGTAAAGTGAGCAATTCCCTATCTTTAATTAGAGTTGCAGCCCTTCGATTTAATATTTTCCCAAATTCTTCCAAAAACGTGTCCCACTGATAGAGTAGTGCGTCATCTTTAGTAACTAGCGGAGTGGCCCATGATGCTGCATCACCCCCAAGATACGAAATCATAAAGGCCGTGCGGGACTGAGCCGTGCGAAACACATTTGGTTTTGTGATGAAATGCAATTGGCACTGCATTACAAACTGGTTGAATTTTTGAGGATCCCCACAATAACGTTCTGGAGCTGACAAGGGGAGTGTGGGCTCGGTAGATACCTGTACCTGGACTGGGGTGGGTGGTGCATGGTCCGCGGACAATGGGTTGGCCTGGGCATTTGCCTGAACAGTTAACGTATGGACCTGGCCAGCCAAATTAACATAGTCCTGCCTTGTGGCAAGCAAATCAGTTTTCAAGTCTCTTAGGGCATTTAATACCTCCTCCATGGTGACGTGCTACCTGGGCACTTAATGATACGTGGGCTTGCGCTCCTGTCACGATCTTGGCCTTGCGCGGAGGTAGCACGTACACCTACCTCCCCGTTGGGTCTTGGGGCCTGGGGTGTTAACAACACAGGCTTCCGTGAGGGTTAGGGTCCGCTGGTTGGTTAGGTTGGGGTGGTTAGGAAAACCAGATAACAAGGCAGGAAAGGGAAAAAAGGAGGGATAAGGGAAGGCTGAGTGGTTTAGATGTGTTGGGGTTTTGTTAAGCAATTGAAAATTCGCCCAGCACTCCTTCACTTGAGCACATATTCTACTTTAGAACCTAGATGCAGCTTTCTCTAGATTGCACAAATTAACAATTACGCTATCCTGCAGTATGAATATTTACAGCATACCCACTGATCTGCAAGAACATAAGATCACCACACATGTAAATCACATTGCAATAAGGTAACAAAGGAAAGCACTTAGCTTCGGTTGTCAGCAGGAGACTCGGGGTTAATTCACTAGTGTTCTATCTTGCTGTGCGAACAACGGAACTCCGCTACAAGAACCAAAAATCAGGAGTGAGCGTACATACGCTTGAGAAACAGATCATACATTGACATGCCGCTGGAACCCGGCATAAACGTTAGCTACATTAAAGTTTAAACAAAGCATGAGTAACTTCTGTCTGAGCTCCGGCTCGCAAGTAGCGAATGAACAGTGCCGGTGCTCCGTTCTTGGATTAACTGTGCCGGAATTCCGGCCGTAGGATTTGTAAGGGTTAAAGTGTCGGAAAAACCCGACTCCGCTTCGCTACTTGGCGTGGAGCTGCGCGGCTTCAAATAATCACAATGCCGGGCTCCGAAGCGCCACTGACTGTGAAGCGCAATTCACTCTGTACGAGTGCTCGGACTGGGTAAGCAACAAGGATAAAAGTGCACTTATCTGTAGGACTCAGCGGGGTCTGCAGAGTTTGCAGGCGGGGTGTGGCTCCGCTGATAGCTGCCTGCAGGAGCCCGCTGGAAACGCGTCTTGCCTCTTCAAGATCCCGTAGCGCAAGCGGCGCCCCACGTGTTCCTGGCGCGCATGCGCGTTTTGCAGGGCGTGGTCCAGAAGCTTCCCGGTGACTCTGCTCCACGCAAGGCTGCTGGGAAGTGTAGTCCGGTTCCTTCTTTCCTTGTTTTGAAGGGCTAGGGGGCTGGTTTGCCCACACCTAGCCCTTTGCCTGCAAAGGACACAAAGCAAGGTCCTAAAATAAAGGGGTTTTAACCTCTGTGTCACTCTTTTCCCGTGATTCCCACCAGACACATTACTTTGGTGCTGCATGCTCCCTCCAACCACCTGGGGTATCCTGACAATCCTGCTGTCATGTATTTTCAAATAAAGAAGGCTCCTGATCCTGGTTGACGTTCACATTCTAAGTCATAAATGGCTCAATGGTCCGCCCTTCATATTGGGCTCGTGCCTCATAAGACGGATTTGGGTACATTCATACACCCATCAGACTCTATGTTCAATCCAAATCTCAGTACATCAGATATAGCACATCAGATCAAAATCTACATTCATCCCCCTAGGGCTAAGACAATCCAATAAGTCTATCCACATAATTTCCCTCTATTGTAATGTTCTCAATAGGTCGCCACCTCTGGGACTGAGTTTGACTTGTTCCAATATTATGCATTTAATTTGTGCTATTGAGTGTCTATTTTCTGAAAAATGCATAGCAACTGGTGATTTTTGACTCTTCGTTCTGATGCTAGATTTGTGCTCTGACCAACGTATTTTCGCCTTTCTAGTGGTCATGCCTACGTAGACAGGGACATTTTAGACCATAGATCACATTGGATGAATCACATGTGCATGAATGTTTTAAGGGGATAACTTTTCCTGTGTACGGATGTCTGATGGTATTGCCTTTGATTACATTACTGCAGTGCTGACAGTTTAGACATGGAACAGTTCCTTTGTGAGTGGATGTTGTGGTTCTTGTGGTAATTATGTCGGCTCTAACCAAACTGTTACGTAGTGATTTGTTGTTTCTGTAAGCAAATGTCGGAGTGTCCGGAAAGAGTTGTTGGAGCTTTGGGTCCATTTGTAACATTGGCCAATGTTTCTGAATAATTCTTTTAATTCTTTTACTCTGGGTTGAGTGCGTTGTTACATATACCAATTTCTCTTGGTCCCGGGTGGATTTGGGTGTCAAGAGGGTTTCTCTCTGAACCAGATTCACTTTTTCTTTTACTTCAGAAATGCAGTAAAGGCTGGGACCCCAGACACAGCTCCGGCCTCCGGCACGTCGAGGAAGAAGCCTTTCTGCTTGCAGGAACTGGACTTCCTTGTGGACTATGGGAGGGACCACAACCATGATATGCTAGTGGCCCCGAATTGTCAAACAATGGCTGCCCATCGTATGTCACGCTGGAAGTAAGTTGCGGATCCTGTGAGTGCATTCGGCCATAAGGAGCGCACAGCTCAAGAGTGCAAAAAGCATTGGGATGACCTCAAACATAGTACTAAGGCAAAGCGTGCCTCTAATTACAACATGACTCTAGTGACTGGCAGTGGGCCACCACCTGAGGAGGAAGACCTCACTCCGCACGAGTCAGTCATTGCGGGGTTCATACCGGCAGGAACGGTCGAAGGAGTGGGAGAGATGCTGGACTTTGATGCCCCATCCAGTGAGTGTTGTTGCGTGTTTGTCGAGGCCATGTGTGGTTTGCTTGTGTGATGTGTTGTGCTTGACTGCCACTACATGTCATGTGTACATGGTTCTCAATTGCAAGTCATGCAATGCTTGACTGATGCATTCCTGCTGTGCAGGATGCTGGACATGTAGAGCAGATGGGGACTGTCCTCATCGCAACACTTGCACCCTACTCACATGCTACTCAGCCTGCTGCCCCTCCGGTCCATGTTCCAGCTCACTGGCCCTTCTGCATGTAGCCTGGGGTGTCTTTCCTCTCAGCACTGGGACTATGTCATTGCATGACTGACGTGCATGTGTCTTCTGCCTGCATGCGGGTACTCCACGTAGGCATGCTCCCTTGCCCCTCCACCCCCCCGCACCTCAATTTCACCATGGCACTGGTGTGCATCATGTTGGCGTACTGCAATGGGCTGTTCAAGGCTCCCCAGTTACGCCTTCTTTTTCACGCGTTGTTCTCCATTCCACGTGCTGCGCCCCGTGTCCTGCCCTCTTTTTGGTGTGTGTGCCTGTGCGCGCCACGCTTGGATTTGGCGCACATCCTGCAGTGAACACGCGCAGGCCCTTCCATGAATCGCGCGCTTGCTTTTTCACGCTTGCGCCGGCTTGCGCCAAGATTTTCGGCACACATTTGTACCATGAATCGGCCCCTAAATATGTTGATCTACGTGCAAGAGGAAAGAGGCCTCCCAAAATGGCATCAATTGCTCGACACAAATCCAGGTTTCTTTACTTCGCAAATCTGAAAGGGCAAAGAGAAGTATGCAACATTAAATCTTTTTTTGTTTTCTTTTTGAACTTTGCACGTGACCTGGGACGGTATCAAAGACAGACAGCAAACTTACAAGCCTGCTTTTCAAAGGTATGTGCTATGTCTCCCAATGCTACTCCTTCCCGCTCCTGCCCTTCCTTTTGTACAGGTGATGTTTCTGTTTTGTTCTTAGTGTACGACTCGTTTCCCTCAACTATTCAAAAACTGGGTTTTTTATAAACACTAACCTCCATTTCATACTAGGCCTCCTTGTATTTCTACAGAGATCCCACGATGTACATATGTTATTATCGTGTTGTCTACTATTTGTGTTATAATCCTATTAAGCCTTGTATGATTTTAAGTACATAAAACCTTTACACAGAAAAAAAACAGAAAAAAGTATGTGCTATGGTCTGGCTTTACGCAATAGACTTACTACTGGTCAATCCCTCTGCTGTCACATTCCCAACAGTGCTACTGGCATCAATTCCTGTTTCTTCCATATTTGGCCACTAAAAATAACTTTTTTGTTCTATATGATGCAAATTCAATACATGTAATGTGTGTTCCATTGTAAGTAAATGATGTTTTAAGTTATACAGGTCACATTTAATGTTGGGTTTAATTCAAGAACTGCCTGAAAGAGTATACACTATTGTAACGGGCTATACATTTACCTGTTGTTCACAATAGGCCTAAAACATGGAGGAAGAGGGTCAGGTCTCTGGGAGGAAAGCAGCTGGTAGGTTTTAGACAACATAGCGCCGAGAGCGAGACATTCGAATGCACCCCATAGTGGGCACTCCACCTTGTACGCTCCCCAAACTTATAATATCATTGCAATATAAACAAATGCTAGTTTTATTAACTTGTAATGAAAGTACAAAAAGTAATATGTAGATATGGCAAAATAGACAATATTGCAAAAATAATGCACTTTCATTATTGCAAATATAATTCAATTGTCTAAAGCACAATCTCCAACTGCAAAATTGCGTATTGCTGTTGTGTAATCTTTATCTGCAATGATTGCTCTCACAATTGAATGTATAACTAGGTCCTTATCAGCTCTTCAGCCTTTAAAGACAATACATATGTTGTAATATATTTCAATTTTATGTTTTCTTTTTAAAAAACAGAATAATACCATGCACCACTGTCATTTGCATGGTCTCTGTGTGTTCTGATGGATCTGAATGAGGGGATGGATTACTGGGGGAACAGGAACATGGAACATAGTCGTGCTGTTGTGATGATGCGTGTAGTGTGAGATATGAAGTTACTGTGTGTGGACCTGTCTCTAGACGTCTGTGTTGAGGGCAAAGGTGCGTTTGTCTCCACATGAGGACCTCTCAATGACAGCAGATGTAACTAAGATATGCAGGGTAATGCATATGTTTGGAAAAGAAAAATATGTTTTTGTTTGGTGATTATGTTGCAACAAAGAACACTGTTCAGTTCTCAACATTGTTGGCTTTGGGCCTCATTACACGGATGGCGGTAAGGATTTACCGGTACCGGTAAAATACCGGTACCGGTAAATTCTTACCGCCTTACTACGAGGTCCCTTTGCGGGTTGGGGGATTTAACGCCTGCTTTTTGCAGGCGTTAAAAACCAACCCGCAAAGGCACCCAGGGAGCTAATTACGGTACCGCAATTTGCGGTACCGTAATTAGCGCCTTCCATATTCCCATTATGCCCTATGGGGAAAAAATGGGAATGGGGAAGGGCAATGGTGGAAGGGGGAATTACCGCCCTGCCAACCTTGGAATGGGGCGGTAATTCCCCTTTCCGCCAAGGCGGTGCCGGTATTTTACCGGCATGAACCATGGCGCTAATAGCGCCATGGTTCTCCGCCATCCGTGTAATGAGGCCCTTTGTCGCTAACAGTAAACCATGAGTGACTTTTTTTCTTTCTTTCTTTTTTTTTTTAACAGAGACCACTGCCAACTAAATCTCTTCACCGCAGTGCAATTAATTCTTTTGCCCAAGATCACACACTTTGGTTCAGTGATTAAGCCAATACGTGAGTCCAGCCTGCAATCCCGGCATTAGACCACATATACTTCCCTGCACCAGTTACTCCAGAGATGTGTAATGTGACCCTAACAAAACTGTAGTTTTACAGCTGTGTTATGGAAACTTAAAGTCACCAATGAAAATTGATGCATAGTGAAGTCACCAGCTTGTACTCATTGCTCAACATAATATGATGCTTTTTAAGAACCACTCCCTTGTCTAATCACCTACTATCTGAACCTCTTAAGGGACATCCCATTAACAGCAGTGAATGCAAATTACCCCTTCATAGCTTTGACTTCAGTCATTTACCACTAATCGTTTCCCATTGAAAATGCTCTGCTGACAGGAAATACATCTTAACATCATACTTGACAGACCCTGGGCCATCTGTTTAGTTTATTTGTACTTGAGATGTAAAGTCAAAAACAGAAATAAAAAGGAACAGGGCCAATTAAGTAGTCCCAATCTCTGGATGGGAACAGCTGATCCTGTCTCCTAAAGGTGCATGAACCTGGACAGCTACCCACTTTGCCTGCACCCAGGAAATGGCCTGATTGTCCATTTACTGCATCTAAATACATAGATGGAGAGCAGGAAAACTGCAAAAGGCTCATTACCCAATAGTACAGACATTTGTTCATCCTAGACTTGGTAAGATAACTCAGCGGAAAATGCCTTTGCTGCAAACCTATTCTCAATCACCTGGGTCCCTCGAGTGATTGCACATCAGGCTCCCCAGAAATGGGAGCTGTCAGCAGAGCACAGTGGAAGGAGAAATCACCACAGCCCTGAGTTGGGAGGTGATTTTAAGGATATTTGTAGGTTTTGGACCCCCTCCCAGGATCTGCCCCTCACAAACCCAGACTGGAAGATGACACGAAGGGCAACAAGCTTTCTGTGCCCTTACAGGCAGAGACGTTTTAATGGGAGGGCAAAAGGGGCACTTACCCAGGGCCCCCACCTTGGAGGGGGGCCCCTCAGGGCTGCCTGGTCTGAAGAAGTAAGATTCCATTGTTCACCAGTCTTAAATAGCACATGTCAGGATATTTTATGGCATGGTGCTGAGACTCTAAACCCATTGTCTTTCTGTTTTGACAAGTATGTTCTGCCTTGATCAATTTATCATGTATTGCTTACTGTGGTATACATAGTTTGTGTGTTCCTTATGGCACAACTCTGTAGCATTCTTTCCTTTCTGCAGGAATTATGTTGATCATGTGTGATAGGCAACAGTGAAATGCATATTGATAAATTGAGTGCCACAATGGTTCAGAAGTTAGTTCAGAGTGTGAAGCACCCAATGTAAAAATATGTGTTCATATGCAAAAATAGAATATCACATTCCAGCAAGGCTGGCTGAGCCTTTCCTATGTCTGAAGTTTATAAACCTACCTGCATATGTACTTGGTTTTGTAGAACATCATCTGCTATTGTAAGCAGTGTGCCTGCACCAGATAGGGGTTGCTATAAAAACTAACATGTCCGTATGGTAAAGGTCTAGAAATTGGTTTGTTCAGATGGGGTGTTGTAAAACCCAGGCAATCGCCTCCAAAAATGGCATAGACTGTTAGTCCAAGAGGTGAATAAGTATCCAAATTCGAGACTATGGGCCTCATTACGACCCTGGCGCTAAGGGATTACCGGTACTGGTAAGGGTACCCGTACCGGTAATCCCTTAGCGCCTGATTACGAGGTCCCTTTGCGGGTTGGAGACTGTAACGCCTGCTTTTTGCAGGTGTTAAAAACCAACCCGCAAAGGGACCTTGGTGCTAAGTACGGTGCCGCAATTTGCGGCACCGTACTTAGCGCCTTCCCCATTCCCATTGAGCCCTATGGGGAAAAAATGGGAATGGGGAAGGGCCATGGCGGCATGGGGAATTACCTCCCCACCAACCTCGGAATGGGGTGGTAATTCCCCATTCCGCCATGGCGGAGTCGGTAAGTTACCGGCATGGACCATGGTGCTATTAGCACCATGGTCCAACGCCAGGGTCATCATGAGGCCCTATGTAACAAAAGCATTCATGCTTGTCTCCTGGATTTGCCAGCAGACGATACAGTGATTCTGGTCAAATCATCTAATATATCTTACATTACTGTGCTGTCTTCTGTGAGGTTTGCCTTCTTGCATGCTGCTGGTATCATTTAGCCCATTACTTGATCGTTCTTCTTATGTAGGCCATTTGGGTGGAAGGGTTGGTAGACAGAAGAGAGCGGACCAGATGTTGCAGGCCTCAGGCAAGCATATTTTAAGGTCTGCTTGTTTGACACAAAACGGTTTACTGTTTCGTAAAAGTCTAAGGTTTTTATGCACGTTTATAAATGAAAATGTCACACGGCATTTTTTGGAAGTATTTAAAGCTTTAAAATACAAAAGACAACCCCAGATTAAATGTGTTAAATCACATCGATTTGTATGCTGGTTCTTATATAGTTCCTTTGATGATGGAGAGAATGAAACTAGAATCATTCCCATTTTGCATAACACCCTTCTATATATATATATTTTTTTTAAATGGTCATGTTTGGTAATGTGATTTGTGTACGTTCCAAGCCCCTTTTTATAAAATGAGATTGTTTTAGTTCATGGTAAGAACTAGAAAATAAAGTGTTCAAATGCAGAAATTGCAAAGTTGGCACAAATCCCAGCTTCACCCATTCACCCCTTAACCAATGTGTGATCCTGGGTATCTCATTTAATCTTGTATTGCCTAACCTCTCAATGTTGTCTGTTCCTAAACCTTTAAAAATTGTCAGCCCTTCAGAGTGATTTCCTTCTGAGGGTATGTTCTTCATAAAAAGCATCACTCATGGTTTCACTGGCTATAGGGTTGCTTGCACTATAATAGTGAACATTGATATACTGCAAACCATAGGCACTTGTTCCCTTGATCTCTAATGGCAATACTATTTGAAAACCATATCCCACTTTTAATCTCAGTCTGTCTGGATAAAGACACCTTCCAGGTGGCTTCTAATCTGCATCCACTATCCATGCTATGGTATGTGTAGCTTTCAACTTCCTTCCAATTGGTTTCCTCTATCCAAGCTTGAGCACATTTGCCTTCTGTGAGGCAGCTAATGTGAGTTCTCTGTCTATTCTGGGTTACATGTACCTTTTACATACGGTCCTGCATTATTCCTACAGGCTGCATAACTTCCTGGATGCTATTGATAAAAAGTATCCTGTATGTAATAGAACAGTAACCACTTTGTAGACTGCTAATGTTGGTCTTCAAAGGCTACTTACTTATCATTCTGATTAGATCACGAACAACGAGGGTAAGGGGACTTTAAGGGGGTAAACGTGCTTATTATACTGTGAGACAGCATATCAACCTATAGGTTGTGAGTGCAATAGGTGGGGGGCGGGAGGGCACGACCTGTATACTTAATAACACTTAATTCCTTTGGTTTGCTGGAGGGGGCCCGAAAAATGTCCGTGCCCAGGGCCCCAAAAGTGCTTAAGATGGCCCTGCTTACAGGTGTGCCATCTTTCAGCTACCCCTCTGCCCAGGGTTGGACTGGCCGCATCGGCCCATCGGCCAGTGGTCGATGACCTTTGAGGACCTGGGGGGCCAGTTTTCATGAGGCCACCCCAGGGCCGTTTTTTTGCCGGTAAAATGTTTAGTAATATGCAGCACGAGTCGGCGACTCACTCACAGAGTGTCTGCTGCGACCTGCGGGCCGCCCGGCGCAGCCTAAACTGGGCCATCATTATTTTTTTTGTTGTAAAATTGTTGATGTCAGTCTCACTATCAATTATGAAGATAGATAAGTGTGTGGGCCGTGGGCGGCAGCCTGGGCGCGGCCCGAGCAGCTCGCCTGAGGCTTGGGGCCAGGCCAGCATCAGAAAGGAAATTGAGACTCTGGGTGGGGGGCAGGGGGGCGATTGCAGCCATGTTCTCAGGGGCTGGAGCCTGGAGCAAGCTGGAGGAGCTGCCTGGTGCGCTGCTGGAAGCATAATTATTCATCAAACCAAGGTAACAAGACATTGTTACCTTGCTTTGATGATTTGCAATTGCAAATTGCATGCATGCATGCATGATGCATCAGGGCCGGCTGCCGCCACCAGGCTGGCAGCGGCGCAGCGGGTGGTGGTTGGTGGCCCGGTGGCCGTGCGATGTGCTCCTGTGATGATTGATGAAGTGAAGTCCTAGTCAAGTCGACTCAAGTGTTAATACAATTACGATTGTGAACATTGCACCGGGCCCGGGCGGCGCCTGCTGCCTAGTGCTACTGTCTCTGCAGCAGCAGAGCTGGCTGGGCTGGGAGCGGGGCTGAAGTAAGTTCACACAACAAGTTCCTTTCAACTTTGCAGGAACTAACAACAACGTTACGTCACGTGTTGCTTGCCCTGCAAAGTTGAAAGCAACTTGTGCCTGGGGCTGGGGGTCGATACAGACTCTGTGTCGCCACAATGAAGTCGGCGGAGAGACACGTGACTCTCTCTCTCTGAGTGTGAGAATAAAGTGGGCCTCCCCTCCTCACCCTGGGCATTATTTTTTGGCCACCCGTCACCCGAACCCACGACGAGACAGCCAGTGGACTGGCAGTGCCCACTTGACATGATGACGGAGGACACACACGCACCGCAGCACCAGCTCAACAGGCAGGCCCCCGGCCCGAGAAGACAGGGACCGTCGACCGAAGTGAGTGCAAGCCTGAGCCCAGCAGCAGGAACACCAACTGGCAGGCAGGCAGCAGTTGTTGACCGGTGCTGCGGGCGGCTACACTTAAATACAGAAGAGTCGACTACTCTCTCGACCGTGTCCGTGAGGTAAGAAAGATTGATTGATCCACACAGGGCCTATGCTTTAAGGCAAACATTTAGCACTTTTTCTGCTAAATGACGACTATGCCTCATAGGAAATGTACTATCAATAATACAGCACCCACCTTTCGGCAGGTACTGACTCCTATGCTCCTCATCACTCGCCCATCACTTCACCCCATGCGCAATGTCACCTCTCTTCCAATTTCCCACCCCGCCAGCACCCTATAGTACACCAACCGTCGCCTATTCCACTCCCCCGACCATGTTCATGACCGTCCAGGACCCCACCCAGCCTGAACTCCCAATTCACTCCAATGAGACATCCCTCCCTCCCTGTACTCCCAACTCCCCCACCCTGCCTGGGCTCCCATGGATCTGGCGCTCTCCCACACCCACCCCTCACCTTCCCTACTCTCTCACATCAATCGCATCCCATCTCTGACTACTCCTAACTTCCCCCCACTCTGCCACACACTGTTCTGCCTGTCGCGCTCCACTCTAGGTTCCCAACATACCCCACCAGCACCTGTGCCACTGCCTGCCCCGGCCCGCGCCTCTCCTCGAATATACCACACTGCCCCACCTGCCAGACACACAGTGCCCCAACTCTCTCTGACTCTCTCACCAACCTGATTTCCCCCATTTGCCATACCATCCCCTCCCGCCTCAGTCCCTCCTGCTAGTACTCCATACTCGCGACACTTTACCATCATCCCATCCCCTCCCACCGCCTGCCCCAGCACATCTCAATCCATTCTTGGCCCCACTAACACCTTGCTCCCCAGAGTTGCCTCCTCCAGACAATGTCTGTCTGCCCCCTCCCACCTCTTCTCACCCCTGTTACTCTCCGTTCCTTATCTGCCTGTTTCTATCCGCGCCTGCCCACTTCCCCACCACCCTGCGTCCGCCACTTCCCTGATTAGTTCCTTCTCCCTCTCTCTTCCAAGTTCCAACAGTTTGCCCCCTCTTGTCTGCCGGCCCACCATCCTCTCCCCCCACCTGCTCCTTCCTCGGACCTTGTTTTTAAAGCCCTCCCCTTTTTCTGACCCCACCTGTTTCTAATCCACACGTTTCTAACCTACCCTCCCCAACTGTTTTTAACCCCTCCCGCCCCACCACGTTTCTGATCCCTACCTGTTTCTGTCTGACACCCCTCATTCCTTGCCATGCTTCCTGGCCTCTGTTCATTTCTGTCTGTACAGTGGTCCATTTTATTCCTAAAGCTATATTAATGCAACTTCCCCTCCTTTCATGCTGCCGTTCCCATGCCCCCCCACTCCCCACTCATATGCGCCTCTGCCCCTTTTTTCCTCATTTCCTTCTCTTGACTCCTGCCCTCCAACTTGCTCTCCTGCCTATTCCTCTTCCGCATGCCACACTCGGCCCATCCTCCTTCTTTTTCTACTCTCCATCATTTCGTCTCCAAGGTGGTCCTTAATTTCACGCCTTACTCCTTCACTCGTATGTCTGCCTGAATTCCCTTCCCTATACATCCTTCCCCATCTCATCCTCGTCGAGTTCGGCTTCTCCCTCCTTTCCAGTCCTCTCCCCCAACCTACACACTTTACTTACTCTGACTGCCCAGTCTTCTTGCTCTCCCCCATCCTCCTAAACTCTCATTCCCGACACACACTCCCTCAAACTTAACAATTCACCCGCTCTCATTTCCAATGCCAAGTTGCCTCACCCGTCACCCCTAACTAGTCCCCTCTTTTGCTCTTTCTGTCTCATTATGAACACACTTAAAACAGCCACTGCAAGAGACTTTACGTTTCATTGCGGTCCAGATGTTGGCGTGCATGCTTCCTGCACTAATGTAAACGTAGCACTGCCTGGATATGTTAATGTTATGTTACAGACATCCACGTTCTGTAATACACAAACACAACTGTTAATTGCTTTCTCTGACACAAGCATTGATTTCCATGGATGGGGCACACCGGCGGCACTCTTCTCTGGCTCTTTCAAACAGTAGCAATTTAGTTTAACCTGGTGTTCTTAAAGGCCATTGATGTGCAGCATTTGTACAAATAGAAACAAATACGGCGTGGAATTTGTTTTCTGGGTGTTTAACAGATTTGCTAAGCTGCCTGTGACAAGCCGTGTGTGCTGTTGTGTGTGTGTTCTATAATCTGGCCATGCACTCTCGCTAGCCTCGACAAATCGCGTCTTGCCTTCAAACGTGTTCCTGTTTGTTGAGTTGCAAGTGTCACTGCATCTGTGGCTCCCCCAGCAAATTACGACTCCATCCATTGCAGCCTGATCACTTATTTATTATGGTTGGCTACTTTTCATTTTTGGGTGAAAAGTTTTGTAATTTGTTATTTGTCTTTCTTGTTCTGCGTTTGTTTTTGCCATATCCCCACGTAGTCACATGTTATTTTAGGCCCGCCCGCCTTTACTTAAGTTGACCCAAAATATATATATCACTAAAAACGTCATTTGGTATTTTAGAAACATTAGTTGGGCTGCTGGTGGGCAAAGGAGGGCTTTAGAGAGCAGTGTGTTCTGTTTGTGTTGGCCGGGCAGCCATCCTTGATCACTACGCTACATGTGACGCACGCACATCTTAGAAGTGTTTCCTATCTGTGCATGAATGACTGTGTGCACTGTAACGGGTGAGCTTGGGTGCAGCATGTTAACGCCTCACTCACCTTCTTTCACGAGGCCACTGACTTCTTGCACAACAAGTTCGGGCCAGACTTGATTTTACAACTTGCTCTTTTAAATGTCTTTGGGCCTCATTACACGGTAGGCGGTAAGGGTTTACCGGTATTTTACCGGTACTGGTAAATCCTTACCGCCTTACTACGAGGTCCCTTTGCGAATTGGGGAATTTAACGCCTGCTTTTAGCAGGCGTTAAAAACCAACCCGCAAAGGGACCCAGGGAGCTAATTACGGTACCGCAATTTGCTGTGCCGTAATTAGCACCTTCCCCTTTCCCATTATGCCCTATGGGGCAAAAATGGGAATGGGGAAGGGCAATGGTGGAAGGGGGAATTACCGCCCCGCCAACCTTGGAATGGGGCGGTAATTCCCCTTTCCACCAAGGCGGTGCCAGTATTTTACCGGCATGAACCATGGCGCTAATTGCGCCATGGTTCTCCGCCTACCGTGTAATGAGGCCCTTTGTGTGGAATAATTCATGTTGCCTGGGCCTGTGCAAGATATGATGTTTTTCTTTGTGCTGGTATAATGGGGTACCCAAGTTCTGTGCTGTATAGGGCCATTTTACAGAATCGTGCAATGGTATAGCGCTTGCACTTCACTTGGACAAAAAATGACCCATGTGCAAAAGACACATTCTATCAATGCATCTTTGCACCAGGGCAAATTCTGCACCAGTGCTGGGACTATGGCAAACATTGCCTTAGTGCAGAAATGCATTGGAAGGATATGTTTCTTGCACTGGGGCAATTTTGACCATTTATTTATTTATTTATTAGCCATACTTCTTATTTCACTTGCACTGGTGCAATCATTCTCTACGGGGCCTGGTTTACAAAGCATGTTGGATTGTGCCATTGTAAAAGGCTGTTTATCAGCCCCATGTTCTTCTAACACGAAGACTGGTCCATGCTGCATTTGCATTTTACCTTTGTCAGTGTCAGCCCGGTTCCACAGAGGTGTAGATGTTAGTCAGACTAGTGTTTGCCAACAGCTATTAGGACCGATATGAGGCTTGTAACGTGGTATAGAGCTGACTGTCTTTGCTTTTTATGCATTTTCAAATTTCACGCACAAGCTTATAAAATGTCATGGCCAGCACATTTTTCACACATTGCCATGCCCTCCAACAGGGAAAATATTAGTTTCACAACTGTGAGCTTATGTCCAAAAAAAAGGTTTCTTATTAAGCAGATGCGCCATTGCACACGCATTATGCAATGTGAGTGATAATAAACAAACACGTATGGTACCAGCAGCAATGTGCTAGTTCTGAGCCCAATTAGAAGAGTTTCAAGGGCTGAGCAATACAGACCATGGGCTTCACACTGCACCTTGGTCCCCGCATCTGTGGGGTCCAATGTCTCACCGAGCAGTGGTGCGCACCTGAAACTGCTCCAAGCGAGCGGGTTACTTGTGTAGCACCAGTGTGCGCTGAATCAAAGCACACCGCCTCTGTGTCCAGTAAATTGGTTTCCTCACACAAGGCATTTATGAAGGTCTGTCTGCATAGTAAACCAGTCACTTTGATGTTATCTTGTACAGTTTGATGCATGCAGAGAAGGCCTAATACTATTGAGAGGAGGAATGATAGCAAGTATGCCCCTCTCTATCACCTCTCTCTCTCTCTCTCTCTCTCTCTCTCTCTCTCTCTCTCTCTCTCTCTCTCTCTCTCTCTCTCTTTCTTTCTCTTTCTCTTTCTCTTTCTTTTTCTCTTTCTCACTCTCCCTCACCCCCTTTCCTTCTCTCATCACTTTCTATTTCCGAAGGCTGCAATTATGTCTTACTCTTTCTCGTTCAGCTGAGGAAGTGCACCCACACTGCTGTGACAGATGTATCTGTATAGATTATATACACCTTCTCTCAGCCAATCAGAATGCCCTAAATCTAAGGATGGGAGCAAGCTACGACCAGCAGGTAATAATAACGCAGTCCTGGTGGAGTCTCTGTCAAAATCAAAGGGTCTATAGTAATAAACCTATTGCAGGGCAAGTTGCAACGTGCTCACCTTGGAAGCAAGACGACACCAAGCAACACATGGGTTTGGTCCGTGGCGCTTAGAAACCTGTGGGTATTAAGTGCGTTATAAATAACCAATCATATCATTTACCGTAATAATGCACTAGACACCGGCTACAGGATTTAGAGGCCTCTGCCATGCAGTGTATGCTAGCCCGTGAGTGACGCAGTGGTAGTTTCATCATCACCCTTATTTATCGTTGGCAATTCTATACCATCAGCAGGAATGCCAGATCGTAATACATAAATGCAAGAATAAATGCAAGCACCGAGTTCATCACTCAGCAGAGCTTTGCTCCATCACCAGCTGTTTTCCTTCTTTAGTGAGACCTCTAGTTTTCACAGTATATGAAGTAACCTAATTCAGCCAAAAGCCATGAACTTCATGTGCAAGAAGGACATTGGGAGGGTCAAGCTGCTGCTGTTCTGCAAGAGAGGGAACAATTCAGCGAAAAGACTGGCGCATTAATATTTAACTGAAAATAGCTTAGAAATTACATGTCTGCATAGAGTAAACCACACTGTTAAAAGCGGGGTTTCAACTTAGTGGGAAAGCTCTATTGCGGCACAGACAATGCCAGTCTGGAAATTCTTTAGCAATTTGCATCCTCCAAATGAGACAAGGAATACATCAGCACATCGCAAACCATCCTCTATTGTTTTTTAGCTCAATTTCACAATTTGTATACAGCTTTTATGGACCTGGATGCTCGTGACAGACTATCTATGGTTTAGCCCCTAGCTATTGGGGGATGCTTCCTCGGCGCACATCATATCTTTGTTACAAGTCATGCACTGTATGTATATGATATATACTGGGCCTCATTACGACCCAGGCGGTAAGGGGTTTACGGCAGCGTAAACAGCGCCGACCCTTACCGCCTGATTCCGAGGTCCCTTAGCGCCATGGAGGTTTTAACACCTGCTTTTAGCAGGTGTTAAAATCCATGGCGCTAAGGGACCATGGAGTTAATTACGCCACCGTAATTTACGGTGGCGTAATTAACGCCTTCCCCACTCCCATTATGCCCTATGGGGCAAAATGGGAATGGGGAAGGGAAAATGGGAAAATGGGGATTTACCGCCCCGCCAAGGTTGGAATGGGGTGGTAAATCCGCCAACCACCATGGCGTAAACATAGTTTACGCCATGGTGGTAAAGTCACGGCCCAGGCGGTAACTTACCACCTGGGTCGTAATGAGGCCCACTGTGTTTATTGGGTTGTCGTCATCTTTACCTTGTTTCTTTTTGCAGGCAGGTCGCTGTTCAAGTATCCACTCTAGTAAGGACTTAGCAGAACTACCAACAGCCAGCCAGGCGAGCCCATCCCTGTGGGTAAGTAACCACTAGTGACTGTACATCTTTAATGCACTGTAATGTAAGGTGGTCCTGTATAGCAAACTCAAACCACTTTGGCAGCCTTTATTATGCACACCTATTGTCTCCCCCCAGAAGCACAGCCACCCTAAGCTCCAGTCCAGCCTATAAGCAGCACAGTGACCAGGCAGAACTCCTATCCTATTCCTCCTCTTTCAATCTGGCCACGTTTTTTTTTTTTTTTTTTGTGTTTAATTGTGTTACAATTTTTACAAATTCTGTCCAGATTTTTCCTGTCTTTATTTGTTGTTTCTCGTTGTGACTGTTGTGTAGTTTTCTGTTTGTTACAAAGTTTGGAGCTTTCTTTTATTGGTTTTTTCCCTCTAGCTTCAATTTTTCCAAAAAGTTCGCTGTTGCCACAGTCAAAGATGTGGAATTGCCACACATTAGCATGTTCCACCAAGTTTCTTCGTTTGCCGTTAGGTGCCGAGCTCTGAGTGGATTAAGATAGATAGTTTGCAGCTTTTTTGTTCCTGAACAATGAAGGAGGAGATGGCGTAATGTTTCGTTTTCCATCATCTCACAATATCGACAGTTTTTAGTAGTCGACTGTTTTCTTCGAAAAAGAATCTCATTGGTTTTCAGTAAATTCAGCCTTGCTCTCAAAAAAGTTGTTCTCAATCGTTTGTCTGGAAACTTTTTTAAGTAGTTTCTGACCTCATCTATTTTTTGGGTGTTCATTATGTGATGTGTGGAAGTTGTGAGATCTTCTGCTTTGTCTAAAGTCTCAATCCAGTCTTGTATTTTAAGTTTTCTCTTTATTTTTCCAGGGATCCTTTCTATATCCCATTCAGAACATCTGATTTTAGCCACCTGTTCCAACAGTCTGCTGTACCAACTTGTTAACATCGTTTTTTTTTCGCTCCTCATCTCTTGGAGTATGATCTCCAGAATTTTTGGTCTAGGGTGCCTTATGATTTTACCCAGGAATAATAGGCTGTTTCTCGTCACCACGGATTCCAATGATTGAAGGCTCAGTTCACGTCGGATAATTGCAACGGGAGTGGAGTTTGGAAGTCGTAGCAGTCTACGCCAAAATGTACCTTCAAGTTTAGCCCATAGAGTCTTCGGCAGATGTAACATAGCTTCTGCTCCATAGGTCAGAGTTGGACAGACCTTTGCTCTGTAGAAGTTTATTAAAGGAAGAATTGAAAATTTCCCAAATTTTCTATCCAACGATATTGCTTGTGCTGCTAAGGTTTTTGTTTTGGCGATGAGATGTTCTTGCATCGTTTTATCGATTTTACTGGACGAGAGTTTCACCCCTAAGTAAGTACAGCTTTTAGCTGTTTCCAGTTTCTCAGAATTTGCGAACCATTGCGATCTTTTTTTTGGTCTTGTTGGTTTTTCTAAGATCACGATTTTTGTTTTTGATGTATTAAGTTCTAGGTCGTTTTTTTTCAAGTAGGCTGTAAGACTGTCTATTTGTCTCTGGAGTCCAATTGCTGTTTGGTCAAGCAGTAGAATGTCATCTGCATAGAGCAGTCTTGTCACCTTTGAATCGCCTATTTGTGGTGGAAATGATTGAGTGTCATTTTCAGAATCTGCTATGTCGGCCATGTAGGCCTTGTACAGCGCCGGCGCCAGAGGGCAGCCTTGTTTCACACCTCTGGCCGTTTTTATGGTTTCAGACATCCAGCCTGCTTCGTTGAGCCGGATTTTAATCGACGTTTCACTGAATAGCGCTTTCACTGGATCAAGAATGGATGGTGGACATTTTTGTTTCTCCAGTTTTCTCCACAGTTTATTCCTATTCACGCGGTCAAAAGCTTGGACCAAATCAATTGAAGCAATGAATATTGATGGATGCCCCTCAAAGACTTTTGATTTTAATATACTGATCAGCATAATGTTTACTGACGTTCCCAAGTTCTTTTCAAATCCTGATTGGAAGGGGTCAGTTGTTTTTGCCTCTTTTTGCCATATCTGAAATTCATCCAACAACAGGGATCCGAAAAGTTTGCCGAGCACGTCTAATAGTGCAATCGGCCTGTAATTTCTCGGATCGTCCCTTGGGCCCTTTTTATAAATTGGGACGATGTTTGCTGTCTTCCACGTATCAGGGATGGTTTTCGAAATCCTTGATCTTCTGAAGATTTCTGATATTAGTGAGCCCAAATTTCTGCATCCTGTTTCAAGTGGGCGTTGGAGATGCCGTCTGGGCCAGGGGCACGGGAGTTGTTCAAATTCTTAATCTTTGTCAAAATATCCTCCTCTGAGCATACTATCCAGGTTGCGTCATCTTGGGTAGTCGCTGTTGCTTCTTCTGGGATAGGATCTTTGTATAGGTCAGTATAATGTTCACTCAATTTTTTTTCTGCAACACTGTTTATAGTTCTTGTGTCCGTAGGCGAGGTTTTGTGTTTTATGATTGCCCAAAAATCTCGTGAGTTTTTTTTACAGACTGCTCTCAGCATGTTCTCTGCATCCACTTGATATAATTTCCAGCGTGTCGATTGTATCCACGATTTGTACAGTCTTTTAGTTTTGGATGCCAAGTCTACATTTGTCTGTGTTGGGTTTGTTCGTGCAAGCCGAGTAGCCTTTCTTAAATTTGATTTCTTTAACCTCAGTTCTTCATTGTAAATATGTAAATGTGTTTTGTCATCTGCTCGTATGCGTCGTGGGTGTAGATAAGGGATCAAAAGAGGGCTGTAATCCAGATTTTCTTTTGAAGTGTTTGAGGTTTTTTGTCCATTATAAGCTGCCGTGATAGAAATTATGCTTTCTGTTGTAATTTTCAATCGGTTTCCTTGTTGTTTTAGTTCCAGGTTTTTTGGTATTATCACCGGCATCCTTTTTTTTGCTGGCCACATTGCAGTTAGTAGATTGTGGTCACTCGCCGTGGTTTTCACTACCTTGAAACTTCTGGTTGAGAGATATAGCTCTTTTGAGGCAAAGAAATAATCAATTGTACTTCTTCTGCCAGCACTTTCCCATGTTGGAATTCTGGATTTGGCCGATTCTAGGGAATTTAGGTTTTACAGATCCCACGATTCCATCAGTTTTGTCCATGCTACACCTCTCGCTATAGATTGTGCATTGCCCGTGTTATGAGTTGTCCTTTCCATCTCAAATGCAGGGCAGGTGGCATTTAGGTCGCCACATATCAAGGTGTGGTCCATGTCGTACCTCTCAGTTGCAGCTGTTAGAATTTTCTCCACGTTATTTATGAAACTCTTGGTCTTTGTCACCGTCGGATTCCAATAGACGTTTAGTAGTAGGATAAGGTCCTGCTTGAGTTTTTTTTGCGTAGAGTCTTCTTTATTCCATTCTAACAGTGTTGCCTGAATTGTCAGAGATGATATCAGGTTGTGAACTATTCTGAGAGCACCACCGCTTTTTACAGCTGTCAAAAGGCCTGAGGTAGGACGTCCTCTTTCTCCTTTTTGTGCCGGAGAGAGTAATACTTCAAAGCCATCCAGGCTCGGCTGAGATAGTAACCAGGTCTCCTGTAAACTTATCAGGTCAAATAGGCCAAGGTTCACATCTCCTGAATAAGTCCGGTGGATGTGGCCTCTTGTGTTCCACGAGCCAATAATGATGTTTTGGTCTGGTTCTTCAGCCGCGTGATGCTCTTTTAACGTCTCTCCATCTAAGTTGTCAGAGGGACGATTTGGTTGCTATTTCCTCACATATCTTGTCAACGCCGAAGGGATCCATGCCCATTTATTAAGGTTCTTTTCTGTCTTTTTCGTCTGCATCTGCGTTGAGACATTTCCATAGGTGGTGCGTTTTTCTTGTTCTCTGGTAATCTGTGTAAGAAGCGGACCTTTAGGCTTTCTTGGAGATGGTCTTTGTGATTTCTTGTCATTTTTTGTCCAGCTATCTTGGGAAAGAGAGTTTTCTCTGGTCTTTGCTCTTTCCTTGTCATTTTTCTTCTTTGAACCACTTTGATCTAATGTTTCTCGTGATTTACGATGATCCTCTGATTCTTTTCGCTCATCTTTTTCCAATGTTAGATTGAATTTTATCTTTGTTCTAGATCGTCTTTCAGTTATAGGTGTTATCTGTGAGGTTTTTCTTGTTTCTTTTTCATTTGTCTCATATCTGCGTTTTACTCTTGCATTGTGCAGATCGTCTCGTCTATGCCCTCTTTCTTCTGCTGTAGTTTCTCTTAAGGTATACCCTCTTTTGACTAGGTCTCCTGCCACAGATAACAGGAGTTTTTTCACTGTATAAGATGTAATATGCAGGAAGATGCTGTCTGTCCGGGCTTTGTGTGCGAACTCCACTATGTTTAAATCCACACTTTTAATTTGATCTCCTATGTGCACTTTTTGTAGTAGCCTCATAGTTGCTTTTCTATTTAGTAAGATCTTTTCCCCATTTTTGTCACTTTTTTCTAATTTCAAGGTACGTGATGAGTTACTTTTGTGAGTGAAAATTGTTGATGTCCGAGTGGGGTTTAACTGTATGGAGTAGTCCAATGGTCTTCTGTTTATTCTGGTTTTTCTTTCTGAGTGTCTGTCACTTGAGCTAGTTTTTTCTCTTCTTTCGAATCGGTTTTCTGGTGTTTCTGCACTTTTTCTATGTGAGGATGTTTCTGTTTTATTTTGTCTTGCATTTTGATTGTGTTGAGAGTATTGTTTATGACGGGT